>NC_069075.1:127878814-128503814 GCF_025698485.1 Gossypium arboreum
TCAATGGCATGTATAAGCTAACAAAGTAAATGTTAACGTGAAATGAATGTAAAGTTAGCCATTAGTATGGTTAACAAACACAGTTATAGATATGTGATGACGTTATTTTATATAAATGCATGAATCTATCATAAAAATATGTTGAATTGATTTGGTTGATGTGGATTGGTCTCGATTTAATATTACAGGGAAGGTTAGATATTTATAAAAGGGCTATATTGAATATAAAAAAAAAAATTAATTCGTAAACTCCGGTAATGCCTCGTACCCTATTCCGGCAATGAATACGGGTAGGGGTATTACACTCTTTGATACTAATGTGATTGCTTTGATTGACCCTGGTTCTACTCATTCTTATATATATGAAACCTTAGCATCCAGTAAGACTCTACCTATTGAGTCTACTGAGTTTGTAATTCGGGTGTCAAATCCTTTGGGTCGTTACGTGCTTGTCGACAAAGTGTGCAAGAAATGTCCCCCAGTAATCCGAGGTTCCTGTTTTCCGGCCGATTTGATGCTTTTACCGTTTGACGAATTTAATGTTATCCTCGGTATGGATTGGTTGACCGTACATGATGCAATTATATTGCAAAAGAAAAACCATCGATTTGAGGTGTGTAAATAACGAGATAATCCGAGTCGAGTCTACTGAGTTGAATAGGTTGCCAGCTGTAATATCGTCGATGTTGGCTCAGAAATATGTAAGAAAGGGGTGTGAAGCATACCTTGCGTATATACTTGATGACAAAGAGTTAGAAAAGAAGCCCGAATCTGTGCCAGTGGTTTGTGAGTATCCGGATGTTTTTCTGAAGAATTACGGGTTTACCACTGTTCGGAGGTAGAGTTTGGTATTGAGCTTGTACAGGACTACGCCGATTTCGATAGCTCAGTATCATATGACACCAACCGAGTTAAAAGAGTTGAAAGCTTCGGTTGCAAGAGTTGACGGATAGGGTTTCGCTCGACCAAGTTTCTCACCTTGGGTGCACCAGTATTGTTTGTGAAAAGAAGGACGGAACCATGAGGTTGTGCATCGACTATCGTCGGTGAATAAAGTGACAATAAAGAATAAATATCCGTTCAGCGTATTGATGATTTGTTTGATCAACTAAAGGGAGCCTCGGTGTTTTCAAAGATAGATTTGAGATCGGGTTATTACCGGTTGTGAATTCGAGATTCGGATATACCCAAAAGCGCTTTCGAGCGAGATACGGTCACTCTGAATTCTTAGTGATGCCGTTTGGGCTCACTAATGCCCTACGGTATTTATGGATTTGATGAATCGGATCTTTAGACCGTATTTGGATCGGTTTGTAGTTGTGTTTATCGATGATATTTTGGTCTATTAGAAATGAAACCGATCATCTTTGAACACCAGGATTAGTGTTGCAAATTTTACGGGATAAGCGGTTATATGCTAAGTTCAATAAGTGTGAGTTACGGTTAAGAGGTTAGCTTCTTGGGCCATGTGGTATCCGCATCGGTATTCGAGTTGACGAACAAGATTTCAGCCATACTTAACTGGAAGCCTCAGAAATATTACCGAGGTTCGGAGCTTTTTGGGACTTAGGTTACTACCGACGGTTTGTAAAGGTTTCTCAATGATAGTCACACCCATGACGAAGCTACTTCAAAAAGATGTTAAGTTGAATGGACGGAAAAATGTCGAAAAGTTTTGATCAACTGAAAACTTATTTGATGAAGCTCAATTTTAGTGCAGCCGAATCGGGCAAAGAGTTTGTCATCTATAGTGACGCCTCCTACTTGGGTTAGGTTGCGTATTGATGCAAGAAGGTCGAGTTGTGGCCTATGCGCGTCGAGACAATTAAAGCCACATGAGAAAAATTATTCGACCCATGATCTCGAATTAGTCGCCATCGTATTCGCCTTGAAAATATGGCGACATTACTTATTTGGTGAGAAGTGCCATGTATTTTCGGATCACAAAAGTCTCAAATATTTGATGACTCAAAGAGACTTAAATCTGGACAAAGACGTTGGCTTGAGTTGTTGAAAGATTATGAGCTTGTCATTGATTATCACCCGGGAAAGGCTAATGTGGTTGCGGACGCCTTAAGTCGGAAATTATTGTTTGCTTCTGAGCGATGAATGTACACTTATGCATTTCTACCCGACAACGTGTTAGTAGCTGAATTAAAGGCCAAACCATTATTGATTCATCAAATTCGTGAGGCTCAGAAAGTCGATGACGAATTGGTTGCAAAACGGGCTGAATGTGTTTCGAACATGGAATCAGAGTTTCGAATTGATGACGATGATTGTTTGAGGTTCAGAAGTCGTTTGTGTGTTCCAAGGAATTCAAAACTTATTTCGATGATTTTGAACGAAGCTCATTGTAGCCGAATGTCAATTCACCCGGGGAGTACGAAAATGTACAACGACCTAAGACGTCAGTTTTGGTGGCATGGTATGAAACGAGACATTTTCGATTTTGTCTCGAAGTGCTTAGTATGTTAGCAAGTGAAGGCGGAACATCAAGTGCCTACTGGTTTACTTCAGCCGATCATGATACCTGAATGGAAATGGGATCGAGTCACGATGGATTTTGTATCTGGGTTGCCAGTGTCAGCAAGTAAGAAGGATGCGATTTGGGTCGTTGTTGATAGACTGACCAAGTCGGCTCACTTTATCCCTGTACGCACGGATTTTTCATTGGATAAACTAGCTGAATTGTATGTTTCTCAGATTGTGAGATTACACGGGGTACCTATTTCTATCGTGTCGGATAGAGATCCGAGATTCACCTCGCGATTTTGGAAGAAATTACAAGAAGCTTTGGGTACCAAGTTGCATTTTAGCACCGCTTTTCATCCCCAAACCGATGGTCAATCGGCGGATAATTCGGATACTTGAGGATATGTTGAGATGTTGCATCCTCGAGTTCGATGGTTCATGGGAATGGTATCTACCTTTGATTGAGTTAAACACAACAATAGTTTTCAGTCAAGCATTAAGATGGCGCCTTACGAGGCTTTGTGCGGTCGAAAATGCCGTACACCATTGTTTTGGACCGAGCTCGGTGAAAGTAAAATTTTGGAGTTGATTTGATTAGAAATCTTTGAGCAGAAAGTAAAAGTAATCCGTGAAAGTCGAAGGCGACCATGCATTGTCGAAATCGTATGCGGATTTAAAACGAAGAGATATTGAGTATCAGGTGGGAGACAAAGTGTTTCTTAAGGTATCGCCTTGGAAAAAGATACTCAGATTTGGCCGTAAGGGCAAATTGAGTCCGAGATTCATTGGGCCATATGAGATCTTCGAACGAGTTGAGCCAGTTGCATATAAGTTGCTTTTACCCCCTGAACTCGAAAGGATCCACAATGTTTTTCATGTTTATGCTTCGACGTTACAGATCCGATCCTACGCACGTAATAAACCCCTCCGAGGTCGAAATTCAAGCCGATATGAGTTATGAAGAAGAACCGATTCGTATCCTAGCTCGAGAAGTGAAAGAGTTGTGAAACAAAAGGGTTCCATTAGTGAAAGTGTTATGGCTCAAACACGGGATCGAAGAAGCTACTTGGGAAACCGAGAGTGCCATGAAAGAACGATACCCAAACCTATTTAGGTAAGATTTTGGGACGAAAATTTCTTAAGTGGGGAGAGTTGTGACAGCCCTAATGTGACCCTAGTCGGAAGTGGTTTGGGGCCACAAAACCGAGTCATAAAAATAATTAGCTGTCATATTTGATGCTTATTATATGTATATGTGCATGTGTGAAAATTTTCATATTTGAATTTTGTTTAATTGTAGGTGAATTTTAGTAAATAGGACTTATGTGAGAAAATTTTGAAATGTGATAGGTCAAAACATAAGGATCTATTAGTGCATGAAATAAAAAGGGGGGGACTTGCATGTCAATTTCCCCCAATTAGTAGTGGCCGGCCATGACAAGTATGGTGGACCAAGTGTGATGGGCAAAAACATGTCATAAACATGTTAAGTTAGTGTTTCATGGGAGGTATGATAAAATAAGGAGCATGGGAATAAAATAATGAAAGGAATATGATGAAAACAAAAAAAAAAAAGTGTGTGGTTGTTCCCCATTTTTTGAAACTAGAAAAAAAAAAAGAAAAGGAAAGGCTTCATCCTTTGGTTCTTCTTGGCGCTTTGAAAGGAGGAAGAAGAGAGGTTTTGGTCACCTTGAGCTTAAGGGAGGTTAGTATGTTGTGTTAAATTCTTAAGTTTTAAACTTGTTTCTAGTTAATTAGCTAATTTCTTACACAAACCATGGCAAAATTTTGAAATCTCGGTGATGGCTTGAACATTCGGTTTTGGTTGTTGAAAGGAATGAGTTGGAGGTTGGATCATGTTAAGATTCGGCCTTGTACATAAACATTAAGAGTTTGATGTTTTGTGATTTTGGAAGGTAAATAAGGTTATACACAAGATAAATACTAAGATTTTGGTTGACTTGTTTTTAGTGAGGTTCGCCAAGGACCTTATGTGCAAGTTTATTCGGTTTAAGTAGAAAACGTGACGGGTAGATATGAAGTAATGTGTATATTGGTTCGGCTACTAAGCAAGGAAATAATTGTTAGTAACATAGTATCTATGCACTTATGTATATATATGTATGTACAAATAACCTATTTAGCTATGGATATCTAAGGTGTTAAATAATGAAATTCTTGATGACTTGGGTTAAATAGCATTCGGCCAAGGACTATATGGGCTTGCTAATTCGGTTTAAGTGAAGAAACTATGATAGAGAAATATGACTAAATTGTGGACTTTGACAATTTAAATGATGCATTTGACTTGTGTACCGACCTAGGGACGATATGTGTTTCTATATGAAGTTAGATGGTGTTGATGAAATTGGTAATGCATGATGTTTAAATAGTATTGAGCAAGGTCATTGTACTTAAATTGTATGACATACATGTATTGAATGGAATTGCCCAAGTGAAAAATAATTAAATGAATTTATTTGTTTAAATTAAGCTCAAGAGCAAAGGGATCTAAATCCGATAAAGGGAAGAAAAAGTGGTCGAATAGCCATCGAAATCGTTCGACAACATCCGAGGTAAGTTTTAGAATGTGAGACTTAGTTTCTGATTTGATTAAGTCATGACGTATGAGCGTAACAAATATACGGTGATATGATGATTCTACTTGAATTTTATGTTGAGTTAATTTGTCTATCGTGTGACGGTAGCCGTATGTGCATAGAGATCGTGTCATAAAGCAAACTAAACCATGCTGTTTGTATGTGGCTAGTGAGCCGAAAATGGGATTGCTTAATACGTGACTTGTGTTTGAACTCTGATTATGAAAATGGAATATAAATGTGTCATGATTTGTTGATATGTGCATGAATGTTTGGATGATAACCGGGCTAAGTCCCGAAGGCATTTGCGCTAGTGACTAGTTCCGGGCTAAGTCCCAAAGGCATTTGTGCAAGTTACTATATCCGGGCTAAGTCCCGAAGGCATTCGTGCGAGTTACTATATCCGGGCTAAGTCCCGAAGGCATTCGTGCGAGTTACTATATCTGGGCTATGTCCCGAAGGCATTCGAGCGAGTAGCTATATCCGGTTAAATCCCGAAGGTACTTGGCTTGGGAATGAGCGACCTTGCTGTAATAGTTTCAATTAATACGCTCGTAAAATCCCAGTGATGAGGTATGTTTCGTATGTGCTTTGAATTAGTTGATCCCTTACAAATAAGTATTCGCTCAATCGATAAATGAGCTACCGGCCTTTGGCTATGTTGATCTTTTGTGTATGAATATAAGGGTTGGTAATGTGAAGTAAGTATGATATTGAGAATTTGTGCATGTCAAATTATCCATTTAGCCATATGAATGCTACATTTTAGTTGTGTCAAATTTTATGGCTCAAAACTTACAAGCATTAAATGCTTACTCCGCTTCTGTAAATCTCTGTTTTATAGATTTTGGTTCTTCAGCTATCGGACTCGGGATTTTTGAAGTCGAAGTCGCCCACACTATCAAAGCTCCTTTTTGGTACACTTTTGGTAGAACTTTGAAATGGCATGTATAGGACACCCCTTTTTTTGGTTATTAGTCAAGTACTTTGGTGTTGTATATATTTGGATAGCCATGCGAAAATGGCTTATATATATTTTGAGCATAATGTTATAATCATCTTGAATGTATATGTTCATTAAGAGGCATGGAAATGTTTGGCAACGATTAGCCATTAGAATGGTTCATCATGATTATATTTTTGGGCTATATATGCAAAAGGGCTAGTTGAATCATGGAAACTATGAAATAGGTAAAGTCTACCTTAAAGGCAGATGCTGACAGCAGCAGTGATGTAGATTTGAAAAATCATTAAAAATACTAGGAATGGAATTAAATAGTGAATAAATTATGTAATCAAACCTTGATGAATCTACTTTTACATGGAAGAAACGAAACGATCATATGAGTTCTATGTTAAGAGATATTTTGGTTTTCGCAAAATAGGGCCAGAACAGTTTCTGGATTCCCTATTCCTAATTTGGAAATTCATTATAATTTAACCAGAGACATTTAGAAGTCATTACATATATGTATAGATTCCTTTTTGAGTCTAGTTTCGGTAGAAACAAACAGCATCAGTATTGAAGCCCTGTACAGGGAGATATCCAAGTCGTAATGCATGAAGGTCAGTGTAGTCGAACCCTGAAACAGGGGAGACTTTAACTAATAAACTGTACTAATTGGCTCGACCAAAAAATTCTAGAAAAAAATTTTTAGATGGATATATGAGTCTAGTTTCAGGAAAAATTTACGGAACTGGTTTTCGAGTTTTGGAACTCGAGATATGGTTTTTAAGGTGACAGTGACGCAGTTAGCCAGCTCGTCTGGAAATTTAAAATGGACTGTGCAAATAAGTGAGTTAAGTCCGCAAACCCCTTGTGTCTGACTCCGGCAACGGGCTCGGGTACGGGGTGTTACATATAACTCTTAGTAAATGGGATTCATCTCTGTCTCTAACATTTTTCCATTCTATATTAGAAGGTTGATTGCCTAATGGATTTACACTCGGTGTAGCTGATTCTGTTTCATCTAATTCTCTATCTCCGGTGTACATTTCTTGATCTGCATCATCCATATGTTCATCCGACATTTTAACTATAAAACAAAACAAATAATTATATCAGCATCCAAGTCCTAACTTAGATTTGCCTCAACAATGGCATGTACCTCTAGACTCATTTACGAGCTCGATTTAGTCCAAGAATCGGTTAAACTTGAATAACTCTGATACCAACAAATGTAACACCTCTAACCCTAAATCATTACCAAAATAGGGTTACGGAACATTATCGAACCTTTCAAACATATTACGAACATTACATACACATTGTAAAACATTCATAATGTCCCTTTTAAGGACCCTCGAGGCCCAAAATACGTGTTAGAAGTGATCCGAAACCAATTCAAGTGCTCAAGAAATTTTTCATGAAATTCTAAAATTTTTCTCAAATACAGGGCTCACACGACCAAGTGGACTAGGCCGTGTGGGCTTAATATGACTCCTTTTTAATCATCTAGCCAACCCTGCAAACTTAAAACGTACCCAATTCAAACTAATATCACAACCAATACAATTTTATATACAATTACACTTGAATCATATCAGAACATCAATCTATTAATTTACCTAAGGTATAATAATAAGAATTTTACATATAATATTCAAACTAATTTAGATAATTTCATTAATTTCCATTTTTAAACATTATATCAAAAGTACCATTTCATAGTCTTATCATTTCACATAACCATTCTAATACATCATTTACTACCAATTCCAAAATGACTCATACATAACCTAGGTACATGCCACTTTTACCAAAAGAAATAGACATCACCAAAGTTTTCCGAGATCGGAATTGGCTTTGGATGCTGGACCAGAATGTTTGACTTCAACTATCTACGCACGGAAAACAATCGTACGCTGAGTATGGATATACTCAATGGTATTACTATAATTCAAATTACTTGATATAACATACAAATCATGCTTATTAAAATTTACAAATCAACAAAATAAACTTATTCATTACATAACAACCATAGCCATTCTAAATAGCTTTTCTTTACTCATTTCATTCATCAATACACTATTGTCTCTCTGTGAACAATGATTCATACTATGCATTTGCATAATCTCATTTCATTGATTCATCAATCATTCCCTGAACCTTTGGTTCATTCATTCATTCTCATTTCTCAATTTCAATTTCTTATTTCATTTCTTAATCAAGATCATTTACTTTCATTCAATTTTACCATTTCATTCATTACCCCTATTAACAAGACTCAAACTTTAACGGATACACGGATCCAACCAAACACTCTAGTATGGCACCTAGTGCCTCATCGGATAGTTCGAAGTAGAGCTGATCATGGGTCGGGCGGCTCGGCCGGCCCTACCAAGGCCCTTAGAAAAATGGGAGGGTTTGGGTAAAATATAGGCCCAAAAATGGGCTTGGGCAAAAAACGAGGCTCGTTTAGAAAGCGGGCAGCCTCGAGTAAGAGTTTTTGGCCCGAGTCAGCCCTACCAATTATATATTAATATATTTTTATTTTATTTTTAATCATTTTAAATTTTAATATAACCATTTTTATTATATTGTCAATTTGTGTATTGTTTTAAGAATTGTTTTAGTATCATTTATATTTGTTTTCATATTTGTTTTATGTTTTTAAATATATTTGATTTATTATATTTTTAAATTTTTTATTTAATGAAATAAGCAAAAAAAAATTTAATATGGGTCGAAATTTGGGCTCGGGCTTAGTAATTTTATTTCGAGCCGAATTTGGACAAATTTTTAGGCCCATATTTTAGGCCGGGCCAGACCCGGGCCTAGTAAACAGGCCTAAAATTTTGTCTGGGCTCGACCCGAACCCGGCCTGGCCTGGCCCATGATCACCTCTAGTTCGAAGCAAATAATTTACACCCAGTGTCTCATCGGCCAAGCCAAAGTAAGTTGGTACCCAGTACCTCATCGAATCTATCTGGAGTAAAATAGTGACACCTAGTGTCTCATCGACTCGAGGTCGAAGTATCCCTAAACACTTCCAATCCTATGACATGCCAACTATATCTGACTCAGCTCGACTAGTTAATAGGGTATTTAAATCACATATAACCTTAATTCAATCACAATTTCTCAGATTTTCAATTCAATCATTTTTCCACCTTTCAATCAATATTCAATCCATATATTCACACATTTTCACAATTCAATACATTTTCATTCAGTTCAATATCAATACTCACCTTAATTTCTCTTACCATGCATATTAATAACTATTCACAATTATAATAAATTAATTCGAATTATAGTAATACAAACCAGAATTTCTCCTGAGTTACTCTCCAGCAATCTTTTCCTTTCCCTTCTGAGCCGATGTCTCCGGTTTGATGTTAGCTACGAAAATTAAAATAATTTACAATTATTAATGCAACAATTATTCACATCAAATACTTGAATTTTCTATTTAACTTCTACCTTAATTCCAATTTAATCCTTAACCAAAATCATCTATTTTTCCATCCCAATTCATACCTTATTTATATTCAATTTTCAACCAAACTTAAACATAACTCTCTAATTTTCATCACAAATACTTAATTTCAAATTTCTTGCAATTTAGTTCTTACTACACAGAATTTATAGTCTATTCTACCATTTAATCCTTCTCCCAATTCTAATTAGAAATTCTATTAATTCAATCTCTAATTCACACTTTTACTCAACAAAATTAGTATCTAAAATCTAATAACTTTCAAAATTTCAGCATATACTTAGTAGTATTTTATTTTAGGATCATAAAAACTAAAAATTATAAGAAAATGACTTAAATTGACTTACCAATTAAACTTCAAACTTTAAAATCCCTAATTTCCTTTTTTTTCTTTCTTTTCTTCTCTGTTTTCGTCCCCAATTGTTCTTTATTTCTTTTTATTCATTTGTTTCATTTATTTTACTTTAATTCATTTGTTTATTAATTTAATAATATAAATATAATAAGTAAATATATAATTATATTACAAGTGTATATATATTTATTATTACTATTACACATGCATGGTTTCATTACCATACATTTGTCTCTATTTATTTTATTTAATAATAATAATAATATAATATAATATAATAATAATCTAAAATATATTTTAACACGTAAAAATCATAGATTTTTATGCTTATGACCCTCAAATTTGAGAATTGGCATAATTGCCTATTTACTCCTTTTTTATTTTCTTTAATCTTTAATTAAACTTTCACGCCTATTTCAATTTAGTCCTTTTTCCTAGTAATTTTAAATTCTAGCTAATTCACCTAACTAAAACTTAATCAAACACACAAATAACTTTGCAAATATTTTTAATAAAAAATTACAAATCCATTTTACTCAAAAGAAGGCCCGATAACATACTTTTTCGATGCCTGTGAATTTTGGGTCATTACATTTCTCCCCCCTAAATAAATTTCGTCCTCGAAATTTAGCTGAAAAAAGATGGGGGTACTGAGCTCTCATTGTTTCTTCTGGTTCCCAAGTTACTTCCTCCACATTATGACATCTCCACAATACTTTCACTAAAGGAACTCGTTTATTTCTTAACTCTTTTATGTCTCGGGCTAATATTTGAACTGGCTCTTCTTCATAAGATAAATCAGGTCAAATTTCTATATCTTCAGTAGAAATGACATGGGAATGATCCGATCTATATTTCCATAGCATAGAAACATGAAAAACATCATGGATTTTCTGTAGTTTCGGAGGTAAAGCTAACCAATAAGCAACTGGCTCAATTCTTTTCACGATCTCATATGGCCCAATAAAATGAGGGGTCGGTTTTCCTTTCCGACCAAACCTCAAGATTTTCTTCCAAAGCGACACCTTAAGAAATACCTTATTACCAATAGAGTATTCAATGTCCCAACATTTCAAATTCGCTTATGATTTCTGTCTGTCAGAGGCTACCTTCAATCTTTCTTTTTAACCATCTCCTCTGTTTCTTGAATTAACTCCAGCCTAATTATTTTTCTTTCATTCAGTTCCATCCAATACATAGGTGATCTACATCTTTGACCATATTGAGCTTCATACGGAGCCATTTGAATACTTGATTGGAAACTATTATTATAGACAAACTCTGCCAATGGTAAATAACGTTCCCAACCTGATTCAAAATCGATGATACCGTTCAGACTATCCGTCAGTTTTTGGATGAAAAGCTATATTGAAATTAAGTCGAGTACCCAAAGACTCATGCAGTTGTTTTCAAAACCTCAATGTGAACTGTGGATCTTGATCAGAAATTATAGATAAAGGAATACGATGTAATCTCACAATCTCCTGAATATAAACCTCAGTAAGCTTCTGAAGTGACCAATCAATCCTGACTGCTATAAAATGAGCCAACTTTGTAAGCCGATCAACAATCACCCATATGGCATTTTTATTACTTGCTGATAATGGTAGCCCCCGTTACAAAATCCATCGTAATATAGTTCCATTTCCACTCGGGAATATTAATAGGTTGAAATAATCCAATAGGAACCTAATGCTCTGCCTTTACCCGTTGACAAGTTAAACACTTACTAACATACTCAACTATATCTCTTTTCATCCCTAGCCACCAGTACAACTCCTACAAATTTTGGTACATTTTTGTTCCTTTGGGGTGTAAAGTAAACGCGTTATCATGTACTTCTTGGAGAATCAACTCTTTTAACTCAGAAACAGCTAAAACACAAATCCAATTTCGGAACCTTAAGTAATCATGTTCATCAATGCTAAAATTTTCTACCATGTTATTCTGTACCATTTCTCTTTTCTTCATCAACTTGTCATCTTCTAACTGTGCTGCTCTAATCTGATCAAACATCACTGGTTTAATTCTCAACTCAGCCAAGAGACTTCTATCATTACTAATACTGAGCTGTGCAAACATTGCTCGCAATTCAACTGCAGCTTTCCTACTTAAGGCGTTAGTTACTACATTTGTCTTTCCCGGATGATAATCTATAACACAATCATAATCTTTCAAAAGCTCAATCCATCATCTTTGTCTCAAGTTCAACTCCTTTTGAGATAAAAGATATTTGAGACTTTTATGATCAGTATAAATATAACATTTCTCACTGTATAGATAATGTCTCCAGATCTTCAAGGCAAAATTTACAGCAATTAACTCCAGATCATGTGTTGGGTAATTACTTTCGTGTGGTTTCAGTTGACGAGATGCATAAGTTATTACCTTTTTGTCTTGCATCAATACACAACCCAGACCACTCAAAGAAGCATCACTGTACACAATAAAATCTTTTCCCGATTCTGGCAATGTCAAAATTGGTGCCTCAATCAACATTTGCTTCAACATCTCAAAGCTTCTCTAACACTGATCATCCCAAATAAAAGGAACATTCTTTTGTAGTAACTTTGTCATTGGCAATGCTATCTTCGAAAACTTATTTACAAATCTTCTGTAATATCCAGCCAATCCAAGGAAACTATGTACCTCAGATACATTTCTCGGTGCTTTCCATTAAAGAATTGTTTCAATCTTCTTCGGATCAACTCTGATTCCATCTGTAGACACAACATGTCCCAAAAATAACACCTCAGATAACCAAAATTCACATTTTCTAAGTTTCCTATAAAACTGTTTCTCCCGTAATATTTGTAGTACAATTCTAATATGCTGATCATGTTCAGATTTTGATTTCGAATAAACCAATATGTCATCAATAAAGACCACCACAAACTAATCTAAATATGGTTACAAAATACGATCCACGAGATCCATGAAAATAGCTAGGGCATTAGTCAATCTGAAAGGCATTACTAAGAATTCATAATGTCCATACCGTGTAGGGAAAGCTGTCTTCAGTACATTGCTTTCATTCGCCTTCAACTGATAGTAGACTGATCTCAAATCAATCTTCGAAAACATAGAAGCTCCTTTCAACTGATCAAATAAATCATCAATGCGAGGTAACAAATATTTATTCTTAATCGTCACCTTATTTAACTACAGTTAGTCAATAGAAAGTCGTATCGAACCATCTTTCTTTTTAACAAACAATACTGGAGCTCCCCACGGTGAAATACTCGGTCGAATAAAGCCACGATCTAGCAAATCTTGCAATTGTACCTTCAGCACTTTTAATTCTGTGGGTGACATACGGTATGGAGGTATAGATATCGGAGCTGTACCAAGATAAACTTCTATCGCGAACTCAACTTCTCTATCTGGTGGCAAACTTGGTAATTCTTCAGGAAAAACATTAGGAAACTCACAAACAGTTCGAATCTTACTGCATTGGCTTTCAACAGAATCAGAATTAATAACATAAGCCAAATAAGCTGTACAGCCCTGCTGAAGTAGTTTATTTGCCTGAATCAATGAAATGATACGTGTTGACCCACCAGTATGAATACCATTTACCTCAATCTTGCCTCCATCTTCAGTCTGAATAATAAACTTCTTTTTATAGCAATCTAAAACCACCTAATGCTTAGACAACCAATCCATTCCCAGAATTATATCAAAATCACCGAATGGTATTATCAGCAAGTCAATAGAGAAAATTCTATTCTATATCATTAACGGGCATCTTCGACATACTTGATCTACAGACACTGTTTGTCGCAACGGGCTAGACACCTCTATAGATACTCTAGACATCTCAGATTCTAACTTTCCTGACTCAATATACTCTATAGATACTCTATACATCTTAGACGAGTGTGAAGACTCGGGTTCAATTAAAATATAAATAGGTTCTGAATATAGTAAAAATATACCTGTTACCACGTCATGAGCATTGCCTTCTTCTCGAGTCCGGACTACATATGCTCTAGCTGGTACTTTAGCCTTTGACTGCTGAGTAACTATATCGCTCCCTCTCCTTGCACCTCCTCCTTTAGAAACTGAACCGCCTCTACCCGATCCTTTACCTCTAGCAGTAGATACTGACCTTTGTGATGTCATGGGTGCAACACTTTCACCTTTCGGGCAATCTCTAATAAAATAATCTGTAGACCTACATCAGAAACAGCCTCTAGTTAATTTCCAGAATTCACCTCTATATTTCTTCCCGCAATGCTCACAATTCAGAATTTCAATGTCTCAGGATAGACCTCTCACACTACCAGTGGAGACTATCGTCTGCTTTCCCTGACTTCTATCACCTCTGTCTGATCTAAAGCTTGGTTTTCAACTACCACGAAATTCTTTTGATCTTTTCGGTTGAGGATTCAAACTAGTAGTTCCAGTGCGTTTTCCAGTCGATCTAGCAATTTCAGAATTTTTATCGAGGCCTAGAACTGTTCTACCATCTTGGCTCATTCAACCAGATATACAAATTCTGTAATCTGATGAGATACTAGTTGTACCCTTAATTCATCTCATAAACCCCGCAAAAACTGTTTACAACTGTCAGCTTCTATCGGTACAAATTCTGAGGCATATCTGCTAAGTCTGGAAAATTCCCGTTCCTAATCCACCACTGACATCTCGCCTTGTTTCAACATTAAAAACTCTTGCTTTTTATCTTCTATATACAGTTCTCTAACATATTTCTTATGAAATTCTTTCTGAAATAAATCCAAAGTTATTTGCTCTGTCGGTAAATGATAGATCACTGATTCCCACCATAAATAGGCTTCCTCTTATAATAATGAGACAGCACATGGCAAACTTTCTTGGGGGGTACATTCTAACTATTGCAAAACTCTTTTTGTTGACTCCATCTAATTTTCAGCTGTGGATGGATCAACTCCTTTCAGACCCAAAAATTCATTGGCATTATATTTACGTAATTCTTTCATTGGGGGCCGTCTAGCAGAAGGAGTAGATATCGTAGCAGGTGTAGTCCCCGCTACTCGTGGAAAGGCATCAGCTATAACTCTCAGTAAATGGGATTCATCTCTGTCTCTAACATTTTTCCGTTCTATATTAGGAGGTTGATTGCCTAATGGATTTACACTCGGTGTAGCTGATCCTGTTTCATCTAATTCTCTATCTCCGTTGCACATTTCTTGATCTACATCGTCCATATGTTCATCCGACATTTTAACTATAAAACAAAACAAATAATTATATCAGCATCCAAATCCCAACTCAGATTTGACTCAACAGTGGCATGTACTTCTAAACTCATTTATGAGCTCGATTTAGTCTGAGAATCGGTTAAACTTGAATAACTCTGATACCAACAAATGTAACACCTCTAACCCTAAACCGTTACCAAAATAGGGTTACGGAGCATTACCAGACCTTTCAGGCATATTACAAACATTATACAAATAAATAGCATACAAATTGTAAACCATTCATAATGTCCCTTTTAAGGACCCTCGAGGCCCAAAATAAGTGATTCGGATCCAATTCGAGTGCTCAAGAAATTTTTTGTGAAATTCCAAAATTTTTCTCAAATACGGGGCTCACACGCCCATATGGACCAAGCCGTGTGGGCTTAATATAACCCCTTTTTAATCATCTAGCCAACCCTGCAAACTTAAAACGTACCCAATTCAAACCAATGCAACAACCAATACAATTTTATATACAATTACACTTGAATCATATCAGAACATCAATCTATTAATTTACTCAAGGTATAATCATAAGAATTTTATATATAATATTCAAACTAATTTAGATAATTTCATTAATTTCCATTTTTAAACTTTATATCAAAAGTACCATTTCATAGTCTTATCATTTCACATAACCATTCAAATACATCATTTACTACCAATTCCAAAATGACTCATACATAACCTAGGTACATGCCACTTTTACCAAAAGAAATATAAATCACCAAAGTTTTCTGAGATCGGGATTGGCTTTGGATGCTGGACCAAAACGTTTGACTTCAACTAATTTGCCCACAGAAAACAACCGTACGCTGAGTATGGATATACTCAGTGGTATTACTATAATTCAGATTACTTGATATAACATACAAATCATGCTTATTAAAATTTACAAATCAACAAAATATACTTATTCATTACATAACAACCATAGCCATTCTAAATAGCTTTTCTTTACTCATTTCATTCACCAATGCACTATTGTCTATCCGTGAACAATGATTCATACTATGCATTTCCATAATCTCATTTCATTGATTCATCAATCATCCCCTGAATTTTTGGTTCATTCATTCATTCTCATTTCTCAATTTCAATTTCTTATTTCATTTCGAAATCAAGATCATTTACTTTCATTCAATTTTACCATTTCATTCGTTACCCTTATTAACAAGAATCAGACTTTAGCGGATACATGGATCCAACCAAACACTCCAGTATGACACCTAGTGCCTCATCGGATAGTTCGAAGCAAATAATTGACACCCAGTGTCTTATCGGCCAAGCCGAAGTAAGTTGGTACCCAGTACCTCATCGAATCTATCCAAAGTAAAATAGTGACACCCAGTGTCTCATCGACTTAAGGTCAAAGTATCCCTGAACACTTTCAATCCAATAGCATGCCAACTATATCCGACTCAGCTTCACTAGTTAATAGGGTATTTAAATAACATATAACCTCAATTCAATCACAATTTCTCACATTTCCAATTCAATCATTTTTCCATCTTTCAATCAATATTCAATCCATATATTCACACATTTTTACAATTCAATACACTTTCATTCAGTTCAATATCAATACTCACCTTAATTTCTCTTACCATGCATATTAATCACTATTCACAATTAATAATAAATTAATTCGAATTATAGTAATACAAACCAGAATTTCTCCCGAGTTACTCTCCGGTAATCTTTTCCTTTCCCTTCTGAGCCGATGTCTCCGGTTCGATGTTAGCTACAAAAATTAAAATAATTTACAATTATTAATACAACAATTATTCACATCAAATACTTGAATTTCCTATTTAACTTCTACCTTAATTCCAATTTAATCCTTAACCAAAATCATCTATTTTTCCATCCCAATTCATACCTTATTTATATTCAATTTTCAACCGAACTTAAACTTAACTCTCTAATTTTCATCATAAATACTTAATTTCAAATTTCTTGCAATTTAGTCCCTATTACACAAATTTATAGCCTATTATACCGTTTAATCCTTCTCCCAATTCTAATTAGAAGTTTTATTAATTCAATCTCTAATTCACATTTTTACTCAACAAAATTAGCATCTAAAAATCTAATACCTTCCAAAATTTCAGCATATACTTAGTAGTATTTTATTCTAGGATCATAAAAACTCAAAAATTACAAGAAAATGACTTAAATTAACTTACCAATTAAACTTCAAACTTTAAAATCCCTAATTTCCTTTTTCTTTCTTTCCTTTCTTTCCTTCTTTTCTTCTCTGTTTTCGTCCCCCAATTTTGTTCTTTATTTCTTTTTATTCATTTGTTTCATTTATTTTACTTTAATTCCTTTGTTTATTAATTTAATAATAATATATTATAATAATATAAATATTTTTACTTATATAACAAGTAAATATATAATTATATTACAAGTGTACATATATTTATTATTACTATTACACATGTATGGTTTCATTACCATGCATTTGTCTCTATTTATTTTATTTAATAATAATAATATAATTTAATATAATAATAATAATAATCTAATAATATATTTTAACACATAAAATCTTAGATTTTTATGCTTATGTCGCCTCAAATTTGGAAATTGACATAATTTCCTATTTAGTCCTTTTTATTTAGTCCTTTTTCTTAATTATTCTTAATTCTAGCTAATTCGCCTAACCAAAACTTAATTAAATACACAACTAACTTCGTAAATATTTTTAATAAATATTTACGAATTCGTTTTACTAAAACGAAGGCCCGACAATAAACTTTTTCGATGCTCATGAATTTTGAATCATTACAAAACTAGTTTGTAACATTTTGAATTCAACCATTGAACATCACATACCAATCATATGATTCATATAAACATAGTAAACTATCCAATTCAATGATTCATGTATAAAGCATTTTACTTACCATCTTTTCATGTTCATTAAGCAATTAAGAATCAAGTTAATTAATAATCTTGACTTGAAATGTTCAAGAACATACCAGACTAGTCAATAGATGCTTAACTATATATATACCATTTCTATGTTCATCCATCTAACTAGATTTTTCAACTAACTCACTTATAGCCTTGGACATTTCAAACCATTTCCTAAGTGTTTCATTCAACGTTACACAACAATGTAGCCATTAAGCCAAGCTAATGACAACCAATCTTTAACATATACCCCAAATATTTAACATTTAATCTAAAAAAAAATCCATTACATCTATCCATACCCAAATACTTTTATCCACGGGCAAAGCCAGGGGGACCGGCATGGGCCCCGACCCCCCCTAAAATGTAAAATTTCTATTTAGGCCTTAATTTTTAAAAAAAAAAATTAAATTAGTAAAGGTAAAATTACACTTTGGCCCCACCTAAAATTATAAAAATTTGATTTAATCCTTTACAAATTATAAAGATATAAACTATAAAACATTAAAATTTCATCCGCCCCCCCTAAAAAATTGTTCTGGCTTCGCCCCTGCTTCTGTCAAATCTCAACATGTTCATCATACTATGCCAATTATTAACTAAACAATTTTAAAGCTTAACATAATTCAACTAAAGAATAGCTTAAGTTATAAAATCATCCTCAACATATTTTTTACCTTTTTCATTTACCAGTCCCATAATCAATCAACATTTAAATGTTTACCCTGTTCTATTTCATAATAGCCAATATTCACATAACTTTGCAATTCAATCCATATAAGTCACACATGCTATTTTTACTAAATTCTAATTATATCTAACATATAGATGAAATTTAAACACAATTCTCACATAATATAAATAAAATAATAAATTTCATATGAACTTACCTAATCAAAACAACAAACAAATTGAATCTTCAGGGACTAATCGACAATTTTGGCTTTTCCTCAATTATCTTTGGTTTGATCCAATTCCTGATCTATACAATTATTTCATTCAATCCATCAAATATCAAACATTTATACACTATATCATGATATGAATGAACCTATGAAACTTTATTTTTTGATATGCCTAGATTTTTACATTTTACTCAATTTACTCCCTGAAACTAAAATAGCCATAACTTTCAATTTTGAGCTTCAATTTGAAAATCAACCTCAATTACATTCATTATAGACCCTCTACTGTCTATTATAATCAAAATTTCACATCAATTTCACATTTTATTCACTTTAGTCATTATGTATAAAACCAACAATTAAACATTATAATTTAGTCCCTTTTCATAATCTAAGCTTAAAATTTATCAATTTAACACCAAAATCTTTAAAAAAAAATCAAAAATGAAAGCTTTCAAAAACTTTGACAATTTTGCAAATCGATACATGGGCTAGCTAAATCAAGCTCCCATGACCTCAAAAACATAAAAATTACAAGAAAAAGACTTGAAATTACTTATCTGCTTTTAGCAAAAAGTTTGAAACATTAGAAAATTTTTTCCCTTTTATTTTTCTTTTAGTTGAGACGAAAATGATGGAGTGAGAAAGATGATAACATTTTCCTCCACTAACTTTGTATATATATCATAATTAACTACTAATTAATCTAACATAGTTTAATTAAACCATTTCCAATAACCTGACATCATTTCCAATAACCTCTAATTATAAATTATTTAATAACCATTTGGGATCTTTGAATAATTTTCATTTAAGTCCCTAAGTCTTTGGCCAATTAAAAACCTATAGCGATTGGACTTTTACAATTTAGTCCTTATACCTTAATTAGCTATCAATTTAGCAAAATTGCTGGACCAAACTTTTATATATTTTTATAATAGACTCGTAAATATTAAATATTAATATTTACAAGCTCGATTTATGGAAATGGGGTTTTGAAACCGCATTTTTTGGTACCATTAAAAATCGAGTTGTTACACTTACCTTACTCATAAGTAAACATGTTAACTACCAAAGGTTTTGGCATACATTTAGCTAGAGAATGACACTTAATGTCACAGCAAGTTGAGCATAAGAAACATAAGTATTCATGTATATCAAACATTATAAAAATAACTCAAAGCATTACAAATTTGTACCAATTTACATATATTTATCTCAATGTCATATTCTATCATCAATCCACAAGTCCATGCTATTTCAATTGAATCACGTATCATAAAAATTTATCAAATTTGATTCATTTCATTTTTCAATTTCAAGATTCAATGTTTTACCTAATGGAACTCTAATAAAATAGACTCGAACACATGGGTGAACTACACCACACCATGATAGCTCGTTTGAGCATAAACTACACCATATCAAGACACCGAAGTGCAAAGCCTATAGGCATCAAATGTTTAAACATATTCAAATACATTTCTCCACCACACCAAGGTTTCTGTAGAGACAATGAATACTTGATGATCCGCAATAGATGCTGAATTGTAACACCCCAAACCCAGCCTAGAAGTCTACACCAAATCCGAGATGCTACATTGATCACAGAAGTGATCTTGAGAAAATTTTACAAAAACAAACCCGTTTATTACTTAAACCCATTTATTTCATAGCAAACCAAAAACCAATGATCGTTTTAATAATTCTATTTGAAAAGTTGCCAGTCTAAAATATACGAATATTGCATATAAGAAAATTGTACCAAAGTTTTATAAACCTTTTACAGTTTAAACTAAAACCAAATAGCAATTAAACCTATAGCTCATTTCTCCAAGACTGTCTGAGACCTCCGCGTCCTGAGTCCAGCATCCAGAATCCAGAACTGTACCTGAAAAGGGGAAACAAAAGAGGGGGTGAGCTACTCGAGCTCAGTGTGAGATTAAACCAATTAAACTACAGAAATGGGAATAGAAAACCAGTAGCAATTTAGAAGAAGAACATACTTATAGAGCTATACAGAAACAGTTGGTATGTTCGAAACAGACGTACCGGCAGGCAACATTATTTAAAGCATAATAAAAATTACACTCAGCTACACAACCGCAGTACTATCCAGATAGATGTTCAACTCGATCAGTCAGATACACATTTATGTCTCATGTGCCCTCTTAGGCACGGTATCGACAATTCTCAAACAGTCACAGCAATTTATTAGTCAGTCAGTCGCAGTCACATTCTACGAAATTCTCATAGGCACAAATGCCTTCTAGTCGAACAGTACAATCACATTCATTCACAGTATCACATTCAATCACGGTGTCAGTAATTCTCAATCTTTTACAAGTTTCAATTCAGTCAAACAGATCAATCAGATGCATATGAATGCATTAGAGTTAAAGACACCCACCCATCCAGCCAACACACCCCTCCGTCCCCCATCACTCCTCAATTGATCTAGTAAACTCATCCAACCAATCACTCCTTATAGGACCTCGAAAAGCCCATCTAACCCTACATTCCAAATGATGTCATCCCGGGTTGCCCGGCAACAATGGACATCAGCATTTTCTTCAACCCTTAGGGAATTGGGACTGCCCACAACCCTCTGGGTATTGGGCTAACAGTATGCAGATAAACTGCCAGTCACGTATATTACGTAGCAAAGCTAGCGTATAAGTTGTACTGTGCAATACGGTAAATCGCGGTACAGACATGCAGTATAAACTGCTAGACCATATAGTGGTACGTAGCATGTGTAATGTACATGCGGTACAGTGCAATGCTGTGAACCACTATGTCGTTAGTTGCAGTAAAACTACCAATTCAGTCAATGATACGCAGCGATACTGGCGTATGTTCTGCACAGTGCAGTGCAGTAGTCCACCGTACAGTCAAATTGTCCACAACCCTCAGGGTATTGAGACCGCCCATGGTCTTCTGGGTATTAGAGGCTAATAACCAATAGATCAGCTGCCAGTTCAGTTCAGTCAATCTTTCTTCTCTTCAAAACCCCACCCAAAATAGTTTATGCATATGTATGTATGTATGCAAATGTATATATGCAGATGTACCAATTCAGAACTCAATTCTGAACAGTCATTCACAACCAATCAATTAGTTATAGAAGTATATACACCCATACACTCAGATTAGTACCTAATATATCACACATCCAATCACAATAAAAACATAAACCGAAGTCAGAACAGAGTCATATCCACCTTCAGTAAGCTTAGCTTAGTCGAGGGTTGGAACACATAGAGTTACGATTACACTTACATTTGACCTAAAATCATTATTTGGCGAGATAGGGCCACACGCCCGTGTGCTCTAGCCGTGTGGAGCAATCCAGGCCGTGTGGGGATCCAAACGCCAGTGTGAAGAGTGGTACACGGTGATATGCTAGAGGCACACGCCCGTGTGAAGCAGGGACACGGTCGTGTGAACAGGTCGTGTAACTCACTGTTCAATTTCGGTAAAATAAGGTGTAGGGTAGACATGGCCGTATGAGGGTCTCACAAGCCCGTGTGGCCACCAGACACGGCCGAGTGTCCCAAAATACACGTTCGCGTGGGATCCCTAATCCCCAAATCAGGCACACGACCGTGCAGCCAGGCCGTGTGACTCTAAATCTTTGAAACCCTAATTCCCGAATCCACACGCCTGTTGCCCAAGGGACACGGCCGTGTGAATTCCGAAAAAATCCCCAAATCAGCCACATGGTATTGTGGCTAGGCATGTGTACCCAATTAGCCCGAAACCCTAGTGCCCAAATCCACACAGCCATGTACCACGACACAAGCCTGTGTGGCCGCTAAAGAGGTCACGAAACCACCCCAAATCAGTCCCGAAAACACCGCTTTAGCCACCTAAACCGTCCCTAACCTAAGCAATATCAAAAGTACAACCAAAAAGAGAGTAATCCCCTCATTACCAACGTCTAGAACCCAAAATCAATGGGTTAACGTCTCCTTACAAAAAGCCGAATCAATTACATTACAATAAAAAAAAGTAGATTAGACAGGGTTGAATCCCACACCTGATTCGACGACGAGGAAGACGACAGAGGAGTGGAAATCCCTGATGCCAAAAAGCCAAAACCAATTTTGCAAAAAAAAAAAAGAGCAAAGGAAAGAAAAGCCAAAAAGAGGGGGAGGAAGAAAGGTACGTATAATCCCAAAATCAATTAAAATCCAAAAATACCAAATAAAAATAAAAATCATCACTAAATAACATAAATAAAAAGTAATAATCATATCTTAACACAGAAATAAAAAGAAAATGTCTTTCTAAAATGTTCACACTAGGACTCGATCCCAAAATCTCAAGGTGCACTATCACTCCCTCAACCACTAGACCAACAGGTCCATTTTGTCATTAAAATGCCCAACTAATCACTCAAGTGCAACCTTCTCACTATCCCTATGCTCAAAACCCAAAACTTCTAGGGCCAAAATTCGAGGCTTTACATAAATCCCGAAATAACTTGTTATAATATCTATATCATCAACTATCCCATACATAAGCGCGCATATGACCTTATTGACATTCCAACTGTATACTAGATTTTTACTAAGTTCACATGGGCATCAATTATCCACATTTGCATTTTCATATTTTATAACTATCACATATCAATTTTTCAAATTCCATTGATTGAATTTGAACATGAATTACACATATATTTAATGACACATTGCAAGATTCTTATCATACTACTTCTAGTTACAATAAATAAATATAATATCAATCACTCATTTCAATTCATCTCTATTCAATTACATTTGCTAGCCATTAACTTAGATTCAAGCTTAGGTAAAGTGAAAATAAATACAAGCATACCTATTAAACAAGTAAGGGTAGTAAGTTCCATAATAACTTACCTTTTTCAAAACACAAAACGGGTAGATTCTTCGGAGACTATTCTACAATTTTTGCCTTTCCTCTACTAGCTCTACTTTTATCTAATTATGGTTCTATACAAAAATATATTTATACCAATCAATATCATATGATAACACATAATAGTCGTTCAGTGGCTCACAACCACAATGCCATGAGATGCATGATTCAACTAATCCTCTTTTTGATTATATACATATTTTATATTTTATTTAATTTAATCCCTAAATTCGGGATAAGCATATCTTTCTATTCCTAAATTCATATTAAACTTCGATTTCACATTTTTTCATTAGGGACCCTATTTCTTCTATTTCCAACATAATTTTATGAAAAATTTTAAATTTATTCAATTTGGTCCCTAATGTTACAAAGCTAACAAACAAGCTTAACTAAGTTTACAATTTAGTCATTTTTATGATTTAAGCTCAATTTCTATCAATTCTAAGCCTATTTCATCAACTTATCAATAATGACAACTTGCTAAAATTCAACAATTGGTCAAATTGACATATGAGCTAGCTAAAACAAGCTCCCATGATCATAAATCTATAAAAATTACAAGAAAAGAACTTGATTTTCATACCTAATTAGTGGCCGAATGTTGGATGAATTAAAAGTTTTCTTAGCTTTTTTAAGTATGGACGGTTGGAAGAGTAGAGAATATGATGAAAAAGTCCACTAATACTCTTATTTATACTCAGATTAGTTTTAGTTTAACTTAATAACCTTTTTTTAATTAGATAATTAAGACATAATTAAGCTTATTTTAATCATAATTTAGTCTAAGCGAGATTTGTCATCATCATCCACTAATTCATGCCAACAATTGGTTTACTTACCATTTTGGCCTCTTTGGTTAATTGCTATTTAGGTCCTCAAAACTTTTCTTAATTAAAATTCAATAGCAATTAAATTTTTACAATTTAACCCCTAAACTTTAATTGACTGTTTTCTCGACTAAATTACTTGATCGTTCCTTAGCATGTTTTCATATTAACTCCATAAATATTTTTATTTTATATTTACAAATTCAGCTTACGAAAAATAGAATTTTAAATTTACATTTTTTAATACAAGTAAAAATCGGGTAGTTTACTTTTGTCACAAATTAATCTGATTCATAAACAAAACTTATCTGAGGAGAGGACCACACCCTTCACAGACACCCAAAAAAACGAAAGAAAGACAAGCTGCCAACTTTTTGTCATTTCCAATGGAGAGAATTTTGCTTTGTTATGCATGTGATAAAGTGAGCTCCCAACCCCAGCTAAGCTTTTCAAATTTTAAAGTTGGAATGTGCCATGGTGGCCACACCCGTCATCCTATTCCTTTTTTACCTCAAAATTTGCTCATTTTCAAAGCTAACACAACTTGAAAAAGAACATGACAGCATCAACTGAACCTAACTCAAACTGACACTCTATGCCTTAAATTTTGTTTCTTTGATTTCTTCCCACCAATGGTTCATTGATGGAGATGCTCTGAGTTGGTGTATCTGACGTTGAAACTTGATTTAAATGCAAACAAGCTACGTACTAATGCCACCCATATACCATGGGAGCCCAACCTAACTCCTGAACTTGCAATCCAAGCAAACTGACAGGAAACATTTTAACAACAAAATAAAAGGACAAAGTCTAGTTTTCAGCAAACCAAACTGATTTCAACATTTAAACAACAAATAAAAGAATCAGGCAAACTGTATGCATCATTTACTATTTGTGTGAATCACTAAAAATAATAAAAATCAATGAAAACCCTTGGTTTAAAAATTAGAGGGGCTAAAATTTTCAGTGGTATGGGGTATCTCAAGAAATACAAGCCAATCCAAATTATAGTATGAAAATGACAAGAGGATGGGATCTTTACAGTGTAATAAGGTATATGTTGCGTTACGAGGTTGAGTTTCCGCTAAAACCTTGGCTATTTTTCATCATCTTCCGCATCTCCATTTCCCTGGTGGTTTGGCCTTCATAGCTTGAGCCAGAAGGGTATAAACCGTATTCACTGGTGGCTTCACTGTATTCGCTACTAGCAGCATATTCCTGTGTGTCCAATGCCATCCTCCTGAACCTTTTCATGTCTTCATTGTACTGGTTTGTATCGTAGTCAGAGCTTTCATAAGAGCTGTAGACACTGCTTTGTCCAGGTGTCACTCCTTCATTGAGATCAGACAATGACGCATCTCCTTCTAAAGCTCGGACGATCTATTTGATTGCAAGTTTTGGTTAAAAGTACAATTATGAATGGAACACAGGAGTAACTATAAGGTCAAACAGAAAGTACGGTTCACTCATGAACCATCAACCACCGGTTACCCCACTTGATTGGCAGCCATCATACCCACAAGATACTTAAGAAATGCAGTCGCTCACAATTAAATTTCCATTAATAGAGATGGATTGCTTTCACAATTATTCATCTTCAGTGTCATATCCATCAACAAGACATAGCAGACCCTCAATACTAAAAATGACATTTAAAAAAAAATTTACCACACCAATTACCTGGCTCATCCGGGGACGACGTCTTGCTGAATGTCGTACACAAGCAGCAGCACAAGCAACCATACGAGTCATCTCATTGTGGTTATATTCCTTCTGTAATTTAGGATCAGCCAGACTATCATAGTTTCCATCCTCCATAGCTCGTGTGAGCAATGGCCTAGCCTGCAATGCCAAATCAGATTTACTTAATAAAGAATCTATGAAATGTAAATCCAGAATTCCTTTCCGGAACTGGTTCAGAGAGTCAGAGAAGAATATGCAGATGATATTATGCGAGTTTGTGTGTATTTGCATAGACAATCATAGACCAAAGTTAATAACTAACCCAGTCCACCAAACTGTCTTCCCTGTAAGAAGAGCCAACAGGTCTGTGTCCAGTAATCAATTCCAAAAGCATGACTCCAAAAGAGAAAACATCTGACTTGTCTGTGAGTTTTCCACTTGAAGCATACTCCGGAGCCAAATACCTGGAGAGAGTGAGAATTAAGTAAATAAACAACTAGAGGCAAAAAAATTTAATCACAAATCCTATATAACAAGAAAAGAGAATGCATAAGTCTTCTTACCCAAAAGTACCCATCACCCTAGTAGAGACATGAGTGTTGGCATCAGAAGAGAACTTTGCTAGTCCAAAATCAGCAACCTGGAAACAACAGTTTTATCCATCATCTCAATGACAATAGAGAGAAATACATTTGGACAAACAAAAAAACAAAGACAGTAATTGAAAACTAATGCAATGAAACCTATACACTGGTGTTAAAACTGAAAGAATGTTATTTTTTAATTAGTTGGTTAACAGCTTGATACAAGCAAATCCTTTTCGGTTAAGTAAAGATGAAATAAAACAGACAAGTCAAGGCCGACATTTTGGTTGCATTTGTTTGGATTTCGTTTATGGTTCAAGCGTTT
Organism: Gossypium arboreum; assembly: GCF_025698485.1. Taxonomy (NCBI): domain Eukaryota; kingdom Viridiplantae; phylum Streptophyta; class Magnoliopsida; order Malvales; family Malvaceae; genus Gossypium; species Gossypium arboreum. Next base: position 127,906,078 of record NC_069075.1, read on the forward strand.
AAAAGTGTCAAGAAATTAAAGTGAAATCAATACCTTAGCCTCAAACTTGAAATCCAAAAGAATATTAGCCGCCTTAATATCACGATGAATGATCTTAGGATGACCTGAAAACATTGACAAGGTTAATAAGAGACTAAAATCCTAAATATAGAGCACGCATGCAAGGGAGAGAGTGAGAGTGAAAAAGCATACAATCCTCGTGAAGATATGCCAGTCCTTTTGCAGACCCTAAAGCAATTCTCATCCTAGTTGGCCAATCCATGGTAAGTCGCCCCTTTCCTGCATTAACATTCTGTATTAGATCATCTTACCAGATGAACTGAACATTACTCGCCATGCCCAGTAATTCAAACAAGCATGATGACATGCAACTTAGACAAGCTTACCATGCAAGTGAAACTCCAAAGTGTTGTTGGGAACAAACTCATAAACTAGCATTCTTGTAGTCCCCGAGATACAGTATCCAACCAATGACACAAGATGTTTGTGATGAACACGGCTGATAATCTCAACTTCAGCGTGAAATTCTCTCTCCCCTTGTCCACTTCCAGCCTTCAGTTGCTTGACTGCTACTTGCTTCCCGTTGGGGAGAACTCCACGGTGCACATACCCAAAACCACCTTGTCCAAGAAGGTTAGTATCTGAGAAGCCATCTGTTGCCCTTGCTAATTCTTCATAGGTAAATCTGTTCTTGGAGAAACTTAACACAATACCAGGTGAAGATGGTGGAAGTGGGTTCTCGGAACCTGAATAATTTGAGCCAGAACCTCCACTGCTGCTCATGAAAAGTGGAGGAGGTGGCATTGGCTGAGGACGCCATGCTGTAACTGGTGGAGGTGAGGGCTTTGTAGGCACTGCACTGGATTGATTCACAGGCGGTGGAGGATTTTGTTGCACCCGATAGTGCTGGCCACCATACGGAGCATCTGAGAGGAATAAAAAAAACAAAAGCCCCGTGTATTATTATGACTACCTAAACCAGAGTCGACAATAAAGCAAGGCTATACAAGTAAGAAGTTGATAAAAACCGTTTTACAATTAGCATATGGATCAGCCTTTATCATTCCAAAACATCAAAAATAAAATAAATCTTCAAACTCTTATCAAACTGAGATTCAAGTAAAAACACAATGGGAGAAAGGATGCAGTGTGAACAAATGCAAAGGTTTAGCTTGAAGCAAAAGCCATTTACATAAATCTGTGTCTTCCGTATGATCCAACCAAAAATCAAAGAGGCGCATGCAAAGCCACTAACCAACGTATTGCAAAAGACATCAAATGTATGATTCAAACCTCAAATATTTGTTTCACACTTTCACCCCACATCAAACTTCAAAATTATCACAAAGAAAAAAAAAAGTGTTTTTATAAGATAATTATAATCCATCTTTTTAATGGAAACCCAAAAATTATATCCATGTTCTCATTTTAGTACTTACAGATATTCTTGTCTCATTGTGGTAGATAAAGGCGCTTAGCCGATGATTACATGCCACGTCATTGATAATATGACACATTGACTGAGGATGTGGCATGTTGACCCATGACGTGTAACATTGCTCGGTGACCGGCATCAATGGTCAGAAAATAATTAAAATTTATTTAAACAAATGTAATTGAAAAATAAAAATAAAATTTATTTAAAACATTAATTGGTTGTAAATATTATTTTTTAAAAATGCAAAAATATTTAAAGAACTCAAAGAAGCACGATGGTACTGTTATTAACAGAAAAATGGTAAAAATACTCGATACCTAGAGTACAACTGGTATTAATTAAGTGAAGTCACTCAATACAAAAAGAAATTTCCATCATCTACAGCAGAAATGTTTGGATTAGTGTTTCGGTGCTTGGCTTACCCCTTCCCTTATCAGTTAAGCAGAGTTTCAAAACGTTTTTACTGAAAACCTTTTTTGTTTATGACGCCTAAAGCTATGGAAATCAGTCGCTTCCCCTTTCTAACTCAAACCAACACCCACTTTTAAACTAAATCTCCAACATCCAAGGTACCTTCTTCCTCCTTCCACTCTCTATTTCTCTCTTTAAGAATGTGTTGGATTCTCTACTGCCGGCTGATACTTCTCTTATTTCATTAACTCAATGGTATTTGGTTGCGAAAAGCATGTAGGAAAATGAAATGAAATCTCCAATTCTCACTCTCTTTTACCATAATTTTTCTTTGAAGCTTAACCTCCCTTTCTTAAATTTACAATATAACTCCTTCAATATTTTTTTACTACTTTTTTAATATTTTAAAATAATTTATAGTTTTCACAATTTTTAATATTTTTTTCCAAACTTTTATATTTTACAAGATTTTTTATTTAAAAAAATTAATTTTATCAATTTAAATAATTTTGACCGGTCAACACTGGTCAACGGTTGATCAACCTACCCATCATCTGTCAACGTTCCACGTCATTGCCAACATGCCATATCATCTACTATATCAATGATGCGGCGCATTCTCATTGGTCAGTGTATTTTTTATAACTGTTTACTTTCAGGTAGCAAAATGAGTAATGGAATAATATTCAAGTACCAAAATTTTTAAAAAATTTAGTACCAAATTTGAAAATAGATATAGTTCAGGGAGCACATCATAAATAAAACCAAATGAAAATAAAAATAAACACCTTCCCAATCTGAAAACAATGGAGAAAAAGATCTGACCTTTAGGCCCAGGAGGTAGGGGAGGCATGTAGTAACTTTCGTCATCTCTTCTCCTTCTACTCTTCTTTTTACAACATATACAAAACAAACTCAAAAGCAACAATATCGCCACTCCCCCTATTGCTATTCCAATTACCAGTCCTGTCGACACCCCATTGCTCGATTCAGATGGCGGCGACGGACGAGATGGAGTTCCCGAACTCCTTGAAGGTGGTGGTCGCGATGGATTTCCCGAACTCCTCGAAGGTGGTGGTCGCGATGGAGTCCCTGAACCTCTTGGAGTTGTTGATGTAGAAGAAGAAGGAGGGGAAGGACTAGAGGATGACGGTGGTAGTGGAGATGTAGTAGTTGGAGTAGATGGGGAAGTAGAGGATGACGGGGGAGGTGATGAGGCAGAGGGAGTAGGGGGAGATGGGGTGGTTGAAGGCGGAGGGGCAGATGGGGTGGCGGGAGGCGGGCTTGAAGAGGTAGATGGAGGCGGAGATGCGGCAGATGACGGAGGAGGGGAGGTAGAATTGGTAGATGGTGGTGATGTGGGGGCTGGAGTAGCCCTTGGTGGTGGCGATGACGACATTGTTGTCTACCGAGGAAAAAAAGGGTAGTAAAATCTTTTACGAGTTTTGAAGGGTAAAGTTTAAAGAAGATTTGAAGAGAGAGGGGAGGGAGAAAGAAAGAAGGATTTGATTGGTGATGGAGTAGCGTTTCATGTTTGATAAAAAGGCAGTTTTATTTTGACAAGCTGGTGGGAGCTGGCACCGGGCCCTGCCTTTCCTAGTGGTGAGGTTGGGCTTTGTATAGGTTGATTTCAAATTTACCGCACCCAAATTTAACTTTATTAGTGCGCGCTCTAGTGGTGCACTCACTCCACGCCGCTGAAATTTCCTTTTTCTTTGATAACACATACTATACCGGAATTAGAAATTGATTCAATCCATTAAATATAGGGAAAAAATCAACCAAACTGATTGGATTGATGAAATTAAATAATATAATTATAGATTCATAAATTCAATAATATAGATAAAATAATTAGTATAGATTGGTTGTTTGGGATTACAAAACCAGGATTTACCAAAAAAAAAACTTGGCTTCAACTATCAATCGCTGAATTCTATTTATAATTTAGTACTACAAAAGTTTACATAATGACAATTGTTTTTTTTTCAGAAAACATACAAGGGTTGAACTGCCAAAGTTGCATCTTACAAAAATTTGTCGGTATTTATTTATATTTTTCCAAATCTTAAATTGTTACTAGCAAAACTATAGGTTTTATTTAACATGTTCAAGCATATTTCAGATGATATCTGTTACGCCAAGGCAAAACCAGGTGGAAGCCACAACAGATCATTCCAACATTAAGATGGGGACTTGTTTCCTAATAAAATTATTTTAATGGTCACTTTAATTTATAAAAATGGGTTATAGATTCCCTAAAAAAAAAAAGTGTTTTGCATTATTATATAATGTCCATTCCTGAGAAAGAAGAGAACTTGTGTAGGCGGCGGAGAGATTTGTTCAAACAGCCGGCAACAACATGATAAGGAGGATCAAAGGAGGAGTAAAACGCCGGCAACTGAATAAATATTTTTTGTCATTTTGGGCCATTTATTTTAAGTGAAAACACAGATAGCGACTTTTTTATCCTTTGGGTTCTTCCTTCTATTAAAGCTAATTATGGTGGGAAATCAACACTTGAACAGGAAGGATGGTGACACTTTAGTTTAAGGTCATACTCTCGTAGGTAAGACTCACCTTCTCTTTTATTTTTCGCATAACAAATACTTTATGTCTATTTTAGTATTAATTGGTTTTTTTTTTCCTTATTTTAAACGTCCACATTGACGAAAAATATAGGTGAGAAAGAATGATGATAAGTCACATGGCCTCGCTTTTATATTTTAGTTCTCCCATGATTAGTGCCTTGACATTCGCTGTTTGATTTGTATTTTATTCACTCCCAAAATAATTTCCAACTCCACACAAAAGGGTAACGCGAGGAGAGGAGTAAACTATTTTCTGTTGGTAGTTAGAAACATCTCTCATTGGACCACCAAAGTATGCCACGCTTAAAACTCTTTCATTTATATTATAGCTAATAAAACACATTTTATCTAATCTCTACTAATTTGACTCTTGCCAACACAAATTCAGATAGATGAAAAAAATGAGTCAAGTATGCAGTCATAAAATAGTATGGTCATACCATATTATATAAATATTCTGTTCGTCTCAATATATTTTTTCATATTTTGATTGTTAGCGGTTAACTATTTATAAATTTTGAATTCTTATTATCTTGAATTTATCATTGTTATACCCTTCCACCATTGGGATGCGTGTTCGCATCAAAGGCAATGTTGATCTTTCTATTGGCTCCGTTTGAAACTATGTCTTGTTCGACCACTCGCTTTGATCAAGGGAGCATCAACATCTGTTATTCTTAATCACCCGCTCTCAGCACCCTTTAGTAAGAAGTATCCACTTTTAGATGTAAATACTCCTCAAATGTGAACAAGCCTTCAAGGTCATGAAGGACCCACATAACCGTAACAACCTTGTACTGATGGAATGAATAACGAGATAGGCCCATGGTGCACATCCTTCATGCATTGGATGATGATAACTTCATAACAATCTACCACATCACACTAATGGACAATGGGACCTCTCCTATAAATACCCAAATCAACGATGAAGAATAGACCTATCTTTTAGCACCCTAAAACTGTTAGAGTATACCCAAAGACCAATCATGATATGACTATAATCACATACTTTTTTACCTTGTTTGTTAATATAAGGCATTGTCATTGTTATTTCAATTTTTTTCTATGTGTGTAAATAAACTGATTAATAATAAAGTCCTAAGAATAATATGATTATTCTTAAAAGGTTCTTAGTTAAATATTATTGCCAGTTTAGGCAATAATAATGCATTGAGACTAATGTGTAGTTGATTCATGACAAAGTGTTGTCATTGACATATGGATATCAAAATTAATACATGAGTATGTGTTAGAGAACAACATATTGAACTGACCCGCCATGGGTATGTTTCTTGGATTATTATGCAATAGTCGCAACATTACTCATAGTGATAACTATGTATACGATCCTTAAACTTGAGTCATCATTGTCCCAACATCGTGAGTCGTATATTTTGATATAGCCAAACGTCTACCATAAAAGGTTGTACTATAAAGATTGATGTTGGGTATGCCACAATCTATGTAGTGGGATATGATTGATCAATATAGGATTTTCCCCTCCTACATAATGGGAGCAGTATCTTAGGCAACTTTGTGACACCCTTCACCCGTTTCCGTCACAGAATTAAAGTTACAACATGCTACAACAGTTAACAAGACAAGTATATGACATTTTAAATCAAAATTTAATATAAAATAATCATTCATCAATAATCAATCAATAACCATGTTATTCATACAAAAACGGAGCTTAAATTGAGTTTATGAAGCTCTAAAATCAATTCAAAAACAAGTAGGGACTAATTTGAAACATAACATAAAATTAAGGTAAAAACAGAAAACAGGGGTCACACGGCCGTGTAGGGCTATAGCACACAACCATGTTCCTAGAACGTGCCACAAACTGATGTCGTATATAAAGGAGTCACACGGCCCTGTAACAGACTGTGGCCCCTTCTACCTAAAGTCACCAAAATCAAATAGAGCACACGCCCATGCCACATGCCCATGTTAAGCACACGACCGTGTGTCAAACAGTGTGGCAGCCTATGTGTACTAAATTGTACCTTGAAATACAAGTTAACATAAATTTGCTTACTTGGGCCACAAGCATACCATTAACCATTCATTTAATCTATTCAAAACACACAAAAAAAAACATACCAAAACATGTCATTTGCCTAATTCTAACCAATATGCCATAATACACCATCACAAACAACATTCAAACCTAGTGATCATCTTTATATTATCCAATTCACACCTAACCAAACCATATCATTTAAGGTTTCAAAATGTTATAATTTCTTTTACCAACTAACATCCATATACCCAAAGACATTCACTAATACATTTATCATCAAAAGAACCAAATCACATATCATTACATGACATCCAAATCCCATATTCAACCTTGTTACCATAACATCCAACTAAGCTATCATTCAATCATTATTTGCATAACATTCCATCTCATTCTATGATATGCAATACACAATACTCAACCAAGATTTCCATAATAATCCATAATCAACCTTACCATTTGGCTATGAACTATATATACTTTTCACAAACACAAAGCATGTAAGTATTTACATGAACAAACATGTACCAAAAACCAAATACCCATATTACATGCCACAAAATCGAAATATAATGATTCCAAATTTTACCAAAAAGTGGTTGAATAGTGTGATCTTCTCGTTGATCTGATCGTCAATTCTGAAAGACAATATCTACAATGAAATAGGAAAATGACACGAGTAAGCTTAATTAAGCTTAGTAAGTTCATAGGTTGAAATGATATAACATACCTTATGATCACATTTATAATTTAACAAAATCATTTACAAAAACATAATTCTATCATCACAACCATGTCAATGGGTGAGACCTTAATACGCACAAGTTATAACCATTCAAATTGTACAAGATTATTCAAATACCAAGTCACAATATAAAATCAAAAAACATGATCATATTTACAAATCATACACAAGCATTATTTCCAAGTTTCAAATTCACATCATTATATCATTTAACCATCAAGGTTCAACCTAATGAACAGCATGGACATATGCAGATACACGACTATTCACCTAAAACATGCTAGAATGCTCAACCAAGCCAATCCAACCAAGAACACGCTTGGGCACCAAGTGCCAAGGCCATAGGCTTTACATCTACCCTAAAAAACATGCCAGGATCACTGTAGATATAACTTGGTAATCCGCAACAAATGTTAGATTCCGATATACTTAATGTATAATAACAAGTCATATACCACCATCTCATCATATATCAATCTCATACAATATGCAAAATAACCTATGAGCATGTCAATTGTATCTTATCCTATGTTTATCCAGCTCGATACATGTAACGATATAACACTTTTCAATTTAATCCTTTTTTTCATCATATATCAATTTGTAGCAATTCACACACACACACCACATACAAATTCAAACATATCCAAATTTCAAAAACCAAAAGAAACATTACAAATTTATACAAAATTATACTGTATGAACTTACCAGGGCCAAACAGCTGAGATAGCAATATCAGGGACTAGTCAACAATTTTCTCTTTTCCACGGTTATTTACCGGTTCTTGATCTATACAATATTTAATTTCAATTTACCAGCCTCAGTTACAATGAAATATCCAATTCGATTCATATGAATCCCTATTAACATTTTTCACAATTTCCCTAAAGTTTTTCACTTTGTTCAATTTAGTCCTTAAAATCGAAACAAACTTATTTTCACAATTAATCCATAACTCATAGTGTCAAATTCATATCCATCCTTAATCAGCCCTCTGGTTTTGAAATTTTACTAGAAAACTAAGCCAATTTCAACATTTTATCATTTTAATCCCTAACCTCAAAACTATTAAAAATCACTTTACAAATTAGTCTAAATTCATCATCAAGCTTCAAACTAAACCATTAACAACTAAAAAGCCTCAAGAATATCAATGGAAAGTTTTCATAACTTTAACAGTATAGTATTTCAAAATAGTCATTGGGCTAGATGAATTAATCTAAAATGATCTCAAAAACACAAAATTCATGAAAAACGGGTGAAAATTTCAGTTACATGCAAAGGAAGTATGAACCAAATTCCTCAAGCTTTCCCCTTTAATGGTTTCGATCACAAAAATGGTGAAAAGAAGAATATGACACTTTTTTGCTCATTTACTTAATGTTTATAATTACTTAATTACTTAATTACTAAATTAACCTTTAAGAAATCTTTTAATTTCATTAAACCATATTCTCTAACCGTCCATTAACAATATTATGGCTAAATTTCCATATAAAACCATCCCCTTATACTTTTATACTCAATTTTCACTTAAACACTGATAGCAATTGACTTTTTCAACTTTTACAATTTAGTCCTTTTTCTTTAATTAACTAGTCAAACATCAAAATTACTAAACCAAATTTCAATATGACACTAATAACCTCATAAATATTAAATAATTACTATTTATGGACTCACACACCGAAATTATGGTCCCAAAACTACTATTTTCAAAACCACTGAAAACTAGCTATTACACACTTGATGGAGTAAGACTAGAAATGCATGGTCATGCTCAAATAAGTTGATATGAGATATCACACTTATTTTTTTTATTGTAGTCTACTCAAAATATCAATAAATATAATATTGGACTATACAAGTGTAATTATTCCAATGACTTGTGTCCAATTTAGATATAAAGGATAAAATGATATAATACATGAAAAATTTATCATAGAAAGGTTATGTTGAATCACAAAAATTTATCATAGAAAGGTTATGTTGAATCACAACTTCTTGTAACTTGGGTAGAAATAATGCATTGCTAGATTCCACTTATTACTTGTAACATTACAAATGTTCTAGTATTACTACTAACGTTACAAGATCCTATAAGGTCACACCCTATGGTTGAAGCAAGTAGAATCCAAAAACAGTTGGTATTGTGTTTAGCTGTCACATGAATTAAATTAATTATTGAATTGATTTAATTTGACAGTTAAATATTGAACGCATTATATGTACAAACTTGTACACAAATAGAGAACATAGTTAAAATAAATATATATGAATTTGATTCATATGAAAATATTATATGGATATAGTTTACCAAAATTATTAAAATAAATCATTATAATAATTTCGATCAAAGATTAAAACATGAAAATTAATATTCTTCTAGAAATGATATGATGTTTTAATACTTTTCATATGTTTCTCTAAAGGGATAATTCTATTTTTATGTGATATTAAATAAAAGGAATTGAATTCCAAATTTTGTGGTGTGTTAACAAGGAAAAAAAATTGAAAAGGGTTTAGTAGCCAATTTTGTCAATTCTCTCTGAGAGGTTCAAAGAGAGTGTAACAACTAAATTTTCAGTGGTATCAGGAACAGTGGTCCGAGACCACTAAATCCAACAAGTGACCTCAAAAATTTTATTATGTAGTGTTTATGAGCCAATTGTGATTTTAAGAAGACATTTAAATTAATGAATTGTGTTTTAGAAGAATTTAATTGGTAAAGTAATTTTGAAAATGAGGTATCGAGACCTTGAATTTATAAACCAAGCCATAAATATTTTTATAAATATTTATGGAGTGTCATTGACTTAGTATTAAAGTTTCGTTAGAAAATTTTGACGTTTTGATAGTTAATTAATTAAAAAGGATTAAATTGAAAAAGGTGCAAAACTTGTTATTAAAGAAATAGTGACTTGATAGCTCAAATAACAAATAATTGAGAATTTAAAGGGCAATTGGACCTAAGAAAAATGGTTGGACAGTATGTGTGTATAAGAAAACAACAAAACTAGTGTGAACAAGGGGCAAAATTGGAAATAATATAAAATTTAATAGTTAAAATAGGATGAAATTGAATATCTAGATATTTCTTCCAAATTCTCAGCCAAAAGCACCATTGAAGAACCCTTAAGAAGTTGGTTTTCATATTTTACTTCATGTAAGTTCAATTTTTGTTTATTTCTTGAATTTTTATGTTTTTAAGACTTTTACAATTAGGTCCAACTATATGTTTCATTTGTTTTTTATTTTATGGGTAATTTTGAAAGTTAACATTGATGATTTCTGGATTTTTATGATGAATTATCATGGAATTTAAGCCTTAATTTTGTTATATGATGATTTTATTAAGTAATTTTGATATATATTGATATTAGGACCAAATTGTGAAAAGGTTAAGAATTAGGACTTAGTGTTGAAATTCTAAATATCAAAGGTTTTATGGTAACCTAAAATAATTAGATAATGTGTTAATTGAGAAAAATTAGCTTAATTGATGGGTAAATTGATGAGGGACTAAATTGTAAAAATTGTAAAAGTTGGGGCAAATGTGTAATTTCAAAAATTGAAGGACATAAATTGTGAAGTGAAGTAGAATTGATTTAGATGCTAATAAATGAATAATTTTATATTATATATCAAGAGCTTGAAGAAAATCGTGAAAAAGGGAAATTAGCTAAGTAGTCCCCGAATTACTATGAATTCTACAATTTAGCCCAAGTAAGTTCGTATGGTTAAATTTTAATGTTTACATATTTAATTTATGATTGGTATTTATGTTTATTGATAAAAATAAAATTATTGCTAAAGTTATGAGAAATGAAGTGAAAGTACAAAGTAATTGGAACGCGAGATTGAGTACAGTCGTTCAACGTAAGAAATGAATAGACAAAAGAATTAACCAAGTAAACCAAGGTTCAGAATTTGTTGCAAACTTCTGCATTTGCTTTTAGTTTAGCTCTCATGAGCTTCAGTTAACTTATATGAGTTTCCGTTTAACCCTAATGGGTTTCCATTTAGCTCTTTGAGCTTCGGTATAACCCTTTTGGGTTTCAATTCAGCTCTTTCAAGCTTCAATTTAACCCTCATGAGTTTTCATTTAGCTCTTCTGAGCTTTCGTTCAACCTTTATGGGTTTCAGTTTAGCACTTATGTGCTTCCTTGTAGCCTTTGGCCTTTTGTTTACAATGGACGCAATCCGTAAGTCGTTCTTTGATTGAAAAGAAATGGTAAGTGCTATATGGAATTAATGTGGAGAAAATTAGGTTATTATTGATATTGAGCTTAAATAAGTGAATTCATTGATTAAAGTTGTGGTTGGCAGGAAATGTGTAATGAATGATTTACTTAAATGCATTGTTATAGTATGTTCGGTAATATTTATGTTTTCAACCAACAAACTTACTAAGCTTCATTAAGCTTACTTGTGTTGTTTAATGTTCTTTGTAGATTTTCAAGAAGTTCGGAGGATTGGATCAACACATCGGGTCACATTATCCAGATTTCTCCAGTAGTGTAACATCCTAAAATTGGGCCTAGTCGGAACAGTGGTTTCGGGACCACAAATCTGATGCCAAAATATTTTTTTTGTGATTATTATGAGGCCTAGATTATGAAAGTAAGCATGTGTAAGTTTCATGGAGGAATTTTATGTGTAAGGTGTCTAATTGGAAATTCGGGACCAAATTGAATAAATTGTAAAACTTGAATTCTAGAAGCAATTTGTGTGAAATTGCTTTGGAATACTAATTAGAGGTCTTTAAAGAGCAATTTTCCCAATTTTTAAGTTTTTGGACAAAAATAGGCATGTATGGAAAATGTTGGAAGTTTAGTAAGGAAGGGTGTTTTGGTCATTTAGTAATAAAATCAATAAAAAGGGAAAATGAAGGCAAAAATCAGCCATTCTTCTCCCACTTGCTGCCGAAATTCCAAGGGACACCATAGCTAGGGTTTCTTCACTTTCCAAGCTCAATAGTAAGTGACTCCTAGCCCCGTTTTTAATTTTCTTTGTATATTTGATATCCTTATAACATGTTATCTCCATTTCTACCCATATTTTAAGCTAGGGTTCATGTATGCAAAATGAACCATGTGTGACATGTTTGTTCATTGATGATTTATGGGGGAATATGAAAGTTAGATATGTGTTAAACATCTTTTCCTAAGAGATTTTCATGAAAAACCCTAAAAGGATATTTTTGCAAAAGGTACAAAATCTGTGGTAGAAATGTGAAATAGAGGAAAATGTGGGCTAGTATGAGCTTATAACACATTCGGCTAGGCTTGGGTAACCAAGTAATTGCATGTATTTCATTTTACGAGCTTAGAGACTAAGTTGTAAAATTTTGAAATGTTAGGGGCAAAATGGTCATCCTGCCTGGGGTGAATTTTTGGTCTGAAATAAATAACATGAGGTATTAATAATTTATTTTTACTGATATAGACCTCGAGGAACTGATTTCAGAGATCGATCGTAGAAAACGAAAGGTTTCAGAATAACTGAAATACGAAACCTAAGCAGTTACCAGGTAAGTTCGTGTAACTCGAATGTAAACTATCTTTAAATACATTAAAGATGTATGTACATATATAAATTATAATAGTAATATTTATTGTATGACAACTCAGGAATTATTAATGTTATGATGAAATGCCCATGTCGAATAAAAAGAAATGTCTGATGGATTATTCGAAAATGAAATAATGGTTTAAAGGATCTAGCCTGAACGGGTGATTCTATAGTGATCTAGCATCCCGAAGAATATGTGTGCTTGACGGATTTAGACCGGACGGGTAATCCGAATAGGATCTGAATTTAGCCTGGGCTGGAAATTCAAACCTGAACTCGTAGGAGTATATGTCATTGTAGAGGATTTAGCCTAGATTGGTAATCCCGACATTACTCTGTGAGTTACGTTGTGGGGGATTTAGCCTGGACTGATAATCTCGCCATAAAAGTGAAGTTCACGAGAGTGTGTATTTAAAGGATCAATTGTAGGATTTGATGGTAAATGAGATATCCATCGAGATTCCAAGAAATTCGACGGGATTAAAATGTTAAATGGGAATAGACTTGTTTGAATTGATGAACTCATCTATGAAGGATGTTACTTTGTACTGGCATGAGACTAACTTGATGGTTGAGTATATGTGATAGGAAATTTTACTATGAATGTCTGGCCTGAATGTCTTAAATGATTACATGCTAAATAACCGGTAAGTTTACTTTCCTGTTATCCGGACTTACTAAGCATGTTAATGCTTACCCTCTTTCCTTTCCCTATTTTACAGAGCTCGTGGACTCGTGAAGATTAGAAGACGATTGGAGTATTGTCAACACTATCAACTTGTTTTGCTTTGGTATATAGATACTTTATTTTGTTTCAATGGCATGTATAGGTCCTGGTTATTTTTGTGATATGTGTCATTGGTTGGCCTATGTAAAGGCTTAATTATTAAACTTATTCTTTTTGTATATGGCCATAAGACATGACTCATTGTGATGTAGGCTATGACCTATTAATTGTTCTTGTTTGTGGTTAAATGTTCTTATGATGATTAAATATGGTATATTATAAATAGACATATGAAATGTGGCCAAATCACTTGGGATGGTTAGGTCATAATTGGCAATGAGTTGTAATAATGAGCCAAGTCTAAATGTATTTTTGAATAAGATGGAAATCCTAAATATAAAGAGGATTAGCATGTACATAACCGATGAGATGAGGTTAACATGCAATAGACCATTTATGGTAGTATTCGGACATATTTAAGCCATGTTAAACATCATTGAGGTTCGCGAATATGAGTGGTTATAGAGGGTGACCATTGGCTCAAATTAGTAGCCTCCAAAAAGGTCTACACGGATAGACACACGGTACAGCCGTGTGTATCAGCCGTATAGAGGACACGGCCTAGCACATGGGCGTGTGTCTTGGCCGTGTGTCCCTAAATGCATGATGACATCATAAATAGAATACTCGAGTTTTTGGACACGGGTGACAACATAGGCGTGTCTAGGCCGTGTGAAGTACACGAGCCAGGGACATGGGCGTGTGTTCAGTCGTGTGAAAACCCTTGTAGGTTCGAAATGAGAAATAAATTCAATTAATTCCACATGGGTAAGGGACACTGGTGTGTCCCAAAGCACACTGACGTGTGAGGCTTAACATAAGAGATTTCCTAAAAACTTTCTTAAGTTCTCAGTTTAGTCCCGGACTATTCCCAATGTATGTCTTGGGCCTCTTAGGTCCATAATAGGGACACTATGAATATGATTGATTGGTTTTCAATTGGAACAAAATTTTGTAGCCCAAAATTTTCCCGAAAATGTCATATTCGTGCACAGTAATACCCTGTACTCGTCTCGGTCTTGGGTACGGGTAAGGGGCTTTACATTTTGTGGTATTAGAGCTATGATTTAGTTAGTTTTAGGACTAACGTAGCATATGCCGAGTATATCTATACATGCCATTATACAAGTTAAGATAATGTGACATCTCCTAACCATTCTTAATTGTATTTGGATATAGTAAATGTCATCCAATCAAGCTCAAGATGAGTCCAAGAGAGCCGAGAGCCATGCTGCAGCTTCTGTTCAACGAGCTACTACTAGTAGTAGTTAAAGGCCTGTGTCTGAAGGCCAAGAAGAGGTAAGAGTCGCCTTCTTTGAGATGATGGATGAATGGTTTGGGGATTATCCGAGAAACCACCCCAATATACCACGACCTCTTCCACCCTCTGCTCGACCTGAAGGAGAAGTGCCACAAGGTGTGGTACCCGTGAGAATTGGCAAGGCCCCTGTAGACAAACTTAGGTAATATGGAGCTGAAGAGTTTAGGGCTACAATTGATGACGATCCGGAATGTGCCGAATTTTGGCTTGAGAATACCATGAGAGTTCTCGACGAACTGTCATGTACTCTTGAGGAAAGTTTGAAATGTGCGGTGTCGCTATTTAAGGACACTGTATACTATTGGTGGAAGACCGTATCCTCAGTAGCACCGAGAGAGAGTATCACATGGGAGTTCTTCCAAGCGGAATTTAGGAAGAAGTATATTAGCCAAAGGTTCTTGGACCAGAAGCGAAAGGAGTTCCTGAAACTGAAACAAGGAAACAGAATCGTGTCAGAATACAAAAGAGAGTTCGTGAGACTAAGTCAGTATGCAAGTGAGTGGGTCCAATTAGAGGCGAAAATGTGCAAGTGCTTCGAAGAAGGTTTGAATGAAAAAATCAAACTGTTAATCGGGATTCTTGAAATAAGAGAGTTAGCTACATCAGCCGATCAAGCCAAGAAGGCCGAGGAACTGAATAATGAAAGAAAATGAGCAAAGAGGGTAGCTAGAGCTTCGACTAAGAGATCTAGAGGCAGAACGCACTCTTTTCCCACGAAGATGGTTAGAGCTAATTAAAGATTATGAACTGATCATTGACTACCACCTGGGAAAGGCAAATGTGGTTGCAGATGCATTAAGCAAAAAATCCTTGTTTGCTTTGAAAGCCTTGAACACATAGTTGGCCTTGTTAGATAATGGTTCGGTTTTGGCAGAGTTAAGATCCAGACCAACGTTTCTACAAGAAATTTGTGTAGCTTAGATCAATGATAGTAATTTACAAGCCAAGAGAACTCAATACGGGACAAGCACCGAATCAGATTTCCGGATTGGTCCCGATGGTTGTTTGAGGCTCAGAGACAGGATCTGTGTACCGAGAGACGACGAGCTTATTCAGAGAATTTTACAAGAAGCACATAATAGTCATTTGTCTATTTATCTGGGAAGTACCAAGATGTACAACGATTTGAAGAAAATGTATTGGTGGAATGACATGAAAAGAGATATCTCCAAATTTGTATCGGAATGCTTGATATGTCAACAAGTCAAGGCTGAACACTAAGTACCTTCAGGTTTATTACAGCCTATGATGGTTCCTAAATGGAAATGGGACAGGATTACCGTTAACACCGAAGAAGAAAGATGTCATTTGGGTTATAGTTGATAGACTAACGAAGTCGGCTCATTTTATTCCTGTGCGAACATATTTTTCTCTTGACAGATTGGCTGACTTGTACTTATCCGAGATTGTGAGTTTACACGGGGTACCGTTATCGATTATTTCGGATAGGGACCCGAGATTCAATTCGAGATTTTGGAAGAAGCTGCAGGAAGCCTTGGGTACAAAGTTGAGTTTTTGTAACACCCCTTACCCGTATCCGACGCTGGGATAGGGTTCGAGGCATTACCAGACTTCAACATTCACAACATGAAAAATCAGGCCACAAAATTTTTTCCCAAAATTAAAACATCTCAAACACATGCTTATCGTCTCTTATACAGGCCTTCGAAGCTTATAACATACAATGGGGTAGTTCGGGACTAAACCGAGAACTTTGAAAATCTTTGGGCAACTTAACCAATTTTCTTACTTTGGACAGTCACATGCCCACTGGGATTAAATGCAATAAGGATAATATACCTTCCCATATATGTATATTGAATAGAGCATAAATTAGGAGAAACAAATTTATATCATCATGCGTATTATTTCATAAAGTCCTATTAGATGGAATGTAATGGAATGCCAGAGAGACATAGAACAATACAAATTATGTACCGGTCGGGCTATCAACACTTTCATCTATACATCATGATTAGAAAGCACTCCCATAAAATAAGGATTTTATCAGTAGGGCAATAACCGTAAAAATATTTCCGAGAGCAATTAAACATACAGAAACTTTCGTCTATACATCATGATTAGAAAGCACTCCCATAAAATAAGGATTTTATCAGTAGGGCAATAACCGTAAAAATATTTCCGAGAGCAATTAAACATACAGAATACCTCAGAAAAGACTACCATAATCTGGTATCTTACCTTTCAAAATTATTCCTTCAATTATTCCTGCCATCGTAAATCTCACATTATACTTTTCATTAAAGAAGTTCAGTTCTGAAGAAATTTCCAGTTAATACATTTCCCAACATCTTACCTTACTAGTCCTGTCGTTACTTATCAATCCAATTTAATCTCTGATCATGTTCATAACCATTCTATAGCTGAACCTTTTGGTATCATACTTGTGAACTTATTCAATACGAATCTCATGAAATTCCTTCACAAAACACCATTCTGGTAAGGGGGTGGGGTTGTAAGATCTCTAACTCGTTTCTCATACTCATATACATATATCACTAGTTCATTATCAAAGTAACATTTTCACAAGCATATCATTCACTTCAGGCAAACTTTTATTCACGTTCGTATGACAAGAACTTTTCAGTTATCTTATTTAAACAAGTATATTTATGTATGCATTCTATAGGTTTTGGAAAGCTTACTAATCTCATTCATTCAATCAAACAAATCAGGCATATAACTTTTTATAAAAGCCAAACAAACATGGACAAATACATCATAGTTTAAACTTTAATTTCATATGTTATCGTGTACATATCATGAACTTTTATTCATACTTTTCTAATTTTAAGCTCATCATAACTATATTTTACCTGAATGGCTTATCTTCTTATCGAACATGGTCGATATAGCTCAGTTGGAGGGCACCTTTGTCCAAAAAGGATGATTTTTATTTGCATCGAGAGACATCACACTATCACGGGTTTGTGGCATGTATAGCTAGACTCTCATGCATGCTAGATTAGTCTAAGAACCGACTAAACCATAGCTCTAATACCACTAAATGTAACACCCCTTACCCGTATCCAACGCCGGGACAGGGTTTGAGGTGTTACCGGACTTAAACATTCACAACATGAAAAATCGGGCCACAAAATTTTTGCCCAAAATTAAAACATCTCAAACACATGTTTATCGTTCCTTATATAGGCCTTCGAAGCCTATAACATACATTGGGATGGTTCGGGACTAAACCGAGAACTTCACACACTGTGTGGCTTGGGACATGCCCGTGTCCTCAGCCCGTGTAACTCTCTATTTATGACGTCAACCAAACAAATTGATCCAAACGGTCAAGCCACATGCCTGTGTGCTAGACCGTGTCCTCCACGCGGCTGAGATACATGGCCGTGTCTCTGCCCATGTGGCCAACACTTAGGCTATTTTTCAAGCCTTATGTTGTCCTTAATTATTTCTCATACTTTACATATCATGGACCCAAATTATAGCATCAATTTAATAATTAATCGACCTTAAGAAAGATTCAATTAAATAATTTTCATGTTGTCTTACAAGTGTTTATTACCCAACACTTAATCTCTACACATTCTATAATTGTCCATGTTTAATCATTATTAACTTACCACTAGGCCGCATATTCATTCCATGGCCATGACCACCTCGAATGGTTATAGGGCATTCATCGTGTACATGTGTTATACTAATTATTCATAGCAACCAATTATAATCACACGCCGTGCATTAACCCATAGCAGGAATAATTAGGCTTACAAGCCATAATCATAATAAGCCACATCTCATGGCTATATAGAATAGATCAATATAAGCCGATACATTTGGCTAATCATAACAACATCTAATATAAAAACTAGTCATTATACATGCCACTCACTTGAAAGTGCTTAATACACGTATGACAATACTCTGGAGTTGATAGCTTGATAGTGTGATGCTGCCTCCGACGATCTCCAACCCCGAGCTGATCTGAGAACATTAAGGAAATGGAGTCCATATGAAAATAATAAGCATTATAACAACATGTTTCCTTAGGCAATCAACCATAATGACACTTTTACTCATATTTTGGTTAAGTTGTTTTCTCAAGTCGTAGTTACTAATTTATTTATATATAGAGCTACGGAACTCCAAATTAAGATCTGTTAATTTTCCCTAAAACTATACTCATTTATATTCTTAAAATAAAATTTCCAAAATTTTTGGTCTAGCCAATAAGTACAGTTTTTTCTTTAAATTCTCCCCTGTTTTGCTGTCTGACAGCCTTGACCTTTATCTACTAAAAATCAAATATCTCATAGTACGGGACTCAGATGATGTTCTTGTCTCTTTCTCCTAAAAGTAGACTCACAAATGATTTCATTCATATTATTCCTAACTCATTATTATTTTTGTACAATTTCTAGTGATTTTCCCAACTCAAAATAGGGGATTCCAAAATCATTCTGACACTGTCTCACAAGAATTCAAATATCTTATTATATGAGATTCCTTTACTAGCATCATTTCCTTCATCTGAAACTAGACCAAATAAACTTTAATTTCATATTTTATTCAATCTTAACTCAATTTAAACTATTTTTGGTGGATTTTCAAAGGTGGACCATTGCTGTTGTCCAAAACTATTTTAGTGCAAATTCATAGTAACTATCATAAGCTCATTGATCATGGACTCATCATTTCATGAAACCCATATCTCATTACACAATGTAAGTTAACATGATATTACAACACAATTCATAATCATAAGCATAAGGATGGTTCATCTTTCAAACCTTTTTACTTGTTTATCATGTATACACATACATATGCATAAATTTGCTTACTCATCATTTATCACCTTTCAATGAGGCGTCATTTATGAATATAATGTACGTACATGTACATATCCGTAGCATATCAATTAACTTTACCTTTATCACCATGCCCATCTCGAGATTTTCATCGCATTATTCATTATAATACTCATTGAATTTCTTAGAAATATCGATGGATAGCTCATTTACCGTCAAGTCATACAAGTGATCGTTTTCAAGCAAGCACTCCCGCGAACCTCACATCTTACGGTGGGATTACCAGTCCAGGCTAAATCCCCCTTAATATAAACTTATAGAGTGATGTAGGGATTACCAGTCCAGGCTAAATCCCTTGTAGTGACAAACACTCTTATTGAGCTTGAATCTGAATTACTAGTCCAGGCTAAATTCAGACTCTAATCGGATTACCCGTTCGAGCTAAATCCATAATGCACACATATTCTTCGAGAGGCACGACCACTTAAGGAACACCAGTCCAGGCTAGATCCTTTCTATACCGAGATCAATGGATTACCCGTTAGGGCTAAATCCTTTTCTGCAACACATACAGGATCTCGTATCATGTAAGAATAGCGTATCCATCAGATATCCCTTTTTATTCAACCATGATTTTCTCTTTTCACCAAGTATACCAATAAGCGTAGCTAATCATGCAATGTACATTCAATTCAACACATTTTCATATTTATTTGGACATTAGTCCATGAAATAAACATGGTATTGCACATTATTATATTTAGACATTTGTCACAATATATAATCTTCATATCAACTATATAAATATTCATCACACAATGTTGACACATCAATTTGAGTTCAAGCATGAACAATAATATCAGTGCACTATCATTGACATATGAACTTACCTCGGTTTCGAGTACGACTATTTATTTCGAGTTTGTGCTTAACCTTGTTCAACCTCATTCTAAGCCCGAATCTTGTTTTCATTGATCTATAATATCACATTTAGCCTACTAATTAGTCACATTACTCATATGGGTCATACTTTTACATGTTTGCATTTTGACCCCTAAACTTTTACATATTTACACTTTTGCTCCAATGATCGTAAAATGATTTTTATTAAATTTCCTTGCATCTCAAGCTATCTGAATCATTTTCATAACTATGGCAGCCCCAATTTCCACCAAATCACCCTTTTATGACTAATTTTATAACTTTTACGATTTAGTCCTTTTAAGCATTTTTACCGAAAATTGCTTAGCAAATGTCGTTTATTACACATCGAGCCTTCATATTCTACCATTAAACATCAAAATACATGCATATCATTCATGGGTAAATTTTTAAACACAAATCCTAGCTCAAATAAATGGTAGAAATAGCTAGATCTTGTTACGAGGATTTCAAAAATGTAAAAATCATTAAAACGAGGCAAGAACAGACTTACAATCGAGCTTGGAAGCTTGGAAAACCCTAGCCATGGTTTCTTCATGTCATATTCGGCAAAGGAAGAAGATGGACAAGAAATTTTGGCTTTTATTTTGTTTTTAATTCATTTGAATTACTAGATTACCAAAATTCCCCTAACTTAAAAATATTCTATTTCACCCATTTCATGTCCATTTTTGTCCAAAAAATTATACAATGTTCTAATTACCATTTACGTACCTCCCTTTTAAAATTTCATAACAATTAGACACCTCTAACATGCAGAACTCAACTTTTGCACTTTTTAAAATTTAGTCCTTTTGACCAAATTGAGTGCCCAAATGTCTAAATTTTCAAACAATATTTTCACGAAATCATTCTGTGAAATTTTAGACCATAAAAATATAATAAAAATAAATTTTCTTATGTCAGATTTGTGGTCCCGAAACCACTGTTCTGATTAGGCCCTAATTCGGGATGTTACAGTTTTAGTACGGCATTCCACCCATAGACAGATGCTCAGTCTGAACGAACAATTTAGACTCTCGAGCACATGTTAAGGTGTTGTGTCCTTTAACTTCAAGGAAGTTGGGAAAAATATTTACGATTGGTGGAATTTACCTACAACAACAGTTTCTAGACGAGTTTAAAAATGGCACCTTACGAGGCACTGTATGGCCGAAAGTGTCGGACACCATTGTACTGGATAGAAATCTATGAACACCAAATTCACGGGGTTGATTTGATCAAGGAAACTGAAGAAAAGGTTAAAGTGATCCGCAATTGTTTGAAAGCGGCGTCGGATAGGCAAAAGTCATATGCCGATTTGAAAAGGAAAGAGATTGAGTTTCAAGTCAAAGATAAAGTATTCTTGAAAATGTCTCCCTAGAAAAATGTCTTGAGATTTGGCCGGAAAGGCAAATTGAGCCCATGGTTTATTGGACCATACGAGATTACTGAACGAGTTGGACCTTTAGCCTACCGGTTAGCCTTGCCATCCAAAATGGAAAAGATTCATGATATATTCCATGTGTCCATGTTACAGAGATATAGGTTGGACCCCTCACATGTGATTTTGCCGACGGAAGTTGAGATTAGACCGGACATGACCTATGGTGAAGAACCAGTCAAAATTTTGGCTCGAGAAGTCAAACAATTAAAGAACAAGAATATAGCCTTGGTAAAAGTTCTATGGCACAAACACGGGGTGGAAAAAGCCATATGGAAATCTGAAGAAACCATGAGAAGTAAATATCCAAACCTGTTTACTAGTAAGACTTTCGAGGACGAAAGTCCCTAAGGGGGGAGAAATATAACATCCCAAAATTGGGCCTAGTCGGAACAGTGGTTTCAGGACCACAAATCCGATGACAAAATATTTGTTTTATGATTATTATGAGGCCTAGAATATGAAAGTAAGCATGCGATAAAGTTTCATGGAGGAATTCTGTGTAAGTTTCATGGAGGAATTCTATGTGTAAGGTGTCCAATTGGAAATTAGGGGCCAAATTGAATAAATTGTAAAACTTGGATTCTAGAAGCAATTTGTGTGAAATTACTTTGGAATATTAACTAGAGGTCCTTAAAGAGTAATTTTCCCAATTTTTAAGTTTTTGGACAAAAATGGGCATTCATGGAAAATGTTGGAAGTTTAGTAAGGAAGGGCATTTTGGTCGTTTGGTAATTAAATCAATAAAAAGGGAAAATGAAGGCAAAAATCAGCCATTCTTCTCCCTCTTACTGCCGAAATTCCAAGGGACACCATAGCTAGGGTTTCTTCACTTTCCAAGCTCAATAGTAAGTGACTCCTAGCCCTGTTTTTAATGTTCTTTGTATATTTGAGATCCTTGTAACACGTTTTCGTATTGCCAGAAAAGCCAAAGGGTCACTCCATTTCTACCCATATTTTAAGTTAGGGTTCATGTATGCAGAACGACCCATATGTGACATGTTTGTTCATTGATGCTTTATAGGGGAATATGAAAGTTTGATATGCGTTAAACATCTTTTCCTAAGAGATTTTCATGAAAAACCCTAAAAGGACCTTTTTGCAAAAGGTACCAAATATTGGTAGAAATGTGAAATAGAGGAAAATATGGGCTAGTATGAGTTTATAATACATTTGGCTAGGCTTGGGTAACCAAGTAATTGCATGTATTTCATTTTACGAGCCTAGGGACTAAGTTGTAAAATTTTGAAATGTTAGAGGCAAAATGGACATCTTGCCCGGGGGTGAATTTTTGGTCTGAAATAAATAGTATGAGGTATTAATAATTTATTTTTACTGATATAGACCCCGAGGAACCAATTTCGAAGACCGATCGTGGAAAACGAAAGGTTTCGGAATAACTAAAATACGAAACCTAAGCAGTTACCAGGTAAGTTCGTGTAACTCGAATGTAAACTATCTTTAAATACATTAAAGATGTATGTACATATATAAATTATAATAGTAATATTTATTGTATGACAACTCAGGAATTATTAATGTTATGATGAAATGTCCCGGTCGAATAAAAAGAAATGTCTGATGGATTATTCAAAAATGAAATAATGGTTTAAAGGATCTAGCCTGAACGGGTGATTCTATAGTGATCTAGCATCCCGAAGAATATGTGTGCTTGACGGATTTAGACCGGACGGGTAATCCGAATAGGATCTGAATTTAGCCTGGACTGGTAATTCAAACCTGAACTCGTAGGAGTATATGTCATTGTAGGGGATTTAGCCTGGATTGGTAATCCCGACATTACTCTGTGAGTTACGTTGTAGGG
Organism: Gossypium arboreum; assembly: GCF_025698485.1. Classification (NCBI taxonomy): domain Eukaryota; kingdom Viridiplantae; phylum Streptophyta; class Magnoliopsida; order Malvales; family Malvaceae; genus Gossypium; species Gossypium arboreum. Next base: position 127,929,958 of record NC_069075.1, read on the forward strand.
GATTTAGCCTGGACTGATAATCTCGCCATAAAAGTGAAGTTCACGAGAGTGTGTATTTAAAGGATCACTTATAGGATTTGATGGTAAATGAGATATCCATCGAGATTCCAAGAAATTCGACGGGATTAAAATGTTAAATGGGAATAGACTTGTTTGAATTGATGAACTCATCTATGAAGGATGTTACTTTGTACTGGCATGAGACTAACTTGATGGTTGAGTATATGCGATAGCAAATTTTTCTATGAATGTCTAGCCTGAATGTCTTATATGATTGCATGCTAAATAATCAGTAAGTTTACTTTCCCGTTATCCGGACTTACTAAGCATGTTAATGCTTACCCCCTCTCCTTTCCCTATTTTACAGAGCTCGTGGACTCGTGAAAATTGGAAGATGATTAGAGCATTGCCAACTCTATCAACTTGTTTTGCTTTGGTATATAGATAATTTATTTTGTTTCAATGGCATGTATAGGTCCTGGTTATTTTGTGATATGTGTCATTGGTTGGCCTATGTAAAAGCTTAAATATTAAACTTATTCTTTTTGTATATGGCTATAAGACATAGTTCATTGTGATGTAGGCTATGACCTATTAATTATGGTTGTTTGTGGTTAAATGTTCTTACGATGATTAAATATGGTATATTATAAATAGACATATAAAATGTGGCCAAATCACTTGGGATGGTTAGGTCATAATTGGCAATAAGTTGTAGCAGTGAGCCAAGTCTAAATGTGTTTTTGAATGAGATGGAAATCCTAAATACAAAGAGGATAAATTAGCATGTACATAACCAATGAGATGAGGTTAACATGCAATAGACCATTTATGGTAGTATTCGGACATATTTAGGCCATGTTAAACATCATTGAGGTTCGCGAATATGAATGGCTATAGAGGGTGACTATTGGCTTAGATTGGTGGCCTCTAAAAAGGTCCACACGGATAGACACACGGGCGTGTGTCTAGGCCGTGTGTGACACACGGTCAGCCCCATAGGCGTGTGGTATGGCCGTATGTCCCCTACACTTAAAATCTTTAGGTCAGAATCCATGGTAGTAAACACACGGGTAGAAACACGATCGTGTGTCTCAGTCATGTGGAGGACACGGCCTAGCACATGAGCGTGTGTCTTGGCTATGTGTCCCTAAATGCATGATGACATCATAAACAGAATGCTTGGGTTTTTGGGCATCGGCAATAACACGGCCGTGTCTAGGCCGTGTGAAGTACACGGGCCAGGGACACGGGCGTGTGTTTGGCCGTGTAAAATCCCCTGTAGGTTCGAAATGAGAAATAAATTCAATTAATTCCACACGGGTAAGGGACACGGGTGTGTCCCAAAGCTTACGGGCGTGTGAGGCTTAACCTAAGAGATTTTCTAAAAACTTTCTTAAGTTCTCGGTTTAGTCCCAGACCATTTTCAATATATGTCTTGGGCCTCTTAGGTCCATAATAGGGACATTATGAATATGATTGATTGGTTTTCAATTGGAACAAAATTTTATAGCCCAAAATTTTCCTGGAAATGTCATGTTCATGCACAGTAATGCCCTGTACCTTGTCCCGATCTCGGGTACGGGTAAGGGGCGTTACAAGTAGATTTTGTTGTACATTCTATGGTTTATATGGCATGTATAGGGATGAATTGAAAAGGGTTAAACTTGAAGTATAAATATGAATGACAATTATATATATGTGTGTTTGTATAAATGTAACTAGGAGTAGGTTTTGCTAAATCAATGAAGAAGTTAATTTGGAAAATTTAGGCAATTGAGTTTCTTTGTTTAACATTTTATGTTTAAAGCATGAATTTTGGGCTAGTATTGGTTGCTTGGTTGGGATATATTGGTGTATTTCAATGTTGTATGCAAGTTGATATTAAAAAGGGTGAGAAAAGTGGCCTTGAAATGGCCTATTTTTGTCCATATAAGTAAAGACACGGGCGTGTGTTTCAGCCGTGTATGACACACGGCCTGGCACATAGGCATGTGATCTGGCCGTGTGCCCCATGCCCCTTGAAATTTCAAAACAGAATGCCCAACTTTTTACACACGGCCTAGCACACGGGCGTGTGGTTGGCTGTGTGACACAAGTAAGAGAGTTACAGGGTAAGGACACGGGATGGGACAAGGCTGTGTGCCTCACATCGAATGCCTACACGGCTTAAGACATGGGTGTGTCTTCAAGCTGTGTGAGCCACACGGCTTGGCCACACAGGCATGTGTCCCCTATTTTTAAGGAAAATTTTGACATTACGCGAAAAATTTATTGAGTGTCCGGTTTAGTCCCGACTCGCTTATAAAGTTTATTTTGGGCCCTGAGGGCCCATATAAGGGACAATATGAGTATTATATGAATAGCTTTTGATATGTATACAAAATGTTATGAAATGATCGTGTTTGATTTCGAAAAATCCAGTAATGCTTCATAACCTTATTCTGGTGACATATAAGGGTTAGGGGTATTACAGAGAGTTTGTTGTTCTTTCTTTGACTAGGTGGACTACGTAGAGGCCAAGATGATTTTGTTGCGACTTGGAATCAACATCACACAAGGGGATCAGATAGAAAAAGGTATATCTTCAACCTTGTTTCAACTTGATTCGTTCATCGTACTTGGATCCATGGTTGATGATTGCTAGAACTTTTTTTTACTGTGTCACGGGGTGTACCAGTGTTCTAACAAAAACTATTCTGAGTAATTATCTTCCCTATTAGCCTGTCCTCTTGTCCTTGTTTCAACTTTTGACCTCTTTAGGTGAATTAGCTTTCACAACGCCACCTTGATTTCCTCCTTAACCTCTACCTTTGTTGTACACTGTATCAACAATTGTTAATATAAAAATTGAATGTAAAATTTTTTAAATACTTTTGTTATAAAAGTTTATGAATTAAAATATTTAAAAGAATCAAAATCAAAGTTTAAAAATGTTAGACGAAAAAAGTAATTTTCACAACTTAATTGAAACAAACAAACAAATTATTTTTTAAATAAATAAATAAAAAGAACATTTATTCGTCTTTACATGTTATTTTTTTCCGTTCTCATATAATTAGTGAGCCTATGACATTATTACAGCCTGTCATTGAGCAAAGCTACCCAAAGCACTAGGTCGAGTCTGAAATAAGGCGAGCACGACAAATCCATTGAAATGATTTGTAAACGCTGGATTAAAAGGGACTTGCCTATATAAGGAAAGACTGTCCTCCCTCATTTGTACATCCAAGCTAACTTTGAGTAATAAAAACACTTCCACTTTCTCCCAACTTTCTTGTATTGTTCTAAGTTCTCTTGTAACAACCCATTTTTCAGTGGTACCGGAAACACTAGTTTCAGAACCCCATTTTTTGATGATTGAGTCGGTAAATTTTATTGATTAGTTAGTAATTAAGGTACAAGGACTAAATCGTAACAATAAGTTGAATTCTATCAATTTTATTAACTAAAAAGGGGAAATTAATAATTGTTCAAGGTTTAAAGTGGCAATTAACCACTTCTGCATGGTAGTGGATGGTAGGTACATTTTTATTTAGTGAAAAATTTGATATAATGTTAAATTATTATTAAAAACATAATGTATAAAATAAATTCATCATCATCATCATCATCATTTTTCATCACCCATCATTTTCACCTGAAAGAAGGAAGAAAGCTTCAAACAATTATAAATATTCAATCCTTGCATGTAAGTCCAAGCCTAGCCCATTTTTGGTAAATTTTATGATTTTAAGATCGTTGTAGCTTAATCTAGCTAACCCAAGTATTAAATCATAAAATTGTTAAAATTTTAAAAGTTTTCCATTGATGATTTTTGAAGCTTTTGATGTTAAATGGTTTTATTGTAAGCTTAAATGAGAAATAGGATTAATTTGTAAAGTGAAATTATTAGTTTTGAGTATAGGGATTAAAATGTAATTATGTTGAGTTTGAGATGAAATTTTTATAATTATTGTTTCTATGGAGTTATAGAAGGATGAAATTGAAAACAAATTGAAAATAAAAGCTTAAATATGAAAGATATGATCAATTCAATTTTAGGGACTAAATTGAACAAAATGCAAAACTTTATGGAAATTATGATGAGTGATAATAATATATCATATGCATCAAATAAACTTTTATAAAGTAATTAGAAATTATAAATTATAATGAATTATCATATAAATCAAGAATTGAACCAACCAATAGATAATCAAGAAAAATGGAAAATTGTAGAATAGTCCCCGATACTTCAACTATCATCGAATTTACCTAGTAAGTTCATAAGGTAGGTTTACATGTATAAGTGTATTCTATATGTTTGAATTATGAATTGTGGATTTTGTGATTATATTATTAATGAAATATAATTTGGTACACTAAGGTGAGGAAAGGATTGGATTGTAAAAGTGGTAATGTTATGTTAAATTGTGTTTGGATTAACATAATATAGGATACAATTGACATGTCAATAGGGTTAGTTGTGCACTTGTATGGGATTGCACTTCGGTGCCACTGATTCGCATTACGGTACCCATTGTTAAGAACTTCGGTGCCTACTATTTAACACTTCAGTGCCTATTGTTTAACACTTTGGTGCCTACTACTCAACACTTCGGTGCCTATTGGTGTGGTGTAGCTTCTTGCGTATCCGTATCTGTTGATCTGATTCTTCGGGATAAGTGTTTAAAATGAAATGTATTAACTGATTCTACGTGATGAATGGAAATATGTGTTTTTACAAATAAATTTACATATGATTGGATTGGGTAAATGATGTAAATGTTCTACAAATTTTATGAAATTGTACTGAATTATATTGTATTGAATGAATTGACAATTATATAATTGTATTAGGAAATGCTCAACCTATGTAAATGAAATGTTATGATAAGACTTAGTTGAATTGGTAGCTTTAATATGTTTAATTATGAATTGAGGTAAGTTCGCCGTTTAAGTACCTATGAGCTTACTAAGCATTAGTAATGCTTACTCTGTTTCATTTTTGTTTTTGTAATTATCGTTTTGTGAAACTCGACAATCATATCATCTTCAGAGCTTATACTATCTAGCTTCAGTCTCGGTAGACTTTTAAATTGTTCTAGAATTAGTTATGTGGCATGTATATAGGTTTCAATGTGGATAAGTGTTTATTTTGGTTGATGATAAAATGATCTACATGTAATGCTTATTTTAAATGTTTATATGACATGCATATGAGACTTAAATAACATGTATGCCTATTTGGAATGTGTTTATGATATGCATATAGGTGGTGATGTGAGTAAGTATTTGATTTGAATGATAATAGATGTATGATATATCTATGAGTGCAAGTTGAGAGAATGTTAGGTTTATGGATGCTAATGGTTAATAGATAAATTAACTTGTGTTGGAATTGTACCTATTTTGATAGGAATGTAATGTATAGAATAGAATGCAAGTTGTGTCTAAAAGATGGTTTTACAAATAAATTTACATATGATTGGATTGGGTAAATGATGTAAATGTTCGACAAATTTTATGAAATTGTCTTGAATTATATTGTATTGAATGAATTGACAATTATATAATTGTATTAGGAAATGCTCAACCTATGTAAATGAAATGTTATGATAAGACTTAGTTGAATTGGTAGTTTTAATATGTTTAATTATGAATTGAGGTAAGTTCATTGCTTAAGTACCTATGAGCTTACTAAGCATTAGTAATGCTTACTGTTTCATTTTTGTTTTTGTAATTATCGTTTTGCTAAACTTGACAATCATATCATCTTGAGCTTATACTATCTAGCTTCAGTCTCAGAGACTTTTAAATTGTTCTAGAATTAGTTATGTGGCATGTATATAGGTTTCAATGTGGATAAGTGTTTATTTTGGTTGATGATAAAATGATCTACATGTAATGCTTATTTTAAATGTTTATATGACATGCATATGAGACTTAAATAATATGTATGCCTATTTGGAATGTGTTTATGATATGTATATAGGTGGTGATGTGAGTAAGTATTTGATTTGAATGATAATAGATGTATGATATATCTATGAGTGCAAGTGAGAGAATGTTAGGTTTATGGATGCTAATGGTTAATAGATAAATTAACTTGTGTTGGAATTGTACCTATTTTGATAGGAATGTAATGTATAGAATAGAATGCAAGTTGTGTCTAAAAAGATGGTTTTTACAAATAAATTTACATATGATTGGATTGGGTAAATGATGTAAATGTTCGACAAATTTTATGAAATTGTACTGAATTATATTGTATTGAATGAATTGACAATTATATAATTGTATTAGGAAATGCTCAACCTATGTAAATGAAATGTTATGATAAGACTTAGTTGAATTGGTAGTTTTAATATGTTTAATTATGAATTGAGGTAAGTTCGCCGTTTAAGTACCTATGAGCTTAAGTACCTATGAGCTTACTAAGCATTAGTAATGCTTACTTTGTTTCATTTTTGTTTTTGTAATTATCGTTTTGCGAAACTCGACAATTATATCATCTTCAGAGCTTATACTATCTAGCTTCAGTCTCGGTAAACTTTTAAATTGTTCTAGAATTAGTTATGTGGCATGTATATAGGTTTCAATGTGGATAAGTGTTTATTTTGGTTGATGATAAAATGACCTACATGTAATGCTTATTTTAAATGTTTATATGACATGCATATGAGACATAAATAATATGTATGCCTATTTGGAATGTGTTTATGATATGTATATAGGTGGTGATGTGAGTAAGTATTTGATTTGAATGATAATAGATGTATGATATATCTATGAGTGCAAGTTGAGAGAATGTTAGGTTTATGGATGCTAATGGTTAATAGATAAATTAACTTGTGTTGGAATTGTACCTATTTTGATAGGAATGTAATGTATAGAATAGAATGCAAGTTGTGTCTAAAAAGATGGTTTTTACAAATAAATTTACATATGATTGGATTGGGTAAATGATGTAAATGTTCGACAAATTTTATGAAATTGTACTGAATTATATTGTATTGAATGAATTGACAATTATATAATTGTATTAGGAAATGCTCAACCTATGTAAATGAAATGTTATGATAAGACTTAGTTGAATTGGTAGTTTTAATATGTTTAATTATGAATTGAGGTAAGCTCGCCGTTTAAGTACCTATGAGCTTACTAAGCATTAGTAATGCTTACTCTGTTTCATTTTTGTTTTTGTAATTATCGTTTTGCGAAACTCGACAATCATATCATCTTTGAGCTTATACTATCTAGCTTCAGTCTCTGTGAGACTTTTAAATTGTTCTAGAATTAGTTATGTGGCATGTATATAGGTTTCAATGTGGATAAGTGTTTATTTTGGTTGATGATAAAATGATCTACATGTAATGCTTATTTTACATGTTTATATGACATGCATATGAGACTTAAATAATATGTATGCCTATTTGGAATGTGTTTATGATATGTATATAGGTGGTGATGTGAGTAAGTATTTGATTTGAATGATAATAGATGTATGATATATCTATGAGTGCAAGTTGAGAGAATGTTAGGTTTATGGATGCTAATGGTTAATAGATAAATTAACTTGTGTTGGAATTGTACCTATTTTGATAGGAATGTAATGTATAGAATAGAATGCAAGTTGTGTCTAAAAAGATGGTTTTGTAAATTGTTGGAACATAGTTTAATTGTGGTAATTGAGATGTTTAATTTGGTTGGTAAGTGAATTGGTTTAGGTGTTTATAAGTCCCTTGATATTTGTTTTAGATTTGAGGTTTTAAAGGATAATGTTTTAATCATCTAACAAGAAATATCGATACTTATAGATAAAGTAATCAGCACTTGACCAAATGAACAGTGTTTTGAAAATGGGAAAATGCCAAAATTGGTATCGATACTAGATCTCAGTATCGATACTTATGGAAAATCATTGATGCCAAGATCCTACGTATCGATACTAATGATCTTGAAACATTTTTACAAAACAAATAGAATGCCAATTTGGTATCGATATCAAATCATGGTATCGGTATCTATAGTAAAGTATCACTATTTTGATTCTTTATATCGACACCTTTTGTATTTAACTTGATTTTTGTCTCTTCGAAGCTAAAAAGGGTATTGGTACTTGCATTCATATTTTGAAATTGTAATTTAGTCCTTATTCATGTTTGAAATTGTCTCTTTTACAATTGTGAACTTGAATAAATTATGTTTTAGCTTGTATTTGTAATTAAGTAACGATTTGATAATTTGTAAACGAATTATTCAATATAAACTATTTGTAACTGTTTCGATAATTGAAGTAGCATCCCATAACTTGGGTCCGACGACTAGGCCAGGTGAAAGGTATTACATCTCTTCATTGTTTACTTGTCTAGGCTTAGTGTGTCAAGCCTCTCTCGAGTGAGGATTTAGGCTTGTTCACAAAAGAATCAAGTCTAAGGCCACACAAGACCGGAGTTAAAGTCCCGACACATGACAAGTGGTATTAGAGTTTGCATTTCTAGCATCGTGGTAGTGAGCGATGGCTAACGAGATAGAAAAGATGAGTGAAAAAGAGGATGACATGGCTGAGAGCTGAGGTGCCATGCAGGGCAAGAAGGTTTCGTCAAAAGTCTTTGTGAAAATTGTAGAAACCTAGATGGTCAAGATTGAGTTCGCTATGAGTGATGTCCTTACGAGGGTGGAGGACACCGAGATTCCCTTGAAGAGATTAAGTTCAAGATGAGAGAGTCCTAAGATAAGCTGAATGAGCAACTTAGTAGGGAGTTGCATAGGGCTATGAGAGAGGCCTTTGGTGAGCTTGCCAGGAAGAATGAGGCCCTTGAGGCGTTGGTGGAGGTAATTTATGATGAGATCAAGAAGCTCAAGAGTGAGCTTTCAAGTGTCAAGGCAGCCAAGAGTGGTCGTGTGCCAATGTTTTCGAGCTACTGAGTGGATGTGCTGAGGCCAAAGGATTTCAAAGGCACGAGGGATGCCAAAGATGTGGATATTTCCCTTTGAAGTGTCGAGCAATATTTCTGTACAACTAGGATCGAGGAGGATGCCTTCAAATTAAGCACCGCTTCAATGTACTTAACTGACGAGGAGGTAATTACCTTAATTGGCATTCAATATACTTAATAATAAAAATAAAATAAAACAAAAAATATATCAATATGAATAATGATAAAAATGAAAATAAATACAACATGATTATTTACTTTTAGAAACTTTAATAATAAATTATTGTTTAATCAAAATACAAGAAATAGGTAAGGTTTTGAATAAGTTTAAATTAATTTTAAAAAATAATTTTGTGATAAAAATAAATTTAAAATTTAGATAATTATAAACTTTTAATTTTAAATAATAATAGAAAACTATTTTTAAAAGGTGTGTTGTAAGAATATTCAGATAGATTGTTTTAAAAAAGCATTAAATATATGTCTATAATTTAAAAGTTCATCTATTAACAAAATTACATTTACTGTCATAAAATAAAACATTAATTGTGGCATCCTACACTCGACCTGATCATTTGGTACGAATGTGAGACATTTCATTTATTGTCAGAGCAACTCAGACAAACATATATTTTTAATGCGAATATTTTCTTATATTTTGCTTTGCATGTAAAAATAATTGAGAACATATACAAATCATATTAATATATAATGAAATTTTCTTTAAATCATTCTATTCGAAAAATTAAAATTATAAATACCCTAAAAGCACTAGCAATGAAATCATCTAGGAAGAACATAGTCAAGTACAAAATTATAACAAGATGTGGTACTTGTTTCCACATGATAGAACCAAATCCGTCTCCAATAAGGATTTATGTACAACACAACAACAACAGTCATTAGAAGTATCATGTAAGACACGATGAAACTTATATGAAACACCCCCATGTCGATTAAACCATCGTCTTCATCGTTGTTAGTTGAAGAATTTGGCATTGACAATGATGGTCCATTATCTGCACATTTTGGCAATGGTTCACCGCAAAGAAAAGGATTTTCCTTGTAGCTGCTTTCATCAAAAGTTCCAAATTGTGCAATCCTTGGAGGCGTCTTTCCAGATAAGTTGTTGAATGAAACAATGAAATGGGCTAGAAAATTTAGCCCTACAAGTTGATAATTAAGGGATATTCCCACTCAAGTTGTTATAAGAAAGATCTAAACTTTCAATTTGCTTGAGGTTAACAAATGTTGGTGGGATCGGTCCTCTCAGACTATTGTGAGATAAGTTCAAAACAAGTAACTTGTAGAAGTTTCCAAAGTCGTAAGGAATGTTAGCAACCAATTTGTTGCAAGAAAGGTCAATCCCAGATATGTATGGTATGATTCTTCCCTTGTAAGAGTTGGACACATTCTTTATTGGAAACTCTATTGGTTCATTGAATGAGAATATGGAGAAACTACGAGCCATAAGACGACCAACATAATCTTCTGATACATCCTGGAGGGTGGTAATTTTTAGGCATGGGGGAATACGACCAGAAAGATTATTGTGGGAAAGATTAATCAAACTTAAGTGACTCAATTTGCATAGCTCCATTGGGGTCTCCCCTTTGAAGTTGTTCTTAGTTAAGAGAAGATAACTCAAGTTCGAAAGTCCAATCCAACTTGGGATGCTACCACTTAAGAAGTTATCACTGATATCCAATGTCACCAAAGTGGAACTGTTACGAAGTGCATCGGGAAAGGTTCCTCGTAACCTGTTTTTGGACAAATGAACTTGTCTTATCCGAGAAGGGTTGAAACACGATGGTATACTCTCTGAGATAATATTGACTGAAAGGTCTAGAAGTTTAAGACCAAGTTGACAGAACTCGACTGGGATTGTTCCCTCAAGATGATTATTGGACACGATAATTCTCTTCAAAATAGACATATTTCCCATCCACCTTGGGATCCTAGCAGAAAGTTGATTGTTGCTCACATCCAATGTTAACAAAAAAGGGCTCGTAGACAAGAAATCTGGGATCCCTCCTGAGAAGTTATTTCCATCCAATAGCAATTCCATTAAGTTTGGCAAGTAGGAATTTTCAGATAAAATTTTTCCCTCTAAGTTGTTTTTGGATAAGTCCAAATATCTCAGTGAACTATTATCACCAAAAGTTGAAGGAATGCTACTAATGAAATGATTTTTGACATGTTTATAAACCTCAATGCTGGTAGTTGTGCTCCAATTTCAATTGGAATGTTGCCATTGAAGAAATTGCAGGAGATTTCTAAATGTGACAAACGCGTTTGTGAAGCAAATGGTAGCTGAAGCGGTCCCGATAGAGAGCTATTGGTGAGAACTAGCTTCTCCAGTAGTGAATTGTTTTCCAACAGCCAATGTGGGAACTGATTTCCTTTGAAATAGATATTAGAGAGATCAAGATATTGCAAGTCATGTTGATGATAAAAAAACCTTGGAAATGATCCAACATCTCCACTACATGATAAACTAATCTCTTTTAGTAGGAACAACGGGGCCAAAGAATGCATCTGGGTTTCAGCATGTACAATATTGTTGTCCGCATATATGCACTTGAGTTTTGAAAGGTTGAACAAAGGCCCCAGTGAGATCGGGATTCGAAAGGCTCAAATCTTGGAGGGATGCTAGATTCTTAAGAGCTAAAATATTTCCAAAAAATTAGTTGGAAGAGAGAGAGAATCTTTCAAAGAGATATTATACTCTCAAGGGCAGATATATTTCTAGAGAAGTTATTGGAAGACGGATGTAATCTTTCAAGGGCAGATATATTGAAAGAAAGAGCTAATGTTTCAAGGGATTTAAAACTGTGAAGGCCTAATATATTGTAAGAAAGATCTAATTTACGTAAAGATGTGAGGTTGGAGAAGCAATTGGGCAAGCCACCCTTTAAATTACTGTTGGTGAAATCCAATTCTTGAAGATTTGTCATTCCGCAAAAGCCTGTTATATTAAATAATTACGTAAAGAGGTGCTTGAAACAAATATAAAGAAATTAATCAAATCAATAAAATAGTAAAAACAAGCATGTAATATCTTCTTTACTTTTTATTTATTTTATTAAAATATATTTTAACGGACTTGAATATTTTTAACGTGTTAAATAAATCATTGAGAATTTTTATTTTTATTTTATCCATTTAATAATTTTATTAGTTTTTAAAAATAAATCATCTCTTTTTATATATATTAAAAAATGAGATATTTAAATTGTAGAAAATAAAATGCTATGTTACTATTAATAAGATTAAATTCAATAATTTTAAAAAAATTAATTTTATCAAATAACGTAATTATATTCAATATTTAATTTTATTAATATATTAAATAAATTTTAAAATAAATTTAATACTTGATTTTTCAGTATTTCAAGTAATATCTTAGTTTAATTCGAATGGTTTAGAATATATTAAACTATTAATAAATTAATTATATATATATTTGAAAGTATTACTTATATATTAATATTTTTATATTCTCTAATTACATTTAAATAAATTAAATTGAATAGGCAGTTGTGAAATACTATAGTTAGGTTTTATAAGTTTTGGTTTAAGCCTTTTACATTTACAAATAAATAAATAAATTGATAAACATTCTTTAAATTTTCTCCTTCCCCTCTTTTAGAACACTTAAAACTCATTTTAACATTAAAATCGTAAACAACAAGTTCGTGAATAAAATTAAAACATTTAATTAATATTAAATTCTGGGGAGACTTAGAATTTTGGTTGCAACTTGTTATAAAAGAAATTGATAGATCTAAATTATATACCTTGAAGGGTTAGGCTGCCATTGATCTCACATTTATATCAAACCAAACGCTTGAGAGAAGTCAAATGTCCAAGAACTCTTCCAAATTTCTGAAATTGTTGCATTCATCTATTCAATAAAAGCAGTGAATCTATGTAAGTGAAGGCAGGACACACCAAATTGCTAAACTTTAACTATAGGAATTAGGATAAAGGTTCCTTTAAAGCTAAATCTTGTGAAGATAAGAGTCTTATGACGGAAATAAATTTATCGATTATAGTGAAATGTTACTAATGCTATCTGTATGAGAAACAAACACATTTATATTTGCCTTTTTTTTTTTTGTAATATATAATCAAATTAAGAAGAAATCTACATTTATATATTTAAAGTTAATAATTAGAATCAAACATTATAAAATACAATCAAATTAGTAGCTGAAATAAAATAAGAATAGATTAAAAAGTGGTATGTGCTTGATGACTTGAAATATCAAAGTTTCAAGATCTCATTTTTTGCCAACACTTCCAATTTCAAATCTACCCAAAAAGGTGCATAACAGGTTTTTTCCATCTTAGTTTATGAACTCAATCACTTGATATAAAATTTTCAATAGGAACAAAAAGGAAAAGGAATGAAAAGAGGAATAAAATTAGGGGTGGCAGAAAGAGGAAGAGGGAATGCGAAAGCCCTGGTACCTTAAAATGATTTTTTTTTTAAGTTGCTTCAAAATTTATAAATTTATAAAATAATCTAATAGCATTTTATACTAAATCATCCTTAATGAGAAAAAAAAAAGAAGAAAAAGACTAAATGTTAATTTTCTTGAATGATAATAATAATAATTAATTTTGTTTTAGCAATACCTGTAGGTGAAGAAAAATGTATAATCCCAATATACTGTCAGGTCTTCCAAGTGGATCAAAGCATTTAGTTTTGAAGAGAATAAGGAATATAATTATTTAAATTGTTAAGAGAAAGTAATATGGGAGTGGGTAATTTTACCTTTTTGATTCATTGGTTCATAGAATTTTGTGCCTCCAAAAGATAATGACTTGTGATTGGAGAGCCTACCAAGAGATCTCAATATGCTATTGTTGAAGAGATTGTGACTCGAATGAAACACTTTTAATTTCATCAACCTTATTTCTATTTCATCATCTATAATTATCATTTATCTTTGATTTAAAAACTATATTGGATTGACAATACAAAAGAAAATAAATAATAGATAAATACCTTGGGATGGAACAAAGTCATTCATTTTGTTTAACCCATGTATAGCTCCTCTAAGTTGCTTAAAGCATTTATGTCTCAAGAACCAACAAGGAAAAGTAGCAAATGCAATTTATTAGTAATAAATTATATGAATCACAGGGAATGTTTTGAGCATTTTTAACTTTTGATAGAGGAAAAACAAAGGCTTAAAAGAATTTGCCTCAAAGTGCTTTTCCTGGCTTAAACTCTAAAGATGTGGATTTTCCTGGGCGAAATGTTACGAATGAAGAAATAAAGGTTGCTCTTTTTGACATAGCACCTTTTAAAGCCCCTGGTAGTGATGGGTTTCAAGCTAGTTTTTTTCAGAATCAATTGGATACTACCGGAGAGGACATATGTGGTTGGGTTAAAAATGTCTTCAATGGTGGCATCATTGATCCTGAGTTTAATAACACTCTTATTGTGTTAATTCCAAAGGTGCAGAATCCAAATAATTTCTCTCAATTCAGGCCGATCAGTCTTTGTTCTGTGCTGTACAAGTTAGTCATGAAGATTATTTCTAATAGAATTAAGATCATCTTTTCGAAGATCATTGGCCAAGAGCAAGCAGGTTTCATTACTGGACGAAGCATTATTGACAATGTCATAATCGCTCAGGAAGTCTTGCACTCTATGAGAGTTAAGAAGAGTCTCCAGTGGATGGCTATTAAGATTGATCTGGAAAAGGCGTATGATAGGGTTAGATGGGACTTTGTGGAGGCTTCGCTCATCGCAACAGGTATTCCTTCTCATTTGATTAAAGTTATTATGAATGCTATCATGCTTTCTTCTATGCAGGTTCTATGGAATGGTGTGCCAACTCAGAAGTTTAAGCTGGTAAGGGGTATTCGCCAAGGGTGTCCCTTGTCTCCATATCTTTTTGTTTTATGCATGGAGTGGTTGGGTTATAGATTTCATGGAAGCATCTTAGCAAGGGAATGGAGTCCTATTCGGCTTTCGTATTCTGGACTGAGTCTTTCGCATTTGTTTTTTGCTTATGATTTGGTGGTCTTTGGCAGAGCTGACGTGGTGCACAGTGGTCTCCTTACAAAGTTTCTTAGTAATTTTTGCGAGATTTCTGGTCACAAAGTTAATGCTAGGAAAACAAAAGTGTTCTTTTCTATGGGGGTTAATATATCTTCAAGAAATGAGATCAAGGACATACTTGGTTTTCAAAAAGTCAATAACTTAGGTCATATCTCGGGGTTCCACTTTTTCATAGAAGAGTTACCAAGAGTATTTTGGATTTTTTGGTGGAAAGAATTCATAGTAGACTCTCGAGTTTGGATGCCAAAAGTCTCTCTTTTTCTGGAAGGGTCACCTTAACACAGTTCGTACTATTATCTATTCAAAGCTATTTCATGCAATCTTCTCTTATGCCTAAGGGAGTCTGTGACGCCATTGAAGGTCTAACAAGACAATTCATTTGGGGCGTCGTGGAAGGCAAAAGGAAGATAGCTTTAGTTAAATGGGAAGACCTCTGTCAGCCTAAAGTTAATGGAGGTCTTGGTTTTCGTCGATTGAGTGATCAGAATAGTGCTTTTATGATGAAACTTAGATACAATCTTATTTACAAAACTGGAACTCTTTGGGTTCAGGTTCTCAGAGGTAAGTATGAAATGAAGGATACTATGCCTGACTCTATAATGAGGAGTAGTTGTTCTTATATGTGGAGAGCTGTTGCCAGAGTATGGCCCTTGTTGCATAGCTTTATGATGTGGCCCATTGGTAATGGTAAGACTGTTCGGTGTTGGGAGGATTGTTGGGTTTCTAATAAAGGACCCCTCAAAAACTATGTTTCGGGGCATGGCTTTTTTGATCCTAAGACCACTGTTACTGAGATGGTTTTGCCTAATGGGGAGTGGAATCTTTCCCTTTTTAGATTGTGGTTACCTGAAGATGTGGTGAAGCGCATCATTAGCATTCTGCCTCCCATGATTCAGGTTGGGTTGGATAGTCTCTCTTGGTCAAGAACGACGTCTAGAGTTAGTTTTTTCTGTGAAGAGTGCTTATTATGCTTTGAAAGAGGAATCTTGGCATCCGCAAGAGATGAAATGGAGAAAGATTTGGAAAATTCCAGGCCCGCATCGTGTGAAACATTTCCTCTAGTTAATTCTTAAGTAAAGACTTTTATCCAACTCGGAGAGAGATAGAAGGGGTATTGATCAGGACGCGTCGTGTCAACTTTGTGGTCATTCCATGGAGGATGCTATGCATATTCTTAGAGACTGTTCTTTTGTGAAGGAAATTTGGCATCAGATCATTCCTATTACCCAGCTTAGTAATTTTTTCTCTCCTTCTATGACTGATTGGCTTACTTCGAATTTGAAACTTCATTCTTCCAATAGGCAGAACGATTGTTCTTGGCCTTGCCTCTTTGGGATCATTCTTTGGCACATTTGAAAGAATCAGAATTTGATTATTTTTCAAGGAAACGGCTTAAGTCCGAAGGATATTATCAATGCTTCTTACAGTTGGGCAAAGCATTTTCTTTACACCTTCAATGAAGGGATGGATTCGCAGCAAAAGCAGCTTCCAATTCATCAGAACTCAGGTATGTGTGTAGTTCTTAATACTGATGGTGTTGTTCACTCTGTGTCCGGTCTTTCTGCTGTAGGTGGTGTGTTGCGCAACAATAAAAGGGAGTGGATCCTAGGTTTTACTCGTTTCTTGGGGAAATGATCTGCTACGATTGCTGAACTTTGGGGTTTGCTGGATGGTTTGCTTATCGTTCAGAAACAAGGCTATAATGAGGTCATCATTCGATAGGATAATCTCGCAAATGTGATCTCGATCACTGAAAGCAAGGCTGGTGGTTCAAAAAATGCACTTATTAAGAGGATACAACAAATTCTGGTGTCAGAAGAAAATTGGTTCTTGACTTATGTTCCCAGAGAAACCAATCGGGTTGTTGATGCTTTGGCTAAAATATCACTGTCAAGTGGTTACTCCTTGCTTATTTTTGAGTCACCTCCTACCAGGATTAAATATATTTTGCAGGAAGATAATTTTACTGATAACTCCCCCATGAATCATCCTATGTAATCGTTTGTTTTGTTTACCAAAAAAAAAAAAGAATTAGCATAAAAGGAAGTAAAAATACCTTTAATGTGTATAGCTACTTCCAATCTATTAGATTTGATATTCAAAAAATTCAAATTTGAAAGTAAAGCAAGGAATGAGAGTATGGTGTTGTTGAAGAAATTTACACTTAAATCAAGCATCTCATGTAACAGCCCGTTTTTAGTCAAATCAGAACAGTGGTTTCGGGACCACAAATCTGAAGTTGAAATATTTATTTTATTGTTATTTTAATGTCTACAACATGATAATATAGTTGTGTGAAATTTTTGTTAAGAAATTTTATTGTTTGAATGCTTAATTCGATAAAAAGGACTAAATCGCATAAAGTGTAAAAGTGCAGTTCTAATACTTAAAGGTGTCAAATAGCTATGAAATTAAATAGTGGAGGGTCTTATGTTGTAAATAGACCATTATTAAGTAAGTGGATGCAGATGGACATCACTTATGTGAATTTTTAATGTTTAAAGTAAGGTTAAATAATTAATTTGGTTAATTAAATGATAAATTAATAAAACAAAAAGTAATTTTATTCATTCATCATCTTCCTAACCGAAACTAGGGCATAGAAAAACCATGAAAAGAGTTTGAAGCATTCGACCTAGTCTTCTTGAGCATGTAAGTCTATTTTTGTTTCATTTTTAATGATTTTTATGTTTTTGAGATCGTTGCAACTAGGTCTAGCTGGCCTAGGGTGTAACAGCCCATTTTTAGAGAAATCAGAACAATAGTTTCGGGACCACAAATACGATTCCAGAAAGAAAACTTATTTTAATATTATTTTATGGTCTATAATATGATAATAATGTTGTGTGAAAATTTCATAAAGAAATTTTATCGATTACATACATAAATCGATAAATGACCAAATTGTACAAGGTACAAAAGTTGAGTTCTAATAGCTAAAGGGATTAAATAGCTATAGAACTTTAAATTGGAGGTCCTTATATGGTAATTAGACCATTAAAAATGCTTAGTCATTGAGGATGATGATTCATCCATGAAAAATAAAATTAAAGAAAACGACAAAATTGGAAGAATAAAAAAATAAAGGTGATAAATAATAAAAGATGAAAATATCATCATTTATCATCTTCTCCAAATATTTTTTTATGGAAACCTTAAGAAAGAGAAAGCAAGCTTTCTTGGTCAAATTAGGTAAGTATTTAAGCCTCATTTTTAGTAATTTTTATATTTTTGAGATCGGGGTAGTTTAATCTATTTATTTTGGGGATCAATTTGAAAAGATATCAAAGTATAGAATTTTTACCATGGATGAATATGCTGAAATTATGAAATTTATGGTAGAAAATGAAAGGTTCTTGATAGATAAACAACTTTTACAAAGTGAATTTTGATGAAAACTTGATTTAGGGACTAAATTGTAAAACTGAGAAATCCATGGAAAAATTATGATTTTTATGAAACATATGGGTGGTAAATAATACATGAAAAATATGGTTAGGCTCGGAACAAAGATTAAATTGCATGGATTTTATTTTCCAAGTCTAGGGACGAAATCATCATTTATTAAAAGTTTAGAGGCAAAATGATAATTTTGCTTAAAGTGTAAATTAGACTAAATTGAGTATGAATTACATTAAATTGATGTTAAATTTACTCTATAGATCCGGATAAACCGAATATAGAGTTAGAACGAGGAAATGAGAAAATGTTGGATTAGTAGACTTTATGTACACGAACACTTATTGAGGTAAGTTCGTATAACTAAAGTGTATATGTTTATATGCTCAAATTGAATGTTGTGTATGTAAATTTTATAAATGCCATAAATATGTGAAATGATCACATATTCGTTTAAGCCCGATAAATGAAAGTGCCTGAAATAAATGATAATACCCGATAAGTGATAAATGATAAAAATGTTATTTTTATGGTTGAGTTGAATGTGAACATTTGAATTGCATAAATGCATAAATATATGAGATTGATCACATACCCGAAAATTGCCTGATAAATGTCAAATTTCATTAGAATAAATGAAAAATTGATGCATATGTGATTTCTCGAAATGAATGAGGTCCTGCATTTGTTGCTGATAGGATTTAGCTCTAACGAGTAATCCTATTGACCTCATTACAAATAGGATTTAGCCCGGACGGGTAATCCGATATAATCCCTCTCGAGCATATGTTACAATTAGGATTTAGCCTGGACTGGTAATCCTATTATATGATATGTGGCTCGAGAGTGTGTTTCCTGATTAAGTGCCCTAATGGGTACCCCTGAATATGAATTGATGGATTTAATGATTTGTACACTTTGTGCGTACTACTTGAGTATCCATTGATATTTTCAATAATTCAACGGGTAAAATCCTAACATGAAAAGAAAAGGGTTTTTACATGCATCTGCCTGAAGAACATGAAAATGATGTTATATGAAGTATGGAAGTATGAAATTATGATATACGAACATGGGAATTTGTTTGATGAATACATTCATCTATGAGAATAGATTTGTACATCTCAAGTGTATTAACTATGTGATTATTAATATTTCAGTTGAATAATGAGCAAAGTTCTGACATGAAATATACAAAAAATTGAGATGAATTATAATATAATATACCTAAAAATATGGAAATAATTTGTATATATGTTATATGAATACATGATGTGGAAAACATATGTGTATGAGAATCTGAATATTGTTGAGCTCATATATGTGTTTCTTGATGTTTATATGAAACAAGTTTCTAACAAGGGTGATGAGAATATGTGTTAGGGCTTGGGATCGAATGGTTGATTGTGATTTACATGTTTATCTTTAATATGAATAGTTGATAAGTTAATTACTAAGTTATATGGACTTACTAAGCATTATATGCTTACTTTGTTTTATTTTTCCCTGTACTATAGTAAATCGGAAGCTCGTTGGATTGGAAGCTCGACGGAGATCACTCACACTATTCATCGACTCAATTTGATATATCAGGTAAAACAATTGTGGTTATAATGACATGTATATTTAAAATTGGTCAATGAATGGCATGTAAATATTTGTTAATGACTAGCTATTTGAATGGTTAGTTATGAACATATTTTTGGTGTTTATGTATAGAAGACTAAATCATTATATATGTTTGAAAATGATTGATTAATAAAAATCAAAATGAGATATGTATTTAATTAGCATATTTGATAAAATATGAACAAATGTGAACATAGTATCTAGATAGATATGAGTATAAATTGACATGTATAAGACTTAAATTTTGGTGTGAAAATGTGGTTGGTGAATGTGATAAATTGTGTATAAGTGTTGGTGTAGGTGCAAGGCTAAAAGGGGTAAAAAATAAAGCTAGGAAATTGCTTTATTTTGTCCACACGGGTAGACATAGACGTGTGTCTTGACCGTGTGTGACACACAGCTTAGCACATGGGCGTGTGGTCTGGCCATGTGTCCCCTGCATCTTAAATTTTAGAAATAGAATGCTCAAAACTGAGTACACAGCTAGAGACACGTGCGTGTGTCTCAGCCGTGTGGGTAACACGGCCTAGCATACGGGCGTGTGTCTCAGTCATGTGGGTAACACGGCCTAGCACAAGGGCTTGTGACTTGGCCGTATGATGCAAGTCAGAGAGTTACAGGGGGTGGGACACGGTCTGATGTACTAACATGTCATAAGGTCACACGGGCGTGTCCCTTGGCCACACGAGCGTGTGAGCCCTGCATCTAGGAAAAAAATTAAAATTTCATGAAAAATTTTCTGAGATCCCGATTAAGTCCCGATTTGATTCTAATGTTTATATTAGACCTCGAGGGCCCATTCAAGGGACAATATGATTAGTATTATACATGAATAGTAAATAATTTGAAATATCTGTAATTATTTTGTAAACTTTGGTAATGCTCCGTAACCCTGTTCTGGCGACGGATATGGGTTAGGGGTGTTACACAAGGACTGATTTGCAAAATTTTCAATGGTTTAGGATGTTTCTATTGATGAATATGTATGAGCTTTAATGATTAATGATAGATTATGAATGTTTGATGATAGTTATACAAGTTTTGTTAAGTGATTTTTAGTGAAAATGCAAATTAGGGATTAATTTGTAAAATGTTAAAATTTGGTGGTTAATTGTGAAATAAATGAAAGACATGGACTGCTAGGGACCTAATTGAAATTTGGCTAGCATGGGTTGTGTTTGAATTGCATAAATTTGTGATTTTAGAAATAAAGACTAAATTATAAAAATGTGAAACGTTAGGGGTCAAAAGTGTAAAATGACTTTAAAGTGAATTTTGGACTAAATCGAATAGAGAGATTATTAAATAAGATAAATTTGATATTATAGATCAAGAAAAGTGAAATACGGACTTAGATCGGAGAAAGAACAAGGTTTTGGATTGATCAACTTGTTTCGTCGTTTTTGTCTCCGACGTAAGTTCGTATGTAATAAGCATTATCTTTATTGTATTTTAAATGTTTGAATATTTCCTAAATTGTGAATTACGACCTTGCGGACACATCTGACGAAGATTCGGCATTGGAAATCCCGGTTGAACCTTAGGAATAGAGTTAGATACAAATGACATGTCATTAGGAATTACATTGAGCTGGCTTTTGGCCATGATATTGGCATTTCAGGTGCAAGATACATTGTGTTGGTGTAACACCCCAAACCCGGCCCAGACGTTATGGCCGAATCTGATGCGCCACATTGAAGTTAAAAATCCATGTTTCGTTTTAGTGCTTTAAAAATCAACTTTTGTTAAGCTAACAAAGTGAATGGGAGCTAGGCACCAGGTAGGAATCTGTAATGAGGAGGTGAGCCATGAAGGTCGCTAAGTACCAAGCTCTTCTAATGGATCCAATCCTAGACATGCCCACAACCATTGCCACACTTGGTTAAATCGAGTTATAATTTATTTAAGTTGAAATCTTTGATAAATCGGATAATCGTGGCGTGGTGTTATTTTGAAAACAATTATCATTTTGAAAACACGTCCTAAGTCTAGCCCATTTATTAACAAACAGATTAAAGTTATTAAAAATAAAATAATCTCAGAAAAATAATTAAAATGGCCTTATTACAACCCAAAACCAAACAATAATATTAATAAGATAAAACTTATAAAGAAATAAATCAGCTACTTATTGCAATTAAAAGAAACAAAAACAGTAGTGTGGCCATCTCCGAGTCCCTCACAGCTCCAAACCATCTAAGCTTAGGGATTACCTGCACAGTTAGAAACGGGGTGAGTTTACGAAAACTCAGTGTGTAATCCCAATAATAAACAAATAGTGAAAACACAGTATCAGTACAATCTGGGCCAAAGCCCTATTTAGTCTCGACATATACTGGGCCGAAGCGTTTCGTTTAACGGTTACTAGGCCGAAGCCTTTTCATAAATCAAATCATCGGGCAAGCCTTTTCATAAATCATATCCCGGGCCAAGCCTTTATTAGAAATCGGTATGGCCCATAGGCCATTTCAATAACACATGAAATATCAATGAATGTATGCAAGCCCATTTCAATATCACATGAAATACCAATGAATGTATGCAAGCCCATTTAGGGAGACTACTCAACCCACCATCCACTACTCTCCACCCGTACCAACCAGCACACCATGTGGGGAATAACTCAACCCACCCAACCAATACACCACTGGCAGCATAGTTGCTTTATCATATATTTGGAGGCCTAACCTCTTTAATAACTGGGGCAAAGCCCTTTTCGGTAAACTAGGGCAAAGCCCTTTTTGGTAAACTGGGGCATAAGCCCTTTTTGGTAAACTAGGGCATAAGCCCTTTTCAATAAACTGGGGCATAAGCCCTTTTGCACTTCCTCCATCCATATAAAAACTCAACCCAATGCATTTATGAATTCATCATGTGCATTTCATACATATCATGTGTATATCATACATATCATGTACATATCACATCAATCATGTATATCATACCCCACGTATCAAATTTATAATTAAACCCTAGGGGTATAATGGTCATTTTTACCTAGGGGCAAAATAGTCATTTTCACATTATAAGGGTAATTTCGTAATTTTACCAAATATCAGGGTTTTCCATGTTCATAAACAATTATCAATATTTCTGAGTGTTTAAACAATGATCTTTAACCCACTTTATCAAACTCGGGCTTTTGGGCCCAAAACCTCTAATGGGCCCTACGAATGCCGATTTAGCCCATTAAGCCCACATAATCCAAATTTTACAGCAGTACTAACCGTGTTAACATGCAACTTTTCCAGATTCCATTTTCTATCAGTTTTACCCAAATGGGCCCGAAGCCCATTGGACCCGATTCCAGCCCATTGAGGCCCAACTTACCATCGTGCACAAAATTGAGTTCTTGCCTATTCCATCGATCCAAACACCGATCATATCGTATTTATCGCATCTATACCCAAACGCAACATTACAAGTTCCCGAAATACTAATATTTTAGCATTTCGGCTTCTCAGCAAATATTAATCTAAGTTATTACGAGGGTTAGTACACACCTGTTATGGGTTGAAGTTGAAACGTTTCCATAATCAATCACCTGATAGGAGACTGGAGTTAATCCACGCTCTGAGCACTCTTAGCCGACGCCCAACCCAAACGAGCACTCCATACAGCGATAGGGATCAGCCAAGAAAGGTACCTTTACTCTCCTCATGGTTCTCTCTATTTAAAGTCAGCTTCGCATCCACTCTTATGTTATCTTCCCGATGTGGGATCCCTCCATCATCAGAGTTTAAATTCAACACCACCTCTTGTCACCCCCTGTTAGCAAAATAAATGCTCATTGCTTGCCATGGGATTCGAACCCATGCCTCCCCTCAGTTGCTCCACACACTACTTGCCATTAAGCCACAAGGCTTTTTATGTCATATTTTATCCCCAATTAATTATAAGGTCTAAAGGCCAAAGTCCAGGTTCCCTAAAAAAACCAAAATAAATTGCAAGAGCCAAGGCTTGAACCCAGGCTCTCATACAACCTTAATGACGCCACAACCACTAGACTACAAGCTTCCTTGTGTCGTTTATTTAACACAATAATTTAAAAGCCCTCATCCAAGCATCCAGTTTTTTTTTCTCTTAATACCAAAATTTTTGCTAAAGCCCAAGTTTGAACCCAAGATTTCCCCAACACTTCTCAAAGCCATTAACCACTAAAGCAAACATTTAATTGTGTCATTTCATTGCACAATTAAATACCTATATACAACCTCCTTACGGACCCGCACTCAAGGCCCAATACTTCTAGGCCCAAATTTGGGGTGTTACAGTTGGCTTCGGGCCATGATATTGGCACTTCGGGTACGAGATTCATTAAGTTGGCTTCGGGCCATGATATTGGCACTTAGGGTGCGAGACTCTCAAGTATCTAACTTATATTCCAAATGGTTCAACGGGTATATCGAAGATGTGAAATGGTAAGAATAGATATGTATCAGAACAGGTATGTACGGAAACTGTATATGCATCGAACTTATAAAAGAAGTGAACTCATGGTTATATAGATGAATGAATACATGTTAACATTGTGATTAATTATTATGTGGTATGTTAGATGCATGATTTGAATAGTAAATTTAATGGTGAGATTTGCTTATTAACTTCATATAAGCTTACTAAGCTTTATAGCTTACATTGCTTATTTTTCGTGTTTTATAGTGATTTCAAAGCTAGCTTGGATTCGTGAACCGTTAGAGATTTCATCACACTATCCCACTATCACTTTGGTACTTTTGAACTTAAGTATTTTGAGTATATGGCATGTATATGAGTTTGGTCATTTTGTTATATATGTTAACTATGAATTTAGCCATGTAAGTTGGCTTAATTTGCTTGGTTTAGTTGTGTATATATATTTGTGCATATGTCTTATGTGTGAACTTGATGATGGATACATGTGATACTTGTTGATAATAGATATTGTGGATGCCAATTGGTAGATGAATTAAGAATAAGTATGCTTGTAGTTTAGACAAATTGATGCATGTTTGAAAGTGGCTATGTAGTTGAATCGGGAATGTGAATTTGGTATAAAATGCAATAACATTTTGTGATACATGTGAATCTTGTTGTTGTTGGTATTGAAATGGTATGTTTTATGCTTGATTGAGATTGGATGAGTACCTATATATGCTGTGTTTTGGTGCCATTTGGTTTGGTGTAGGAGTATACAAATTGGGTGGCAAAATGGCTTGATAAATAGCCTATTTTTGTCCACACGGGCAAAGACATGGGCTTGTCTCTTAGCCTTGTGACACACACGGTTAGGTTGCACAGCCGTCTGTCCCCTGGTGTTGAAATTAAACCAAGTCAGTATGCTCCACAAAACCCAGCACACAGGCGTGTGACTTGGCCGTGTGGCATAAGTCAGTATACCCTACAGGTTTGGCACGGCCTAGCACACGGCCTGGCACACGGGTGTCTGTGGCCATTTTAGGGCCGGCTAACCACACGGGCTTGTGCATTGACTGTGTGACCCAAGTCAAAGAGTTACACGGGGTTAGACACGGGCTGGGACATGGCCATGTGATCCCATTTCGAGTGTCCAAACGGCTTATGACACGGACGTTTCTTTAGCCGTGTGAGACACACAGTCGGGCCACACGAGCTTGTGTCCCCTGTATTTTGCAAAAAATTTCTAAGTGTTCCAAAAATTTCCTGAGTTATCGGTTTAGTCCCTAACCTTCCCGGACGTATATTTTAGGCCTCGTAGGCTTATTTCGGGACGATTTGTATGTGGATGATTGATGATTATTTGAAACTTGAAAATGTATGTGAAATGTATGTGTAATTGTATTATAAGTTCAGTAATGCTCTGTAACCTTATTCCGGCGTTGAGTAGGGGAAAGGGGTGTTACATCTCAAGCTTTATAGCTCGCAATTGTCCTTTTTTTTTTCTATAAAGAATAAGATAATTATAATTGCAACTTAATTCAAACATTTCTAATTTATCTAATTTTGTTGACAGTTTCTCAAAACCTACAAAGATTAAAAATACAACAGTTAGTGAAAATATATAAGAGAAAAAAAATTATACCTAACTTGTTGGACATGGGATATGCTTGAAAATATAATTTGAAAATTTCTTTAGATACCCATAAATCCGTCAAAGTTTTTAAATACATTTCCAAAGATTAAATCTCACACTATAATAAACAAACACTACATGAAAATAGGTTTTTATCAGCGTTTTTTTAAGAAGTGCCGCTAAAATAACTGCCGTTAAATTTTACGGCGTTTTGGTAACTGCCATTAAATTTTACGGCGTTTATGTGAAAAAACACCGCTATTGAACATGACCTTTAGTGATGCTTTTCCCATGAACGTCGCTATAGAACATGACCTTTAGCGGCACTTTTCCCACAAACGCCGCTATAGAACATAACTTATTGCGGCGATTTCCCACAAACGCCGCTAAAAAGCATGACCTTTAGCGGCGCTTTCCCCGACAAACGCAACTAAAGAACATCACTTTTGGCGGCGCTTTTTCGAAAAAAGCTGCCAAAAGTCATGTTCTTTAGCTTCGTTTTTAGTAAAAGCACTGCTAAAGGTCATGTTCTTTGGCGGCGTTTGTGGAAAAACGCCACTAACTTTAGCAGATTTTTACCAACCCATTTTCATTCATATTGCACCCAAATTGTCAACATAATTTTCTCTAACATCAAATCCAACCAAAAACTGAAAATCTAAATAATACTTCAAATCCAACGAAAGAAATATGTATATGATCTAAATTAATAAATAAAATAAAAAAAATTATATTATATTCAAAATTTATATTGTTAAAATATTCTCACAATAAGAAAACAAACGTCTAAGATGGCGGATTCTGCGACTGCTAAAACATTTTCATCATATTCTGAAGTTGTAGCTGGAGTTTGTCATATTTTCTGTTTGCCTCTATTTCCCTCGCTGCTGCCTCCACTGTAAGTTGTAGCTGGAATTCTTTATATTTTCTTTGAGCCTCTGCTTCTTTCGATGCTGCCTTTGCTTTAAGTTGAGCAATTTGCTCAACTGTGCTCGCTCGTATCTAAGCCATCTGGTCTCTTAACCTCTGAACTTCAGCTTGAGCCTGATTCTCGAAGGCATGTATTGTTGCGAGCTAGATCCAAAATATTTGGTTGGGTTAACAAAAGATCATTGAAATCGAACCAGACTATACCTTTCAGGACCGAAAACTTTAGTAATAATTCAGTTATCAAGGTCGTCAAGATTAACAGAATTATCACTTGAAGTGATTGCTTCATACTCCACCTTTTTATCCTTTAGTTTCTCATAATAAATCAATCAAAGAGTTAGAAACAAAATATATAATCAAAACAAATGCAGCATAACTTAACATTATTTGCATTACAAACGAAGAATTAAATCATTATAATTAAACATGATAAATATTTAAAATAATTCAAGCTTTAGTAGTCATAGGAGATCTATCTTTTCTTTCTATGTGTAATGTCAAAAAGCTGAACGTGTTCAACTTTTTGACCAGACGACAGTTCCTACAATATAGTAGGAAAAATATTATTTAGTAGGAAATTCAAAATACCTCGTCATCAACAATACAAGCAAATCTTTTCGACATAACTATATGCTCGAATTTTTGTTTTTGCCTACGTGTAGTTCCAAGTCGCTTACGTTCTTACATTATGAAATTATTATTACGTATAGAGTAAATACTATAAACTGAAATAATTATAAGAGTTTGGAAGTACGTAATACGTCTCCTTTTTTTGAATTCCAAAATCTAACAGCATCTTCCTATTGGTACCTCAGCATTCTTGGCGAGACATTTTGCAATTTCTCTTCGAGATTTATATTTTTCTTAAAATATTCCTTCTTCAAAGCATTTTTATGGTCTCTCCATTTTTTTCCTAATGCCTTCTTCACAAGTTTAGAAAGTAAATATAAACGAAACGTAAATCAAAGTATTATAAATTACATTCATGTTATTACCTTAATATTATTGAGAGCTTGATTTTTGTTACTATCAGGCATATGATGCCATGACTTATAGTTGATAGGCAACAAATTGAAATTTTGTGCTATAATGCCCAAGTCTCCTGTTAAAAGTCGAGCTTCCAATCCAATAGGCTAACCATGACAGTTTCTAGCTACTTTAACACACTTGACAAAATTTAACTCATATAAATCTTTTAATAACGTACATCCTCAAATTTTGCGCCTCCCACCACTTTCAACTAAAAAAATGGTATATTATAATATAAAAATTTGAAACAAAAATCAATAATAAAAGTCAACACGCATGTAAATTAAAGTTAACATTACGTTGAATTTCTGCAGGTTCTTCGGTTGTATTCGGAACATTCGAAGATCCAATAGCAGTCTGTTGTTCACTATTTGTTTCTTCCGAATTTGGAGGATTTTAAATAATACTTAGATTTCACAATCTTCTTCTAGGCATTTTATCTGCAATACACATAAAATAGTTGAAATATTAGTAACTAATTACAACAATAATAGTACATACAAAATAGTTGAAATATTTAACAAGATCAATATTTAAATTATAATATTACATATAATTAAAAAATCGTAAAATCTTACTACATCATGATTCATAAATATCTTCATCCACATCCTGGCGAACCTATTGAAATTGTGTACTAGTATTAGGGATAGTTGGAACGACGGAAAATGTGCAAGTGTACACATTCGCAACAAGTAATAAAGTGACAAGTAAATATCGAGTTATCGTACCCACAAGGACTGTAAAAAGAGTAATTTATAAAATTAATTGTAAAACACTTTGGCGAGGTAAAAATAATTTGGTTTTAAAATATAGTCAAAAACTATTTAAAAACTAAGTAAGTAATTAAAATAAAACAAATGAGTTCTAATCACGATTTCAAATAAGATTTAATCAAGATAACATACTTGTGTTGGATTAATTACATTTCTTTAACTTAGAATTATTAAACTTATGTTTATATTGCTACTTAATAAATTCACGGCAACTCGGTAATTTGCTAACTATCGCTCATACATACTTATTAAATTAATCAATCTCTTGAACATTTTTCAATGTCAATCCAAGCGGTTAATTAATCTTCACAAGCATATAAAAGATTAAGTGAGGTAACAGGGTATTTCTACCTTGAAAAAGTTTAATCACAAAAATCTTGCAAGCTATGCAAGGCATATGTATCACCGAATACAATGCTAACTTAAACTTCGGCTACCTTAGAAGAATAAACATGCACTGATTTTAAGCATTGTGTCTATTAATTATAATTTCAATAGGATTTAATAATTAATTCATTAGTTATTTAACAATTATATTGCAAAAATAACTTAGGCATGATTTTACTTAACCAAGCAATTTACCGAGGCCTATAATAGCATAAACATCATTTTAACAATTCAAGCAGGCAGAATATAATCAACCCAACACAAACTTTAATTTAAGCTAAATTGATTAAAATAACCATTTCAATAGCATAAATATTCATAAACATGTTCGTCAAAAAAAAAAAATTAAAGAGATAGGGAACAAGAATCAAATCCGGTGTTTTTCTGTGCTTGACCAGCTTGCTCCGTTCTTCGTTCTCTGTTGTCCTCGTTGATCAAAGCTACTACGAACAATTCAATGTTGCTCCAAAATGGCTGATGAACACCCCTTTTCTAAGGGAGGAAATTGGCAAGAGAGCAAGAGAATTTAAAATGGCAAAAAAATAGAGAGAAAAGTGAGAGAAGAGAAGAGAGAATGAGAGAATGTTGTGGGATTGAGGGATGGTTTGAATGATCAGAAAGGAGTGGATTTTATAGCTGATTGTGGCTGCTAAAAATATAAAATTCCAGCAGCCAAAGAGCCCCCCTATGGCCGGCCATCTACTTGGAAAAAATTGAGACTTTCAAATTTGCTAAAAATAGCCTGGGGCAAATCTACAAAGCCACAATTAAAGGTTGGGTTTGAATGTGATTTGGAAGTCTTTCAAGGGCCTTTTTGAAAGCATATTTAATCAGATAAAATGATGATTTGGGTCAACATTTGGACGGTTCTGGGCTGTCCAATTAGTGGTTGGTTCGGTTCACTCAATTTGGTCCGACCAGTGTGGTTCAACTGGACCCTTTCTTCATAATTAATTAAAAATATTTTTTTAACCCAAATTAAATAGGGAATAAATTAAAATTAATTAAATTATAAATTAATACACATTTTTGGACCGTCTTAGGCTGGAAATTAATGTGCCTTCATACTTCAAATTGCTTCTCAGTTTTGTGCTTTCAGTAGTGTCAGCCGAGCCAATTTTTGCCATTTGCGCGAATTTGTCAAAAATAGTCAAAATTAATCAAAATTAAGTACAAAATTAACTAAAATTCACCATGTTCATATTTTTAACACATTTTAATTATTTTATAATATTTAATTATTTTTTGACAAGAATTTAACAGTATTTGCACGAATTTAAGTAAAAATGGGTATGAAAAAACATATAAATTTTTGTGTTTCCACACCCCCCAACTTAATTCATTGCTCGTCCCAAGTAATTGACAAAATTTGAAAAGAATTTATAGGAAACACTTTTGAAAAACTCCTTCAGAACAACATTCTCCCTAAAATTATGAATTTGATATACTCATGCTCAAAAACAAGAAATATGATAGTTATGCTACTTAAGTATAACGTTCAGATTAGAATCAACAACTTATTATAATAGCAAATTTTAGACTAAATGCTTTTATAACAAAGAGATGTTAACCCTTACCAATTTGATTTTTATTCATTTATTCAAGACTAAGCTGCAATCATTAAGTTTAACTTATGTCTTCATATGTTGATTGTAGCAATTTCTCTCCATTAATGTAGGTAGCATTAGGACTTTGAATCAATAGGTCTTTATCAAGGTTGTAATGTGGCTAGGCTAGGGGTAGTGAAAGATGGATAAATTTTGGCTTAAAACCCTAGACTCAGCGTCAATCGAACCTTCGAAATTTTTACCTTCAATACATGTGCTCTTTCAAAACAAGAAATATGATAGTTATACTACTTAAGTATAATGTTCAGATTAGAATCAACATCTTATTATAATAGCAAATTTTAGACTAAATGCTTTTATAACAAAGACATGTTAACCCTTACCAGTTTGATTTTTATTCCTTTATTTAAGACTAAGCTGCAATCATTAAGTTTAACTTATGTCTTCATATGTTGATTGTAGCAATTTCTCTCCATTAATGTAGGTAGCACTAGGACTTTGAATCAATAGGTCTTTATCAAGGTTGTAATATGGCTAGGCTAGGGGTAGTGAAAGATGGATGAATTTTGGCTTAAAACCCTAGACTCAGCGTCAATCGAACCTTCGGAATTTTTACCTTCGATACACCAACTTGACTTTCATATGCTCTTTTGTACATCTCTTTCAAATACATGTGCTCTTTTTTTTAAATAACATGAGCACTTACTTTGTGTACTGCAATTCTCAAGCATTTGATACCTCTTTTCAACTCCCCCAAACTTATTTTTGAAGAACATTTTGAATAGTACTGAGTCTAGTGTTTGGGACAATTTTAAGATCATTAAGTCAAAAGTAATGGCTAAATATTGCAAGGGTTGAAATAGAATTATGCCATATAGTCTCAAAGTTGGGTTTCAAAGGATAAAATTTACCATGGTGGGCTTGAAAGACTCAAACAATCCAAACAATAGTTGCCTAAATCATTTCCAACGTTCCATGCTCCCTAGGATTTCGCCTCAAGAAACTATTAAGTCAATTCTAAACACTTAAACTTTCATGCATACCTAACTTTCCTAAAAAACTAAAAGTTTTATGGTATGAATTTGTATGCTTTATTAAAAATACATTCATGTCATTATTAAGCTAAAATAATAATTTATTGAAATAATAGAACTTTATTCATACTCAAGTTTAGCATACTTAACAAAATTCAAATTTTTGAACAAAATATATCCTAATCATAATTAAAAGAAAAATTTTATTCTGAGTGGAAATTTTGGTCCCCTAAACTTCAAATGAACAATGTCCTCATTGTTTAAAGTGAATAAATACTATACACCAGGTAGGATTCCAAAAAAGAGGAGGTGAGTCAATTTGACTGTTTAAGTACCAAGTTCTCTCTGGATCCAATCCTAGACATGTATATATCTATTGCCACACTTTCGTATTTTGTGACTTGTTCATATTTACTCATAATTTCCATCTTCTGTTTTGTTATGAAAAATTAAAAATTCCTAATTAAACTTAATCCTAGAAATAACCTACGAACAAAAATAAAGTAAAGTCAAGATCCCTCCCTTTTATTTATTTGCAGATCCTTCCGAATTGGACTCATCTTTTGCTCCATCATTATTGCCTTTGCATGAATCGCTTAGCTCCTTCTTTTATAATGAACTCCATGGTTCAAATATGAAATCCGGCAACTCAGACACAAAAATAAATGGGTCATTGTATATTTTCTTAAAAGCACTTCTCATCGAGTGATCCCTTATTTTTTAGTATCTCCAGTAAGCTTTTTTCTACCATTGCATATGTTGCATTAAGTCCATCAATTGTGATAGCTCATCTTGAAGGTCTGGGCTAGGTGGTTGAGCTCTAAATATTGAAGTTTCAGCATCAAGTTCAGCTTCTGGCTCCACTGATTCTACCTTATCAGGGACTTCAAATGATTGCATCGTGGGATCATCATCTTCATCAGGGTCCTCAGGTTCCTCACTTCCTTTAACTCATTGTTGTAGAACTGAGTCTCCAGCTACTCCGTAGAGGTCCCAATCTGTGATTGTACCTTGGCTATACCCTATCTTCCTTACATTTGCAAGAATTTCAGCTTTCAAGCATAGAATTGTTATTGTAAACGGGAAGTGAGCAGGGCCAAAGCGTTTAACGGTACAATTCCATATTTCCCTCAAAATGATCTTTCCCACATCAATGGTCCTACCAGTTAGGATCGAGTACAATAAGACTATTCGCTCTAACGAGATTGTAGTCCCATGTGAGCTAGGCATAAGGCTGAATCAGATGAAGTAAAACCATACTTTCACGAGTGGCATCAAATATTTTCTTCGACAAGTATAGATTCCTTGTTTTGACAGAGTCCACGTAGAACCCTGAACTATCAATTCCTCGAGAATTTCTTCCAAATTTTTAGGCTTGATATTGCTCATTAATGTGGAATATTCATCGTTTTCGAAATCAGGTAATTCAAAGAACTTATTAATAGCATTTGAATTTATTGGTACCTTGATTCCATGAACTGGAACTTTTGTCATCTCGCTTGAAGTTAAATTCGCATAGAACTCACGAACTAGTTCCTCATCCACACTAGGTCTCTTTTCACAAAATAGTTCCCAATTGAGGGTTTCAGCAACTTGACGAATACGTGCCATAAAGTCTCTGTAGTTGCTTTCCTTTAATGTAAAGCCTTTCTTTGAATGCATCTATTGATTTTTGAAGATACTTTCGTATCTCACTTTGGCTTCTTCACAATGGAACTTATTTTGTGTTTCATCAATTTGAGTGGAAGCACGAGTTCTCTTGCGAGGCATGTTTAACCTGATCATAAGATGGAAAAATTATTTTCTCAAAAATTTAATAAAAATTATTAATAATTCAATGAATTGAAAAATTAACTAATTGAAAATAATTAAAAAGTAAAAGAAAATTAGGTCTTACCACCTTTTTTTTAAATGTAAGAACTCTTAATAATAATAATAATAATAATAATAATAATAATAATAATAATAATAATAATGAAGAAGAAAAAGATGGCAATTTAAAAGAAGGGTTGGAAGGCTTGGCTAAAGGGCTTGGTGTGCAAGGTGGCTAGGTGCTTGGACGAATGGTGCGTGTGGGAGTAGCAATGCAGCAAGGAGCCTTCAGCAGCAGGCTTGGCGTGGGCACTAAGGTGCTGGGTGCTTGTGCGTTGTGGCCTGGAGCAGTAGTCGTGTGCGGATGGAAGCCTGGTGTAGGACTCGGCACGGACAAACTGGCGGGAGAAAGAAAGCAGCGGATGAGTGCTTGGTGCGAGTTGAGGCTAGAGCAATAGGCGCGTGATGGAGCTGGACGTGAGGCGATCTACTGGGCGTGTGCTGGTCAGTCAGCTGGGCTAGGCTTGCAACACTTAGGGGTTTGGTGTTTTGGGGTTTTGAAGATGAATGAATGGAGGGAGAAAGGTTGATGGTATTTATAGATGGAAAAATAAGATTTGTAGTAGAATTCTTAGAAAATTTTTAAAATAAATCCTAAGTTCTAATTCTACTCAAAGTTTAACAACAATTAATAATTAACTATATGTATATGAAATTATCAATTGCCATTAATTTATTAAGGTAACCATAAAATATAATTAAAATACAATTAATCCTAATTCTAAGCTAAGTTGATAAAATTAATATATAAATTATAATAAATATAATTATATATTAAGGTTTATCAAATTAATAAATAATATTAACAATATTTATTCTAGATGCTTTTGAAAATATTTATAAGGAGAATCACCTAGTTTTTATTATTTACAAAAGAGCAATCAAATTTTAGAAATAATTCAATTAAGTCCCTAGACTTAATGAAAATTTAAAATTGAGTTGCAAATTAAAACGTGGATCAAAATTGACCCTTTTATTTGAAAAACTAAAAATTTATTTTTCCATTTAGGGAATAATTTCTTAGAAAATTATGTCAAAATAAATTCCCAGGAAAGATTGGAGGGGTTACAAGCAGTCCCACTTAAGTTCCAATCTCCTAGACAGAATTTATTTAAGCATACTATACCCGAAAATATACCCTAAATCATTTATTCAAAAATAAAAACGAGAAATTAAGTATCTGATAAAATGAACGGGATTTTATCCCATTCAATTTTATCTCCCCAATAATGTTTCAGGCGCTGAGCATTAACTCGAAAATTATCTCCCTTACCTTGGAGTTCAACAACTCCGTATGGATAGACTTGATGAATCGTAAATGGACCGGACCAACGTGATTTTAACTTACCTGGAAAGAACCTTAATCTGGAATTGAACAATAAGACTTGCTGATCTGCTTCAAATTCTCGAACTCGAATGTGTTTGTCATGCCATTTCTTGAGTCTTTCTTTAAGTAATTCGACATTTTCATATGAGAACATTTGGAACTTTTGTAACTCATTAAGTTAGAACATTTGTTTCTCTTTCGCGAGCTTAGGATCCAAATTAAGCTGTTGAAGAGCCCAGTAAGCTTTGTACTCTAACTCCAAGGGTAGATGACATGCTTTCTTAAAGACCAACCTGTAAGGTGACATCCCTAAAGGTGTCTTGTATGCTGTTCTGTAAGCCCACAAAGCATCATCCAGCCTTTTGGACCAATCTCGTCGATTCGGGTAAACTACCTTCTCAAGTATGCCTTTGATCTCCTTATTTGCCAATTCAGCTTGCCCATTCGTCTGTGGATGGTAAGCTATTGCAACCTTGTGTTTTACTCTGTGCTTGTCTAATAACCATTTTAACCACTTGTTCACAAAGTGGGACCCTTCATCACTAATGATAGCTCTTGGGGTTCCAAACCTTGTGAACACTTGTTTCTTCAAGAACTTCATTACAACCTTCGCATCGTTTTTCAGATAAGCTTCAGCCTCGACCCACTTGGACACATAGTCTACTACTACCAATATATACTTGTGACCAAAAGATGGGGGGAAAGGACCAAGAAAGTCAATACCCCATACATCAAACAATTCTACCTCAATGATGTTTGTTTGAGGCATCTCATTTCTGTTGGTGACATTTCTGACCCTTTAACATCGGTCATAGCTTTTTACGTACGCATATACATCTTGAATAGTGTTGGCCAAAAGAATCCAGCTTGCAATACTTTGGCCGCCATACGAGTACCTCCGAAGTGTCCCCCACTCAGAGCTAAGTGACAAT
Organism: Gossypium arboreum; assembly: GCF_025698485.1. NCBI lineage: Eukaryota > Viridiplantae > Streptophyta > Magnoliopsida > Malvales > Malvaceae > Gossypium > Gossypium arboreum. The sequence goes on from NC_069075.1 coordinate 127,965,878, forward strand.
GGTATAAAATCTTTTGTACTTCATCTTCTGCCACGTATCTCTTAATCATCTAATCTGCACACTTTTTAAACAAATATGGCTCTTCCCAGAAATAGCACTTCACATTATGAAGAAACTTTCTCCTTTGTTGATACTTCTTATCAATTGGCATCAAACCACAAGCTAAATAGTTAGCAATATCAGTAAACCAAGGGGTATTATGGACATGACTTACCTTCAGTATGTGTTCATCTAGAAACGTTTCTTGAATTGGTATAATAGGAGAATTCCCTTCTTGCGGCTCCAATCTGGACAAGTGATCTGCTACTTGATTTTCTATTCTCTTTTGATCTTGAATTTCTAGATCAAACTCTTGAAGTAGAAGCACCCACAGGATCAGTCTCGACTTAGCATCTTTCTTGGAAAGTAAGTACTTAATTGTCGAGTGGTCTGTATAGACAGTCACTTTGGTACCTACAAGATAATATCGAAACTTGTCAAAAGCAAATACAATAGCAAGTAACTCTTTTTCTGTTGCCGTATAGTTTTAGTTAAGCTCCTGTAAGAGTCCGACTTGCATAGTAGATGGGATGAAAATCTTTGTTCCTTCGTTGGCCCATCACAGCTCCTATCGCGAAGTCACTTGTGTCCCACATCAATTCAAATGGCATATCCCAGTCTAGTGTAACGATTATGGGTGCCATAACTAATCAACTCTTCAAATCCTTGAAAGCTCTTAAGCATTCATCATCGAACTTGAACGTCGTGTCCTTCTCCAATAATTTGCATAAGGGTTTAGCAATTTTGGAGAAGTCCTTGATAAATCTTCAATAGAAATCGGCGTGGCCCAAAAAGCTCCTAACACCCTTTACAGATACTGGAGGTGGAATCTTTTCAATAATGTCTACCTTCGCTTTATCTACCTCGATGCTATGTCTCGTTATCCAATGCCCTAGAACAATTCCTTCTCGTACCATGAAATGGCACTTCTCCCAGTTAAGTACGAGGTTTGTTTATTCACATCACCTTAGTACCTTAGCTACATTGGCTAAGCAACCATCGTAAGTATCTCCGAATATTGAAAAGTCATCCATAAAAACTTTTGAGTACTTCTCAACCATGTCAGTAAAAACAGACATCATACATCTTTGAAATGTAGCAGGTGCATTACATAAACCAAATGGCATGCGTCTAAATGCAAATGTGCCGTATGGACAGGTGAACATTGTCTTGTGTTGATCTTCTGGTGCTACTGTAATCTGATTATACCTTGAGTATCCATTGAGAAAACAGTAATAGTCTCGCCCCGCGAGTCTATCCAGCATCTGGTCCAAGAGCGACAAAGGAAAGTGATCTTTCTTAGTTGCCTTGTTGAACTTCCTGTAATCGATGCAAATCATCCATCCCGTAACTGTTTTACTTGGTATCAACTCGTTATTCTTATTCTATATGACTATGATACCTCCCTTCTTTGGCACGTACTGGACCAGACTTACCCACAAACTGTCTGAGATGGGATAAATGATACCCGCATCTAACCACTTGCTAATCTCTTTTTTCACCACGTCCTTCATGATGGGGTTCAGTCTTCATTGTCCATCAATCCTCCCTTTTTCTCCATCTTCTTGGATAATCTTGTGCATGCATCCAGATGGACTAATACTGTGAATATCGGCTATGGTCCATTCGATAGCCTTCTTGAATTGTTTCAACACTAAGATAAGTTTCTCTTCTTGCTCAATAGTCAATTCTATTGAAACAATCACAGGCAGAGTAGAAGTGTTACCTAAATAAACGTATTTTAAATGTGAAGGTAATACCTTGAGTTCTAATTTAGGTGGTTCATCGATTGACGCTTTTTGTTGGGCATACTCCCTCTTCTCAAACAACAAAGATTCAAAACGAGATTGTGGATTAAATCCCCTTTGATTAGCCTCCAACAAAGCTAAGTACTCATCCTCCTTTTCATCATTTGGAGGGTCTGATATCAAAATTCTTTCCAGTGGATTCTCAATAGAGTTGAGTTCCTTTTCCACTATTAAATCCTCTAAGTCGGATATTGTAGAACAATCATCAACCGCGTCAGGGAATCGCATAGACTTAAAAACATAAATATTACTTGATCATCCTAAACACGTATCGTAAGCTCGCCCTTCAGCACATCAATAAGGGTCTTCTGGTTGCTAAGAACGGTCTTCCTAGGATAATTGGTACTTCTTTGTCTGCTTCAAAATCTAGAATCACAAAGTCAGCAGGAAAGATGAATTTATCTATACGTACCAATACACCTTCAATTTTTCCTTCTGGATGTACTAAGGATCGATCTGCTAGTTGAAGTGTAACCGTAGTAGGTCTAACTTTATTTATCCCCAACTTTCTAAATATTGATATAGACATCAAGTTTATACTTGCACCCAAGTCATATAGTGCCTTACCACAATATGTTGCTCCAATGTTGCAAGGTGTGGTAAAATATCCTGGATCCTTCAGCTTTGGGGGTAGTTTGTCTTGAAGATATGTGCTACATTCCTTCGTCAGAGCTACCGTTTCAAATTCTCTAAGTCTTCACTTCTTGGACAGGATATCTTTCATAAACTTGACGTAGTTTGACATTTGTTCAAGTGCTTCTAACAACGAGATGTTGATATGAAGTTGCTTAAGTACATCAAGGAAATTTTTGAATTGAATTTCTTATTTTTTCTTCTAAAGTCTTTGAGGGTAGGGTGGTGAAGGTTTCATTACTAGAACTGGTACCGGTTTATTTGTCTTTGATGGCAATTCTGCATCTAACGTAGTTGTTAGTTGATCAGAATTAGGTGGTTCTGAGGTTACCTTATCAGAGTTTACAGGTTCTGGTTCTAGTGAAACTAGAATTTCAACACTCGGTTGAACTTCCTCTGAGTCTTGAGTGTCAGCTAGCTCCTTTTTAGCTTCGACCGTGTTGGGGTCTACTGTCTTTCCACTCTTCAACGTTAACGTTTTGCAATTCTCCTTCCTTAGATTTCTTGGATTCTCCATGTCACTAGGTAAAGCACCTTGTGGTCGATTTCTGATTTCAGTTGCAAGCTGGCCCATCTGGTTCTCCAAGTTCTTCAATGTAGCTACTTGGCTTTGAATTAAGGCATCATTCTTAGCCATGTAAGCCTTCAGTAGATTCTCTAAGCTATTGGATGGTTCAGCTTGAACTGGTTTCTGAAGTTGTTGGGAAAAACTAGACAACTGGGTCGGTCTAGGTTGAGCGTACTTGTTACTGGTTCCAGCCCCTTGGTTACTCCAGGAAAAGTTCGGGTGGTTTCGCCACGATGGGTTATAGAAGTTGGATTGTATTCCTTGCCCTCATCGATTTTGGTTCTGGTTACCCATGTAATATACGGATTTGGGGTTCGATGGACATTCTTCGAACAAATGTCCTTCCCCATAATAAACACAGGCTATACTCTCAAATTAGTGAGGTGGTTGGGCTACAAAACTGTTAGATCCATTAGTGGTAAGATTCTTAAGCATTGAGGATATTGAAGATACCTGAGATGCGAGTGAAGTGAGAGCGTCCACTTCATGTATTCCAGCGACTCGTCTTCCTGACTCGGCTCGATTGGTTGGCCATTGATAATTGATACTGGTGATCCTTTCGATGATTTCGTAAGCCTCATTGTAAGACTTAGAAAGAAGAGCACCATTAGCGGAGGCGTCCACTACCATCCTCGTGTGAGCGTTGAGACCATTATAAAATGTCTCAAGTTGGATGCAATGTGGGATTCCATGATGAGGGTATTTCTATAATAATTCTTTGAATCATTCCCGTGCCTCATACAATGACTCATCATCCATTTTTTGGAAGAAAGTAATCTCGTTCCTCAACTTAGCATTCTTGGTTGGCAGGAAATACTTCATAAGGAATCTTTCGGCTAACTCTTGCCAAGTGGAAATTGAGTTTGGTGGCAATGAGTTCAACCAGGCTCGAGTTCTGTCCCTTAGTGAATACGGGAATAGCTTTAATCGTAATGTATCTTTGGGTACTCTGGCTAATTTGAAAGAGTCGCTTACCTCCATAAACAGTCTTAAATCAAGATGAGGATCTTTGGTAGGCATTCCATTGAATTGGCCCACTGTCTGAAGCATCTGGAACATGATTGGCTTCAGCTCGAATTGTTGTGCCTCAATTTTGGGTCTCTTAATACCTGGATTAAGATCATAAACACTAGCACAACATATTGTCTTAAGGCTCTATCCCTATCATGTAACACCCCGTACCCGAGTCCGTTACCGAAATCGGACACAAGGTGCACACAGACTTAACTATTTTCACAGTCCATTTAGAAATTTCCAGACAAGCTGGTTACTGCATCACTGTCGCCTTAAAAATCATATCTTGAGTTTCAAAGCTCGAAAATTAGTTTCGTAATTTTTCCCTGAAACTAAACTCATATGTCCATCTACAGATTTTTTTCTAGAATTTTTGGTCAAGCCAATTAGTACAGTTTATTAGTTAAAGTCTCCCCTATTCCAGGGTTCGACTACACTGACCTTCTTGTGTTACAAATTGGATATCTCCTTGTACAGGGCTTCAATACTGATGACGTTTATTTCTATAGAAACTAGACTCAGAGTGGAATCTATACATATATGGCATGACTCCTAATTATCTCTGGTTAATTTACAATGAATTTCCAAAGTCGGAACAGGGATCCAGAAACCGTTCTAGCCCTGTTTCACGAGAACTTTATTATCTCTTAACATATAACTCATATGACTGTTTCGTTTCTTCCATATGAAAGTAGATTCATCAAGGTTCATTTACATAATTTATTCACTATTTAATACCATTCCTACTATTTTTAGTGATTTTTCACATCCACATCACTGCTGCTGTCAGCATCTGCCATTAAGGTAGGCTTTACCTATTTCATGATTTCCATGATTCAATTGGCCCTTGTTGCATACATAGCACAAAGTGTGATCATGATTAACCATTCCAATGGCTAATCGTTTCAAAACAATTCCATACCTCATAATGATCAACATACAAACGATTATGGTACTATGCTAAAAACGTATATAAGCCATTTTCGCATGGCTATCCAAGTTTACACAAAACCGAAAGGTACATGACCTACAACAAAAGGGTAGTCCTATACATGCCATTTCAAAGTTCAACCAAAATTGTACCAAAATGGGGGCTTTGATAGTGTGGAGACTTCGACTTCCAAAAGTCCCGAGTCCGATGGTGACGAGCCAAAACTATAAACAAAGAAACAGAGAAAGCGGAATAAGCAATTTATGCTTAGTAAGTTTGAGCAAGAAATTCAGCACAACAAAAGCATAGCATTCATAAAGCTAACGGATAATTTCATATGCACAAATTCTCAATATCCTACTCATTTCACATTCCAACCCTTATGTTCATACATAAGGGATCATCTTAGCCAAATACGGAAACTCATTACTCGATTGAGCGAATATTATTCAAGGAATCAACTAATTCAAGCACATACGAACATACCTCATTGCTGGAATTTTTCAAGCGTATTAACTGAAAATTTTACAGCAAGATCGCTCATTCTCGAATCACGTACCTTCGAATTTAACCGGATATAACGACTCGCTCAAATGCCTTGGGACGGCTTCGGTTATAGTGACTCGCGAATGCCTTGAGACTTAACCGGGTTTAGTAACTTGCACAAATGCCTTGGGCTTAGCCGGATTTATTAACTCACACGAATGCCTTGGATCCTAGTCCGGATATAGTCACTTAGCACAAAGCCTTCGGGACTTAGCAGGACATCATTTGAATAACCGAGCACAATTATCAATAAATTATGACACATTCAGTATTTCATTTTCATTAGCAAAACTCAAACACAAGGCACTTTTCACACTTGCAATTTCGGCTCAATAGCCACACACAAAGAGCATGATTTTAATTTGCTTTAAACATGATCTAATCAATTCGAATTTAAGCTCTATTACTCAAGAACTTACCTAGGATGTCGTCGAACGATTTCAATGACTATTCGACCACTTTTTCCTTCCCTTTGTCGGATCTAGTTCCCTTTGCTCTTGAGCTTAATTTAACAAATAAATCGATTTAATCATTTGAGCATCGAAGAGGAATACAAGGTACTTAGCCAATATATATACTCATTAGGCATCAAAGTCGCATGTGTACGAAATCATGAATCGAACTCAACACATTAGTTAATATTCCTCTTAGCGAATTTTTCTAAGCCAAGAATAGGCATCAATATGCTTGCCTCTAACCGAATGCATGCACACCAATTTCCCTCATGTGGCGAATATGCATGTCCATGTTGAGGCCAATTATACACTTAATACCACACAAAAACAGCATACATTTTACTAACTAACGCATTACATATCGTAGCTCAATACACATCTCTCATTTAATTCATAACGAAACATCATCACAAGCAAATATACACCTTGAAATAGTATATATGTCATACCAATACATCATGTACAAACATATATACATGTATATATGCTAGAGCCGAATCTCAAGTTGATTGTAACTAAACATGAACATAATTTCAAAACACAAATCTTACTTTCCATGCAATGAGCATAAATCACACTTTTGGATGTACCATGGCGAATACATCACAACACCATAATTTTGGTCATGATTAAACAAAGAACTTAATGTCTTACTCAAAAATACTAAAAAGAAAGTCCAAGAGCCATCAATCCACCATCACATATATCATTAGCAAGCTTCATATTTAACATGCAATGGCATTAACACAAAATCCACCTTGGCCAAATACCATCCCCATGATATAACAAAGGTTTGAACCATGGGCTAACAAGAGCATCAAGCTATCAACTAAAACATGCATGAATCTCATGGCACAACCTCAAACATACCTTAATCTTGATGCAAGTATAGCCAAACCTCTTCCTAATCCTCTTCCAAACCAAGCATGAAGCAAAATTCCTCCCTTCCCCTCTAGTATTTTCGGTCAAGAGAGAATGAAAAATGGATGAACAAATTTTTTTCTTTTCTCTTCCTCAATACACGACAATGGGGCATGCATGAGACCATTTTTTTTCTTTTTCCATTACTTTATTACCCATGCTCATTAATTTATTTTTTTCACCCATGATTCACCAACAAAACATGTCTATGACATGTTTTGCCCATATTTCTTTGTCATGGCCGGCCATCACTTGTAAAAAGAGGGGTATTTGACATGCAAGGCCATTGTTTTGCATGCATGCTTTAATTAGTCATCACACATTCCCCCATCATACTTTCAAAGTTTTCTACTAGGTCCTTTCTAGTGAAATTCACATTTATAACTCTAAATTAAAGCATCAAAAATGTCACACATGAGTTAACACATATTATAGGCATCAAAATAAATATCAAATTATTTTTATGCCTCGGTTTTTGTGGTCCCGAAACCACATTCCGACTAGGGTCGTTTTAAGGCTGTCACAACTCTCCCCCACTTAAGAAATTTTCGTCCCCGAAAATCTTACCGGTAAATAGATTTGGATATCGCTCTTTCATAAAGTTCTCGGGTTCCCAAGTAGCTTCTTCTATCCCGTGTTTGAGCCATAACACTTTCACTAGCGGAACCCTTTTGTTTCGCAACTCTTTCACTTCACGAGCTAGGATACGAATCAGTTCTTCTTCATAACTCATATCGGCTTGAATTTCAACCTCGATGGACTAATTACGCGACGGATCAGATCTATAGCGTCAAGCATCGAAACATGAAAGACGTCGTGAATCTTTTCAAGTTCGGGGCAAAATCAAACGATATGCAATCGGACCGACTCGTTCGGAGACTTCATATGGCCCGATGAACCTCGGACTCAATTTGCCTTCTGACCAAATCGAGTATCTTTTTCCAAAGCGAAACTTTAAGAAACACTTTATCTCCCACCTAGTACTCAATGTCTTTTCGCTTCAAATCTGCGTACGATTTACGACGATCTGTGGCTTCGGACTTTCACGGATTACCTTTACTTTCATTCAGCATCTTTAATCAAATCAACTCCGAACATTTTACTTTCACCGAGCTCGGTCCAAAACAATGGTGTACGGCATTTACGACCGTACAAAGCCTCGTAAGGTGCCATCTTAATACTTGATTGAAAACTATTGTTGTAAGCGAATTCAATCAAAGGTAAGTACTGCTCCCATGAACCACGAACTCGAGAATGCAACATCTCAACATATCCTCAAGTATCCGAATTATCCGCTCGGATTGACCATCATTTGGGGATGAAAGGCGGTCTTGAAATGCAACTTGGTACCCAAAGCTTCTTGCAATTTCTTCCAAAATCGCGAGGTGAATCTCGGATCTCTATCCGACACACAGCAATCGGTACCCGTGTAATCTCACAATCGAGAAGCGTACAATTCAGCTAGTTTATCCAATGAAAAATCAGACGCACGGGGATAAAGTGAGCCGACTTAGTCATCTATCAACAACAACCCAAATCGCATCCTTCTTACTTGCGACAATGGCGGTCCGGATACAAAGTCCATTGTGACTCGATTCCATTTCCACTCGGGTATCGTAATCGGTGAAGTAATCTCAAGGCACTTGATGTTCCGCTTTCACTTGTTGACATATTAAACATCTCAAACAAAGTCGGAGATGTCTCGTTTCATACCATGCCACCAAAGCGACGTTTCAAATCGTTGTACATCTTTGTACTCCCGGGTGGATTGCCATTCGGCTACAATGGGCTTCGTTCGAATTATCGAAATAAGTTCAATTCTTTGGAACACAGACAACTTCGAACCTCGGACAATCGTCATCATCAATTTGAAACTCCGATTCCTTGTTCGGAACACACTCAGCCCGTTTTGCAACCAACTCATCGTCAACTTTCTGAGCTTCACGAATTTGATGAGTCAATAATGGTTTGGCCTTTAATTTGGCTATTAACACATTGTCGGGTAGAAACGGACAAGTGTACATTCATAGCTCGTAAAAGCAAGCGGTGATTTTTGGCTTAAGGCGTCCTCAACCACATTAGCCTTTCCCGGGTGATAATCAATGACAAGCTCATAATCTTTTAACAACTCGAGCCAACGTCTTTGTCGCAGATTTAAGTCTCTTTGAGTCATCAAATATTTGAGACTTTTGTGATCCGAATACACATGGCATTTCTCACCAAATAAGTAATGTCGCCATCTTTAAGGCGAATACGATGGCAGCCAATTCGAGATCATGGGTCAGATAATTTTTCTCATGTGGCTTTAATTGTCTTGACGCATAGGCCACAACTCGACCTTCTTACATCAATACGCAACCTAACCCAAGTAGGGATGCGTCACTATAGATGACAAACTCTTTGCCAGATTCGGGCTGCACTAATATTGGAGCTTCCGTCAAATGAGTTTTCAATTGATCGAAACTTTTCGACACTTTTCCGTCCATTCGAACTTGACATCTTTACAAGCGGTTTTCGTCATGGGTGTGGCTATCATCGAGAATCCTTTTACAAACCGTCGGTAGTGTAAGCAAGTCCCAAAAAGCTCGAACCTCGTAATATTTCTGAGGCTTCCAGTTAAGTATGGCTGAAATTTTACTCGGTCGACTCGAATACCCGATGTAGATACCACATGGCCCAAGAAGCTAACCTCGCTTAACCAGAACTCACACTTGCTGAACTTAGCATATAGCTGCTTATCCCGTAAAATTTGCAACACTAATCTCGGTGCTCGCATGTTCGGTCTCATCTCTTAAATAGACCAAGATGTCGTCAATGAACACAACTACGAACCGATCCAAATACGGTCCAAGATCCGATTCATCAAATCCATAAATACCGCGAGGGCATTAGTGAGCCCAAACGGCATTACTAAGAACTCATAGTGACCATATCTTGTTACAAGGCGTTTTGGGTATATCCGAATCTCGGATTCTTGAATCGATAATAGCCCGATCTCAAATCTATTTTTGAGAACACTGAGGCTCCCTTCAGTTGATCGAACAAATTATCGATACGCGGTAACGGATATTTGTTCTTTATTGTCACCTTATTAAGCTAACGATAGTCGATGCACAACCTCATGGTTCCGTCTTTCTTTTTCACAAACAACACTAGTGCACCCCAAGGTGAAAAACTCGGGCGAGCAAAACCTCTATCCACCAACTCTTGCAACTGAGCTTTCAACTCCTTTAATTCCGTTGGTGCCATACGATACGGAGCTATCGAAATCGGTGTGGTCCCAGGTACAAGCTCAATACCAAACTCTATCTCCGAGCGGTGGCAAACCCGATAATTCTTGGAAAAACATCCGGTATTCACAAACCCACCAAGCAGATTCGGTTTTATTTCTAACTCCTTATCATCAAGTACATACGCAAGGTATGCTTCGCACCCCTTTCTTACATACTTCTGGGCCAACATTGATGATATTACAGCTGGCAACCCCTTTAAGTCCGTAGATTCAACTCGGATCATCTCGTTATTCACGCACCTCAAATTAATAGTCTTGCTTTTGCAATTCACAACCGCATCATGCACGGTCAACCAATCCAACCCAAGAATAACATCAAATTCATCGAACGGCAAAAGCATCAAGTCCGCCGGAAAACAGGAACCTCGAATTACTAGGGGACATTTCTTACACACTTTGTCGACCAGCACGTAACGACCCAAGGGATTTGACACCCGAATTACGAACTCAGTAGACTCAATAGGTAAAGTCTTACTGGATGCTAAGGTTTCGCATATATAAGAGTGAGTAGAACCAGGGTCAATTAAAGCAATCACATTAGTACCAAAGAGAGTGAAAGTACCGGTAATAACATCTGGCGAGGAAGCATCCTCACGCGCATATGGCATAAGCCCTAGCAGGAGCGCGAGCCTCGGATCTGGTCGTAGCATCTCTAGATCCTCTCTGACCACCACTAGCATTGCCCGTATTTCTAGATGGTCTACCTCGAGCAGTGGTAGCACCCGGTTTCCCATTCTGATCTACATTTTGTTCAGACAACCTTGGGCAATCTTTAATGAAGTGGTCGACTGCTCCGCACTTGTAACAGGAGCGGTCACGGAATCTACAACTTCCGGAATGCCATTTGCCACAATACTGGCACTCCGCTCTCTCTCGACGATCATTTCCACCACTGGCGATCGAAGTGACTCGTGTGGTCACAGGGGGTCGGTCGCGATCTCGTCTAGAAAAGCCCGAAGTGTCTCTAGACCGGCCTAAGCCATCTCTAAATTTCTTTGATGACTGTGGGAAGGGCTTCCCCGAAGACCTCTTACGAAACTCCCTTGCTCCCACTTCAGCTTTTCTTTTCTCCATACTGAGTTCCTCGGCTTTGCACACTCGCTCGACAAGAGCCACAAACTCTCGGATTTCCAAAATGCCAACATACAGCTTTATATCATCATTCAGTCCATCTTCGAAGCATTTACACATCATAGCTTCTGAAGAAATGCATTCCCGCGTGTACCGGCTAAGCCTCACAAATTTTCGTTCATAGTCGGTAACCGACATGGAACCTTGTTTAAGTTCAAAAAATTCCTTCCGTTTTTGATCCATAAATCTCGATCGATATACTTTTCCGAAACTCAGTTTGGAAAAACTCCCAAGTTACTTGCTCTAGGGGCACAACTGAAGTCAGAGTACACCACCAATAGTAGGCGTAATCACGTAGCAAGGAGATAGTACACTTTAGGCATTCATCGGTGTACAAGATAGCTCATCGAGTATCCGGATAGTGTTGTCCAACCAAAATTCAGCTTGCTCGGCATCGTCGCTATCCGTAGCTTTAAATTCAGTAGCTCCATGTTTTCGGATTCATCAAGCTGGGGCTTATTCGACCTTATTTGGTCGATTCACGGAGGCATTGTATTCTTGGGGTCGTATGAGTCGGGAATGGAGGTTGTGGAACAGTAGTGTTAGTTCGAATGTATTGGTTGAACCAATCATTCATCACGCTATAGAAAGCTTGCCTAGCCTCATCATTCGGATTGCTAGCAACAGGTTGAGAGTCTGCCGCGCTGTCCCTTGTAAAGGGAGCGACGCCACACTCTCCACATCATCGCTATCGCTCGGTTGGGATCGGGATCCATTACTATAATTAAACACAAATTCAAACGTCAGAAATCACCACACTATCAATTAATCACATAATGGCATGTATAGCTAGACCCAAACGTATTACGGTAGTCATAGAATCGACTAAACCGTAGCTCTGATACCAATAAAATTGTAACACCCCGTACCCGAGTCCGTTACCGGAATCGGACACAAGGTGCACACAGACTTAACTATTTTCACAGTCCATTTAGAAATTTCCAGACAAGCTGGTTACTACGTCACTGTCATCTTAAAAATCATATCTTGAGTTTCAAAGCTCAAAAATTAGTTTCGTAATTTTTCCCTGAAACTAGACTCATATGTCCATCTACAGATTTTTTTCTAGAATTTTTGGTCAAGCCAATTAGTACAGTTTATTAGTTAAAGTCTCCCCTATTCCAGGGTTCGACTACACTGACCTTCGTGCGTTACGAATTAGATATCTACTTGTACAGGGATTCAATACTGATGCCGTTTATTTATATAGAAACTAGACTCAGAGAGAAATCTATACATATATGGCATGACTCCTAATTATCTCTGGTTAATTTACAATGAATTTCCAAAGTCGGAACAGGGGATCCAGAAACCGTTCTAGCCCTGTTTCACGAGAACTTTATTATCTCTTAACATATAACTCATATGACCGTTTCGTTTCTTCCATATGAAAGTATATTCATCAAGGTTCATTTACATAATTTATTCACTATTTAATACCATTCCTACTATTTTTAGTGATTTTTCACATCCACATCACTGCTGCTGTCAGCATCTGCCTTTAAGGTAGGCTTTACCTATTTCATGATTTCCATGATTCAATTGGCCCTTGTTGCATACATAGCACAAAGTGTGATCATGATTAACCATTCCAATGGCTAATCATTTCAAAACAATTCCATACCTCATAATGATCAACATACAAACGATTATGGTACTATGCTAAAAACGTATATAAGCCATTTTCGCATGGCTATCCAAGTTTACACAAAACCGAAAGGTACATGACCTACAACAAAAGGGTAGTCCTATACATGCCATTTCAAAGTTCAACCAAAATTGTACCAAAATGGGGGCTTTGATAGTGTGGGAGACTTCGACTTCCAAAAGTCCCGAGTCCGATAGCTGACGAGCCAAAAACTATAAACAAAGAAACAGAGAAAACGGAATAAGCAATTTATGCTTAGTAAGTTTGAGCAAGAAATTCCAGCACAACAAAAGCATAGCATTCATAAAGCTAACGGATAATTTCATATGCACAAATTCTCAATATCCTACTCATTTCACATTCCAACCCTTATGTTCATACATAAGGGATCATCTTAGCCAAATACGGAAACTCATTACTCGATTGAGCGAATATTATTGAAGGAATCAACTAATTCAAGCACATACGAACATACCTCATTGCTGGAATTTTTCAAGCGTATTAACTGAAAATTTTACAGCAAGATCGCTCATTCTCGAATCACGTACCTTCGAAACTTAACCGGATATAACGACTCGCTCAAATGCCTTCGGGACGAAGCCCGATTATAGTGACTCGCGCGAATGCCTTCGGGACTTAACCCGAGTTTAGTAACTTGCACAAATGCCTTCGGGCTTAGCCCAGATTTATTAACTCGCACGAATGCCTTCGGATCCTAGTCCGGATATAGTCACTTAGCACAAAGCCTTCGGGACTTAGCCGGACATCATTCAATAACCGAGCACAATTATCAATAAATTATGACACATTCAGTATTTCATTTTCATTAGCAAAACTCAAACACAAGGCACTTTTCACACTTGCAATTTCGGCTCAATAGCCACACACAAAGAGCATGATTTTAATTTGCTTTAAACATGATCTAATTAATTCAGAATTTAAGCTCTATTACTCAAGAACTTACCTAGGATGTCGTCGAACGATTTCAATGACTATTCGACCACTTTTTCCTTCCCTTTGTCGGATCTAGTTCCCCTTTGCTCTTGAGCTTAATTTAACAAATAAATCGATTTAATCATTTGAGCATCGAAAGAGGAATACAAGGTACTTAGCCAATATATATACTCATTAGGCATCAAAGTCGCATGTGTACGAAATCATGAATCGAACTCAACACATTAGTTAATATTCCTCTTAGCCGAATTTTTCTAAGCCAAGAATAGGCATCAATATGCTTGCCTCTAATCGAATGCATGCACACCAATTTCCCCTCATGTGGCCGAATATGCATGTCCATGTTGAGGCCAATTATACACTTAATACCACACAAAAACAGCATACATTTTACTAACTAACGCATTACATATCGTAGCTCAATACACATCTCTCATTTACTTCATAACCGAAACATCATCACAAGGAAATATACACCTTGAAATAGTATATATGTCATACCAATACATCATGTACAAACATATATACATGTATATATGCTAGAGCCGAATCTCAAGTTGTTTGTAACTAAACATGAACATAATTTCAAAACACAAATCTTACTTTCCATGCAATGAGCATAAATCACACTTTTGGATGTACCATGGCCGAATACATCACAACACCATAATTTTGGTCATGATTAAACAAAGAACTTAATGTCTTACTCAAAAATACTAAAAAGAAAGTCCAAGAGCCATCAATCCACCATCACATATATCATTAGCAAGCTTCATATTTAACATGCAATGGCATTAACACAAAATCCACCTTGGCCAAATACCATCCCCATGATATAACAAAGGTTTGAACCATGGGCTAACAAGAGCATCAAGCTATCAACTAAAAACATGCATGAATCTCATGGCACAACCTCAAACATACCTTAATCTTGATGCAAGTATAGCCAAACCTCTTCCTAATCCTCTTCCAAACCAAGCATGAAGCAAAATTCTCCTTCCCTCTAGTATTTTCGGTCAAGAGAGAATGAAAAATGGATGAACAAATTTTTTTCTTTTCTCTTCCTCAATACACGGCAATGGGGCATGCATGAGACCATTTTTTTTCTTTTTCCATTACTTTATTACCCATGCTCATTAATTTATTTTTTCACCCATGATTCACCAACAAAACATGTCTATGACATGTTTTGCCCATATTCTTTGTCATGGCGGCCATCACTTGTAAAAGAGGGTATTTGACATGCAAGGCCATTGTTTTGCATGCATGCTTTAATTAGTCATCACACATTCCCCCATCATATTTTCAAAGTTTTCTACTAGGTCCTTTCTAGTGAAATTCACATTTATAACTCTAAATTAAAGCAAAAAAATTTCACACATGAGTTAACACATATTATAGGCATCAAAATAAATATCAAATTATTTTTATGCCTCGGTTTTTGTGGTCCCGAAACCACATTCCGACTAGGGTCGTTTTAAGGCTGTCACATATCATCAGCAATAAGGATAGGATTTTGAGCAAGATTTACTTCAGTTCCTTGATTCATATTCTCGAAATTCATTCCTTTAGTCCTTCTCTGGTTCTCTTGTCTTCTTCGTTGTTGAAAGGTTTGTTCTATCTCAGGGAATACAAGGAGTAAGTCAATAATCTGGTCAATACTCATAAAAACTTGTAATAATCATAGAAAAATTAAGTAAGTAAAAATTTAAACAGGAAAATAAACCAAAATGTCAAATTAACAAATTAAAAAATAATGTCCTTTTTAAAACAATCCCCGACAACGGCGCCAAAAACTTGGAACGACGGGAAATGTGCAAGTGTACACAATTGCAACAAGTAATAAAGTGATAAGTAAATGTCGAGTTATCGTACCCACAGGGACTGTAAAAAGAATTATTTATGAAATTAATTGTAAAACACTCTGGCGAGGTAAAAATAATTTGGTTTTAAAATATGGTCAAAAACTATTTAAAAACTAAGTAAATAATTAAAATAAAACAAAGGAGTTCTAATGCACAATTTCAAATAAGATTTAATCAAGATAACATACTTGTGTTGGATTAATTACATTTCTTTAACTTAGAATTATTAAACTTATGTTTATATTGCTACGAATAAATTCACGGCAACTCGATAGTTTGCTAACTACTGCTCATACATACTTATTAAATTAATCAATCTCTTGAACATTTTTCAATGTCAATCCAAGTGGTTAATTAATCTTCACAAGCATATAAAAGAGTAAGTGAGGTAACAGGGTATTTCTACCTTGAAAAAGTTTAATCACAAAAATCGTGCAAGTTATGCAAGGCATATGTATCGCCGAATACAATGCTAACTTAAACTTCAGCCACCTTAGATGAATAAACATGCACTGATTTTAAGCATTGTGTCTATTAATTATAATTTCAATAGGATTTAATAATTAATTCATTAGTTATTTAACAATTATATTGCAAAAATAACTTAGGCATGATTTTACTTAACCAAGCAATTTATCGAGGCCTATAACAGCATAAACATCATTTTAACAATTCAAGCAGGCAGAATATAATCAACCCAACAAAAACTTTAATTTAAGCTAAATTAATTAAAATAACCATTTCAATAGCATAAATATTCATAAACATGTTTGTCAAAACAACAACAAAAATTAAAGAGATAGGGAACAAGAAGCAAATCCAGTGTTTCTCCGTGGTTTGACTAGTTGCTCCGTTCTTTGATCTTCGTTGCCCTCGGCTATCAAGGTAACTTATGAACACCTAATTGCTGCTCCAAAATGGCTGATGAGAGCTTCTTTCCCAAGAGAAGAAATCGACACTTGAACAAAAAGGGAAATGGGATGGAAAAAAAATGGAGAGAAAAGTGAGAGAGGAGAAGAGAGAATGAGAGAATGTTGTGGGATTGAGGGATGGTTTGAATGATCAGAATTGGGTGGCTTTTATAGATGATTTTGGCTGTTAAAAATAGAAAATTCCAGCATCCAAAGAGCCCCCTATGGCCGGCCATCTACTTGGCAAAAGTTGAGACTTTCAACTTTGCTAAAAATAGCCTGGGGCAAATCTACAAAGCCACAATTAAAGGTGGGGTTTGAATGCAAATTGAAAGTCTTTCAAGGGCCTTTTTACAAGCATATTTAATCAGCTAAAATTCTGATTTGGGTCAGCATATGGACTGTTCTGGGTTGCCCAATTAGTGGCTGGTTCGGTTCACTCAATTTGGTCTGACCATTGCGGTTCAACTGGACCCTTTCTTCATAATTAATTAAAAATAATTTATTTAACCCAAATTAAATGGGGAATAAATTAAAATAAATTAAATTATGAATTAGTACACATTTTTGGACCGTCTTAGGCTGGAAATTAATGTGCCTCGATACTTCAAATTGCTTCTTGATTTTGTGCTTTCAGTAGTGTTAACCGAGCCAATTTTCGCCATTTGCGCAAATCTGTCGAAAATAGTCAAAATTAATCAAAAATTTTTAACACAATTTAATTATTTTATAATATTTAATTATTTTTCGACAAGAATTTAACCAGATTTGTACGAATTTAAGTAAAAATTGGGATGAAAAAGCATATAATTTTTTGTGTTTCCAATAGTTTCATTTGAGTTTTGTTCTGGAAAAGGAAAAGTTTCTAATCTTTCGTCGATGTCATCTCTAATTCCATTGCCCATGTCAAACAAGTCTCTAGGGGTGTTACAGAGTACAACATACCAACCCTCATTAATTGGATCTTTCGAGTAAAAAACTTGTTTGACTTAAGAAGAAAATACATACGACTCATCTATCAATTGTTGTCCAGTGTGAATTAATTGAGAGTTCACCATTGTAAAACTAAATTGATGTTTTTTAATTCCGTGAGTAGTATTAACATCAACCCAATCACATCGAAATTAGACAACCTTTTTTTTTCCAAAGTAATCCAACTTAATAATGTCAATAAGAAGTTCGTAATACTCCACATTTCCCTCAATAGGAGTACTATCCCTAGCACTAGCATAACTTGTAATTGAAGAATTAACAACTACTCCATAATTTTGAGTCCTCAATCTTTTGCGAGATTTTATATTAAACCTGAATCCATTAATGAGGAAAACAGTATATCTTTTTACTACTCTATTCAAACCTTGCGAAAACCATTTAACTTCATCATTGATGTTCTTTCCACTCCAAACCTATTGAATCGGAAGTAAATTGATTAATTATAAATGTTATACGAAAACATTATTATTTGTCAAAGAAAACTTTAGTTGCATACCGTTTGCCCTAACCATTCATGAAAAGATTCTGTGAATAACTTATGAATATCTCGATGTTGTAATCTTCAGGAGCGTGAACGAGATCTCACGACTTGTTTGTACTCACTATGTTAAAAAGTGGATTACTTGGTTAGAAGATAAACAAATTAAAAAGATGAATATTTATCATATTCTAAAACTTACTTGCATAATGGTTCAATTGAATCATGGTGAAAAAGAACATATCGGTGTGCTTGTACCCAAGATCTATCATCTAAGTGTGCAATTTCAACTTTACCGATTGGTTCTCCATAACTTCGAAATAGATAAGTTTCGGCTAAGTTATGATTAGTGAGCCCAACATTTCTACTTGGTCTATTCAGTCTTGTTTCAACATCTTCTAAATATCTAGAGTAGAAAGTCATACACTCCTCTGCCAAGTAACCAAAGCAATTGATCCTTCTGGATTGTAACACCTCTAGCCCTTATCTATCGTCGAGACAGTGTTACGGAGCATTATGGGACTTTTCCAATCAAATACAAATATATCATATCGTTTAACGTACATATCAGAAATTAATCATAATCACTAATATTTTCCCTTATATGAGCCTTCGAGGCCCAAAATGCACGTTAGAAATGAATCAGGACTAAATTAGAAACTCAAAGAATTTTTCGCAAAATTTCAAAATTTTCGTTAGGTGCAGAGGACACACACCCGTGTGGCTCACATAGCAAAAAGACACGCCCGTGTCTAAAGCTGTGTGGGCATTCGATGTGAGGCACATGACCTTGTCCCAGCCCGTGTCCATACCCGTGTAACTCTCTGGCTTGGGTCATACGGCCAAGCCACACGCCCGTGTGAGCATATTCATTTTTGAAATTAAAGTGTAAGTGTCAAACGGCCAAGCCACATGCCCGTGTGTTAGGCCGTGTGAAATTACCTGAGCATCCTGTTTCTCAATTTTAAGGGATGTAGGAGACACACGGCCAGACCTCACGCCTATGTACTAGGCCGTGTGTCACACATGACTGAGACACATGCCCGTGTCTCTGCCCGTTTGGACGAAAATAGGCCATTTCATGGCCGCTCTTCTCACCCTTTTAGGTAGCACTCTAAACATAACATTTTCACACATCAATAAGCTCCCAACCAAGCATTCAAAACAAGCCAAAACCATGTTTTAAACATAAGATAACATCACCTATATTCAAAAACCTAAATTTACCTATTTAATCCATCTAACTTGTATACTAAAGTTAACCACAAAACCATAAAATTAAATACAATAAACCTACATCATTCACATCAACATCAATATGTCTTTCTTCTAACCCAACATATATATATATAAGCAAAATTATAATTATTAATATTTACACAGGACAAACTTTGATTAAATCCGCACAAACCCTATACATGCCATATAAACCATATTGATCGTGCAAAAACTACCAGAATAAGCTGGATAGTGTGACTTGATGTGTTGATCTGATCTCCCGACCTCACGTTAATTTATAAGGACATTAAACAACACAAGTAAGCTTAATGAAGCTTAGTAAATCTGATGGGTTAAACATAAATCTTACCAAACTTAATATAATAAATCAAATAAGCAAATTATTCATGCAATGTCCTTGTCAATCACAACCTTAATAGATGATCACACTTCTTTCAAATCAATATCAATAATAAACAATAAATATTTCAATTTTCAATTACATAAATCACTTACCAAATCTTACCAAATGGGAGAACAGCTTACGGATAAGAGTACATCATTTTCAGAAGCTCGAAGGCTGAACAGAAGCACATAAGTGTTAAATAGAAACCCACAAGGGTTGAACGGAAACCCATCATGCTTAAATAGAAACCCATCATGCTTAAATAGAAGCTCAATAGAGCTGATCGGAAACTCATATGAGTTAAAAAGAAGCTTTTGAGAGCTAAACAGAAAGTAAACATGAAAATTCGCAACGAATGCTGAACCTCGATTTACTTGGGTAATTTGCTGTCGATTCCTCCACTACCGTCAATTCATTGATTGCTGAATGTACTCATATCTCACGTTCCATTTAATCCGAACATTCAATTCAATTTTGTAACTTTAACAATATTTATTTTCAACAACAGAGTAAATATATAATATCATTCATCGATTTAATATAAATATTAAAGTTTAACCGTACGAACTTTCCCAGATTAATTTCTAGGATTTGTAGAAGTTTAGGGATTATCATGCCAATTTTCCTTTTTTACGAGTGTCTACAGGATCTTGATCTAAAATATAAAATTATTTATTCATTAGCACATATTTCAATCCCAATTCACTTCACAATTAATACCCCTCAATTTTTGAAATTACACAATTACCCCAATTTTTACAACCTTTTTCAATTTAGTCCCTTAACTAATTAGTCTATCAAATGAACAAATTTTTCTCAATTGATAATTTATCTAAATATTCTAGGCTATCATATAGCCATTGATAATTAGAAATTTAATATCAAACCCTAATATTTAACCTTTTCACAATTTGGTCCTAAAATTAATATCTAACAAAATTACTATGTAAAATCACCATATAACAAAATCAAAGCTCTAAATCCATGCTATTTCATAAAAAAATCCAATATTCATCAATGGTAACTTTCAAAATTTCCAATAAAATCAAAAACTAATGAAATAGCTAGTTGGACCTAATTATAAAAGTCTTAAAAACACAAAAATTACAAGAAAAAGGCAAGAATTGCACTCACATGAAGAGAAATATGAAAACCAGCTTTTGGGGACCCTCCTATGGTGTATGAAAACCAGCTTTTGGGGACCCTCCTATGGTGTTTTTAGCTAAGAAATATGAAGAATTGCCTAGAAACTCTTTTAATTGCTGATTTGTTTATTTAATTTTACAAAATTTCCCATTTTACCCTTAGTTCACACTAATTTATTATTTCTTCTACACTTATGTTGCCTCACCATCTCGTTTAGGATTTTCTTTCTCTTTAAGTCCTTTCTATTTACTATTTAGGCTATTTAATCATTATTTCTTTAACTAGAAAGTTTTGCACCGTTTTCAATTTAGTCCTTTTTAATTAATTAACAATGAAAGCGTTAAAATTTTCTAACGAAACTTTAACTTCCTTAATGACCCTTTATAAATATTTATAAAAATATTTATGGCTCAGTTTATAGAATCAAGGTCCTGATACCTCATTTTCTATACCGCTTGACCTAATAAATCCTTATAAAACATAATTTACTAATGCAAAAATCCTTCAAAATCACATTTAACTCGTAAATACTAAATATTAAAATCTACGAGCTTACTCATCAGATTTAGTAGTCTTGAACCACTATTTTTCGACACCACTAAAAATCAGGGTGTTACATGGATAACGCTTATTACAACAATAAGACTTCAATTTACATAGGAACCTAAACACTATATACAACATTATGAAAAGTTGTAACTAAAGGAATATTCATGAATGAATGAAAACTTTACAAATAAATTAACACCTCTCTATAGGATACATCCACCGATAGAAAACAAGTCCACCAAGTTTTGCTTCATGAGGGAGATGGATTAGCAAGTTTTGTGTAACTTGAATTGTATTTTTAAATACTTGAAATATGTGGTTATGTGATGAAAATATGATTTGAATGTTCAATTCATGATAATTAATGAAGTATTGATAATACTTGATATAAATTGAAAATAAACCCCGTTTGAATGGAATAGAATTCAATAGCTCATTGGAAAAGGAATTGACGATAAAAAAGATCAAGTCCGGACGGGTGATCCTATTCTGATATGGCCCTCCCGAAGAATATATGGAAAATGGATTTATCCCGGACGGGTAATCCGAATTAGGGTCTGAATTTTCCTTGGACTGGTAATTTAGATCCAAGCTCAATAGAGTAGTTGTCGTTGCAGGGGATTTAGCCTGGACTGGTAATCCCGACAATACTCTATGAGTATATATTATAGGGGATTTAGCCTGGACTGGTAATCCTGCTGTAAGGATGAGGTTCGCGGGAGTGTGCTTTCTGAAATGAAATGTGTAAGACCATGGTTGAAAGATACCACGGCAATATGATATGAAATGTGTAAGACCATGGTTGAAAGACACCATGGCAACATGATATGAAATGTGTAAGACCATGGTTAAAAGATACCATGGCAAAATGATATAAAATGTGTAAGACCATGGTTGAAAGACACCATGGCAACATGATATAAAATGTGGTTGAAAGACACCATGGCAACATGATATGAAATGTGTAAGACCATGGTTGAAAGATACCATGGCAATAGGATATAAAATGTGTAAGACCATGGTTGAAAGATACCATGGCAACATGACGGGAATAAATAAAACCATGGTTGAAAGATACCATGGCAACATGACGGGAATGAATAAGACCATGGTTGAAAGATACCATGACAACCTGACAGAAAATGAGTAAGACCATAGTTGAAAGACACTATGGCATCATGTCGAAGATAAATAAGACCGTGGATGGGAGATGCTATGACATCAGTTAAACAATTGATATTCAGGTAATATGTATCAATGATGAATGGTTATATGAAATGGTTCTGTGAAATGTTTACAAGAATTGGTCATATGGAAATATATGTACAAAATAGTTGAATGAAATAATTAAGAAGATAGATAAATGAAATAAGTATAGGTACATGGAATTTAATTTATGTTAATTTTAATATGAACTATTACCGAAATAAATATACATAAGATATATGGAAATTATGGTGCATGAAATATTGATATAACGAAATGAATGATATATGCTTATGAAGAAACAAGAAGAGAATAATATGTCTCGTGACATGTACATATATGATTATCTTTGATATGTTGATACAAGGAAATTATGTAAGTAAAGACAATTATTAAACTCAAGTGTGACACGTCGAGAAAATAAGTATATCAATGTTGAATTTATATGAAATATGTACTAGTATACTAACAATGTTGTTGTTTGATGCTTATACAAGTGCCAAGCTGTTGATTGAATAATAATATATTTATTTATATGATACATTGAATCGGTAAGTATTTAATTGAATTTTTTTAGGTGATCTGTAAATTCTAGTAATGCTCTGAAACCCTGTTTCGACGACGGATATGGGTTAGGGGTGTTACATTCATCCTCATCCATATTAGTGGAAAATATCACAAAATATTTATTGGCTTCTTTCTTGACTGTGCCTCACTTTTATCCTCATTCACATCTCCTGTATTCCTATTCATCCAATGAGATTTACTGCAAACATGACAAGACTGTTGGTTTTTCCGATCACCCCAATACAACATGCAATTATTTGGGCAACTATGAATTTTGTCGTACCCAAAGCCTAAATCTTTTATCATTTTCTTCATATCTTTCCATGAATGAGGGATTTTTGCAAACAAAAAGATATCTCTCAAAAACTTTAATAGTAGCATAAAAGAGTTTCCGGTCCACTCTCCCAAACATTTTAAGTGAAAAAGATGAATGCAAAAGGATATTTTTGAAATTTTTGATCCCTCATAAAGTTCTTCATTCATTTTATTAAATAACTTGTAGAACTTTGCCACTTCTCCATTTGGCTCTTCATCAGGTACACTTCTTCCCGTTTTGGTAAAAGCATTTCCATCAATATCACAACCATCAAATGCAATAGTTTCAGGTGAAAACAATTGCAAACCATAACTGCACATATTAAATGCATCCCACAACATACCTTCCATGTCATCTTCTCTAATAGACTGATGGTAAGTATTATGAGGATAAGCCGGATTAATCGTTGAAGAGGTTCTACAAGGTGTATACTCTCTATGGAAAATCCATTTTTTGTACCCCTGAATAAAGTCGTCAACAATTAGATGTTCGTAGACAACTTCACGAATATGTCAATTGATGTTACCACACTTCTTACACGGGTAAAGAATCATATTCTGTTGGCTTGCATTTTCAAATGCAAAATTTAGAAAAATTTGTACTCCATTTCGATAGTCGTTGCTTACCCTTGACAAATTCATCCAACTCTTATCCATTTCGTAGTTCTTGAAGTCTAAGGTTGACAATAAATTACAGTTACTTAAATGTTCTAAATTGATTTAAATCATGTCGTTGTACTAAAATAGATAATACATATCAAGTATCAAGTATCTAATGGGTGTAAACTAATTCGGTAAGTTGTTTATTTATAAGTTATGTAAGTTATGATATGATATATATTTATGTAAGTTATGCAAGTTAGTTATGTAAGTTATGATATGATATATATTTATGTAAGTTATGCAAGTCATGTAAGTTATGATCTAAAGTTTTTTTTTTTGTTATGATAATCATAAACTTTAAATTTTATGTAAGTTATGATTATCATATTTAAATTTTAACTTTAAATTTTAACCCTTTAATTATAGTCTTTTAATTTATAAATTTGTGTTTTTATCACCTTTATGTTTACTATACTTAAAAGACAAAATTAACAATTATGTTAAATATTATGTTTACTATACTCTTTTAAGTTATGTAAGTTATGTAACTTAATTTTAACATTAAGTTAAATATTATTTTCCTTTAAAACATTTATTTTAATTAAATAATTTTTATTTCTATGATAAATATTATATTATGTTTTATTTTTGAAATTTGAACTTTAAACTATATACTTTTAAGGATAAATAAAAATATTATTTAAATTAAATTTTCTATGAAAATTTTAACCGTAAAACTAAATATAAAAATTAATGAATTTAAATTTAGAATTTAAAATAATAAATTAATAACACAATTAAAAATATTATGTTTATACTATGATTACTTAAGTGTTCTAAATAGATTTAAGTCAAATTTCAATTCTAATTTTTATATTATGCTCAAATTTATATCTCAATGTTTATAATATGATTAATTAATCTAAATTTTTTATTCTGTAAATTTAAGGCTGTAAATAAATAGTTTATGAGTTGGATCTTTGTTTATTTATATTCGCTTGTTAAGTTGAATAAATCAACATTATTTAAAATTTAAATTTTTTATTAAATTAAAACAGTAATATCACAAGGAGATATGTAAGATATTATGCCTTAATTCAAATCACTAACATGGACTTATCTCAAAAAATGTTGTATTAAATTAAAACATGTATGAAATACGAGGTACTTAAAAATACAATTAAGGAGAGCTTAAAACAGAGTTGTTTGATTAGGCAATTCAAAAGAACCTATCGAATACTTATTTTTGTAGAAATCCAATTCACTGCTTTAATAAAAAACATAATAAATAAATGAATGATAAATTGACATTATTGACATTATTAACGACACATATTTAGAGGGAATACTTAACCAAAGAGAAGTATTAACATATTATGGATGACTAAATACATAAAAAACCATTAGCATGCTTTATGAGATTCTTATACCCATATGATATATGGTATCATGCAATTTATGTATTTATTATGGTACAATGAATGATAGAATGCAGCATCCCTTTATGGCTAAAAGTACATATTTATGATGTATAATCAATAACATCTTTTGTTTTAATCATTCATTTACAACAATATAGATATATTTAGGACCTATCTATATTGAGTTGGCAGGAATTCTAGCCAGCCACTTCAATCGAGATCGTAATCAAAACTACCGGCTATTTCATTTATTAATTAATCATTCTTTCAAATTAAGTGAAAATTTGTACATTCACCCATCTCCGTTAAACAATAAAGTTGCTGAATGGGAGTAAGCGTTTTTACGGTCAATCACCGATGAATTCAAAATGCATATATTTTAAAGGCATTCTCAATTTTATTAAAAAATATATATAACTGACCAACTTTTATTGGTTTTTTTACACAACTTTTTCTAAGCCGAGTACATTAAACAATGAAATCCAATGGTACTAAATAGATCACTGATGACGATCCTTCATGGAAAATGAACTATGTAATATAATTACTCCATGCATAGTTGAACTACGTAATATTATAAAAAATTACATTAGCAGATATAATTTTAAAATTAAAAAGTAAATTAAATAATTTACTTGACTTTTATCCGTTTAATATTATTAACTAACAACGGGAAAAAGAAAATTGACACGTTACTTTGAATTTTTCCTAAAATAACAATTAAAACATTGATTAATAAACTAAACTTTTATAGTTTTTATTTTTTATTTTTATTAGAATTCTTTTTAGATTTTTAAATTTATATATGTAAATTACTAAATTTTCCGGGCCCTAAAATAGTAACCAAAATAAAATAATAATAAATAAATTATTAAAGTCCACAGCTCATTACAAAATATTACAGCCCAAATTTCCAATGGCCCAATATGACCCAAAACCAAATCAACCCTAGCCCACAACACATAAACATTTTCAAAAAAAAAAACCTAAACCCTAATTCATCTGCGCCACACCCCCTTCCTCGTGCCTCTACAACACACTTGCTTCCCGAAGTCTGACATGTGTCTACGACCTTGCACCAAAATGTCAAGGGCTAGCCTTTCTCTCCTCTGTTGACCTCCCCAACACTTGCAAGTAAAGCAAAAAAAGGGGGATAGAAATAACACAAGAAACTGGAAACAAAGAAGAAAAAGAAAATGAAAAAATATTGTAAAACTGGCTATAAAAGCCACAACAACCATCAATGTAATTTTTACAAAGAAAGATATAAAAAAAAAAAGAAATCGAAAAAGCAACAAGAAAAATTCTGATTTTTATGTTTCTTTGTTATTCTATTTCATTTTTTTTAGAAAAAAACAGAACACAAAGTTAAGGGAAAGTCGAAAACTCGCCGGGCTTTTCGCATCCTGCCACCGTGAGTGGCCGAGGACCGCCATCTCCAATGAAAGATGGCACCTTTCGGGCTCAGGGAGTCAAAAAGCAAAAAAAAAAGTCCACTTTTGTACTCTCTAGCCACCATGGATGGCGGCACCGTTGAGGGTGACCGGTGGCTGTCACGATGGCCCAATGGCCGAAAATAGGAGGGGCCAGAGAGAAATGAAAGCTTCTCAAAATTTAAAAAAAAAAAACTGAACTGAATGAGATTTTTTTTAAAAAAATTTGGCTTTTATAAACATTGTAAAACGACGTCGTTTAAGGCTAACTTCAATAGTCCTAAAACGGCGTCATTTTGGCCTTTGACTCGAGATCCAACCCAAGACCCCCAGGATCCACGTGTTTTTGGACTAAAGGTCTATTTACCCTTTCAGTCCTTCCACTTTTGGACTCTTTTACAATCTAGTCCTATCCTTTTTTTATTTTTTATTTTACCATTTATTTCTACCTTTGTTTCAATTTGGTCCTTGGATCATTTTAGAAGGTGAACACCTGAAATGATGTTGTTTTGCCAACCCAGAGACCCAACCCGAAAATAGCCAAGATCCGCGTGTTTTGCGTCCAATGGGTTATTTGTGGTCCTGACCCTTCCGCTTTTAAAATGTTTTTCAATCCAATCCTTCTTTTTAATTTATACCTTGTAATTTTATTTTTATTTCATTTTAGTCCCTATGAAACATTGTGTTTAAAAGATTCGGAATAATTTCATGTTTAATCCCCATTCCTTTTCGCGTTTCATTAATCCTTGATTCTGCTTTTAATTATTTAATTATTTATAGTTTATCCTTTAACTTCATTTTAATTCCAATTAAATCCTTTATTTAATTTCAACTTTTCATGGATTTTTTATCTTATTATTGTTTGTTTATTTATCTATCTATTATTATTGCCTTGCTTTTTATTTTTAAAGCTTATGTTGTTTATATTTGTACATATTATTATATTGTCATCTCATTTTCTTTTCTTTTCTTTTCTTTTACTTCCTTTATGTGTTATTTTATTATTCCTGTTTATTGTTTTGGTATTTTTAAGTCGTGTCTTTTCAATCATGTTTTTTTGTTTATTTTGTTTTACGCTACTTTATCTATTTATTTAGATTATGATATTATTATTAAAGTATACGCTTATTTATTTATATTTTATGATTCCAATATTCTATCTATATAGTCATTTTATATTGATTCATCATTACTACATCATACGTTATATTTAGATATAATTAGTTGTTTTATACTATTCCTCAAATAAGATAAATACCCATTGTTTTAAATATTACGCTTGTTATTTTTCAAAAGAAAATTTTAAAATAGGCAATGTTTTGTATTTGGAGATTAGATAAGTAGTATCCTAATTTACGGGGTTTCAATTTTCTCGTTGAACCTAAATGACCAAATATTCTTTTAAAATTAAAATACATGAGATTTAAATAAAAGGCAACCTTATTCTTATCATTCCAAGGTTTGAGGTGTCGTGTCCTAACTTACGGGATGTGATATTTTGTGACCTCGAGATGAGAGGGTCTTTAACATACGTTTCGATTTATTCAAGAAATTTTTAAGTAAAAATAACATTAATACAAAAAGGGATCGTATTTTAAATTCTTTTTGAGTTTTCAACTTTCAACATTAAGACATTAATTAATCAATTAGGTACCAATTTTGGGCGTTACGAGGGTGTTAATCCTTCCTTGTACGTAACCAACTCCCGAACCCATTTCTTGAATTTTTGTAGACCAAAATCGTTGTTTTAGTAAATCAAGTCATTTATTAAAATGATCAAATTACGAGGTGATGCGATCACACCTCATAAAAAAGGATTGGTGGCGACTCTCATTTTCATTTTAAAATAAAAAGTTGATTAAAAAAAAATGTTTCGACAGCTTTGCGACTCCACTGGGGACACTATAAGAGAGTCAAGCCGCGAGTTGATTATTTTTGGTCTTTTTTGTCAAAAATTGATAATTTGGTTTAAATTTACGACCCCTTTGTTGTATTTTGTCCTTAATGTTTTGATATCTCGGGTTGTATAGCGATCTAGTACATCTGTTTTTTTGTTCAAAAGTTTCTTTTGTGTGTTTATTGCATGTTCATTGTATAATAGCTCGATTTTTCCCTTCTGAAGTGGGAGTGAAAAACTATTCCTTCGTAAGGTCTTCACATCCATATAGGATAGTGAACCGCCTTCGAGACACATTCATACTTATGTCTTCGTCAAATTTTCATCTCCGTATAGCAATAGGCTTTGAACTGAACTCGATTCGTATGAGCCTATAATTGGTGAGGATCGAGGAATCTACCGGTTCAGGTACCCTTTCTCTAAAACCAAACCGCATATAATGAGCCCTAAAAGCCCACCCTAGGAAGGACCATACCAAACCTTAGTGGTCACTCGAATAGGTGCTCTATTTATAATTTCTTGTTTGCATTGAATTCTAGCTTGGTATGAAATGTACTGACTTGTTTTGTTTTTACTATAATTGCATGGCATTTTTATCATAAAAAAGGTGTTGATTCATGTTCAGTTACTAAATAGAAAGCTTGCTATGGAAATAGGGATTTCTTGATAAAGCGAAAAATAATGCGGCTATCCAAATATAGTCCGAGAAAACGCAACTAGAAAGGGGTGATAGTCTGAAGGAGGGGTACGTGTCAGAATTACGAGATTTCACTCGCACCAGTGTAACTTAAAATAATCTCCAAGAGTTGAAAGAAATATGGAACCAATGGGAAAATGAAACTAAGCAGTTATTCTACTGTAACTATGGTGATCTACCTTATTTACTCGATGTCAATGTGGATAAGCACTTGCTCCGAGCTCTGGCTCAATATGGAATCCCGCCTACAATTGCTTTACTTTTGGAAAAGTAGATTTGGTGCCTATTGTGGAGGAGTACACAACTTTGCTTCGTTTCCCGAAGATTTGAGCCGATAGAGCCGCCAACATCCCAACTTTATTAAAAAAGCTAATGAGCATCACAGGGATGAATAAGTAATGGGTTGCAGCCAAAATTGAACAAAAAGGAGATAGTAAATGCATCCATTGGAAAAGTTTGTGGGATTTGATCTTGGCACATCCAGATACAAAGAAAAGAGTCAACATCTTCGCTTTAAGCACTTACGGGCTGGTCATTTTCCCCAAAGCATTAAGACATATAGATGAGGTAGTTTTAGATTTCTTTGATTGGCTTGACAAAAGGGTCACGCTCTTCCTGACAATCTTAGCCAAAACTTTCAGATCTTTGAATGTATGCTAGAGAGCGGGTGAAGGAAGATTTATCGGGGGTGCGTAACTTTTGTTAGCATGGTTCTATAGCCACTTTTGGAAGGTAGAAAAGGTCTCTTGTCGAGTATTCTCTGAGAACTACTCTCCATTGAAAGAATTAGTGGAGAGCCCCTTGCATGATCCCTGATGAGATTTTGTATCGATTTGGGGACTTTGACTGGCTCCTTTACTTAGGATATGGGGAGCTGTTGGATATGCCCCTCTACTCTATTGAGACAGTATAGATCGAGTCAATTCATACCGATAATGCAAGGGTTGGCTCAATGCGAGTTTACATAAAAGGGTGATAACTACAAGAAGAAAGTTCATGAAATATCGAACGCTTGGAACCAAACCTACATAATGAAAAGATTTACTGCAAATCCATTGACAACCCTCGAATATGATTGGTGGTGGGGTAAAAGAATCAACGACAATATTCCTGTGTTAAGTCAAGAAAACACTCGACCAATAGAAGAACACCTACAAGTGATCCCGTCTGAGCTAGAGATCATAAAGCAAGACTTTGAAAAGAGAAGTTCAGAACTGGGAAAAGAGATAGAACAGTTGGAAGAGGAAAAGATGCAACTAGGATTAGATGTTGACGTCCAAGAGTTACAGGTCGAAAAGATGAGAAAAAGAAAAAACAAGGCTGAAGAAGACTTGGACAGTTTAAAATAGATTATAAGAAGCTGCGTTTGTCGATAATGACTGCTGGGTTGGGTAAAACATCAAAACAATGGCAGCAAGAGATCAAAGAAGAAAAGATTAGAGCTAATCAGTGGGAAAAGAAATTCCAAGATGCTCGGGTTCGAGAAGATGCTTTAAAAAGGGATTTGATAAAAAGCCAGAATGAAAAGGTGGGGATGAGAGCTTGGGTATCAGAATTAGAAAAGTCACTACATCATTATCGTAGTCGCAACTCTAAAATTGAGTTGAAAGCAAGCCTAAGTCAGATTGAAGAGTTGAAGGGAAAGATAGGAGAGCTCAAGGCCGCATTACAAAATTGTGAACTTCAAGTTGAGTTTCTTGAAACAAACAATGAACACCGGAAAGAGCAACTCAAACGCTCTCAAGGTAAGATTAAGGATAGAGATTACATCATGGGTGAAGCTGTGACTCAAGTACGGGAAATAACCGACCATCTGCAAACCCTAGCAGTTTAAACCGACATGCTGAGCTTAAAATACGAATCAGAATCGGGTCAGGGTCGAGAATTAGCTTGGCTTCTGAGGAAAGTTAAGGCTTTGAGTATTAGGGCAAAGCCATATATATAATCCGTTTTATGTGAAGAAATTTGTTTTCTAGTAAAGTTTTTCTAATAGAATTAAATCAGAATTAATGCCTCTTTTTGTATTCATTTGCAGTACATTTCATCATATGCATAAATTTTCATAAAAAGACTCTAATTAATCAAAATTATGATAGTTACTCTGGAAACCAATAAGAATCTACCAATTGAATATTGTTATGGTACCCGCGACAAAACCAAAGCAATGGATCAAAGATTAGAGAGATTAGAACAAATGCAGAAAGACATACAAGATTAGTTGCAAGCACAACTGCAAGAGCATTTAGCTAAAGTACAACAAGACATGAGGGATCAAAAACAATTATCCCAACGAAGCATGTTAAGCCAATTAACTCAGTTGCTGGCTAGAGGAATCGAAAAAGGAAAGAGTACTGTAGTTAACTCGGGGAATGATAATGAAGACCTTACCTACCCCCCAGGCTTTACCCCGGTAAACGTCCAGGCCCAACCAGATGCATATCCATGGAGGGTACTTGTTACCATAATACCTCAACAATATCAGGCCGGTACCTCGGCACCGATGAACTACTCAATAGTTTCAGGTTCCAATCCTGGGGATCATTTGACTACTCCCGTTGTTCCTGATCTAGAAAATATGGCAGAAATGGATAAAGCAAGGGTAGAACTACCAAAACAACTAGAAGATCAGTGTAGGTGGTTGGAAGAAAATTTTAGAGCAATGGAGAATGCTGATTACCATTGCAGGATTGATGCTAAGAGCATCTTATATCCACTTTTCACTGAATAGATTCCTGAATTATCACTAGACCATACTACTTTATGTAACACCGCTAACCCGTATTCGTTGCCGGAATAGGGATATGAAGCATTATCGGAATATACAAATCAACTAAATAGATATTTCATTATATACAGTATTCATGTCAAAAATCAAACATAAAGTCCGTTATATGAACCCTCGAGGTGCAGAGGTCATACACCTGTGTGGTCAGGCCGTGTGGTTCACACAGCCAAGGGACATGCCATGTAACTCTCTGACTTGGGTCACTCAGCCAACTCACACGCCCGTGTGCTAAGCCATGTATAGGTGCAAGGGTCACACGGCCAAGTCACACACCCGTGTGCCAAGCCGTGTGATCAATTTTGGGCATTTTGTTTTAACATTTTAAATATGCAGGGGACACATGGCCAGGTCACATGCCCATGTGCTAGGCCGTGTGTCACACACAGTTGAGACATACGCCCGTGTGGACGAAAATAGGCTATTTTCCAAGCCATATTTCTCACCCCATTTTTTCATCCTCCTACACCAACACTTTAAGACATTCACAAGCTATTATAGGTCATTTAACCCAACTCAAAATCAGTCCTATACATGATATAATACCCCATATAATCAAGTATACACACTTACTTAAATTACTGAGTTCACATATATGCATATCTTGTCAAATATGCTAACTTAATGCAATCGTCAATATGCCAATATAATTTCTATCAATCAACCATTTCAAACACATACCAAACATATCCATCACAATCTATTCCAACGACCAGTTACAATTAAAGCATTTATATGTCGATATTGGCCAATTAACCTATACATGCCATTATAACCATAATTGATTTACCATATATATACTGAAATGGGCTGATGGATAGTGTGAGTGATCTTCGCCAAGCTTCCAATCCAACGAGCCTCCGAAATACTACAGAACAAGCAAAAATAAAATAAAGTAAGCATGAAATGCTTAGTAAGTTCGTATAACATGGTAATTAACTTACCATTCATTCATGTTCAAGATAAACATGCAAGAAACATTCAACCAATTTGATTACAAGCCCTAGCACATATCTTCATCATCCTTGTTAGTCATATATTTCGCTCAAATATCAAGAAATATGTATGGGCTCAACAGTAATCAGATTTCCATATAAATATGTTTTCCACATCATGTATTCATATAACATTTACAAATCATATCCATGTATTTCAAATACATTTTCATAATAATTCATCTCGAGTTCAGACTATTTCATGTCAGAACTTTGCCTATTAAATCAATCGAAATGTCAATGGTTACAGGGTAGTACGATCGAGGTGTACAAATATATAATCTGTAACACCCCTAACTTGTGACCGACGCCGGTGTCGGACACGAGGGGTTAACGAGACAAATCCTCTTAAAGTACCGACCAATTTGGCATTTCTGGACAGGCTGGAAAACTGCGTCACCGTCGCCTTAAAAATCATATCTCGAGTTCCAAAACTCGGAAACTGGTTTCGTAAATTTTCCTGAATTTAGACTCATATACCCATCCATGGATTTATTTTAGAATTTTGGTTGGGCCAATTGGTACAGTTTATTAGTTAAAGTCACCCATGTTACAGGGATCGACTGCTCTGACCTCCGCGCGTTACAACTTGAATATCTTTCTGTACAGGGCTTTAATACTGGTGCCGTTTGTTTCTAATGAAACTAGACTCAAAATGGAATCTGTACATATAAGGCATGACTCCTAATTCTTTCTGGATAATTTATGGTAAATTTTCAAAGTCGCGACAGGGGACCCAGAAACCGTTCTGGCCCTGACTCACGAGAACTTTAATATTTCCCAGTATACTGCTCATATGGTCGTTTCGTTTCGTCCATATAAAAATAGATTCATCAAGGTTCAGTTCCATAATTTACTCACTATTTAATTATACTTCTACTATTTTAGTGATTTTTCAATCTCATCTCACTGCTGCTGTCCGCAACAGTTACTGCAGTAGACTATGCCAATTTCATGAATTTTTCCTTGGCCTTAATCATCCATCATACATGACACAAATTATGGCCACCTTAACAAAATTTGAGTTTCTAAGACTCGTGGCTATAGGTTCTAGCATCCCACTCGACGACCACATAGGCCATTTTCACATGGCTTAAAGTTTACAACCCACAATTCGACAAAATATAATAGCCTATACATGCCAAATGTTCTTCAACAACAAAAAACAATACCACAAGATTTCAGCGGTGTGATGACTTCAACGACGGTTCCGAGCACGCAACAATACGAGTCCAAGAGACCTAAAATGGGTGACAAGAAAACACCGAGTGAGTTTACAACTCAGTAAGTCATAAGCATTCGTCAATCCACCGATAAAGTTACTACTACATGTACAACAAATGAGGCTAGGTACTCGTCCATATCGAATCTATACCATAATACCTCGGACCTTTCGGTCCAATCTCGTACCAATTCATACATCCACATTTCATATTCTACACAACAAGATAATCAAGCATTTTTACACATTAACTCATTTTCCAGCACAACCATACAATTTCAATCATCACATAGATTTAAGGCTTACCAAATTCAACCCCGAGCATGAACATATTTTCTATTCGTCATGAGCTCGAGGTACTTACCCGATCCGCTGTCCGGGATTAGCTCGATAAATGTCGCACACTCAGTGCCAATTGTAATGCAAGAGCATATAGTGAATCCGCACACTTAGTGCTATATGTATTCAACTCGCACACTTAGTGCTATATAATCAAACTCGCACACTTAGTGCTGTACAATTTTAAACCCGCACACTTAGTGCCAATCTTGTCACCGTGTCCATTTATACCCGCACACTTAGTGCGAGACCAATACCTTATGTATTTTGCTGCCTTTATACATTCAACAATGGCATCATTCCATACACATACATTTCCATTTACACACCAACTCATTTAAACACATTTGCATATATATATTGATCATTTAAATCAACACCAAATATACGCTTAATGACTTACCTTGTGTTGGGTAAAACAGTCCAAGTCGGCTACTCGATGACCTTCGTCTTTCCCTTGCTTGATTCTCCTTCTTTAACTCCTTGAGCTTAATCAATAAATCAACTAGTTTAACCCTCTTGCTAAACATTCATAATTCAATTACACATGCATATGTATGTTTGTATATTCGCAACCATCCTCACTTATTACCCATTTGGTCAACAATCTAAGCCAAGATAAGGCTTCAATATGGTTGCCTCTAACCGAATACATGCACACCAATCTACTTCCTTTGGCTGAATATGCATGTCTATGTGGAGGCCAATTTTACACTTAATACTACACAAAAAAACAGCATACATTTTCCTAATTAACGCATTACATATTGTAGTTCTATACACATCTCTCATTTATTTCATAATGAAACAACATCACAAGCAAATAGACACCTTAAAATAGTATACATGTCATACCAATTCATCATGTGCAAACATATATTCATGTAGGTGCAATGGCGAATTCTCAAGTGGCTTATATCCAAATATACACACATATCCAAAGCTTAAATCTTACTTACCATGCAACATGCATGAATCATACTTATGGATATAACATGGCGAATACCACAACACCATACCGTTTCAATTTGGTCATGGTTAAACAAAGAGCTTAGTATCTCATTCAAAATGCTAAAAGAAAATCTAAGAATCCTCAATCCACCATCACATGAATCATTATCAAGCTTGATATTTAGCATGCAATGGCATTAACACCATATTCACTTTGGCGAATTTCATTCCCATGACATAACAAAGATTTGAACCATGGGCTAACAAGAACATCAAGCTAGCAACTAAAATATACATGAATCTCATGGCAAAACATCAAACTTACCTTAATCTAGGTACAAGTATGGCCAAACCTCCTCCTAAACCTCTTCCAAACCAACATGAAACAAGAATTCCTT
This sequence comes from Gossypium arboreum, assembly GCF_025698485.1. NCBI lineage: Eukaryota > Viridiplantae > Streptophyta > Magnoliopsida > Malvales > Malvaceae > Gossypium > Gossypium arboreum. The sequence goes on from NC_069075.1 coordinate 128,002,210, forward strand.
CCTTCTTCCTTAGAATTTTCAGCCCAAAGGAAATGAAAATGATGAACAAAAATTCTTCTTTCTTTCTCCACACTCACGGCAATGGGCATGCATGAGACCATTTTTTTTTTTTTTTTTGTTCCTTTCATTATTAAATTCCCATGCTCACTATTTTATTTTTTCTTACATACACCATTGTCCCAACATGTTTTATGACATGTTTTTACCCATAATCTCTTGTCATGGCGGCCACTAACTATTAGGGGGAAATTTGACATGCAAGTCCTCCCTTTGACTACATGCACTATTAGGTCCTTATAGATTAGCCTATCACTTTTCAAAAGTGTCACACAAGTCCTACTAACTGAATTCACATGCTATCGGCTAAATCGAAGCTTGAAATTTTCACACATTCATAATTACATATTCTAGACAATAAATATTACGTTCAAACATTTCGGTGACTCGGTTTAGCGGTCCGAAACCACTTCCGACTAGGGTCAATTTTGAGCTGTCACAACTCTCCCCACTTAAGAAATTTTCGTCCCCGAAAATCTTACCGTAAATAGGTTTGGGTAACGCTCTTTCATAGAGTTCTCGGGTTCCCAAGTAGCTTCTTCCATCCGTGTTTGAGCCATAACACTTTTACTAATGGAACTCTTTTGTTTCGCAACTCCTTCACTTCACGAGCTAGGATACGAATCGGTTCTTCTTCATAACTCATATCGGCTTGAATTTCAACCTCGATGGACTAATTACGTGTGACGGTCGGATCTATAACGTCGAAGCATCGAAACATGGAAGACGTTGTGAATCCTTTCAAGTTCAGGGGCAAAATCAAACGATACGCGATGGACCGACTCGTTCAGATATTTCATATGGCCCGATGAACCTCGGGCTCAATTTTCCTTACGGCCAAATCTAAGCACCTTCTTCCAAGGTGAAACTTTGAGAAAGACCTTGTCTCCAACCCGATATTCAATATCTTTTCTTTTCAAATCCGCATACGACTTTTGGCGATCCGGCGACTTTCAAACTTTCACGAATTACTCGAACTCTTTGCTCGGCATCCTTAACCAAATCAACCCGAAGAATTTACCTTCACTAAGTTCGGTCGAATAATGGGGTGCGGCATTTACGACCAGTATAAAGCCTCGTAAGGCGCCATCTTAATACTTGATTGAAAGCTATTGTTGTAGCGAATTCAATCAAAGGCGATACCGCTTCCATGAACCACTAAACTCAAGGATACAACATCTCAACATATCTTGAGTATTTGAATTATCCGTTCGGATTGACCATCGGTTTGGGGGTGAAAGGCGGTGCTAAAATGCAACTTGGTACCCAAAGCTTCTTGAAATTTCTTCCAAAATCGCGAGGTAAATCTCGGATCTCTATCGACACAATAGAAATCGGTACCCGTGTAATCTCACAATCTGAGAAGCGTACAATTCGGCTAGTTTATCCAATGAAAATCCGTGACGCACGGGATAAAGTGAGCCGACTTAGTCGATCTATCAACAACAACCCAAATCGCATCCTTCTTACTAGTCGACAATGGCGGCCGGACACAAAGTCCATTGTGACTCGATCCCATTTCCACTCGGGTATCGTGATCGGTGAAGCAATCTGAAGGCACTTGATGTTCCGCTTTCACTTGTTGACATATTAAACATCTCGAAACAAAGTCGGAGATGTCCGTTTCATACCATGCCACCAAAACCGAGCGTTTCAAATCGTTGTACATCTTCGTACTCCCGGGTGGATTGCCATTCGGCTACAATGGGCTTCGTTCAAAATTATTGGAATAAGTTCAATTCTTTGGGACACACAGACGACTTCGAACCTCAAACAATCGTCATCATCGATTTGAAATTCGAGTCCTTGTTCGAACACACTCATCCCGTTTGCAACCAACTTATCGTCGACTTTACGAGCTTCACGAATTTGACGTATCAATAATGGTTTGGCTTTCAATTCAGCTACTAACACATTGTCGGGTAGGATAGACAAGTGTACATTCATCGTCATAAGGCAAATAGTGATTTCCGCTTAAGGCATCCGCAACCACATTAGCCCTTCCGGGTGATAATCAATGACGAGCTCATAATCTTTTAACAACTCGAGCCATCACCTTTGTCGCAGATTTAAGTCTCTTTGGGTCATCAAATATTTGAGACTTTTGTGATCCGAATACACATGGCACTTCTCACCAAATAAGTAATGCCGCCATATCTTTAAAGCGAATACGATGGCGACCAATTCGAGATCATGGGTTGGATAATTTTTCTCATGTGGCTTTAATTGCCTCGACGCGCAGGCCACAACTCGCCCTTCTTGCATCAATCGCAACCCAACCCAAGTAGGGATGCGTCACTATAAATGACAAACTCTTTGCCCTATTCGGGTTGCACGAATTGGGGCTTCGATCAAATAAGCTTTCGGTTGATCGAAACTTTTCGACATTTCTCCGTCCATTCGAACTTAACATCCTTTTGGAGTAAGCCGTCATTGGCGTGGCTATCGTCGAGAAACCTTTACAAATCGTCGGTAATAACCAGCAAGCCCCAAAAAGCTCCTAACCGGTAACATTCCTTGGTGGTTTCCAATCGACTATGGCGAATTTTGTTCGGGTCCACCACGACACCGATCACGGACACCACGTGCCCCAAAAGCTAACCTCTTTCAACCAAAATTCACATTTCTTGAAGTTTGCGTATAATCGCTTATCTCGTAAGATTTGCAACACTAGCCTCGGTGTTCGGCATGCTCGGTTTCATCTCTCGAATAGACCAAAATGTCATCGATAAATACAACTACGAACCGATCCAAGTATGGCTGAAAATTCTATTCATTAAATCCATAAACACCGTGAGGGCATTAGTGAGCCCAAAGCGGCATCACCAAGAATTTGTAGTGACCGTACCTCGTTCTAAAAGCGGTTTTGGTATGTCCGATTCTCGGACCCTCAAGCGATAGTACCCGACCTCAAATCTATCTTTGAAAACACCGAGGCTCCTTTAATTGATCAAACAAATCGTCAATTCGTGGCAATGGATATTTATTCTTTATCGTCACTTTATTGAGTTGACGATAGTCGATGCACAACCTCATGGTTCCGTCCTTCTTCTTCACAAACAATACAAGTGCGCCCATGGAGAAAAACTTGGTCGGCGAAACCTCTATCCGTCAATTCTTGCAATTGAACCTTCAATTCCTTTAATTCCGTTAATGCCATACGATACGGGGCTATTGAAATCGGCGTAGTACGGTACAACCGATATCAATTCCACTTCTCGAACCGGTGGCAATCCGGTAACTCCTCGGGAAAACATCTGAATACTCACAAACCACTGGTACCGATTCGAGTTTCCTTTCCGTCTCTTTACTTCCAAACACATACGCAAGGTATGTTTCACACCCTTTTCACATACCTCCGGCGGTCATAGAAGATATTATCATTGGCGCTCCTTTTAAATCGGTGAGACTCGACTCGGACTACCTCATTATTTGCACTCCTCAAATCAATGGTTTTCCTTTTGCGTCCACCTTTGCATCATGTACGATCACCAATCCATACCAAGAATAACATCGAATTCATTAAATGGTAGAAGCATCGGATCGTAGGAAAGCAGATTCTCGAATTATTAGGGGCATCTCTTGCACACTTTATCAACGAGCACGTATTGACCCAAAGGGTTTGACACTCGAATTACGAACTCGATGAGACTCAACGGTAGAGTCTTCTTGGATGCTAAGGTTTCACATACATATGAGTGAGTAGAGCGGGGTCAATCAATGCAATCACAATAGTATCAAAGAGAGTAAAAGTACCGGTGATAACGTCGGGGAGGATGCCTCCTCTCGTCGCGGATGGCATATGCTCTAGCAGAGTACGGTCTCGGATCGGACAGCCGTATTAGAGGCTCCTCTCGATTACCACCCCTACCTCCAGAGATTCTCGGGGCCTACCTCCACCATCGTTCCACTAGGTCTTGCACCTTGCGTCTTATTCCTCTCATCTAGCTCGTGCAATCTCTAATGAAGTGGTCCTTGAACCGCATCCATAACAGCCCTATTAATGCAGACTTACCCCAACATTCACCTAGGTGTCGTCTTCCACATTGGGGGCATTCGGGTCTCTCTTGACGATTATTGCCCACACTAGCTACTGAAGTAGCTCGAGTCCGTCAATGGTGGGGCTCTAATGGAAATTCCCAGATCATCCTCGACTTCTTGGTGTCCTCCACGAACCTCTTTACAGCCGAGAACGGAGCTTTACTCGTCGATCTTTTACGGTAATCTCTTGCTTTAAATTCAGCCTTCTTCTTCTCCTTCCCAAGTTCTTCCGCCTTGCGTGCTCGTTCGACTAGTGTCACGAACTCCTTTATCTCCAAAATTCCCACTAGTAACTTTAACTCTTCATTCAATCCTTCTTCAAATCTTTTGCACATCGCAACCTCATCAGCCACACACCCGAGCATACCGACTAAGTCTTACGAACTCATGTTCAGATTGAGATCTGATCATCCGGCCTTGCTTGAGTTCCAAGAATTCCTTACGCTCGATCGATGAACCGTTGACTAATGTATTTCTTTGAAATTGGATTGGAAGAAATCCCAAGTAACTCGTTCATTTGGGACTATGGAAATTAAAGTCCTCCACCAATAGTAAGTGAGTCTCATAACAAGGATATAGCACACTTAAGACATTCGTCGGTGTGCATGATTCATCTAACACTCTAATGGTGTTATCGAGCGAACTCGGCCTTTTCGGCATCATCGGTAACTATGGCCTTGAACTCCTCGCCCCACGCTTCCTAATCAAGTCCACGGTGGTTTACTCACCTCACGGGATCGATGAATCGGAGGCATTGCGGGCTCTTGGGGTGGAGTATTTAAATTCGGGAATGGTTGGACAGCCGGGTTGGTTCGGGCATATTACGCGACCCACTCATTCATCATGGTGAAGAAGGCTTGTTTCGCCTTCATTTTGATTATTCACGGATGATCGAGGCTCAGCAGGCGGTGTCCCTTGCGCAGAGCAGCCGCTACACTTTCAACGTCATCCGCCAAGGGTCTCTCTACCGGGTTCCATTGCTAATCAAAACAAAAATTCCAACCGTCGAAGTCATCACATTATTAAGCGCTAACAATTTGGCATGTATAGCTAGACTCACACGCGCTATGGTAGTCCTAGAACCGACTAAACCATAGCTCTGATACCAATAAAATTGTAACACCCTAACTTGTGACCGGCGCGATTGTCGGACACGAGGGTTAACGAGACAAATCCTCTTAAAGTACCGACCAATTTGGCATTTCTGGACAGGCTGGAAAACTGCGTCACCGTCGCCTTAAAAATCATATCTCGAGTTCCAAAACTCGGAAACTGGTTTTGTAAATTTTCCCTGAATTTAGACTCATATACCCATCCATGGATTTATTTTTAGAATTTTTGGTTGGGCAAATTGGTACAGTTTATTAGTTAAAGTCACCCATGTTACAGGGATCGACTGCTCTGACCTCCACGCGTTACAACTTGAATATCTTTCTGTACAGGGCTTTAATACTGGTGTCGTTTGTTACTAATGAAACTAGACTCAAAACGGAATCTGTACATATAAGGCATGACTCCTAATTCTTTCTGGATAATTTATGGTAAATTTTCAAAGTCGCGACAGGGGACCCAGAAACCGTTCTGGCCCTGTCTCACGAGAACTTTAATATTTCCCAGTATACTGCTCATATGGTCGTTTCGTTTCATCCATATAAAAATAGATTCATCAAGGTTCAGTTCCATAATTTACTCACTATTTAATTCTACTTCTACTATTTTTAGTGATTTTTCAATCTCATCTCACTGCTGCTGTCCGCAACAGTTACTGCAGTGACTATGCCAATTTCATGAATTTTTCCTTGGCCTTAATCATCCATCATACATGACACAAATTATGGCCACCTTAACAAAATTTGAGTTTCTAAGACTCGTGGCTATAGGTTCTAGCATCCCACTCGACGACCACATAGGCCATTTTCACATGGCTTAAAGTTTACAACCCACAATTCGACAAAATATAATAGCCTATACATGCCAAATGTTCTTCAACAACAAAAAACAATACCACAAGATTTCAGCCGGTGTGATGACTTCAACGACGGTTCCGAGCACATAACAATACGAGTCCAAGAGACCTAAAATGGGTGACAAGAAAACACCGAGTGAGTTTACAACTCAGTAAGTCATAAGCATTCGTCAATCCACGATAAAGTTACTACTACATGTACAACAAATGAGGCTAGGTACTCGTCCATATCGAATCTATACCATAATACCTCGGACCTTTCGGTCCAATCTCGTACCAATTCATACATCCACATTTCATATTCTACACAACAAGATAATCAAGCATTTTTACACATTAACTCATTTTCCAGCACAACCATACAATTTCAATCATCACATAGATTTAAGGCTTACCAAATTCAACCCCGAGCATGAACATATTTTCTATTCGTCATGAGCTCGAGGTACTTACCCGATCCGCTGTCCGGGATTAGCTCGATAAATGTCGCACACTCAGTGCCAATTGTAATGCAAGAGCATATAGTGAATCCGCACACTTAGTGCTATATGTATTCAACTCGCACACTTAGTGCTATATAATCAAACTCGCACACTTAGTGCTGTACAATTTTAAACCCGCACACTTAGTGCCAATCTTGTCACCGTGTCCATTTATACCCGCACACTTAGTGCGAGACCAATACCTTATGTATTTTGCTGCCTTTATACATTCAACAATGGCATCATTCCATACACATACATTTCCATTTACACACCAACTCATTTAAACACATTTGCATATATATATTGATCATTTAAATCAACACCAAATATACGCTTAATGACTTACCTTGTGTTGGGTAAAAGCAGTCCAAGTCGGCTACTCGATGACCTTCGTCTTTCCCTTGCTTGATTCTCCTTCTTTAACTCCTTGAGCTTAATCAATAAATCAACTAGTTTAACCCTCTTGCTAAACATTCATAATTCAATTACACATGCATATGTATGTTTGTATATTCGCAACCATCCTCACTTATTACCCATTTGGTCAACAATCTAAGCCAAGATAAGGCTTCAATATGGTTGCCTCTAACCGAATACATGCACACCAATCTACTTCCTTTGGCCGAATATGCATGTCTATGTGGAGGCCAATTTACACTTAATACTACACAAAAAAACAGCATACATTTTCCTAATTAACGCATTACATATTGTAGTTCTATACACATCTCTCATTTATTTCATAACCGAAACAACATCACAAGCAAATAGACACCTTAAAATAGTATACATGTCATACCAATTCATCATGTGCAAACATATATTCATGTAGGTGCAATGGCGAATTCTCAAGTGGCTTATATCCAAATATACACACATATCCAAAGCTTAAATCTTACTTACCATGCAACATGCATGAATCATACTTATGGATATAACATGGCGAATACCACAACACCATACCGTTTCAATTTGGTCATGGTTAAACAAAGAGCTTAGTATCTCATTCAAAAATGCTAAAAGAAAATCTAAGAATCCTCAATCCACCATCACATGAATCATTATCAAGCTTGATATTTAGCATGCAATGGCATTAACACCATATTCACTTTGGCGAATTTCATTCCCATGACATAACAAAGATTTGAACCATGGGCTAACAAGAACATCAAGCTAGCAACTAAAATATACATGAATCTCATGGCAAAACATCAAACTTACCTTAATCTAGGTACAAGTATGGCCAAACCTCTTCCAAACCAACATGAAACAAGAATTCCTTCCTTCTTCCTTAGAATTTTCAGCCCAAAGGAAATGAAAAATGATGAACAAAAATTCTTCTTTCTTTCTCCACACTCACGGCAATGGGCATGCATGAGACCATTTTTTTTTTTTTTTTTGTTCCTTTCATTATTAAATTCCCATGCTCACTATTTTATTTTTTCTTACATACACCATTGTCCCAACATGTTTTATGACATGTTTTTACCCATAATCTCTTGTCATGGCCGGCCACTAACTATTAGGGGGGGAAATTTGACATGCAAGTCCTCCCCTTTGACTACATGCACTATTAGGTCCTTATAGATTAGCCTATCACTTTTCAAAAGTGTCACACAAGTCCTACTAACTGAATTCACATGCTATCGGCTAAATCGAAGCTTGAAATTTTCACACATTCATAATTACATATTCTAGACAATAAATATTACGTTCAAACATTTCGGTGACTCGGTTTAGCGGTCCCGAAACCACTTCCCGACTAGGGTCAATTTTGGGCTGTCACATAATCATAGTTCATCAAACAAAATCCTTGTTTATATAGCATTATATCATATTTCCATATATCATGTATTATCATTTTCATGTATTTTAGGCAGATACGTGTAATAATTCATTTCGTGTTCATATCTTCTCATGTCAGAATTTTGCTCGTTGAATTTTATTTGAAATATCGATGGATACCCAGGTAATACAATTGAAGTGTACAAATTAGCAATCCGTCAATTCATATTCGGGAGTATCCATTAAAGCACATAATCGAGAAATCCTTTCTCGAGCCATAACAGGAAGCTCACAAAGAGCCTTTCTGGAAGCTTATCCGTGCTATATAACGGGAAGCTCACTCCATAATCATGAAGTTCACATAAAACTTTTAATCAGGAAGCTCACGAAGAGCCATTAATCAAGGTTTCCATGGCTTTTTGTTTTAGGAAAGATGATAATATGATGATATTTTTATTTTTTAATCATTTATCATCTTTTATTATTTCAATTTCCAATTTCATCCTTTTCTTTATTTTATTTTCCATGGATGAATCATTATCCTTAACCACTAAGCATTTGTAATGGTCTATTTGCCATATAAGGACCTCAAATTTTGAATTTCATAGCTATTTAATCCCTTTAACTATTAGAACTCAACTTTTGCACTCTGTGCAATTTGGTCCATTATTAAATTAAACATGTAATAGTAAAATTTCTTTACGAAATTTTTATATGACATTACTATCATACTATAGACCATCAAATAATATATAAAAATAACTTTAAATTTTTTTTGAAATCAGATGTGAGGTCTCGAAACTACTATTCCGATTTCACAAAAAACAGGCTGTTACACTTTATCAGGTTGATTAGTCATAGGAATAGGAATACTCACAATTTGATCTTCTTCCTCCACAAAAAATGTTGAATAAATAAGATCCCTGTTCCACCGACTAGGGTTTTGTAAAATCAAATCAGAAACAAAATGCACCCAAAGATGGGATTTTGAATAAATGAGGTCCCTATTCCACACAAGAGATAGGTTTGCTTCCAAAGATGCCCTCAGGAAATTGGACCCATTAAAATATTTTGCTCTAAGTAATTGTGTTGCTAGGGAACCAGGATTTTCTATTAATCTCCACCACTACTTCGTTAAAAGAGCAATGTCGAATTTTACCAAATTTTGAAATCCCATTCCTCTCTCTTCTTTAGGAATAGACAAAGCCTTCCACGAACACTAGTGAAATCCCTTTCTATCAGCTTTCTTCTACCACTAGAATCGAGCCATTATAGCTTCAAGCTCTTTGCATAATGACAACTGTAGCAAGAAGCAAGACATGGCATACATGGAAATTTCCTATAACATAGCTTTAATTAATTAGAACTTCTTTCCCACCACTGAAAGTAATCTCGAACTCTAACTAGAAGCCCTTTTAATTAGCTTCTCTTTAATCTTCTTAAATACTCTCTTCTTATTTCAGCCCACCGTTGGAGGGAGATCAAGATATTTTTCCAGATTAATACTCGAATTCACTCTTAAAAGTCGACACACCTCCCCTCTATTATTTTAATTAACATTCGAGCTGAAAATACCCCAAATTTATTAAAGTTTATCACTTGGCTTGAGCTTTGAGCATAAATCTCCAGCTTTTCTTTTAGAACCCTGGCCACATCAACTATTGCATCACCAAAGATTATACTATCATTTGCAAAAAATAAGTGAGTGACAAGAAGGGCATGCCTATTTATTCGAAAACCTTTGAGATCACCCCCTTATAGCTGCTATTCGGAGGAGAGCCGATAAACCTTCCCCGAAAATAAGAAAGAGATAAGGACTTAGTGGGTCCCCTTGACGTAGACCCCTTAACGGAAGGAATGAATTAACCACCTCCCTATTCAAGACCACTGAGTAAGAGATCGAAGCAACACATCGCATAACTTTCCAAATTCACTGATCCAAAAAAAACCCATCTTTCTAAGCATAACTTCTAAGCATGGAAGATGGAAAATGTACGTCTCGGGCCTCTATATTTCCACTAACACGCTGATGAGTGTAGGATCGAGTTTACAACTCCTAAGCATACAAGACGATGCAAGAATCTCGCGTCTTGCAAGTAACGATAAATTTCAGTATTTAGGCTCTTTGATAGGTTATGTATCAACCCCTCCAAAACACGATCATCCGCCTATTAATTTCGAAAAAAATTAATTTAAAATATTTTCAAAATAAAACACTCGAAATTTTATTCAATTGAAAATAATGAAATTTAAATTTTCATCTTACCATTATCCTTGAGTAGCGAAAATGTGCTTGTCATCGAAACTAATCAGAGAGGTTGTCATTTGTGAAAATTTAATTGAAACGAATAATATACGAAATAATTAAATAAAAATATAATATTTTTAAACAAGCGTATCAGAAAATTTAGAACAAAACTTGAGAAAATTGAAAGAATTAAGAGAGCTGAGAGTTTAGAAAGAATTGAGAGAATTTGATTTAAGTGAAAAGAATGAAAAATGGCCTACTATTTATGGGAAAAAATTACCATTGGGCCCTTAAAAAATTTTACAGTTGCAAAAGTTAAAAAAAATGACCATTAGTTGAAATCATATCCAGTTGGGCGCACTGTCACACATTATCTCCAAAAACGACCTATTTCTTTAAATTTTTAAAAAATGTCTAAAAGGCCAAATTAAAAAAAATCGAGATATATGCCTTATTTAGCCTATATAAAAAGCCCTAAAAATGAGGAATGAATTTTTAATATTAACTAAGTAAAAAACAAACAAATGCATAATAATTCCAAATAAAAATTAGAAAACATCCCAGATTTTTTTCCATACCATTTTAGTATATAATAATTTTCTTTACACTAGTTAAGTAAATAACAAAAAAATTATATTAAAAAAAAACACAACATGGAGCATTGGCAGTGAAATCGGTAGTAAAGGAGTATGAAAATCTATCAGGTCAATTAGTGAATTTTGACAATGCATTAATCTATTTTAGTAGTAATACGAATGTAGTGGTCAGGCATCAAGTTGGAGAAGTATTGGGAGTTCGAGCGTTAAACAACCCTGAGAAATATCTCGGGTTACCAACGATGGTTGGAAGGAGAAATAAGAGTGCTTTTGTGGACATCAAAGAAAAAATTATAAAGAGAATGAAAAGCTGGAGTGTGCACAACCTATCGGTAGGTGGGAAGGAAGTTTTTATTAAAGCCATTTTACTGGCCATTTCAATTTATTCCATACAATGTTTTAAGTTACTCGTGCCATTATGTTGAGAGTTATAGAGCTTGACGTGAAAGTTTTGGTGGCGCAATTTAAAGATGAACACATGCATAAACACATGCATACATTGGTGCAATTGGAGCTCTATGTGCATCCCGAAAGCGTAAGGGGGAATGGAATTTAGGGATTTATCACAGTTTAATTTAGCCCTATTGGTAAAACAGGGATGAAATCTAATTGCCAATCCTAGCAGTTTATTTGTGCGTGTTATGAAAGCCAAATACTATCCTCGAGGAGATTTTATGAATGCAAGTTTAGGGTCTTACCCTTCTTTTATCTGCCATAGTATTTGGGGTGCCCGTAGTCTTTTAAAAAAAAGTCACAGGATGGAGAATCGACAATAGTAAATTGGTAAATATATGGAATGACGCATGGCTACCAAAACCAGGAGATGGAAAAGTTGAATTTTAGAATATTGATATAAACTATTCATCGATAGCAGATTTAATTGATAGTGAAACTTTTACCTAGAAAGAGGTTGTTAGAAAAAGAATGTTTAGCGGGAAGCAAGCTGAAAGGATAATAGCCATTCCACTAGAGAATGCTACGCAAACTGATGAAGTAGCGTGGAGGGAAGATAATTTAGGAGAATATATAGTAAAAAGAGGATACAAATGGATTGTTACACAAGAACAGAACCCGTTGGAATACAACAATATAGATCAGAATGACGACGTAAAAGAATTTTATACAACGATATGGAATCTTAAAATCCCCAGCCAGATTCGAATTAATTTTGGAAAATTACAAACAATTATTTGCCTACACTAATGAAAATAAAATTCAGAAGACTTCGAGAGGATGCCCTCTGTCCAATTTGCAAGGAGGATGACACAACAATCTCCCACCTCTTCCGAGACTATGTGTTCACAAAACAGGTGCTGAACGAGATTGGAGTGATGCCCTTAAACATAAACACAAGTTAGGAGTGGAAACAATGGTTAATATAGATAGAATTAATAATATACAATTATGCACAAACTTAGTTATTTCATTCTGGGCTATATGGTATGTTAGAACATTGCCTACATAAGAGTACGGGGGCCTAATAAGCAAAGCTAGACAAGGAGGGCTCAAATTAATGTAGAGTTGCCACTAACCAATTAGGGCTAGCTCGGTGAGCCACCTATTATCTAAAAATCTAGAATTAATATTACAAAAAATCCTAAGATTCTAAACTCGATCTCATCACCAAATTTTGGTTTTGAGAGTACGATTACGTGTGGGGAAGGTTATAGTGTGACACCCCAAACTCGACCGGGATGGATCAGTCCAAATTCGAAGCGTTACATTAGCCACCTAAGTGACTCTCCAGCTAACGACCACTCAAGACACACCCTGACCTTATAACACCTCAATCTTATCTGGATATTAATTATTTATTAACACAGAAGCAAATTATGAGCCAATTTTAAACTTTTTCTAGGTAATTTAAACTAAGGGCGTTTTTGTCATTTTACCCCCTATGGTAAAACTAACTCGATTTTAGATCTAAATGTTTATCAACCTTTTTTTAGTCAAAATTATGCAAGCCTAAACTTTTCAGGTTAAATTGAATTCGTTTGCTATGTGTAATTCAAGTTTTACCATTAGGGACTAAATTGTAACAAATACAAACTATCAAGACCTATTCTGAGTTAGAAAGTAAGTGTGTTTCTATCTAATTTTACCCATTATGAGACTACTCCTAACGTTTTACCAAGTTTCCTTATCATCTAGGGCTCTAATTAGACTAATCCATTTTCAGAACTAAATTGTAACTTAAACAAATTAGAATATCAATTTAAAAATATAAAAATTTAAAACCCCAAAAACTCACACGGCCGTGTCCCCCAGGCCATGTGTCATTAAATGACCGTGTTCATGTCATGAAAAACTTTTAGGTAGATCGAACACGCTTGTGTGGAAATCCCACATGCCCATCTGTGATAGTTCCAGTTTCCACACCCTTGTGTCACTTACCCACACGCCCGTGTGCAACCCTTCACACACCTGTGTGGACAGGCACACGTCTGTGTGAAAATCACTGCACCTATTTTTGCGAAAAAAACTCATTTTAAAACTCAATTTTACATATCTTAATGGCCAATTAAACCCGATTTAACTACAATTAATTAACATACATTTACATACACCTTCAATTGAATTTATTGACATCAATTAAGCCTCAAATAAATAGAATTAGGTAATTAATTGCATGAACATCAAACACTGAATAAATCAAACAAGTGGTGTACCTTAGTGGCTAGTAAACCACTCTATGGAAGTTTCATTTAAACAATCGTTAGTAAAAATTTCATGCTTCACACATAGTGTTATCAATCACCGTGTTATCAAGCAACAATACACCGTAAATCATTCATTAATCAAATTCAAACATGCCTCAAAATTATTATAAAACCATCCAAAATAAATGTCCAATGTGCAATTACAACCAAAATCAAACTAATTCCTAGGAGTTCCACAATGCCCAATTACAGTCTTTAAAATGTGTATTAAAGTCTCTACCAAGCCTATATCTCTTGGAAATTTTTTGCTCGGCTCCTCAGCTCCTCAAGCTCGATAATTATCTGCATAAATTGTAAGGGTGTGAGCTTAAAAAGCTCAGTGAATGTTAATAAAATGAAGAGTAAATTAGCACCCAAATCATGCTTAAATCGAAACCAATCAAATACAACATTTCAGTCACAATATCAATCCATAATAGTTCAATGTCATATGCTCAACCATGTATCAAAAATCATAATTAATCATGGCATATAATCATCAATTTAGCATATAACTTTTCATACATTTATGTTGGCATATACAATAATGGCTTAATTAGGTGATCATACATCGAATAAACGGATCTCCTTACTCCCAATCAAAATTAGAATTAGTCTCGGATTGAGCGGGACGAGGCCACGCGCTCCCTTATATCTCCTCAAATCAATCCCGTTGAGTGGAGAAACAAGCTCAACACTCCTTTATCTACTCTAAATCAATCCACCTAGAACCTCATTGCTCACAAATAACATATTAATATGGTAAGTACTCACAAATCCTATGGCATGCCAACTATATCTAATGGATCCACCATGCTATAATTCCAATATAATAAATCAATCATAACATAATTTCAATCAATAATGTGCTCAATTTAAAGTGCCAAAATGCATAGGTGAATCATGTAACATAGTCATTTTAACATCAAATTAAATCTAGCATACCAATTAACTAATATCAGTGTTCATTTATCAATTAAAATATCAACATACCATGAACCAAAAACTCCAGCATACTTGCTTAGGTCACCATTATAATCAATCAAATCAAGCACATAAAATCACTAAATTTCATCACTTAAACATATATCAATAATCTTACAAAACTAACCAACCAAAACTCAATTAAATATTTGCAACCAGTAATTAATCATTTAATTAAGCATAAGTGAGGGTCAATTTATCAAATCACCCTTTAGTAACACTCACCACACAAATAACTCAACCACAACCAAGTGATCAACCAAGCAAATCCAAGCTTCAATTTCAATTAGCTCGATCTTCTTTAATATTCGAAGCTTCAACAAAGATATAATAGATATTACTACCTTTCAAAAGATATAATAAACACAAAATTTCATCAACTAGGCTACCCGAAATTCTCACTCAAAGTTACCTTATCGATTTGCATTATCAAGTCGAAAACTCAATTCCTCACAAAATCGATCACTCCAAACCTCTTAATCACTTCCAAACATCAACACTAGACCAAATAAACATATACCAAGCATCAATTTCACATTTAAATCAATTTCACAAAAATCCAAAAAATCGATTCATGAAGATGATGAAATTCGAATTTTTTCAAATTACTTCACAAATCATGTTTAAACTTGATAAATAAGACCAAAAACCTTTTAATATATCCATTTTAAGTTGGAACATCCATTGATTTGTGGATTTCCTCTTAAAATTCAAGATCCACCATTAAAGTACCTTAAGCTTTTGAAGAAGATGACATTGATAAAAAAAAATCATGTAATTATCACTCAAATCATGTAAATATACTTCTTATCATCATAAAAATATGTTTAGAAATAATAATTACCTTTGATTCATTCTAAATCATTTGATTGAAAATCTTGATTTAAGAATCTTGAGAAATTTCGAAATATTTTTTGCTACATTTAAGAATAATTTCGGGTGAATTGAGAGAGTATTTTGAGAAGAAAATTTGTTGAATCTATTCTCTGATGATAGATCTTTAAAACCATGCAAAGAAAACGAATTTTATAGCTCTCTAATCTCATGTAAATGGTGTGAAAAGTAGGCTAGATGTATTGTGTTTAAAACTGAAACAACCACCAGAAATTTAAAAATTGAGGAATTTGCCTAATGGCCACTCCCACATTTTAAGGTTTATTTGCCATATAAATACTCTAAATGTAACACCCCTTACCCGTTACCGTCGCCGGAACAGGATATAAGGTATTACCAGAACATAACACATACCATTAAACATAATCGAGATGTAAATATGTCATCCAATTTGATAGTGCATCGTATAACATATGTCTTGAACAATATTAGCC
The DNA here is from genome assembly GCF_025698485.1 of Gossypium arboreum. NCBI lineage: Eukaryota > Viridiplantae > Streptophyta > Magnoliopsida > Malvales > Malvaceae > Gossypium > Gossypium arboreum. The sequence continues at coordinate 128,018,399 of NC_069075.1, forward strand.
CACTTTAATGGCTTGTACAAAGTATCTGGTCGAAATCTGTAACTAATATTTTAACCTAGACAAATATGACACGTAACAAAATAATTAAGCCTACTATACATGCCATAATTCAAAACGTTTAGTTCAAATACCCTAAAGTATGATAGTGCGGATAGATCTTCACGATCCTTAACTCTGAGCAAGCGAAGAACACTATAAGACAAAAGAGAGAAACAAAGTAAGCTTATAGCTTAGTAAGTAAGTATGTAAATACTAATTAAAGAATCTAACATGTTTACACAACAATTCAAGTTTATCTACTTTAACTTCACTATTCATTCCACTTTGATTTAGCTGTCTCTACTGCATCATATTCACTAAATAAATCATAACTCGGGTTACAAAACTCGAAATTCAAATCCGTAAAATTTCCCTGAATCTAGACTCATAAAGCTTTTTGCTAATTTTTTTCTATAATTTTGGGTTCAGCCGATTAGTACAGTTTATTAGTTAAAGTTTCCCCTGTTACACAGCTCGACTGATCTGACCTCTGTTCACTACAAATTGAATATCTCTCAGTAAACAATTCAAACAACCCTGAGGTCTATTTCATTTAAAACTAGTCTCAATAAGGAATTTAGGCATGTAAACTATATTTCTTAATTTTCCTTGTACAATTTTTAATGATTTTTCAAAGTTGGAACAGGGGATCACGTATTCATCCTGAGCAAGTCACATACAATTGTAAATATCTCAAAATATAAAACTCCTTTGCTTGCTCTGTTTCTTTTATATGAAAGTAGACTCATTAAACTTTAATTTCACATCTCATTCAACCTCTAATTATATTCCTCCTATTTTTGGTGATTTTTCAAAATCACGTCACTGCTACCATCTAAAAACAGTTTTAATGCTAATTTCACTCTTTCACACATTCTTTATGCTAACCTCATTTTATCTTATATATGTATATACCACAAATCATTTTCACCACATTTCATTCACCATAAGTGTAGGTCCAAACCACAATATCACCACAAAACCATCCCGTTGAACAATTCGGATCAATCCTCGATATTTAATGGTTTCAAAGACACAGCTCCACCATCATACTTCGTTTAGTTCGGCTCTCTTGTACACATGGTGAACACTTAGTACCACTCATGCGACCCAACCGATTTGTCTCGTAGCTCTCTTGTCTACATGGTGTCCTTCACTTGGAATCACGCATGCGACCTAGCTACATTTATCTTTCACGTAGCTCTCTTGTCTACATGGTGTCCTTCACTTGGAATCACGCATGCGACCTAGCTACATTTATCTTTCACGTTGCTCTCTTGTCTACATGGGATACATCTCGTATCACACATGTGACCTAGCTACTACAGGGTGTCTCGTAGCTTTCTTGTACACATGATGTGCACTCAGCATCATACATGTGACCTAGCTACGCCCTCTATTTCATTCGATCTCTCAGAATGTTCAACCGGATCTCTATATATTTATTTCCATTCTTCCAATAGTCGATTTATATTTTAACATCAGCTAGTATATTTATATAATAGGCTGAAATATAAGAATGTACATGAAATTATTGTAATATTTACATACAAACTTACCTTGGTGCAAAATGTGGAAATTTTGCAATTTAGTCCAAAACTTTTTCCTTCCCTGCTCGAGATCAATTCCGCGTCTTTCTTGATCTATAATAACACATTTAGCTCATTTAATACTCATACTATTTATTTCAATCCAAAAATCACATCATGGAAAAATTACATTTTGCCCCTAACTTTTCAAAATTACAATTTTGCCCCTAGGCTCGGAATTTAATTCCAGCCCTTATTCTTATATTTTATGATATGCTGAACATTTTCTCTTCTACAACAACATCAAATTCTCACTCTATCATATAGTTATGAACAATAGGTATTTTCTGGATTATGCTGCTTTTACTCGTTTTCACTTAAAACCGAGTAGCACAAGTTATTTAACATAATTTAAAACCTCATATTCTATCATAAAACATCAAAATACACAAATTTCACCTATGGGTATTTTTCCAAATGTGAACCCTAGGTTAAATTATTACTAGCATAAGCTTAATCGAGCTTCCGGATTCCAAAAGCGTAAAGAACATTAAAAGCGGGCTTGGAATCACTTACTATGGAGCTTGAAAGTTGAAGAAACCCTAGCTATGGAGAGAGGAGAATTCGGCAGCAACTAAGGAGGATGATGACCAATTTTGTGTTATTTTTCCCATTTTATTTCATTTAATATCCAAATGACCAAAGTGCCCTCCTTACTAAACTTTCAAAATTCCTTCCATGTCCTAATTTTGTCCATGAACTTAAAATTGGTCAAATTGCTATTTAAGACCTCCTAATTAATATTCCAAAACAATTTCATACTAAAACTTCGGGATGCAAATTTTGCAACTTATTCGATTTAGTCCCTACTTTCAATTTAAGCACTTTAGGCATAGAATTTCATCACGAAATTTTCACACAATCATGCAATCATATCATAAACCCCAAAATAATTATAAAACAATTATTTCTATCTCGGATTTGTGGTCACGAAACCACTATTCGATTAGGCCCTAATTCGGGTTGTCACAATTCTCCCCCTTTTGAGATTTTCGTCCCCGAAAATCTTACCGGTAAAGAGGTTTGGGTCTTGTTTCCTCATAGCTTCCTCGGGTTCCCACGTAGCCTCTTCTATCCCATGTCCGTGCCACAATACTTTCACTAAAGCTATACTTTTATTTCTTAAGCTGTTTAACCTCTCGAGCCAAAATCTTTATTGGTTCCTCCTCATAGGTCATATCCGATCGAATCTCAATTTCTGTTGGAGAAATCATATGTGAAGGATCAGAACGATAACGTCGCAACATTGATACATGAAACACGTTATGAATTCTTTCTAACTCTGCCGGTAAGGCCAACCGATATGCCACTGGTCCAATTCTCTCAGTAATCTCGTACGGCCCAATAAAACGCGGACTCAACTTGCCTTTCCGACTAAATCTCAGAATCTTTTTCCATGGTGACACCTTCAAGAACACTTTATCACCCACCTGAAATTCAATCTCTTTTCTTTTTAAATCTACATATGACTTTTGTCGATCTGAAGCAGCTTTTAAGCAATCCCGAATTACTTTTATTTTCTCTTCGGTTTCTTTAACTAGATCAACTCCATGAATCTGTTTCTCACTAAGCTCGGTCCAATATAAAGGAGTCCGACACTTACGACCATACAAGGCTTCGTACGGTGCCATTTGTATACTTGATTGATAACTGTTATTGTAGGCAAACTCAATCAAAGATAGATATTTCTCCCAACTACCTCCAAATTCTAAAACACAGCATCTAAGCATATCTTGAGTACCGGATTACTCTTTCTGTTTGACCATCTGTTTGTGGATGAAATGCGGTACTAAAGTTCAATTTTGTACCCAAAGCTTCTTGTAACTTTTTCCAAAATCTCGAGGTAAATCTTGGATCTCTATCTGATATTATAGACATAGGTACTCCATGCAACTTCACAATTTCAGCAACATATAATTCGGCTAATTTATCAAGTGAGTAATCGGTATGTACTGGTATAAAGTGGGCTGACTTTGTTAATCTATCAACCACTACCCAAACAGCATCCTTCTTTTTAGGAGTTAAAGGCAAACCGGTTACAAAATCCATGGTAATCTTGTCCCATTTCCACTCGGGCACCATTCTTTGGTTGAAGTAATCTCAAGGCACTTGATGTTCAAACTTTTACTTGTTGATGATCAAACACTTGGTTACAAATTCGAAATGTCCTTTTCATACCGCCACCAATATGACTTCTTTAAATCATTATACATTTTGTGCTACCGGGATGAACGATAAATGACCATTGTGCGCCTCATGTAATATTTTACGAATCAATTTATCGTTTTCAAGCACACATATCCGTCTCGAAACATCAAACAATCATCGGTCCAACTCGAAAATCGAGTTGTAACTCGATTCGCATTGAGTTCTCTTGATCCGCAACTCACTATCATTCTTTTGAGCATCACAAATTAATCGGAGAAATAACGGTTTAGCTCTCATTTACGCTAAGATTGACCCATCATCGACAATGCTAACCCGTGTTCATGGCTCTCAAAGTAAAAAGAAATTTTCGCTCAAGGCGTCAAGAACTTACATTTGCTTTTCTGGATGATAATCAATCACTAGATCATAATCCTTTAATAATTCAAGCCATCTTCATTGTCGCAGATTCAGATCCTTTTGATTCATCAAGTACTTCAAACTTTTGTGATTAGTAAAATTCGGCATTTTCACCGTACAAATAATGTCGCCAAATCTTCAAGGCAAAAACAACAATGCCGTTCCAAATCATGTGTAGGATAGTTCTTCTCATGCGGTTTTAACTGTCTCAAGCATAAGCTACCACTTTACCCTCTTGCATCAACACACATCCAAGGCACATCAATGATGCATCACTATAAATTACGAACTCCTTTCCGACTCGGGTTGTACTAAAATTGGTGCTTCATCAATCGTGCTTTCAATTTTTCAAAACTTTGTTGACATTTATCAGTCCATTCAAACTTAACATTCTTTTGCAACAACTTAGTCATAGGAGAGGCAATCATCGAAAATCCTTCAACAAAACATCTATAATACCCGGCTAAGCCTAAAAGCTTCTAACCTTGGATACATTCTTGGCGGTTTCCAATCAACGATCGCGAAATCTTGCTTGGATCCACCGAATACCATCACCGAGACTATATGCCCCAAAAATCCGACTTCACGAAGCGAACTCACTTTTACTAAACTTGGCAAGCAGTTTCTTTTCTCTCAAGATTTGCAATATAGTTCTCAAGTGTTCGCATGTTTAGACTCATCTCGAGAATAAATTAAAATGTCATCTATAAACACTACTACAAACTTATCCAAATATCGCGGAAGATCCGATTCATTAAGTCCATAAATATAGTGGAGCATTTGTTAAGCGAAAGGCATCACAAGAAACTCATAATGTCCATACCTTGTCCTAAAGGCGGTTTTCGCACATCGACTCCTTAACTCTCAAATTGGTAGTAACCGGACCTCAAATCAATCTTTGAAAACACTGTGGCCCCTTTAACCGATCGAATAAATCATCAATCCTCGACAGCGGTACTTGTTCTTTATAGTCACCTTATTAAGTCGACGGTAATCAATGCAAAGTCTCATTGAACCATCCTTCTTCTTTACGAATAATATAGGAGCACCCAGGGAGAGAAACTCGGTCTCACAAATCCCTTGTGCATTAAATCAGAATCGAGCCTTCAATTCTTTTAATTCAATGAGCCATTCTATATGGAGCAATCGAGATCGGTGCGGTGCGGCAACAAATCAATGGCAAAATCTATCTCTCGTTCGGAGGCAACCTGGGCAATTCCTCGGAAATACATCGCAAACTCACGGACTATCGATCTCGATTCAAATTTCAGTTGAGGCAACTCAATATTCATTACATAAGCCGGATAAGCTTCACACCCTTTTCTCATGTATTTACGTGCAGACATGTGCGAAATCACCATAGGCAATTTATTTGATTCATCTGTTTCAACCCACGAATTTCTCCATTTTCACATTTCAACTCTAGTGTCTTTTGTTTACAATCTACCTTAGCATCATACAATGTTAACGGTCCATTCCCAAGATAACGTCAAACTCACCAAATGGTATGACATCAAGTTGGCGGAAAGCAGTGACCTTGAATCATTAATGGGCAATTCTTGCAAACCTTGTCAACTAGCACATATTGGCCTAAGGGTTCGACACTTTAATCGTAAACTCATAAATTCAACAGCAACTTTTATTGGATACTAAATTCATGCAAATATAGGAATGAGTGGACCGGGATCAATCAATGCAATAACAATAGTATCATAGAGAAAATGTACCGATAATAACATCGGAGATGATGCATCTTCTCGAGCACGTATAGCATAAGCTCTAGCAGTGCTCTAGCTTCGATCTTGCCGTTAAATCTTTCATCACGTTTTACTACTAGTCCCACCTCCAAGATTTCTCGGTGGTCTACCTCTACTAGCGGTGGTATTCATCTAGCACTCAAATCTTTCTTCTTTAACTTTCTCCGGACAATCTCTAATAAAATGCTCGAGAACCGCTTTGAAACAAGCTCGCTCGGTCCCCCAACACTCACCATAATGTTGCTCGCCACATTCGACACTCGGGCTTTCTAGGTCGCACATTACCCACACTTGCCATCAAGTAGCTTGAGCTTTAGACCCGAATATGCTCTACCACGATCTGTGTGAATCCCCAATTGAAACTGTCATTCGAGGGTTTGTCTCTTTGGACCTCTTTGGTTGAGATTGAAATGGCTTGCTTATCTGTCTTTTTTCGACATCTCGGGCCTCAATAGCGACTTTTCTTCTTTCTTTGTTCAATTCTTGACTTTAAGAGCTCGATCAACCAATACTACAAATTCTTTCAACTCCAAAATTCCTACAAGCACTTTAATGTCCTCATTCAGCCCATCTTCAAATCTTCTACACATAATGGCCTCGGTGGACACACATTCTCAGGCATACTTGTTGAGTCTTACAAATTCGCGTTCATACTCGCCATGAGACATTTTCCCTCGCTTCAATTCAAGGAACTCCTTCCGTTTTGATCAATAAATCGCTGACTTATGTATTTCTTTCTAAATTCTTCTGGAAGAAATCCCAAGTAACTTTTCTTTTGGCACCACTGCAACCAAAGTCTTCCACCGGTGGTAAGTCAATCTCTCAAAAGTGATCAAAGACACTTTAAGCATTCCTCGGTGTACATGAGAGCTCATCAAATACACGGGTAGAATTTTCAAGCCGAATTCCGCTTTCTCGGGATCATCATCGACCTTTGCTCTAAACTCTTGACCCCTTGTTTTCGAATCTTGTCAACCGGAGGCTTGTTCATTCTTACCAAATCTATACCTTGAGCGACTACGAGAATCGCCCGAGGTATAGGAGGGGTGGAGGAGGTTGAGCATTTGGATTTGCTCGAATAAATTCAAGATACCAATTGTTCATCATTTGGAGAAAGGCATCCGAGCCTCATCTCCTTGTCTCAATGTCTCAGTCTACTTTCCACAGTAGCGGTCCCTTGTGCGGGGGAGCGCATTACTAGCAAACATCATCACCGCAGTTCCTTCAGGATCCATTACTATATTAAAACAAGACATAGTTTAGAATAATCGAGTCACCACACTATCACAATATTTTTATGGCATGTATAGCTAGACCTTTACACACACTTTATTAGTCCGAGAACCGACTAAACCATAGCTCGATACCACTAAATGTAACACCCTTACCCGTTCTGTCGTAGGAGCAGATATAAGGTATTACCGAACATAACACATACCATTAAACATAATCGAGATGTAAATATGTCATCCAATTTGATAGTGCATCGTATAACATATGTCTTGAACAATATTAGCCCACTTTAATGGCTTGTACAAAGTATCCGGTCGAGCATTGTAACTAATATTTTAACCTAGACAAATATGACACGTAACAAAATAATTAAGCCTACTATACATGCCATAATTCAAAACGTTTAGTTCAAATACCCTAAAGTATGATAGTGCGGATAGATCTTCATGATCCTTAACTCTGAGCAAGTCAAGAACACTATAAGACAAAAGAGAGAAACAAAGTAAGCTTATAGCTTAGTAAGTAAGTATGTAAATACTAATTAAAGAATCTAACATGTTTACACAACAATTCAAGTTTATCTACTTTAACTTCACTATTCATTCCACTTTGATTTAGCTGTCTCTACTGCATCATATTCACTAAATAAATCATAACTCGGGTTACAAAACTCGAAATTCAAATCCGTAAAATTTCCTGAATCTAGACTCATAAAGCTTTTTGCTAATTTTTTCTATAATTTTGGTTCAGCCGATTAGTACAGTTTATTAGTTAAAGTTTCCCCTGTTACACAGCTCGACTGATCTGACCTCTGTTCACTACAAATTGAATATCTCTCAGTACACAATTCAAAAAACACTGAGGTCTATTTCATTTAAAACTAGTCTCAATAAAGAATTTAGGCATGTAAACTATATTTCTTAATTTTCCTTGTACAATTTTTAATGATTTTTCAAAGTTGGAACAGGGGATCACGTATTCATCCTGAGCAAGTCACATACAATTGTAAATATCTCAAAATATAAAACTCCTTTGCTTGCTCTGTTTCTTTTATATGAAAGTAGACTCATTAAACTTTAATTTCACATCTCATTCAACCTCTAATTATATTCCTCCTATTTTTGGTGATTTTTCAAAATCACGTCACTGCTACCATCTAAAAACAGTTTTAATGCTAATTTCACTCTTTCACACATTCTTTATGCTAACCTCATTTTATCTTATATATGTATATACCACAAATCATTTTCACCACATTTCATTCACCATAAGTGTAGGTCCAAACCACAATATCACCACAAAACCATCCCGTTGAACAATTCGGATCAATCCTCGATATTTAATGGTTTTGACACACGGCTCCACCATCATACTTCGTTTAGTTCGGCTCTCTTGTACACATGGTGAACACTTAGTACCACTCATGCGACCCAACAGATTTGTCTCGTAGCTCTCTTGTCTACATGGTGTCCTTCACTTGGAATCACGCATGCGACCTAGCTACATTTATCTTTCACGTAGCTCTCTTGTCTACATGGTGTCCTTCACTTGGAATCACGCATGCGACCTAGCTACATTTATCTTTCACGTAGCTCTCTTGTCTACATGGGATACATCTCGTATCACACATGTGACCTAGCTACTACAGGGTGTCTCGTAGCTTTCTTGTACACATGATGTGCACTCAGCATCATACATGTGACCTAGCTACGCTCCCTCTATTTCATTCGATCTCTCAGAATGTTCAACCGGATCTCTATATATTTATTTCCATTCTTCCAATAGTCGATTTATATTTTAACATCAGCTAGTATATTTATATAATAGGCTGAAATATAAGAATGTACATGAAATTATTGTAATATTTACATACAAACTTACCTTGGTGCAAAATGTGGAAATTTTGCAATTTAGTCCAAAACTTTTCCTTCCCCTGCTCGAGATCAATTCGCGTCTTTCTTGATCTATAATAACACATTTAGCTCATTTAATACTCATACTATTTATTTCAATCCAAAATCACATCATGGAAAAATTACATTTTGCCCCTAACTTTTCAAAATTACAATTTTGCCCCTAGGCTCGGAATTTAATTCCAGCCCTTATTCTTATATTTTATGATATGCTGAACATTTTCTCTTCTACAACAACATCAAATTCTCACTCTATCATATAGTTATGAACAATAGGTATTTTTACCGATTATCTTGCTTTTACTCGTTTTCACTTAAAACCGAGTAGCACAAGTTATTTAACATAATTTAAAACCTCATATTCTATCATAAAACATCAAAATACACAAATTTCACCTATGGGTATTTTTCCAAATGTGAACCCTAGGTTAAATTATTACTAGCATAAGCTTAATCGAGCTTCCGGATTCCAAAACGTAAAGAACATTAAAAGCGGGCTTGGAATCACTTACTATGGAGCTTGAAAGTTGAAGAAACCCTAGCTATGGAGAGAGGAGAATTCGGCAGCAACTAAGGAGGATGATGACCAATTTTGTGTTATTTTTCCCATTTTATTTCATTTAATATCCAAATGACCAAAATGCCCTCCTTACTAAACTTTCAAAAATTCCTTCCATGTCCTAATTTTGTCCATGAACTTAAAATTGGTCAAATTGCTATTTAAGACCTCCTAATTAATATTCCAAAACAATTTCATACTAAAACTTCGGGATGCAAATTTTGCAACTTATTCGATTTAGTCCCTACTTTCAATTTAAGCACTTTAGGCATAGAATTTCATCACGAAATTTTCACACAATCATGCAATCATATCATAAACCCCAAAATAATTATAAAACAATTATTTCTATCTCGAATTTGTGGTCACGAAACCACTATTCCGATTAGGCCCTAATTCGGGTTGTCACACTAAATTTTCACTTTTTTAAAAAATTAAATCCAATTTAATTAGTATTTAACTCAAATTAAACCCAAATAGAAATTATTTTAAAATTCTTTTTCGACCCAAATTAATTATTATTTTAATTACTTTAAAATTAATTTTTCAAAAATATTTTTATTTCTTCGGATTACTGTTTAATCGATTTTAGATGAAATTGACCTTTTAAATTAGATTAAAATTTACTATTAACCTGATAAATTCCTAATTGACGCCCGGAACCTGAAAAATATACCTGAAACTACTAGACTCAGTTTAGGGATATTACATATAGCACCCCCATAATGCCTATTCGGGGATAGTCCTACAGGGTCTTAGGAGGTAGGTTTTTTTTATTTAAACATGTTAATGTCTTAATTTAGGTAAAATTTTATGGAAATCTTAAATAAAAAATCTAAAGAAAATGCCTCTGGTTTACTTGTAACTCGATTAAGATGTGTTCACCAAACGTATCTAATTTGAAACTTAAGTTAGAGATTTTTACTTTTAATGGGAACCCTAAAGGATTCCTAAATAATTCTAGTAAAATTATAACAACCCTTACCTGTGTCTGACGCCAGGACAGGACACGAGGCATTACCAGACTTAAGCATAAACAAACGTGCAACACCGGGCCATAAAATTTTGTCCAAACTAAAACTTTTCAAACACATGCATAATGTCCCTTACAAGAGCTATCGAGGCTCTAAACATGCATTAAAGGTGGTTTGGGACTAAACCGAGAACTTCTGGAAATTTTACAACACTTAGAAAATTCTTCATGTTTAGAGAGTCACACGCCCGTGTGGGTTCGGCCGTGTAGTCACACTCGCCCGTGTAGCTTGAGACACCGCCGTGTTCTCAGCCCGTGTAACTCTCTGTTTATGACGTTAGCAATGAAATAGGGTCACACGGCCAAGTCACACGTCCATGTGCTAAGGCCGTGTCCCCCACACAACTGAGACACACAGCCGTGTCTCTGCCCGTGTGGCCAACACTGAGGCTATTTTCCAAGCGTTGGTCAACCATAAACCCTCACACATTTATACAACATCCATAACATATAGCATGACATCCATTTAATGATTAAACATCTTCAATTAGGCCACAAGCATAGCATTTGCATGTCATGATACATGTGTTTTGCATACTCATTTTATACTAAATTAAACACACCAATTCACACTCATTTGGCATTGTCTATTATAATATCACTTATACTTTTATACCATGGTTACTATCATACCAAGAGATTTCAACTTAATCATCAAACATTTATACTCAAGGCTAACTCATAACTTCATAAAATACCAACATATTTCACATGCGTAGAATAACATGCTTGTCTAAGACATTGCACACCATAGCAAGTCACATACTCACATCACATGAAATTTTTAAGCTTGTGCATGCACATATAATAGGGTTGCAACCCATTAATCAATATAAGCCACATCTCATGGCTATATACAATTGAATCATTATAAGCCAATACATTTGGCCAATTCATGAAACACATATATCGAAAGACTAAGTCTCTATACATGCCACTCACTTGGGTACGCTTAACTTATACATGTTAACAATCCATAGGGGATGGCTTCATAGTGTGATGCTGCCTATGACGATCTCCAACCCCGAGCTGACCTAACAACACTAAAGAAATGGAGAGGAGGGAGTAAGCTTAAAGCTTAGTAAGTTCATATGAAAATAATAAGCAAATTATCAACATGATTCCATGGAGATATAATCATAATTACACTTTTACTTATTTTCTGGTCATGCTGTTTTCTCAAGTCATAGTTACTAATTTATTTATATCTGGAGCTACGAAACTCCAAATTAAGATCCGTAAATTTTCCCTAAAACTAGACTCATATATCTTCTTACCATAAAATTTCAAGAATTTGTGGTCTAGCCAATAAGTAAAGTTTATTCTTTAAAGTGTCCCCTATTATATGTGCATAAAATAGACTTATTAAGAGCTTATTCATATAAATTTTAACCCATAATTATTTTTTTTTTCAATTTCTAATAATTTTCCAAAGTTCAACAGGGGAGCCCGAAATCACCCTGACTCTATCTCACAAAATTTCAAATATATCATAGTATAAAAATCTTTTGCTTACATCATTTCCTCTATGTGAAACTAGACTCGATAAGCTTTTATCTCATATCCTATTCAGTTTCTAATTCAAATTCCACAATTTTTGGTAGATTTTCAAAATCACATAAGTGCTGCTGTCCAACACTGTTATAGTGCAAATTCATAATAACTAACCTAAGTTCATTGTCACATCTATCATGGACTCATTATTTCATGGATCCCTTATTCAATTACACAATGTAAGTTAACATGATATTGCAGCAAATTTCATAATCATAGGCATAAGGATGGTTCACCATTCAACTCTTTTCACTTGTTTATCATATATATACACATACATATGCTTCCTCATCTAAAGTCATCATTCATCGAACTATTACTCATGAATTTAGCGTACATACATGTGCTCATCGTAGTATATCACATAACCATACCTCTTAACATGCCTTTCTCGGGACTTCATCACATTCATTACATATCAATACCCGTTGAACACTTAGAATACTATTGGATACATGGAACCTTACACATATAGTAACCAATCTAGGTGTAACTACACGGGTTACTCACAAAAGCTGATAGGTATCCGACCACTCAAGGATTACCTAGCCACCGGTAGAACACTCAAGATCGTTGCCCGGAACTTAGTCACAGGCATCGCATACACATTGAACTCGGACCACTCAATGAGCTTGGATGCCACGTATCTCACGAACTTGGACCACTCAACAAGTTTGGAATCTCATACATATCACGAGCTCGGACAGCTCAACGAGCTCGGATTGCTTAATTCCTAGTGGGATGTCACTTGTATCCTAAACTATTCCTAAGGTTCAAACGAGATTCTTTCTCACTTGCACATGGCATACTTGCTCATGATGTCGTATTTAATGGCCATATGTCATTCAGTCTGACAATAGTACCAATTTCCCATTCATAGCATCAACCACATATTCATGGGATAATCAAAGCACATTCCATAATAAAATTTAAGCATTAAACACATGGTACAACATTACATTAAGTATTTATACTCATCATAGTAAAAGCTTTCATTTCATTTCACTTTTTCATATTCTAATCAATTCATCACAACTAAATTAACATACCAATTTAGATTTCATCCATGAACAACAATAAAATTAACAACTTGGTTATTTCATCATATGAACTTACCTCGGGTTCGATTACAACTACTTATTCCGAATTAGTCCATAACCTTGTTCAACCTCGTTCTAAGCCCGAATCTTATTTTCCTTGATCTATTGTATCACATTTAGCTTACTAATTAGTCACATTATTCATATGGGTCCAAAAATCATTTTTTTTACAAATTTTCATTTTGACTCATAAACTTTCACATATTTACACTTTGGTCCCTAGGCTCGTAAAATGAAATGTGTTCAATTTCTTGGTTACCCAAGCCTAGCCGAACCATAATCAAGCTTATGGCAGCCCATATTTCTCATTAAAATAGATTTTTAGTTACCCATTTTACACCTTAGTAAAAGATGTTAAACACTTAGTAAAGTCCTTTTTCATGAAAAAACACTTAGTAAAAGATGTTAAACACACCCCAATCTTTCATATTCTACCATTAAACATCAAAATACTAACATGTCATGCATGGGTAAATTTTTAAACATGAACCATAGCTCAAAATAATGGTAGAAATAGATAGATCATGCTACCAGGACTTCAAAAATGCTTAGAACATTAAAAACGAGGTTCGAAGGCACTTAATATTGAGCTTGGAAGCTTAGAAACCCTAGCCATGGTGGTTTTCATGAGAATTTCGGCCCTTAGGAAGAAGATGGACACATTTGGCTTTTAATTTTGTCTTTTAGTTCATTTTACCCCTAAATAACCAAAATGCCTTTTTTACTATTCTTTCAAAATTTACCCTTCCAAGCCCATTTTTGTCCAAAATTTTTAGAACTTGGTCAAATTACTCATTAAGGACCTATAATAAATAATCCAATTCAATTTCATGCAAAATGATTCTAGAAAACAAGTTTTACAAATTATTCAATTTAGTCCCTAAAGTTCAATTAGACACTTTTCACATAAAATTTCCTCATGGAATTTTCACACAAGCATAGAAACATATCATAGAATTTATAATAATTATAAAATAAATATTTTCACTTCAGATTTATGGTCTCGAAACCACTATTCCGACTAGGCCCTAATTTAGGACGTTACAAAAATACCTTCAATTCCTAAAATTAATTCTATTTTAGAATTCTAAAAAAAACCTAAAATTACCAATGAATTTAGAGAAATATTAAAATCTATCTACAACTTATTTGATCTTTTATTATTATTATTTTTAAAAGATTTAATTAATAACTTGGAACCTATTAAGATCTTATGTAAGTATCCTATGTCGGGTTTATGATTTATCTTACTTTAAAATTCTTGATCTAATGTTTAAATTGTCAAAATTCTAAAATAATATATCTTAAATAGCATTTATTAGTTTTCTTAAAAGTTTCTAAAATAAAATACTTAGAAAGACCTACCCATGATTTACAATTCACCTACAAAAATCTTTAGTTTTAATCTTAAACAAAGTTCTAAAGAATATTTACACATTAATTTAAGATTCTAAAGAGGAATCCTATATGATATTTAAAATTAGTTTAAAATCCTAAAAGCAATCCTACATATTACTTTTAATTTTTCTAGGTAAATGGTAGATAAGATCTTAAAGGCTAACCTAAATTCAAATATAAAAACCTTATGATTTCATTAAAATGTACCATCTACTTAACTAGCTTCATGTCAACACTTATAGGATGGAAAATAACCTAAAATTTCCTCTTTAAAACAAATAGTAATAAAATAGGAAAATTAATTAAATTGGCTAAAGTTAATGAAAAGTTAAAACTCTTTCAAAAAGGCAATAATAAAAAATGTGGAAAACAAAGGACTGATGTAGTAATTAATTTTCTTTTAATTTTAAAATTTTAGATTAAATCGAAGGCTTGAATAAACAAAAGGGTTACGGGTGTAAATAGGTCAGAGAGTGTGTGTAGCACCCCAAACTCGGCCCAGACGTTATAGCCGGATCCGACATGCCACATCGAAGCGTTCAAAACATTTTATATTGTTGATCCAGAAAAAACCTACTTAGTGTTTTAAAAGATAATTTCATTATAGGTTAAAGTGAATGGAAGCTGTGCACCAGGTAGGAAACCGGAAAAGAGGAGGTGAGTCTATCGGACTACTTAAGTACCAAGCTCCCTTCGGATCCAATCCTAGACATGCACACCGCCATTGCCACACTTTAACGTCATGTATATTTCTAGGAAACCGATTTGATTAAGTCATTTTTAGGAAAAGTGATTAATTTTGGAAAATACTTTCATTGCGGAAGCTTTGCTTGTTGTCGCGTTATTTTGAAATCAATTGTTGTTGTTTTTTTTTTTGAAAATGCGCCCTAAAGCTATCCAATTTCAACAGTTAAAATAAGTAATACCTATCTTAGTAATACATATTAAAACCATCAAAAATAATTAAGCGGCCTTATTACATTTAAAAACCCAAACCTCAACGTAAATAATAGGATGTCCAGTTCACGGAAGAAAAACAAACTTTCGAATGTGGCCACTCTCAATTTCCTCACGACTCCAAGCCCACTATGGTTGGGGATTTCTGCGTGGATGAAAATAAAAGGGTGAGTTTGGGAAACTCAATGTAAGGAAAACCCATTCAAAGCCCAAGTCACTCAAGCCTATTGGGCCTAAGCCCATTCAGTAAAGTGGTCTTGGACGAGCCCTTTTCAGATTACAATAACCGGGCCTTAGTCCCTTATTCAGATAATGATGGCCCATAGGCCCATTTCAAAATACATGCAACATCAATAACATATGCAAGCCCATTTGGGAGACTACTCAACCCACCAACCACTACACTCCACCCGTACCAGCCCGACACTCCATGTGGGGAATAGCTCAACCCACCCACCCAACACTCCACGATTCTTGGCCTTGCTTTGCTCGATTAACGATAAGTTGAGGCAAAGCCTCCAAGACGTGGACAAGCCACTTTCAGTACTTCCTCCGTCAATATCCCAATCCCATACATCAGATAATAACAACATGGCATGCAGTAAATAACAACGGTCAAACATGCATTTAGGTCAATTTAACTCTAGGGGTATTTCTGTAATTTATCTACTAGGGGTAAAACTATAAATTTTCCACTTTTAAAGGTATTTCAATAATTTATCTATTTTAGGGTTTTTCATGCATATTCCTACTTTTCACGTACTAACAGAATCACGTATCGAGTGTTCTTACCGAATTGGGCCCGTTGGCCCATCATTCCAATTTTGGCCCATTAAGCCCAAAAATATCGAGGGCATAGAA
The DNA here is from genome assembly GCF_025698485.1 of Gossypium arboreum. Classification (NCBI taxonomy): domain Eukaryota; kingdom Viridiplantae; phylum Streptophyta; class Magnoliopsida; order Malvales; family Malvaceae; genus Gossypium; species Gossypium arboreum. The sequence continues at coordinate 128,034,957 of NC_069075.1, forward strand.
ATCATGCACTTTGTAGTCCAAATTTTGCAGTTTACCAAAAACATTAATCGATTTACCTCACGAGCATTCGCACACTCGCAAATCTACAAAATACCAGTTTTCGGCATTTTGGCTTTTCAACTTTTGCCAATCCAGACTAAGAAAGAGGGTGTTAGTTACACACCTGTTTGCGACGATATGCTGACGAGATCCACACACGAACCGCCTACAATTGGATTACTAACACGTTAATCTAACTATTCAAATACAAACTACGTATTAACCCCTTACAATATTCGGCCAACCACACCTACAGATCATAGTAAGCTTATAAGAAATCAATAAGCAACTCATTAACAAATTTTTGTCAATGTTTACCACATAATCATAATTTCACTGCAAGCTGTCTTCCTAAGCAACAGTCACTAAATCATTTATAACTGGAGCTACGAAACTCTAAATCAAGTGCCGTTAATTTTCCCTAAAAATAGACTCATATATCTTATATCCATTAAATTTTCAGAATTTTTGGTTTGGCCAATCAATACCATATTTTTCTCAAAGTTTCGCATGTTTCACTATTTGACTAATCTGACCACTCCTAATTACGAGTCAAATTTCTCATTGTATAGAATTCAAAATATGTTCTAGTTTATTCCATTTGAAACTAGACTCATTAAGCTTTAATTACATAATTTATGTAGCTTCTAACTCATCTCCCACAATTTATGGTGATTTTCCAAAGTCACGTTACTGCTGCTGTCCCAAGCAGATTTATTACCAAATCACTCTTTCACACATAACTTGCATGCATGTTTTTTTTTTTAAACATGTATATCACCAATCAATCATCACATATCTATGATTTTACTTAAGTATAATCTCCATTTCATCATTTTAAAGCACAACATATTAGCCGATTTTTCCCCTTAGCATCTAAGGCACATGCATGCTCATTTGTTTGGCTCAACTTCACCTATCTTCCATTTTTCATCAAAAGAACATGAAACAACAACCATTTCCTTCATTTTAATTCATGACCAAATGCTCACAACACAACCAAAAACCAAAATATGCTTCAAGAGTTAAGGTAGAATCAAGAAGAACTCATGAACATCAAGATAGAAGCAAACTACCATAGCAAACTACCATGAACTTACCTTCAATTTTCTTCCCCAAGTGACCGAACATTCAAGAGCTTTCTCCTCTCCTTTCTCTTCTCTAATTTTAGGCTATGATGAACAAATATAGACAAAACTTTGTTGTTTTCACCCCTTTTTCTTTTAATAAAATTTCATATTTCATCCATTTAATTCTTTAATACAAAAGACATGAAATGCCCATCATGGAACATTTACTTAAACCATTATCATGGAACATTTACCTAACCCATTATCATGGAATATTTACCTAATGCATTATCATGGAACATTTACCTAACCCATTATCAATTTGTATCAATTTGTACCATAAATTATGGATATCAAGTGCTCATATTGTCTACAACAACATGATGGCTGGCCACTTCATGTAAAATGGGAGGTTTGTCATGCAAATCCTCCTATTTTGCACTCCTATTTATTTGGCCACTTCAATTTAGCCTATAGCATTTTCAAACATTTTCACATAGGTTCTATTTCATAATTTCACCCCCTTTTTCTTATGGAACAAAAATTAACTAAAATTGTCGGGTTCTATCTTAAGCTTGGCTTTCTAGAGGCCCATTAACATAATTAAACTTATGCCAACATTCACAGAATTTCTGAAAATTGGGGCGTTACAACTCTACCCCCCTTAAAGAAATTTCGGCCTCGAAATTTACTTGATCCAAATAGTTGAGGGTATTGTTGACTCATAGTCTCTTCTGATTCCCAAGTAGCTTCTTCCCTTCAATGATTACGCCACAGTACTTTTACCAACGGAACCGACTTCCTTCTTAGAACTTTAACCTCTCGATCTAAAATTTGTATGGGTTCTTCCTCAAAGGTCAAATCATCGAACTTCAATTTTCGTGAATGGCGGGACATGAGCGAGGTCGAACGATAATGCCTTAACATGGAGACGTGAAAAACATCGTGAATCCTGTCTAACTCTGGAGGCAATTCCAACTGATAAGCAACTGGGCCTACTCGCTTCAAAACCCGATAAGGCCCAATGAACCGCGGACTCAACTTGCCCTTATTATCGAACCTTAATATCTTCTTCCAAGGAGAAACCTTTAAGAAGACCATATCACCTACTGAGTACTCAATCTCCTTACGCTTCAAATCTGCATATGACTTTTGCCTATCAGATGCTTCTTTTAACCGGTCCCTAATTATTCTGACCTTATCCTCAGTATCAGCTACCAACTCTGGTCCAAGAATTTGTCACTCTCCTAGTTCAGTCCAACAACTAGGTGTACGACACCTTCGTCCATATAGTGCTTCATACGGTGCCATTGAATACTACTTTGGTAACTATTATTGTACGCAAATTCTGCCAACGGCAAGTAATCCTCCCAACTACCTCGAAAGTCAATCACGCATCCCCTCAACATGTCCTCCAGAATCTGAATAGCCCTCTCTGACTGACCATCAGTTTGGGGATGGAAAGCCATACTAAAGTTCAATCGCGTCCCCAACGCCTCATGCAACTTTTGCCAAAATCGAGATGTGAATCTGGGATCTCAGTCAAATACAATCGAAACTGGGACTCCATGAAGTCGTACAATCTCCGCCACATATAGCTTGGCTAACTTTTGAAGCGAAAAGTCAGTACATACAGGTATAAAATGGGCCAATTTTGTCAACCTATCCACAATCACCCACACCGAGTCTTTCTTCGATGGTGTCAAGGGCAGCCCACTCACAAAGTCCATGGTTACCCTCTCCCACTTCCAAAGTGGTATCTTCACTGGCTGCAACAGTCCAAAAGGTAATTGATGCTCAACTTTCACTTGTTGGCATGTCAGACATTTCCCTACAAACTCCGTTACTTCTCGTTTAAGTCCAGGCCACCAGTACAATTCTCGCAAGTCGTGATACAACTTGTTCCCTCCAGGATGCATGGCACAAAGTCCTCCATGAGCTTCCTTCAATATTGTCTACCTCAAATCAGAGTCCTTCAGAACTCAAATTCTTCCTCGGAAACACAGAACTCCTTCGCCGTTTAACCCAAACTCAGAAGTTTCCCCTTCCTTAACTTGTTGGAAACGAGCGACCAAAGACTCATCGTTCAACTGCTTTTCCTTAATCGATCCACCAGGTTGGCCTCACTTGCAACTCACCAAGCAGACTTCCATCATCATCTGACTCGATGAGCAAACATTGCTCTTAGATCGATCTGACTCTAAGACTTAGAGCATCGGCTACCACATTAGCCTTGCTCAGGTGATACTCGATCGAATAGTCATAATCCTTAAGTAACTCAATCCATCTCCTTTGCCTAAGGTTCAGCTCCTTCTGAGTCAACAAATACTTAAGACTCTTATGGTCAGTGTATATAATACACCTTTCTCCGTACAAGTAAAGTCTCCAAATCTTAAGTGCAAATATCATCACGCCAACTCTAAATCATAAGTCGATAGTTCCCTCATGAGGCTTAAGTCGTCGTGATGCATATTCAACCACCTTACCCTCTTGCATTAACACGCAGCCCAAACCCACGTGTGATGCGCCACTGTACACACTAAAATCCTTTCAGACTCATTTGAATCAACACAGTGCTTCAATGTAACTTTCTTCAACTTCTCAAAAGCTTCCGGTGCTTCTCAGTCCATACAAACGGTACTCCTTTCCTTATGAGTTTTGTCAGAGGTGCTGCCATCACAGAAAAACCTTCCACAAACCTTCTGTAGTATCCTACTAATCCTAGGAAACTCCGTATTTTCGACACTGACCTAGGCGGCTTCCACTCCAAAATCGCTTCAATTTTCCAAGGGTCTACCTTAATCCCCTCAGCAGAGACCGCATGTCCTAAGAAGGTTACCTCCCTCAACCAAAGTTCAGACTTGCTGAACTTCACAAAGAGTTCCTTCTTCCTTATTTGATGATATCCAGATCGAAGGTCGATCTTGGAAAATACAGAAGCTCCTCTAAGCTGGTCGAACAGATCATCAATCCTTGGCAGTGGATACTTATTCTTTATCGTCAGTTTGTTCAACTGGCGGTAATCGATGCACATGCGCATTGTCCCGTCCTTTTTCTTCACAAATAGCACCAGTGTTCCCCATAGAGACACGCTTGGCCTAATGAAGCCCCTATCCAATAACTCTTGAATTTGAGCCTTTAACTCCACTAACTCCTTCGGTGCCATCCTATACGGTGCGATGGACACAGGTGCCGTTCCAAGCAACAAATCTATTCCAAACTCAACTTCTCGGTTCGGAGGCAATCCTGGAAGCTCCTCCGGAAAAACATCTTGGAACTCTTTTACGGTCCTAACCTTATCCACTGTCAGTCCCTCCTCTTCTGACTGACTTACAAATGCCAAATAGACCTCACAACCTTTCCGAATCCACTTTTCGACTCTTAATACCGACACCACATTGGACAAATAATCCCTTCGCTTACTTATCACCATAACCTCCTCATCCTTTCTGGTCCTTAACACCATTTGTTTAACAGCACAATCCAGAGTCGCTTTATGCTTAACAAGCCAGTCCATTCCCAAAATAAGATCAAACTCTCCGAACGGTAACTCCATCAGATCTTCGGGGAAAATCTTACCTTGAGTTTCCAAGGGTACATCCCTATACGCTTTGTCTACCCTAACCGAAAGTGACCCAAAGGACTTAGTATGAGATACCCCACTCACAATCTCCTCGAGAGTCCAAGTTGTCCATAATCCGTTCGTGGCCTCCAATCAATATTCTGCCACATTCGAGTCGATACCAGACACGCCCCTAAAGATCTCCGCTCCGTTAGCCCGAAGTCGTTCAGAAATAGATCCCCGAACTCCAGTGTTCGACTTGCCCCGCAACCCTTTCCGAACACGAATCATTGCTCGTGACGGGCATCATCCCAAGACCATGGTCATGAGACTCTACCTCATATCGGTGGTACCGTGCATCCACCGCCAGTATATGTCTCAAAGACGAAGATCTCGCCGAGCACTTCCTCGGCTTCATCCACGACCTCTTGTACTCATATCGTATTATCTTGATTACTTAATTTTTATGCATCAATTAATATTCCGTGTTTATTACGGATGTTTTATGAATCGCATAAGAGTTCGAGTTTGTTTTCGCAGAATTGAAGTCTAGCTACGCTTTGATCTCTTATCGATTTTCCTATGGTTTCAGATCATCCTATCTAGAGTATCCTAGCAAGATTTCAAAGATGACAGATAAGTCAGAAAAATATTCAGAAGAGTTCAGAGTAATACTTACAGACTTGAGCCGGAGATTCGGAATGCCACCTTCTAAATATCTAAATTTTGAAAATCGAGTTTTTCGCATTCTTTATAAAATTTTCATTTTCGAAAATCTTTGTTTTTGTAAACCCATTCCACAGCCGAGTTGTTGCAACCTAGGCTCTGATACCACTAAATGTAGCACCCTAAACCCGGCCCAGACGTTATAGCCGGATCCGACATGCCACATCGAAGCGTTCAAAACATTTTATATTGTTGATCCAGAAAAAACATACTTAGTGTTTTAAAAGAAAATTTCATTATAGGTTAAAGTGAATGGAAGCTGTGCACCAGGTAGGAAACCGGAAAAGAGGAGGTGAGTCTATCGGACTACTTAAGTACCAAGCTCCCTTCGGATCCAATCCAAGACATGCACACCGCCATTGCCACACCTTAACGTCATGTATATTTCTAGGAAACCGATTTGATTAAGTCATTTTTAGGAAAAGTGATTAATTTTGGAAAATACTTTCATTCGGAAGCTTTGCTTGTTGTCGTGTTATTTTGAAATCAATTGTTGTTTTTTTTTTGAAAACGCGCCTAAAGCTATCCAATTTCAACAGTTAAAATAAGTAATACCTATCTTAGTAATACATATTAAAACCATCAAAAATAATTAAACGGCCTTATTACATTTAAAACCCAAACCTCAACGTAAATAATAGGATGTCCAGTTCACGAAGAAAACCAAACTTTCGAGCGGTGGCCACTCAATTTCCTCACGACTCCAAGCCCACTATGGTTGGGGATTTCTGCGTGGATGAAAATAAAAGGGTGAGTTTGGGAAACTCAGTGTAAGGAAAACCCATTCAAAGCCCAAGTCACTCAAGCCTATTGGGCCTAAGCCCATTTAGGTAACAGTGGTCTTGGACGAGCCCTTTTCAGATTACAATAACCGGGCCTTAGTCCCTTATTCAGATAACAGTATGGCCCATAGGCCCATTTCAAAATACATGCAAACATCAATAACATATGCAAGCCCATTTGGGGAGACTACTCAACCCACCAACCACTACACTCCACCCGCACCAGCCCTACACTCCATGTGGGAATAGCTCAACCCACCCATTTAACACTCCACATTGCTTGACCTTGCTACTCGATTAACGAGAAGTTGAGGCAAAGCCTCCAAGACGTGGACAAGCCACTTTCAGTACTTCCTCCGTCAATATCCCAATCCCATGCATCGATAATAACAACATGGCATGCAATAAATAACAACGGTCAAACATGCATTTAGGTCAATTTAACCCTAGGGGTATTTGGTAATTTATCTACTAGGGTAAAACTATAAATTTTCCACTTTTAAAGGTATTTCAGTAATTTATCTATTTTAGGGCTTTTCATGCATATTCCTACTTTTCACGTACTAACGTAATCACGCATCGAGTGTTCTTATCAATTGGGCTGTTGGCCCATCATTCCAATTTTGGCCCATTAAGCCCAAAAATATCGAGGACACGTAAATCATGCACTTTGCGTCCAAATTTTGCAGTTTACCAAAAACATTAATCGATTTACCTCACGAGCATTCGCACACTCGCAAATCTACAAAATACCGGTTTTCGGCATTTCGGCTTTTCAACTTTTGCCGATCCAGACTAAGAAAGAGGGTGTTAGTTACACACATTTGCGACGATATGTCGATTGAGATCCACACGAACCGCCTACAATTGGATTACTAACACGTTAATCTAACTATTCAAATTCAAACTACGTATTAACCCCTTACAATATTCGGCCAACCACACCTACAGATCATAGTAAACTTATAAGAAATCAATAAGCAACTCATTAAAAAATTTTTGTCAATGTTTACCACATAATCATAATTTCACTGCAAGCTGTCTTCCTGAGCAACAGTCACTAAATCATTTATAACTGGAGCTACGAAACTCCAAATCAAGTGCCATTAATTTTCCCTGAAAATAAACTCATATATCTTATATCCATAAAATTTTCAGAATTTTTGGTTTGGCTAATCAATACCATATTTTTCTCAAAGTTTCGCATGTTTCACTGTTTGACTAATCTGACCACTCTTCATTACGAATCAAATTTCTCATTGTACAGAATTCAAAATATGTTCTAGTTTATTCCATTTGAAACTAGACTCATTAAGCTTTAATTACATAATTTATGCAGCTTCTAACTCATCTCCAACAATTTATGGTGATTTTCCAAAGTCACGTTACTGCTGCTGTCCCAAGCAGATTTGTTACCAAATCACTCTTTCACACATAACTTGCATGCATGTTTTTTTTTTTAAACATGTATATCACCAATCAATCATCACATATCTATGATTTTAATTAAGTATAATCTCCATTTCATCATTTTAAAGCACAACATATTAGCCAATTTTTCCCCTTAGCATCTAAGGCACATGCATGCTCATTTGTTTGGCTCAACTTCACCTATCTTCCATTTTTCATAAAAAGAACATGAAACAACAACCATTTCCTTCATTTTAATTCATGACCAAATGCTCACAACACAACCAAAAACCAAAATATGCTTCAAGAGTTAAGGTAAAATCAAGAAGAACTCATGAACATCAAGATAGAAGCAAACTACCATGAACTTACCTTCAATTTTCTTCCCCAAGTGACCGAACATTCAAGAGCTTTCTCCTCTCCTTTCTCTTCTCTAACTTTAGGCTATGATGAACAAATATGGACAAAACTTTGTTGTTTTCACCCCTTTTTCTTTTAATAAAATTTTATATTTCATCCATTTAATTCTTTAATACAAAAGACATGAAATGCCCATCATGGAACATTTACTTAAACCATTATCATGGAATATTTACCTAACCCATTATCATGGAATATTTACCTAATGCATTATCATGGAACATTTACCTAACCCATTATCAATTTGTATCAATTAGTACCATAAATTATGGATATCAAGTGCTCATATTGTCTACAACAACAAGATGGCTAGCCACTTCATGTAAAATGAGATGTTTGTCATGCAAATCCTCCTATTTTGCACTCCTATTTATTTGGCCACTTCAATTTAGCCTATAGCATTTTCAAACATTTTCACATAGGTTCTATTTCATAATTTCACCCCCTTTTTCTTATGGAACAAAAATTAACTAAAATTGTCGGGTTCTATCTTAAGCTTGGCTTTCTAGAGGCCCATTAACATAATTAAACTTATGCCAACATTCACAGAATTTCTGAAAATTGGGGCGTTACAGTGTGCTGCAAAAAATGGGGTATTTTTTTGTAAATTTAAAAAGTAATGAGTTGGGAATAAATTATCCATTTTGGCACCTATAAATTGGAGAAATCTACTTATTCTTTCATTTTTAACCTCATTTAAAAAAAAAAACCTCTTCCTCCTTCTCTTCCTCTTTCTATGTTGGCCATGGCTTTACCACTGGAGAGCCCAACGGCTCTCTGGCCTTCGGTGGTGGAGCCACCATATACAGTGGCCCCTTTTTTTTTTTAACAAAATCAAAGTTTTCTTTAAAAAAATCACTACTTTTCTTAAAAATCAAAGTTTTATTTTGCAATAGTTGAAAAATATAAAACTTTGTTTTAAAATTTTAAACTTTTCCTTTAAAATGACTTAAAAATAAATTTTTATTTTAAAAATATAAACTTTCTCTTTTAAAAAAATCACTATTTTTCTTAAAAATTAAAGCTTTTTTTGAAATAGTTAAAAAATCAAAACTTTGTTTTAAAAATTTAAGCTTTTCCTTTAATATGACTAACAATCATATTTTTATTTTAAAATATAAACTCTCTTTTTAAAAAATCAAAATGTTTCCTATAATCAAGCTTTGTTTTAAAAAAAACTTTTATTTTTTAAAAAGGGAAAGGTATAAAAAATGAATTTTTAGGGCTCCTATGGGCGAAGGATCGACGGTCCAGTGACGTCCCCTTCATAGGAGCCCAAAACCCAATCCATCATGACATGTCTATGTAAAAAGAAAAGAAAAGAAAAAGAAAAAGAAATAGCATGATTGAAAGCAGAATATGAAAAGTCGCCTCCTTTTTTTTTTCTTTCATTTTATGTATATATATATTGTTTTTCAATCTTGTTTATTTGTAAAAAAAAAGATGATAATGATATTTAATAATAATAATAGTAGTAGTAATGATAATAATAATAATAATAATAATAATAATAATAATAATAATAATAATATGGGCCCTTGACAGGCCCAAAAGGGAAAGAAAAAGAAAAGAAAAACAAAGGCCTCAAATTGACCAAAATCGAATGGGCTTCAAACTGGCCTAAGAGAGAACAAAAATTTAAAGAGAACAAATGGCCTCCAATTAGGCTTGGAAAAAAGAGGTGTCTACAGCTGCGCCTCTTTGTTCGTGGCTTACGTAGTAAGGAATGTACAAAGACATAGACACCTAACTACTATCAAATGCCACTCAACATCGAAGTATAAGGAACAACATATTTTACAATTACCAAAACCGAAACAAATCAAAACATGTTATGTTTTCCAAAACTAGAAAAATAGATGCCAAACCATCAAAACATGGAGAGTGAAACAAGATAAATTCAGACCTCACAACCAAATCTTTGAAATGGGAATGCAAAAGAAATGTAAATAGATCTCACACCTATGCCTTCATATACAATGCAATGAAAAGTAAATGGACCTCCACACGTGGGCCTTTAAATGCAATGAAAAGTAAATGGACATGCACAGTTGGGCCTCTAAATGCAATGAATGCTTTCCTTCTTCCTTTCTTGAATTTTTCATAAAAGGCCGTCTTTTTGAGAATCATGTTTTTAGGTTGAAAAGGATCAAATCCCTATCCACACACAATAGATCGTGAAAATCAAGTCTCATGGAATATCACCTTAACAAATTTCAAAATAATTTTATGAACCGTAAATTAAATTCTTAAATGATAATTCACTTAACAAACTTGGTAATGTGGATTTCATAAATCCACAATTGAAACATAAATTTCTTGCATTGAGAGTCAACTCGTTAATTCTCATGAAGTCGAATTTCTTATTCCTGACTTTGGATTATTTTGACTGTGAACCCTGTACCATGCTCTTTTGCAAAATTGCGTCTTAAAGTAGATATTCTTTATTGTAGTTCTTTTCTCTCTCTCTCTCTTTCTCTATTTTTTCTTCTTTTTTGTTTTCTTTTATATATATATATTTATTTATTTATTTAGGCAAAATCTTCTTTCTATAGACTCATACATTCTCCATGTAGATTAATTCCCTTATTTAAACTGGCTATGAGCAATCAGAGATGGACTTGTTCCAAGGTTATAGTGTCAGCTCGAGTTTGGGTGCCAAAGAAAAGGCTAAAATAGGCTCAAATAGATGACTTCAGGATTCGTATTAAAGGATCAATTTCATCTAAAAATCTTCATTATCCTCCAGGGCATCTCATATCTTTTTTTTTTTTAAGAAATTTCTCTAGACTGCTCATTTCTAAGTTTTCACCCGAGTTCATCTCCCTTTTAAGCTCTTGAAGACGTCACAATTTCCCAAAGATTAACTTCTTGATTTGAACAAATATGTTCAGTCAAAATGGTCTTTTAAGGGTTGTAACATGGTCTAAAGGTTAAGGGTCAATTAGGGAAAGGTTTTCTAGGCTAAAATATAAATATTATGTGAAATAGTATAAAAACCATGATGAGTTATTTTGAACTTTTTATTGCTCCTTCCATCTCCCAAGCACTTTTTTTAATTCTTACTCTTTTCTATTTCCTTTCTTTTTTTTTGTTTCTTATTCGCTTTCTCTATTTCTTTTATATATATATATACACATATTTTTTGGAAATGAGATTAAGAATTAAGAATTTTGTTTTCATTTTTCATGATCTTTTTTGTCAATCCATGATGTTCGATGGATGACTTTAATTAGGGTTCAGAAAGAAAATACATAAGGCTCAAAATAGGGTAGCAAAGGATTTGATTTTCTCCAAGTGACGGGGAAGAACAAAAGGATGCCATTTATCATTTCGAAATATGGTTAATTTCATCACAAAAGTCATTCTAGGGAATGCTCCCATCTTTCCAATTTGAATTGCGCATAATCTCATGTTTACCTCACAATGTTGTAAAATCATCGATCCTATATCGGGTTTATGATTTATCTTACTTTAAAATTCTTAATCTAAGATTTAAATTCATCAAAATCCTAAAATAATATATATTAAATAACATTTATTAGCTTTCTTAAAAGTTTCTAAAATAAAATACTTAGAAAGACATACTCATGATTTACAATTCACCAACAAAAATCTTCAGTTTTAATCTTAATCAAAGTTCTAAAAATATTTACACATTAATTTAAGATTCTAAAGAGGAATCCTATACGATATTTAAAATTAGTTTAAAACCCTAAAATAATCCTACATATTATTTTTAATTTTTCTAGGGTAAATGGTAGAAAAGATCTTAAAGACTAACATAAATTCAAATGTAAAAACCTTATGGTTTCATTAAAATGTAACATCTATTTAACTAACTTCATTTCAACATTTATAGGAAGAAAAATGACCTAAAGTTTCAAAAGTTAAAACTCTTTCAAAAGGGCAATAATAAAAGAAAACTTAAATAAATTAAATAAATAAGACCTTGACATGATAATGATAATAATTACAATAATACACCTTATTCATAATACAATAAAAGAATCAAAGTAACATAAACAAATAATATTAAAATGTATGTAAGGAGAATGTGTAAAAAAACATAAATATAAATAGACTTGAAAATAAATAAAGATGAAATAAGAATAAATAAAATTATACAAGTGTGAATAAATATCAAACATTAAAATAAAGTGCATAATTGACATTAAATATAGAATGTATAAATGTAAATGAAAGGGAAGATATAAGTGTAAATAATTTATTAAAGATGGAAACAAAATGGCATAACTTGATTTTGCGACTAAAAGATAAAAAATGTGGAAGATAGATGACTGATGTAGCAATTAATTTATTTTTAATTTTGAAATTTTGGATTAAATTAAAGGTTTAAATAAGCAAAAAGAGTTACGGGTGTAAATAGACCAGAGAGTGTGCTACAAAAAATGGGGTATTTTTTGTAAATTTAAAAAGTAAGGGGGTGGGAATAAATTATCCATTTTGGCACATATAAATAGGAGAAATTTATTCATTATTTCATTTTTAACCTCATTTAAAAATAAAAATAAAAATAAAAACTCTTCCTCCTTCTCTTCCTCTTTCTATGTTGGCCATGGTTCCACCACCGGAGAGTCCAACGGCTCTCCGGCCTCCTGTGGTGGAGCCGCCGCATACGGTGGTTGGAATTTTATTTTATTTTATTTTTTTGCAAAATCAAAGTGTTCTTTTAAAAAAATCACTACTTTTTTTAAAAATCAAAGTTTTATTTTGAAATAGTTGAAAAAGATCAAAACTTTATTTTAAAAATTTAAACTTTTCCTTTAATATGACTAAAAATATATTTTTATTTTAAAAGCTAAACTTTCACTTTTTAAAAAAATCAAAACTTTTCCTAAGATCAAGCCTTTTTTAAAAAAAACTTTATTTTAGAAAAGGGAGGAAAAAAGAAGAAGAGATTTTTGGGGCACCTAAAGGCGGAGGATCGACGGTCCGTTGACGTCCCCTTCATTGGAGCCTAAAACCCGATCCCTCATGACATGTCTATGACAAAAAGTAAAGAAAAAGAAATAGCATGCTTGTTGTTGTTATTTTTTCTTTTACCTTTAAAAAAAAGAATATGAAAAGCCTTCTCCCTTTGTTTTATTTCATTTCATATATATATATATATATATATATATTGTTTTTTAATCTTGTTTATTTGTAATAAAAAAACATAAAAAAAGATATTTAATAATAATAATAGTAGTAGTAATAATAATAATAGTTTGAGTCCTTGACAGACTCAAAAAGGAAAAAAAAAAAGAAAGAAAAAAAGGCCTTCGATTAACCAAAATTGGGTAGGCTTCAAACGGGGAGAGAACAAAAATTTAAAAAGAACAAATGTCTACATGGTATAACAGGAATAAACTATATCACGAAGGGATTAGGGAGAAAATGTAGGATGTAGTAGGTTTTATCAAGGCATACGTGACAGAATATAATCAACTGGAAACACTATCAGAAATTAGGACTAATAGAGGAGAAACCGTTTGGGAACCCCCTGAAGATGAATAGGTCAAGATAAACATTGATACTTCTTTCCAGTTGAAACATAACAAAGAGTATCAGGTGTAATAATCAGGAATAACGAAGGGTTAGTAATGAGGTCATGTGTTTACCCATGGGAGAGATTCACGACCCGACCACTGCAGAAGCTAAAGCATGTCTACAAACGGTAATATTTGCAGAGGATCTGGGATTCAAGAGAGCCTGCGTGGAGGGAGATGCATTAACAGTGATAAAAAAAGTTAAGAATGGAAGGAAATGATAGATCGTACATAAGTAACATAATCAATGACATTAAGGACATGTTATCCATATTCGAAACCTTAACTTTTAGGCATGTTCCCCGAATGGCAACTGAAGCGGAGCATGGATTGGTAGTGTAGAAACGATGATCTGACTCTTTGATTTACTGGGTGGAAGAAGTCCCTCCAGAAATTGAGTGTCTTATAACAGTAGATAAAAATAAATGCCATAGAAGTTAAAGAGTAATTGTGTTGCTGAGACCGGAGGAAATGGTAGGGGAGTGGACCTCCGAGAAAGCTTTGAGTTTTGAGAGGCTGGTACAAGACAAAAATGAAAGGAAGAGAAAATCTTGAAGGCAACCAGTCATCGAAGTTGGCCTCGATGCAGGAAATCACTGGGAAAGTTTAAGGGTTTAGGTGGATAGTTTAGGAATTTTGTTTATTTGAACATTTCTTTTTCTTTTACTTGTTAATTTTGACGCACATTTAGGTAGGTTTAGGCTTCTAATCTCCTATAAGGCACTGCCCAAATCAGTGGTTGCATGTGTGACAGTTGTTAAGGGGTGTAGGGTTTAGGTGTTGTAATTTCCTTAATCTTTTCCACATTTAATGCATCAGGCATTTATATTTTAAAAAAAAAAAACACAACATACCTATTATTTCCTTTCTTCCGAACACAAAATCTCCAAAACCTTAAATTATCAAACTCTTTGTTTTTTCAACACAAAGGGACCATCTAATAGGGGGCTTATATATATATATGCTTTAAGGGAAAAAAAAATGGGGAAATGGGCAGCTGTTTCGAGGTGAGAAGCAGAAACATCCCGTGACCGTTCGGTCACATTTGCCATAGGTGGTTATACTGTCAGACAATGATGCCACCTAACAAGAGCCCTTCTCCTCTTAGGTGTGCCCAATTTTTTTTAACCCATATATTGGTGCCATCGTATGCCTACCCTCCACCATTAAAATATGTTTTTTTAATCCAATTATGACCTAATAATAGGCGACTGTTGGTGGGGAAAAAATGGTAGTGTCGCCACCTCTTCAGACACCACCTCTCGACACTGTTCATTTTACCCCATTTTGATAAATAATGTCATGAATTACTATTTTAGTATTTAATTAATTTTTCATATTACCAAAATTAAAAAAAAACTGTGTGAGTTGTGTTTTTTTTTTTACAATAAAAACAAATTCTACGAAAACCAACATTCAGTTTTTCTTTTTTTAACATCAGACCACCATGAGTTGTCTTGAGGAACCTTCAAATCCCAAAAGTTTTTGCTTCTTTTATACAACTTATAATATTAATTTCCATGCAACAAGGAATTTTCCAATTAACCATCATCTTGTGTGGGAGTCGATAATGATTCTCAGGTCACCTTCTTGCAAAACCCCGTGAAGAGGATTGCATTGTTATGCTGTCCATCTAATTGTTTCATGGTATGAATTCTTTATCTATGAATTCTCTATCTTTTCAACCCTATGCATGGAATTTTTTTTTGGTGGATTGGTTTTATTAGAAAAACATGATTCAAAAAATAAAAATTAATCATTTTTTTCTCGAAAAATATATTTACCCTTATGAAACGAGAGTTTTTAATCATGCCACATTTAAAATGAGTAATTCGAGAAGACGACTTCCACAAACAACGACGTCAAATAAATCAAAATATATCTTATTATATAATATCTCATATGGTAATTAGGAGGATAGTGTGATTGGAAGGTCTTTTTACACAGCAAAAGCTGACCCCCGAGGCATCAAATAATTATTATACTCCAGCTACACCTAACAGGGTTTCCATGATAGATATGGTGATTTAATGAAAGTTTGAATTTTAAAAATGAATTAGACATAAATAAAATCATAAAGTGTGAATTGGGTTAATAAATAGTACACCAACATTTATGAATGAATTTTTGGGTGATGAAATTGTGAAAATCTTGATGATTAAGTTCTGTGTAAATATTATGGTGGGATATCTTTTAAACTTATTCTAAACTTAGTTTAGTCATATTCAAATATATTTTATCTTTATTATAGTCGTTTAAAATATACATATATTTATATTTATAAACCTTTTTTTAAAAAATAAATAATAAATGAATAGCTGGAAATGTCGTCGTGTGGCTTATGCAACACAGTGAGAATTCCGATGAAATCCAGATTGTGTTGTCTACCTTTTAGAGTTGTACTCAAATATAAACATGTGGTCAAATAAAATATCGTTCAACTTGAATGCATTTTGACAGTTTTAAATTTTGCAGTCATACACTTCAGTTCTCCAGAGAAATTGGGCAAGCAGCATTACTACCATCTGCTTCGCGATTCTGATCTAAAAAATAGTGGAACTCGAAGAAACTATGGCAAAGGCTAAGGCAAAGGGTTCATTATATCTGAACCCCCAAAGCACAAGTCTCAACAACAGGGTAGGTTTCATTTCAAAAAATGTGCTCTCGCTGCTGCCATTCCTGCCTCTACCAATTCAGTTCTACTTGGCTATAATGAGCCTTGTTTCAATCAATTTCAAGATGAAATCTGGAGAAACACTGATCATACCCAAGTTTTTTTTTTTTTGTTGCTTGCAGATATTAGGCTAATGAGTGGAGGAGTGCTATATATCAAGGATGATCTCCAGATCTCATCAACCCAACAGCAGATCTTAGTGGGTAGCTTGAATGTATTTTCTCTAATCAGTTCGCTTGCCTTCGGCAAAACATCCGACACTATAAGCCACCGTTATACAATCGTGTTGGCCGCCGCCACGTTTTTTGTAGGAGCACTTTTAATGGGACTGGAACCTTCTTTCCCTTTCCTCATGGTGGGGAGACTGGTGGCTAGGATCGGTGTTGGCTACTCTCTTATGATAGGTCCAGTCTACACTATCGAGATCTCTCCGGAAATGACCCGGGGCTTCCTCTCTTCGTTCCCTAAAATATTTATTAATATTGGAATTCTACTAGGCTATATCTCCAACTTTGCACTCTCTGGCCTTCCTCAGCCATTAAACTGGAGACTAATGCTTGGACTAGCGGCGTTACTCGCCGGAGCTGTTGCGTTGGGGGTTATAACGATGCTGGAGTCCCCTCGTTGGCTCGTCATGAAAGGCTGATTTGTGGAAGCAAAGCGTGTTTTGATTAAGACATCAGATTCTGAAACGGAAGCTGATATAAGACTCGTTGAAATGGCGAAGGCTGCTGAAACTTTACAACCAGAACCATCTTTAGTTAGCTGGCATACAGGGGCGAAGCTAGAAAATTTTTTTAGGGGGGCCAGATGAAATTTTAATTTTCTATAGTTTATATCTTTATAATTTGTAAAGGATTAAATTAAATTTTTATAATTTTAGGGGGCCCAAAGTGTAATTTTACCTTTACTAATTTAAAATTCTTTAAAAAATTTAAGGGCCTAAAATGCAATTTTACATTCTAGGGGGGGCTGGGGCCCATGCTAGCCCCCTGGCAGCACCCCTACTGGCGTGGGCAAGGGGTTTGGAAGGAATTATTAAGGCCAATGAGGCCAATTCGACAAATCCTCATTACTTCCATTGGCATTAACTTCTTCATGCAAGCTTCTGGGAATGATACAATCGTATATTACAGCCCAAAAGTGTTCAAAGACGCTGGGATCCACGATAGGAGACACCAATTCAACGTTACAGTCGTGATGGGAATTGTCAAAACATGCTTCGTTTTCATATCGGCTCTTTACTTAGACCATTTTGGAAGGCGGCCACTTCAGATGTTGGGCACAATAGGGATGGCTTTTTCATTAGCAGGGTTACGTGTGGGCTCCAATTACCTTGAACAATCCAATGAGAAGCCAGTATTGGCTATTACCTTGTGTATAGTGGTAGTGTATGCTAATTTTTCTTTCTTCTCAATCGGGCTTGGACCAATCACATAGGTGTATTCTTCAGAGATATTTCCAATGAGATTACGAGGCCAAGGTTCAAGCCTTGCCATATTAGTTAATAGGATAGTTAGTGGGATTGTGTCAATTGCATTTCTAAGCATTTCCAACAAGATTACATTCGAAGGAATGTTTTTGCACTTTCAAGAATCATGGTAGCTGCTGTTGTTTTCGTTTACTTCTTTTTGCCTGAAACCAAAGGAAAGAGCTTAGAGGAGATTGAAACTATTTTTGATTCCTGATGATAATAAAACAATGTTAATGTTAGAATACATTGAAACTAATTTCACATTCCTACGAAAAATTCATTGAAACTAACTTCACATTGCTCAAGAAAATCAATAATAAAGAACAGACATCTATCTTCATAGATTAGATAATTAAGCCAAGTGCTAAGAGTGCTGCTAACCTAGCAGGGTGAGCTATTAATTTTGATGTCAAAAATGGTTACTCAAGTTTTCTTGAGACAAGAGTTAGTGGTTCCAAAACTGATAATATTATTGCAAAATTAGGTTTCCCTTATTCTCATCGCATTGAAGCGATTGGATACTCGAGCGGCATTTGGATTGGTTGGAAGGATTCTGCCCGTCTTGAGATCATTCATAACCATTCTCAGTTTATTCTGGCTCGGGTTGGGTCTACGTCTTCCCTAATTCCAGTCTTTACCTCATTTGTTTATGGGAGCCCGAATAGGTAGAAACGCAAGGATTTGTGGGCAATTTTGAAATATTCAATTCTAATGGGAAATTACCCGTGGGTTGCAATTGGTGATTTCAATGCTATCCTTTCTTCCTCTGAGAAAGGTAGGAAATGCCCTTTTTTCGGAGATTTCATGGAAAAGGCAGAGCATCATGATTTAGATTACAGAAGTCCCCCCTTCACTTGGCATAGGGGTATGCTTTTTGAAAGGCTTGATCGGGCTTTGGGAAATGAAGCTTGGGCTCAGCATTTCCCTAACAGTTTGGTCACTCATCTCCCTAAAATTAAGTCTAATCATAGGCTTCTTCTCCTCTCCTTAACCCCGGGACTATTCTTCCCGTAGGCAGGCCTTTTCATTTTTTGGCCGGATGGGTTGAACATCTTGATTTTGGAAAATTTGTGGAAGATAATTAGGGTTTCTCTGGTGATATGTCTCATACCTTAAGTATGTTTTCTCGCGATCTTAAGGATTGGAATAAGTCAGCCTATGGTCATATCACTTTTTGCAAAAAGTTTTTGGTTAAGGAGCTTACTAGAATTCAGAGGATTATGGATTTCTCGGGTTCTAATTGCTTAGCTCAGGTGGAGTTAAAGATTCGGCAGGAGATGGAGAATGTTCTTGGTCATGAAGAACTTCTTTGGAAACAGAAGGCCCGCTGTGATTGGCTTCATCTTGGAGATCGTAATAATAAG
Organism: Gossypium arboreum; assembly: GCF_025698485.1. Lineage (NCBI taxonomy): Eukaryota > Viridiplantae > Streptophyta > Magnoliopsida > Malvales > Malvaceae > Gossypium > Gossypium arboreum. The sequence continues at coordinate 128,054,030 of NC_069075.1, forward strand.
TCCTTCCATGCTCGTACGTTGTGTCAAAGGAAGAATAGCCGCATTTCCACGATTTGTAATGATTGTGGGGATTAGATTTATGACTCGAAATCTATTGAAGCTAAGGCTAATAAATTCTTTCAAAATCTATACGGGGAACTTCCTAGCCCTATGGGAAGTTTACCTCTTAGTAGATTTCCCCATCTTGATCATGGTGATATTACTTTTTTGGGGAAGCAGGTCACTAATGAGGAAATTAAGGTGGCTCTCTTTGATATGGCTCCTCTCAAAGCTCCTAGTAGTGATGGCTTTCATACGTTTTTTTCTAGAAGTAGTGGAATACTGTTGGGAAAGTTGTTTCCAATTGGGTTAGAAGGGTTTTCAATAGGGGTACTATCGATGCTGAGTTGAATAACACCTTAATTGTACTTATTCCCAAGGTTGCTAGTCCTGAGGATTTTTTCCAATATCGTCCGATTAGTCTCTACTCTATTTTATACAAGCTGATGATAAAGATAATCGTGAATAGTTTTAAGCCTATTTTTCCTAAGATTATTGGACCGAAGTAGGCTGGGTTTATTGTAGGTAGGAATATCACTGATAATGTCATTATTGCTCAAGAGGTAATTCACCCGATGCGTTGTCATTCTAAAAGAAAGTGATGATGATTAAGATAAATTTGGAGAAACTCTACGACAGAGTGCGATGGGACTTCATCAACGCTTCCCTTCAAGCAACTGGTATCCCTAATTATCTCATAAATGTTATTATGTCATTTATCACTAACTCTACGATACAGGTTTTGTGGAACGGAGTTCCTTTATCTAAGTTCAGGCCAACTAGAGGAATTCGGCAAGGGTGCCTGCTCTCTCCTTATCTTTTCATTTTATGCATGGATTGGCTTGGCCATTCGATTCACTCGACTATCTCGGATGGTAAATGAAACACTATTTTAGTCTGGTCCTCCTATCTCCCATTTATTCTTTGCAAATGATTTAGTTATTTTTAGTAAAGAAGATTTTAAGCATAATAGGATCATTAAGGACATTTAGTGAAATTTTTCTGAATTTTCTGAGAATAAAATGATTGCTAGGAAAATGAACATATTTTTTTCTAATGAAGTGGATGAGACGGTGGTGGACTCGATTAGTTCTTTGTTTGGGTTCTAAAAAGTCCAGAATCTCGGCCATTATCCTGGAGTAATACGGTGCATTTCATTGTTGAAAAAGTTAGAGGAAAGCTCCAAAGTTGAGATGCCAAAAGGTTATCTATTACCGGCCGTATTACTCTGGCCCAGTTGGTTCTCACGTCTATTCCTAGCTACTTTATGTAGTCCACGATGATCCTTAGGAAAGTTTGTGATGAAATTGAAAGCCTAGTGGAGCATTTCATTTGGGGTTCTTTTGAGCTTAAAAAGAAGATGTCTTTAGTTGGGTGGGATTCCATTTGTCAACCTAAATGTTGTGGTAGACTTGGTTTATGGAAATTTCGAGACCAGAATATCTCATTTTTACTAAAGCTGGCGTATAATATCGTGACTGACAAAGAGGCCCTTTGGGTTCGAGTTATTAGGGTCAAATACCGTATGAATAATACTATTCTTAATTATATTAGATGCGCCAGAAGCTTTTTTCTTTGGAGTTCTCTCACTACAATTTGGCCATTGCTTTCAGAAAACTTATGTTGATCTGTTAGGAACAGATGTCAAATTTGTTGTTGGGAAGATGTTTGGATTCCTAATGTAGGGCAACTGATCAAGTTTATTCCTGCTAATGTCAATATTGACTCTAGATGTTGTCTTAATGATATGGTCACTGAGGATGGATTGTAGAACCTATATTTGTTCAGAATTTGGCTTCTGGAGGAGGTGAACGAGTTGATTATGGGCATTCCCCCTTTTCTCTCCTCTAAGGGGTTAGATAAAATCACTTGGTGCCATACTTCTTTTGGAAATTTTTCAGTTAAAAGTGCTTATAAGATTTGTAAGGGAGATGCTTGGAATTTGAAGGATGAAAAATAGAAGAGCGTTTGGAAGACACCAGGACCACAAATAAATCATTTTTTTATTTGGTTGTTTCTTAAGCAGCATCTCCTCAAAAATGTTGAAAGGGTTAAAAGCGGTTTAGCGGTTGATACTTCATGTCCTATATGTGGTTTTCATTTAGAAGGCATTCTTCATATTTTCAAAGATTATAATGCAGCGAAGGATGTTTGGAGCCAGGTCATAATAGGTAATCGGTTAACAAATTTTTTCTCTATTAATTTACAAGACTGGATTCTTTTTAATGTGCAGGATGCTTTTGTGGTCCCAGAGGGAGGAACTAGTTAGGCTTGTCTCTTTGGAATTCTGATTTGGCATCTCTGGAAGAACCGTAATCTTTTTATTTTTCAAGGTCATTCTTGAAGTTCGAGAGAGATTGTCAACAGCTCATACTATTGGGCTACCCAATGTTTTTCACCCTCTAGAGATGCTCTAAATGGTGGTTTTGGTTTTTCCTTGGAGGAGCAAGCTTTTGGCTTTAAGATCTTCCTTAATACAAATGGAGTAATGCGATTGGATTTCGGAAATGCATCTGCTAGGAGGGTTGCGAGAGATATGAATGGAGAGTGGCTCTTTAGATTTAATCGATACCTCAGAAAGTGCTCGATTTTTTATGCTGAACTTTGGAGCATTTTTGAAGGGCTTAAGCTTGTTCAACGAAGATTTCATGATAGTGTAATAATTCTTTCGGATAGTCTGAACGTTGTTCGAGCCATTCAATGAAGTATTTCATCCACATCAAACTCTGCTTTAATTCGGCGAATTCAGAGTATTCTATATTAGGAGAAATTATGGTTATTGCATTATATTCCCAAGAAACAAAATGAAGTTGCTGATTGCATGCCAAAAGAAGCTTTATCCTCTAGATTTGATTTGCAATTTTTTTAATCTCCTCCTATTATGGTCCAAAATTTCTTAGATTTGGACTAGTCTAGGGGTTTTTTCTCAAACCTTTTGGATGTAATTAATTAGTTATTCCTATTTGTTTTCACAAAAAAAATTTACATTACAGTAATTCTAACATCTTAAAATCATAAACTAAAATTTAATGTTGCATGAATATCAATTATAAGATGTTTTGGAATAATGTGTTTTTCACTTATTAAACTTGGAACTAGAATTGTTTATTGAAATAGTCAAAGAAAACATCACAATAAGTTAATTTTTACCACTTCAATGTGCAAGTAAACGAATTGATTTCTATTGTAATTCTAATAAGTAAAGGGTGGATCAATGTATATATGATTAATTTTTAATGCTAATTGAGTTTTAGCTTAGTTAATATCAATATTGTTGTCAATGCAAAAGGATGTGAGTTCAAGTGTTCTAAGAAGGATGAATCTAGAAGGTTTTTTGACAGGGGCCAAAATTTAATTATAATTTTTCCATAGATCAAAATATAAGTTTATTATGTAATAATTTATAATTTCATAATTTTTAGGGACTAAACATAATTTTTTTAATTTGGGGGCTATAGTGTAATATTACTGTATTAATTTATAGTTTTTATTTATAAAAGGACTGAATTGAAAAATTTTCATTTTGGAGGGTCAGAGTGCAATTCCACTATATATTAGTCTATAGTTTATCTATTTTATAAGAAGACTGAATTGAAAATTTTCATTTTTGGGGGGGCCAAGGCCCCCTCCTGCCCCCTCCCTTGATTTGTCTCTACATGTTGAAGCACATTTATCTTCTTATTTAAGAATTGGGGAGAGATTATGATAGTTTTAGACATTGTATCAAAAAAAAAAACTTTTGGTAAATCTATAAAATTAAAAATGAATGGGCAAAATGTAATTTGTTATTAAAGTAACAAACTTCAACCACATTAAATTGGATAACTTGATTTTAGACTTAATTTGACCCATGATTTGAGTTAAAATCTTAAATTATCCTATTCAATGTGATAAAATATAAATTCTAATACCACAAAAATTGATGGCGTCGATTTTACTTTCAAAAAATAATAATAGTATTTGCAGTGGAATTCTCTTAAATTTTTATTACAAGGAACTTCTTGTAATATCTATTACAATAAAGCATGCTAATCTTAGTATTTGTGTATGATTTTGTCCAATATCATAGGAAGGTGGTCAAATCGTAAGGACCTTACTATGGAGGTCCTTAAGCTTTTTTATCAATCCAATTGAAATTTTAATTGATTTTAGCTTTCTATCCAATTATTTTCTTTATTATTCTTAAGTCACGAATACTTGGAATGTAAGCTCCAAATTGAATTCACAAGCACAAAATTAACTAAAACCCAAAAGGCAAAAATCGATACTCTCTTTAAAAATTGGTAATAATAATAATAATAATATTTTTATTATCCCTTCCAAATTAAAATAAAAACAATAAATCAAAATTCTATTTATTTTATGCTCAAGAAAAATAGCACAAAATAATTTTTCATTAATTTTTATAAAGTTTCTCTATGGTGAATGACTATATATAATTTGTGAGGATGCCTTTTATATTTATAGATTTAACTAGTAAAAGGACCACAATGATAATTAAACCATGGTCAAAAAGTCCAAGCAGTGTGGCATGATTAAATCCACTAACTTTTGGGCTATTTTCCCTTTTAGTCCTAATTAGGTTAAGATTAAATTGAAAATAAGCCTGTTAGTTAAAATTTAAAATAATTGAAAGACCAATTGTGCAATTAAACCCTCCTTAATTTGAAAATTATACCATTTGATTAGATTAATGGATGGTTTTGGGTTTTTAATTGATAAATTTTAAATGAATTAATAAAGGATAAAATTGGAATTAAATAAATAATGGTTTTTAACTAACATTAAGTAAGAAAACATGAAAAAAGTCTTCATCTTTTTCATTTTCTAAACCGAAAATCCCTAGAAGCTGTAAGAGAAGCTATGATTTTCTTTGAGTTTTGATTTGATCCTATACAAGTGGGAAACCGAAGAAAAGAAGAAATTACCAAATAGCACTTGTACTTTGTCGTTGGTGCAGTTTAGTCTAGTAAGTTTGTACGGTTTTAATTTAGTACATCTTTAAATGTATTATAGGAACTTAATTGCATAATATTGGATTATATCGATGTGTGTAATTGGAAATGGAAATAAAGAATTGAAATGACGTTGATCCTTAATTGAGATACTATGAGTCGTTATTGCAAATCAATCTCGTGAATTCATGCATTTATTGATGATTCTAATAACCCTTATACTCATTGTTAACATACTGCTATTGAATGTTATATTATATACGGAATGAGTTCAGCATGTGTTACCCACTGATATACTGATTGGTGCTCAGACGAGCGATACTCATTAAATCTACTGAACCATATGTGCTTTCGAGCCATATGTACTGAATCTACTAAAAAGAATGCTCTACCAAGCAAAAATCTATTGATGTATTGAATAAAGCTCAAAGAACATTATCCACTAATATACTGAAAGAATCTCAACCGAGCGAAATCTACGGAATACTAAACAAATCTTAATAGAGCGAAATCTACTAATCTACTAAGTAAATCTCAAACGAGCTGTAACAGCCCTGTTTTAGTTAAATAAGAACAGTGGTTTTGGAACCACAAATTCAAGGTTGTAAAATTATTTTAATATTATTTTTAGTTTTTATATCATGTGAATATATATGTGTGAAAATTTAGTGAGTTAATTTTATCGTTTAATAACTCAATTTGAGAAAAATGACCTAATCGCATAAAATGCAAAAGTTGCATTCTATTTAATAAAGGAGTCTAATTGCTATGGCTTATTAAATGAAAGGTCCTTATGTTGATATTATACCATTGATAGTGGGAATGGTCATAAATGGGCATATATTAGATGATTTTATAAAGGTTTCATTAAGGTAAAATTGTAAAATGGCATATTAGTTATACTTAATAAAACAAAACAAGAAATTAGCTTCATTATCATCTTGTCTAGCCGAAAGTAAGAAGAAATAATATCACAGTTAGGGCTTTGAAGGTTTGACACTTGTGAGCTCAAATTGGCATGTGATTTTTGTTCTGTTTTTAATGATTTTTATGTTTTTGTGATCGTTACTTTGAGTACTAGCTAGCCCATGTCTTAATTTTTGAAAGTGTTGATGATTTTGAAAGTTTCCATTGATGAATTCATGTGTTTTATGATGTTTGATGATGAATTATGAAAGCTTGGTGCTTGATATATATGTTTTGTAAAGTGATTTTGAGTAAAATGCATATTAGGGATTAAATTGAGAAAAATGTAAATTGAGGGGTTAAATTGTGAAATAAATGAAATTTTTGGGCTGCTATTGGTCCCTATGAAATTCAGCTAGGCATGGGTTAAATTGAATTTCATGAATTTTGTGTTTTTATAAAATAGGGACTAAATTGAGAAAATGTGAAACTTTAGGGGCTAAAGTGTAAAATGCTCAAATATGTATTTTTAGATGAAATTGAATGAATTGGTGATTAAATGGGTTAATTTTGAATACTATAGATCAAGAAAGAAAGAATTCGGATTTAGATCAGGGAAAATCGAAGGTTATCGAGTAATAAATCCGATTCGTCAATTTCGAGTACAAGGTAAGTTCGTATGTGATAAACATTGTTGTAATTATGTTTTTAATGCTTTAATAATGCATAAATTGTATATATACGACTATGATTACATACGACGATAAATCGACTATGTTTGGCACTTAGTGTGCGGTTTGAGATAGCTTCAGCTATATATAGCACTTAGTGTGCGAATTGGAATAGCTTCGGCTATATGTGGCACTAAGTGTGCGATACTGAGATAACTTTGGTTTAATGTGATGGCACTAAGTGTGCGATATCGTTATAGCTTCGACTAATTATTTTTGCACTAAATGTGCGAGTTCTTAGAGTACTGAAAGATTTCCAAATGATTTAACGTATTGAACAAAGAGGTGAGAATGAAATAATAAATACGGGAAAGTATAGGTACGTACGATACCTATGTGGTAGTTGATATTATGTGTATGAAGCTTGGTGGATTTATATATATGATAAATGGTCATGGATTAGAATCGAATGATGATATGAGACTTACTAAGTGCTTATTAATTGATGATTTGTATATTATGAATTGTTGAGTAAATATTTAGTACGAAGTTACTAAGCTATGAAGCTTACTGTGTGTTATTTGTCTTTTTTTTATAAAGTATCGAAGCTAGCTTGAACATCGAATATCATCGAGAACCATCATCACACTATTGACTACTAGTTAGTATTTTTTGATGCTTGTAAATATGGTATATGGCATGTTTAGGCTAGTGAGTTAATGGTATGTTTTGAGATTGATATAGCCATGTGATTTGGCTTGCTTTTGTTGAAAATGTTGATATGTATTTGGTCATTTAAGTTGGCTTAAATTATGATGTATATGAGCTATCTTGTGTTTTGGCATGATTGCCATGGTTGTTGATATGGCTAAGTGGATGCTCATTTGGTTAGTTGTTAGTTGATATATTAATGCTTGAGGAATGGTATGATTTTTGGATGATAAATTAGTATGTTTGAAAAGCATGATTTGGTAAGTTTTGAATGTGGAATTGAGTATTTGAAATGGTTGATGATAAATGGCATGATATGTATGTGAATTGGTATGTTTTGGATACTTATACATGTATGGTAATGGTTCCAAATTGGTTACTATGTCTGTATGAGAAAAGGGTGGCAAATTGGCTTTGCAAATAGCCTATTTTTGTCTACATGGGCAAAGACACGGGTGTGTGTCTCAGCCGTGTGCAACACACGATCATGTTACACGGCCATGTGTCTCCTGGGGTACCCTTCGAATTAAAGTTAGTATACCCTACAAGTTTGGCACGCCCTAAACACATGAGCGTGTCTACTGGTTATGTGTGGCACACGGGGTAGCACATGGGCGTGTGGTCAGCCGTGTGACCCCAAGTCAGCAACCTCCCTAGTTTTCCCACGGCCACGGCATACGGGCGTGTCTCCGGCCTTGTGGTACAAGTCAGTATGTATGCCCTGTTTTCACATGGCCTGTGAAACGGGCGTGTTTGGTTACCATGTGAGGCACACGGCCTGTTCACAAGGGCATGTGACCCTTAAATGTTTGAAAATTTTCTATGTTTTCCAAAGTTTGCAAATGTTATCGGTTTAGTCCTGAACCTCTTCTAAGTATGTTTTAAGGTCTCGTAGAGCCTTACAAGGGACATTGTGAATGTTTGAATGGATTTTGAGTATGAATATATAAATGTATTTAAATGAGGTTTGTTACTCAGTAATACCTCGTAACCCTATTCCAATGATGGATACGGGTTAGGGGTGTTACATAAGCATTATCCTTAGAATATACTAAACTACTATACTGATTGTTAATTTACGATAGAGATTGCATTTTATGGAATTTCAACATTTAATTTTAATTAATTACTATGTTTAATTGGAAATGTTTATCAATATATGCAAACGAACTTACTAAGATTTATTCAAGCTTACCTGTATTTGTTTTATTTTGTAGAGTATGTTTTGAAGGTTTAAAAGATTGGATCAACGCAAGAAATCACACTATCCAAGAGATCATTGGTAGACTTTTTTTTTAGTTTGGTATATATGGCATGTACTAGGACCTTTTTGCATGTATGATGTTGAATCCTAGTTTGAGTATGTTTACTTAAGTTTGTGTTATATGTTGTGACAAATGAAATTATGCATATTTCATTTAAGTTTAAGTGTTAACCATGATGATAAAAACTTCGACAAAATGTGAGATTATAGTATGAACTGAATTGATGTTTTGATGTGTAACTATATCTTGTATATGCAACCTTGAAGATGAAATGTTATGAAATGATTTGTGGTGTTAATGAAGGCATATTGGTTAGATATATAGGTTGAATTCATTGACATGTTTTTGAATGTGTTTGAAGATGGTTTTTAGCCTATGAAAGTATGTATTTGAATGTGTTTAAGCTCCTAAGAAAATGGGTGAAAATTTAGCTTGAAATTGGTCAATTTTTGGGCTCACACGGCCATATGAAGCATACGGGCAACCTACTCGGATGTGTGCCCAGAGCATGTTTTAAACAGTATAGGTGCAGTTCTCACACGAGTAGACACACGGCCTACAATACTACCATATGAGGCTATTTTGAATGTTACACGGGGTGGCACACAGCCTACGACACGACCGTGTGATCCAAACCAGAGAGTTACACGGTCCATGCACACGGCCGTGTGAGGTCACATGCGGGCGTGCAAATTAACCACACGGCCATCTTTGGAGCCACACGTGCTGGACTTTGTCACAAGGCCTGGATACACGGCCGAGTGACCTCTGACTTGAAAATTTTCAATTTTTTCTTGAAAGTTCTAATTTGTTCTGATTTTGGTCCTTGATTGTTCATAGCTTATTTTTAGAGCTTCGAAAGCTCAATTTAAGACCCTAAATTGAATGATCTCTTTTATATTGAATATTACTTATAATTATGGAATTGAATTGATTATTAAATGTAAATCGTATTAACTATTCCAACTTGACTAGTAACATCTGGTATCCTATTCCGACACAGAAACGGGATATGGGTGTTACATAAATGATGAAATTTACACTTACAATACATGTTTTTGGACTAGGAATGAAGATTAGAAGTGGTTTGAGGTGCTGAAAAGGGAGTTTAGTTGATGAATTCCATATTTCGGCTTAGTTGTGCAATATCGGGAAAGTAGTTTAAAGTAATGATTTATATTCGTATACTTTATCAAATTTCATGTTTCTTGTTGCTATTGTTAGTTTGTAATGCATACTTTGTCTCTGTTAAAGCTCCACGTCAAGAAGAAGAACGTGCAAATCAGAATTGAAGCTCAAACTTACTTGTTTGAATACATTTTTGCTTAAAGAGCTCAGTGTGGAGGTGAGTGATATTAAAGGCAATTTGGTAAATTAGCCTGATTATGTGTTAAATTAAAGGTTTAATTAGTAATGTCTTAATTTCATATTGGATGGTTGGATTTGCAAAAGTAGGTTTTATTTTATAAAAGAGAAAAATGGCAATTGGTTTGGTAAGTTGTGTATTATGCTCTTAGCATGATTAAATTGTATGGAATAAATTGATATTTAGAGCATGAATTGCTAATTAATTGAACATTTGATAAAGTTGTTCTAATTGGTATATGAATATTGGGAAAATGATATTTTCTATGCTTAATTTTATTGATGTTAAAATTGCTTAGAAACATGCATTTACTTGCATTTTAACATCCTAAATTAAGTGATTAAACAACAGATTTTATGCCTTGTATGTATGATTATATTGGCAACATTGCATGGTGGATTAATTGAATAAAATTGGCATGTCATAGGATTTGCTAATACTTACCATTACTTGTGATATTGTGAGCATATAGCTCTTGGTGGATTGATTTGTTTGGAGTAGATAAGGGAGTGTTAGGCTTGAGTCTCCATTCATCAGGTTATTTGAGGCACTATAAGGGAGCGTGTGGCTTCAGCGCGCTCAATTCGGAGGACTGTATTTGATTTGTGAGAGTTTGGAGATCCATTTATCCAATGTATGATCACATGCCAATATAATTGATTGATTGTGCCAATATAATTGAATGTTTGTGTTAAAAGATGATTTTACATGTCATGGAAAAATTGATTCTTAATTCCTGAAATATCATGTGATGTTATGGTGAAATGTTAACATGTTGTGACTAAAAATTTAATGCTTAATTGCTTTGATTTATGCATGATTGGGTGTAAATTACTTGATGTTTTTACTATCATTCACTGAGCTTTTTAAGTTCACACCTTCACATTTCGTGCAGAGAATTTTCGTGTGTAAAGAGTTGAGAAACGAGTGCAAAGGCAATCCAAGAATAAGGCTCGATAGTAGCTTAAGAAATTTACTTTAGAGACTATATAGGGGCATTGTGATTCTTTTGGGACTAGTGTTATTTTACCTGTAATGGACATTGGATATTAAATTTTGGACTTTAATTTTGGTGATTTTATAATTGCTTTAATACATGATTTTATGTCTAATTGATGTTTGATTTATGGTATGTTGATGAGGGTTCGTACGGTGGTTTATAACACAGTGTATGAAGTATGTATTTTATACTAACAATGTTTAATTAAAGCTTACCACAGAGTGGATTGCTTACAACTAAAGTATTCAGCTTGTGTGAATTAATTGGTGTTTGCTAAGCGTATAATTGGGTGTTAAATTTTGATTAATTGTTGCATATTTGTTGTAAATAAATTAAATTGGAGATGTGTAGATGTTTATGGTAATTAATTGTAGCTATTTACAGTTTAATAGGTAAGTAAAATATGTAAATTCAGGTAATTAAAATGAATTTTTGAAAAAAATAGGTGTAGTGGTCTACAAACGGTTGTGTGGGTTTTTTTGGGGGTTTAATTTTTTATTTTTGTAATCTAGTATTCTAATTTGCTTAATTTATAATTTAGTCCTAAAACTTGATTAGATTAATTGAAGCCTCTAATGATAGGGAAAATTGGTAATATTTTAGGATTAGACTTGTAACTGTTAATATTTGGTAGAAACACTCTTAATTTTTAATTTAAAAAATGTACTAAAAGTTTGTAAAAGTTACGATTTAGTCCCTAATAATAAAACTTGAATTAGACATACTAAATGAACTCGAATTAAGCTAAACTTTTTAGGGCTTGCATAGTTTGACTAAAATAAGGTCGGTAACTATTTAGAAACAACATAGGGATAGTTTAACCTTAGGTGATAAAATGACCAAAATACCCTTAGGTTTAAATACTTAGAAAAAAGTTTAATAATGATTCACAAATTGCTTCTGCGTTAATAAAGGGTAGTTAATTAGTCATAAATGAGGTGTTATAAGGTTGGGGTGTGTGTCGGGTGGTCATTAGCTGGAGAGTCGCTTCGGTGGCTAATGTAACGCTTCGAATTCGGGCCGTTTGTCCCGAACGAGTTTGGGGTGTCACAGTTTTACTGCAAGTGTATAGGTCAATTGTAATATTTGCAGTGTTACAATGGAACACTGGAGTATTCCAAGGATCGAACCAAAGGAGATGGCGATTGAGTGATAGATAGCATACACTATAGAGTTTAAACAGCTACTGATATGATTTTATAGTATGACAAATCATAACAAGAAATTAAATATGCTAGTCTAGGGACTAAATTGCAAGCAATACAAAACTAAGAAATTAACCAACTAAATGACTAACGGTGGTTGGTTGACTTCAATATGAGTCATCGATCCTCGAATGAGGGACTTAAATAGCTTAAATTACTAAGTGACTCTATTTTATCTTTCAATCTTAATTTTACTGACTTAGATGAATTAATCTAATTTATCTCTCGATCTCATCGATTAATCCAAGACTAATGAATGAGTGTGCAACAAAATTACCTTGGTCTCACTTGCCTAGATATCCCCTTAGGGGCATCACTTCCTATATTTTTTTAGATCTATTCGATTTAGTCCAATTTATTATGATTTAGTCATTTGTCCAAAAATCAACTTACTCATATCTCCATCAATCAATCCCCTTTTATGTTTAGCTACTTATGTTGAAAATAAAGAGAATGAATATGAAAATGAAAAGTAAAGAAGCTATTAAATTAAAACTTAAGAAAAAAAAAGTTTGGATTTTTATACAAAAAAACTTAAAGAACATGAAACTAAAGGCATTCAATAAGAAAATCTAAAATAATAAACATAAAAGGAACGAACTTTAGCTGATTTAAAGTAAAAGAAACTGAAATACATTAAACTAAAGCTAGAAATAGGGATTAAAAGTGTAAATAAATTTAAGCTACAATGATAATTAACTTCACTAACACTAAGAACAACAAGAACAAGACGTAAATGCAGAAAAATAAAGTCTAAAACTAAGAAAGAAGAAAAGAAAATGAAAACTGTAACACTCCTAGCCCGTATCCATCGTCGGATTAGGCTACGAGACATTACCGATCATATCTCAGTTCATACTAATATGTATTGCATTTTTTTTATTTAAAAACACATCAGTGCTCATGACATATGTATCCTAACTATTCCTAAGGTTCATATGGGGTTTTCGGACGTCGTAACTTGGTCGAAACGAATTCAGAAATATAATAGCCAAGCCTTTTCATATTCGACCATAGCATATAAATATTCATACATTTCATAACAGCATATATATCTAGCATTTAACTACAATTAAACACGTTTATTTTCCTATAAACTTACCTCAATGATATAAAACGGAACGGAGCGGCTAGTCGACAACTTTCATTTTTCCTTGATCCAAATCCAATTTCTTTGGTTCTTGATCTTGATTGAGCTTGGAAAGCAACTGAACCCTAGTTTATTTTTTCTTTTATTTGGTTTCGGAAAGAACAATGATATTATAACATATTATAACTTAAAGTTTAATTTACCAATTTAACCTTAATGAATTATTATGAAAACTTTATATAATAAGCCTAATACCATCCACATATATTAATAATGGCACAATTACCACTTTAAGGCTTCAATTTAGAAAGTCACTAACAATTCAACCCCTTTTAGAAATAACCCCTAAAATTTCATTTTATGCGATTAAGTCCTTTTATTTAATCGGACACTCAAACAATAAAATTAAATCACGAAAATTTAACAGATATAAATTCATACAAAACAAACATAGAAAATAATTTTAAAATATTTTTCTGACTCGAATTCGTGGTCCCGAAACCACCATTTCGATTAGGGTCTAAATCGACTGTTATAACTCTCCCCCCTTACGGATTTTCGTCCCCGAAAATCTTACCAGTGAATAGGTTCGGATAGCGTTCTCTTATTGCATCCTCTGGCTCCCACGTTGCTTCCTCAACTCCGTGTTTATGCCACAGTACTTTAACCAATAGAATTTTCTTATTTCGTAACTCTTTAATCTCGTGAGCCAGAATACGAATCGGTTCTTCCTCATACGTCATATCGGATCTAATCTCAATCTCAGACGGACTAATACATGTGAAGGATCAAATCGATATCTACGAAGCATCGAAACATGAAATACATTGTCGATCTTTTCTAACTTAGGTGGCAACAATAGTCTGTAAGCAACTAGCCCGATACGCTCTATAATCTCATACGGCCCAATAAATCTCGAACTCAATTTGCCTTTTTGACCGAATCTGAGTATTTTCTTCCACGGTGAGACTTTCAAGAAAACTTTATCTCTGATCTGAAACTCTATATCCTTTCGTTTTAAGTCTGCATATGATTTCTGATTATCCGATGTCGCTTTCAGACTTTCACGGATCACTTTTACTTTCTGTTCAGTTTCTCTGATCAAATTGACCCCGTGTATCTTATTTTCACTAAGCTCAGTCCAGTACAATGGTGTATGACATTTACGACCGTACAAAGCTTCATAAGGTGCCATTTTGATACTCGATTGAAAGCTATTATTATACGTAAATTCAATCATAGGTAGGTATCATTCTCACGTACCTTCGAACTTGAGTATGCAACATCTCAACAAATCCTCAAGTATTTGAATGATTCGTTTAGACTGACCATCTGTTTGTGGATGGAAAGTAGTGCTGAAATGTAATTTCGTACCTAGTGCATCTGTGACAGCCCAAAATTGACCCTAGTCGGAATGTGGTTTCGGGACCACAAAACCGAGGCATAAAAATAATTAAAAATTTATTTTGATGCCTATGATATGTGTTAAATTGTGTATGACATTTTGATGTTTCAATTTAGAATTATAAATGTGAATTTCACTAGAAAGGACCTAGTAGTAAACTTTGAAAGTATGATGGGGAAATGTGTGATGACTAGTTGAGCATGCATGCAAAAATAAGGGATTTGCATGTCAAATTTCCCCAAAGATGGTATAGTGGCCGCCATGACAAGGAATATGGGCAAGGAAAACATGTTATGACATGTTTTGTTAATGCATGATGTGATAAATGATAAAAAATTAAGCATGTAGGAAGAGAAACAAAAATCAAAATTTGCTCATCCTTCCCCCTTTTGCCGTGAGTGAAAGAGAAGCAAAGAAAAAATTTTGTTCACCTATTTTCTCTTCTTTGGCCGAAAATACTAAGGAAGAAGGAAGGATTTTTGCTTCATTTTCTTTGTTTAGAAGAGATCTAGAAGGAAATTTGGCTAAACTTGCAACAAGAGTAAGGTATGTATGAGGTTGTGTTGGGAGTTTCATGCATGTTTTGGTTGCTAATTTGATGTGCATGTTAGCCATGGCTCAAATCTTTGTTATGCCATGGAAATGGCATTTGGCCAAAGTTGTTATGGTGATAAAGCCATTGCATGCTAAGTGTGAAGCTTGATGATGATGCATGCAATGATGGATTGTCTACTCTTGAGTAAGATTTTGAGTTTTCTTTTTTGTTTAACCATGATTGAAGTTGAAAAGGGGCATGATTGTCATATTCGCCATGATGCATTCATGAGCATGGTTCATGCTTCTTGCATGTTAGTTAAAATTTGTGTTTTGGATGGCTATGGACACCTTGAAATTGCCATGCTCATATATGTATATATATGTTTGCACATGATGTTTTGGTTATGAACTAAGTGATGAATATATTGGTTTAAAGAAGAAGATGTGGAAGAATGCTTGTGAAATTGCAAGCACAATTCGCCTAGCACACATATAAGTGCTTGATGCTATATTATAAGTTTTAATACAATGTGCAAAGCATTAATTAGTAAATTGCATGCTATTTTTGTGAGGTATTAAGTGCAAAATTGACCTTAACATGTACATGAATATTCGGCCTTGGGTAGCCTATTGAAGGCCTTAGCATTTCCTTGATGCTCGAATAAATTGTATTGAATTGCTTGAGGTAGTATAAAATGTGCATGACCATTGTGTATTCAAGCTAAAGGGTGGCCATATGACCATTTAAACTCCTTGTCATATTCGGCCATAAGCTAGCACAATGAGGTTTTAATAAATTGAATTTGTTTGAATTAGCTCAAGAGCTTAGAGGGCCACAATTGGACAAGGGGAAGGAGAAAGTGATCGAATAGCCGAAAAAGCCGTTCGACAACATCCGAGGTAAGTCCTCAAGAAGTGACCCTACTTAAATTGTGTGAAATAAAGTATGGATGTGTATTGATTATTGATTATGTGTGCATGAGTATTTGAATTCTACCCAGGCTAAGTCCCGAAGGCGAATATGCTTGTGACTATAATTGCGTTTGAGCCTTAGTAACGAAAATGAATTATGTATGTCCAATGATAATTGATGTATGTGTTCATGGGAAATTGAATGATATCCGGCTAAACTCAAGACAATTATGCTGGAAATTATATCCGGTTAAGACCAAGGCAATTGTGCTAGTGGCTACATCCGGCTAAGACCAAGGCATTCGTGCGAGACATTCTATCCGGCTAAGACTCAAGGCATTTGTGCACATGGTTATATCCGGTTATATTCAAGAATCTTGGGCTGGAGGTGAGTGTTGGTTGCTGTAATAAATTCAATGAGTACACTCAAAAAGCCCAAAGAATGAGGTGCGTTTATATGTGCATTGAAAGTCGACATGTTTGAGCAACATTCGCTCAATCGACTAATGAATTTCAGTTATTGAATTGATTGATACTTTGTGAAATTATATAATGATGAAGTGTGAAGTAAGAATGTGTATTAATGAAATGATGCATTTGGCTATGTGAATGTATTGCTGTAATTAGAGTTGATTATATTCCTTGAGACTTACTAAGCATAAAATGCTTACCCGTTGCTTTGGCTCTCGTTTTCTAGATTTCGCTCAAGCAATCGGATTTGGGATCGTTGAAGTCGAAGTCATCCACACTATCAAGCCTCCATTTTGGTATAAATTTTGGTTGAACTTGAGATGGCATGTATAGGACTACCCTTGTTGGTTAAATATGTTGTGATGTATATATGTACGGCCATGCGAAAATGGCTCAAAAAGGAAGCATGAACTTAGACTATTTGTGGTTTGTATGTATATATTGGTGTCATGATGTGGCTATGGATTGAAATGGGAATGTTGGTCACATGATCAGCCATTGGCATGGTTAAAATGATCATATATGAACCTATGTATGGCAAGATTAGTTGGTTCATGGAGACTACCAAATAGGTAAGACCTACCTTAAAACAGATGCTGCCAGCTGCAGTGACGTGAATGTGAAAAATCACCAAAATTTTTAGGAATGGTATTAAATAGTGAATAAGCTATGTAAATGAACCTTGATGAGTCTATTTTCATATGGAAGAAACGAAATGGTCATAGGAGTTACATGTTAAGAGATATTAAGGCTATTGTGAGACAGGGCCAGAACGGTTTCTGGGTCCCCTGTCGCAAATTTAAAAATTTACTATAAATTATCCAGAAAGAATTAGGAGTCATGCCTTATATGTACAGATTCCATTTTGAGTCTAGTTTCATTTGGAACAAACGGTACCAGTGTTAAATCCCTGTACAGAGAGATATTCAAGTTATAACGCGCGAAGGTCAGAGCAGTTGATCCCTGTAACATGGGTGACTTTAACTAATAAACTGTACCAATTGGCCCGACCAAAAATTCTAGAAATAAATCCATGGATGGATATATGAGTCTAAATTCAGGGAAAATTTACAAAACCAGTTTCCGAGTTTTGAAACTCGAGATATGATTTTTAAGGCGACAGTGACGCAGTTTTCCAGCCTGACTGGAAATGTCAAATTGGTGGGCAAAACATGTGAACTTGGCTTGTTAACCCGACACCGGCGATGGCCTCGGGTTCGGGGTGTTACAGCATCTTGCAGTTTCTTCCAAAATCGCGATGTAAACCTCAGATCTCTATCCGAAACAATAGAAATAGGCACACCATATAATCTCACAATCTAGGAAATATATAATTCAGCCAGCTTATCAAGCGAGTAGTCTATACGTATCAGAACAAAGTGAGCCGGTTTAGTCAATCTATCCACAACAACCCAGATTGCATCTTTCTTGCTCGGTGTCAACGGTAAACCAGATATAAAATTCATCATAACTCTGTCCCACTTCCACTCAGGTATCATAATCGGCTGAAGTAATCCTGAAGGTACCTGATGTTAAACTTTTACTTGTTGACAGACTAAATATCTTGCAACAAAGTCAGAAATATCCCGTTTCATACCATGCCACCAGTAAATTTGTTTCAGATAATTATACATCTTTGTACTACCTGGGTGAACAGATATCCAACTGCTATGAGCTTCCTCTAAAATCATTTGAATCAACTCTGAATTTCTCGAGACACATATTCGATTTTTGAACCTCAAACAGCCCTCAGCATCAACTCTGAATTCTGAATCAACATCTGCCTCACACTGAGCTCGTTTTGCTAAAATTCATTATCAACCTTCTAGGCATCATAAATTTGTTGAACAAATAGTGGTCTTGCTTTCAATTTAGCTATTATTGAACCATCATTAGACATAGCCATATGCGCATTCATTGCACGTAAAGCAAACAGTGATTTTTGGCTTAGAGCATCAGCCACAACATTAGCCTTTCCTGAATGATAATCAATTACAAGCTCATAGTTTTTCAGCAATTCTAACCATCGGCGTTGTCTCAAATTCAGATCTTCCTCAATCATCAAATATTTCAGGCGTTTGTGATTAGAATAAACATGACATTTCTCATTGAACAGATAGTGGTGTCATATCTTCAATACAAACACAATAGCTGCCATTTCTAACTCGTATGTAGGATAGTTCTTTTCATGTGGCTTCAACTGTCACGAGGCGTAAGCTATAACTTTGCCTTCCTGCATCAAAACACATCCCAAACCATTTAAATATGCGTCACTATAGATAACAAATTCTTTACCCGATTCTAGCTGAACTAATACTAGAGCTTCGGTCAAAAGGGCTTTCAACTGATCAAAACTTTTCTGGCATTTTTCTGACCATTCAAACTTAACATCTTTCTGTAATAGCTTCGTCATCGGAGCTACAATCATAGAGAAACCTTTCACGAACCGTTTAGAGTAACCAACAAGTCCTAGAAAACTTCGAATCTTAGAAACATTCCTCGGAGGTTTCCAATTAAGTATAGCTGAAATTTTACTCGGACCAACCCGAATACCCGTTGCTGATACCACATGGCTCAGAAAACTGAATTCACTTAACCAAAACTCATATTTATTAAACTTCACATATAACTGCTTATCTCGTAAAGTCTACAATACAAGTCTCAAATGTTCAGCATGTTCAGTTTCAACACGAGAGTAAATCAAAATGTCATCTATAAACATGACTACAAACCGATCTAGATACAGTCTGAAGATCTGATTCATCAAATCCATGAAAATAGCAGGTGCATTAGTAAGTCCAAAAGGCATAACCAAAAACTCATAGTGTCCATACCTCGTTCAAAAAGCAGTTTTTAGTATATCAGAGTCTTTAACTCGCAACTGATAGTAGCCTGATCTCAAATCTATCTTTGAAAACACTGTAACCCCTTTCATTTGGTCAAACAGATCGTCAATCCGTGGCAACGGATACTTATTCTTTATAGTCACTTTATTAAGTTGTCTATAGTCGATACACATTCTCATAGTTTCGTCTTTCTTTTTCACAAACAACACAGGTGCACCCCACGGAGAGATCACTGCTGGTAAACCATTCAATTCACTAGATTCAATCTGAATAACCTCATCATTCTAGCTCCGTAGATCAATGGTATTTCTCTTGTAGTTCACAACAGCGTCATGTAAAGTCAATCAATCCATACCCAGAATTATGTCGAACTCATCAAATGGCAGCAAATCAGCCGAAAAACATAAATCTCAAACCATTAAGGGACAATTCTCAACCATAACTCACCGACCCAAGGGGTTTGACACTTTAATCACAAACTCATGAGACTTAACAAGTAAAGTCTTACTGATTACTAATGTCTCACACATATAAGAATGAATAGAACCAGGATCAATCAATGCAATTACATTAGCATCATAAAGAGTGAATGTACCAGTAATGACATCTTGGGATGAAACCTCCTCTCGTGCACGAATAGCATAGGCTCTGGCAGGTGCACGAGCCTCAGATCTGACTACTGTATCTTTAGTCCCTCTCTGACTGCCACTCGTATTACCCGCATTTCTGGGTTGTCTACCTCGAGCTGCAGTATTACCCAATCTCATATTCTGTACTGGATTTTCTTTAGCTAACATTGGGCATTCATGAATATAATGATACATTGATTCACATTTAAAACAGGCTCAGTCATGTAATCTGCAACTGCCGGGGTGTTGTTTACCGCAATACTTCCATTCAGGTTGATTTGATCTGACATTACCCACACTGGCTACTGAGGTAGCTCTCGAGCTCACAGGTGGTCTATTCTGATCTCGACAAGAATAACCCGAAGTGGCTTTTGAACGGCTGAAATCATTTCCGAACTTCTTTGATGCCAATTAGATTGACTTACTGAATGATCTCTTACGCGAGTCTCTAGCTTCAAAATCAGCTTTCCTTTTCTCTTTCCCAAGCTCTTCATCTTTGCAGGCTCACTCAACAGGTACCACAAACTCTTTTATCTTAAGTATGCTAACTGACAGTTTAATATCTTCATTCAGCCCATCTTTAAATCTTTTACACATTATAGCTTCAGTCGAAACACACTCTCAGGCATACCGACTGAGTCTCACAAATTTCCGCTCATACTCTGTCACGATCATCTGACCCTGTTTCAGCTTCACAAATTCTTTACGCTTCTGACCAATAAATCTCTGGCTGATATATTTCTTACGGAACTCAGTTTGAAAGAATTCATAGGTCACCCGCTCTCTCGGAACCACTGATACTAGGGTATTCCACCAGTGATATGTTGTGTCTCAAAGCAAAGATATGACACACTTCAAGCATTCATTCAGGGTACAAGACAGCTCATCAAACACTCGGATAGTATTATCAAGCCAAAATTCAGCCCGCTTAGCATCATCAACATTAGTAGCCTTAAACTCTTCAGCCCTATGTTTTCTAATTTTATCTACAGGCCGCTTATATAATCTCAGTGGATCACTTACTTGAGGTATAACAAGCATTGAAGATGGATTAGTCAAGGGTGGAAGTTGTTGTACAGCCGGGTTAGTCTGGATATATTGAGTAAACCAGTTATTCATCATTTGATAAAAGGCTTGTTTAGCCTCACTCTTTTGATTACTCGAAGTCAGTCGAGAATCAACAGGCGCTGTCCCTTGCGCGGGAGCAGGAGCTACACTCTCAACATCCTCAACTACAGCTCTATCGGGATCCGTTTACCATATGAAAACACATTTTCAAATGTTAGAAGTCATCACACTATCGCAGTATATAATATGGCATGTATAGCTAGATTCACAGGCGTTACGTTAGTCCTAGAGCCGACTAAACTGTAGCTCTGATACCAACAAAATGTAACACTCCTAGCGCGTATCCATCGTCGGATTAGGCTACGAGACATTACCGATCATATCTCAATTCATACTAATATGCATTACATTTTTTTTATTTAAAAACACATCAGTGCTCATGACATATGTATCTTAAATATTCCTAAGGTTTATACGGGGTTTTCGGACGTCGTAACTCGATCAAAACGAATTTGGAAATATAATAGCCAAGCCTTTTCATATACAGCCATAGCATATAAATATTCATACATTTCATAACAACATATATATCTAGCATTTAACTACAATTAAATACATCTATTTGCCTATAAACTTACCTCGAATGATATAAAACGGAACGGAGCGACTAGTCGACAACTTTCGTTTTCCCCCGATCCAAATCTGATTTCTTTGGTTCTTGATCTTGATTGAGCTTGGAAAGCAACCGAATCCTAGTTTCTTTTTTCTTTTATTTGGTTTCGGCAAGAACAATGATAGTAACACATATATTAACTTTGTTTTATGTTTTATTAAATATATTATAACATATTATATCTTAAAGTTTAATTTACCAATTTAACCTTAATGAATTATTATGAAAACTTTATATAATAAGCCTAATACCGTCCACATATATTAATAATGGCATAATTACCACTTTAAGTCTTCAATTTAGAAAGCCACTAACAATTCAAACCCTTTTAGAAATAACCCCTAAAATTTCATTTTACGCGATTAAGTCCTTTTATTTAATCGGACACTCAAACAATAAAATTAAATCACGAAAATTTCACAGATATAAATTCACACAAAATAAACATAGAAAATAATTTTAAAATATTTTTTGACTCGGATTCGTGGTCTCAAAACCACCATTTCGATTAGGGTCTAAATCTACTGTTACAAAAACCCTAGAAAAGTGGCAAAAAAACTAAGAGAAAACTTAGAGAAAACTAAGGCTAAAACTAAGCTAATGTGTCTCTCTCTCTTCTTCAGCCAAAATTGGTTGTTTTAGGCTGAATGCTGATGGATTGGTTGTTTTAGGCTGAATGCTGATGGACTTTTGTTGCAAAAATTACCCCTACATGGGTCTTGGGTGATTGGTGGATTAGGTGGATAAAAATTACCCTTTTTGTCCAATTCTATTTCCCTCACGATGTCGGTGTCGCTATACCTCAGGCAGTTTCGAACCTTGGGGTCTTTTATGAAGGGTGGTCTCCAATCTTCCATACTATTGGAGGTATCACGATTCTAGGTTATTGATATCATGATACCCTTTCCTTTGGTATTATTTTCACTCATTTTCAACCTCCAACACGTCTCTACACCACTGAACCGCACATTAGGCCCCCCAATGACACTATTGTCCAAATTGGGTTACAAAATGAGTAAAAACAAGACAATGACACTTATTAACTTAGATTTTAAAAATTATGAAAAACTATGAAAAATACACTACTTTTCTCAAGAATAAGCTCCTTAAGTATATGGGAAAAGCCTAATTCGCCATATCAAATTATCACAAATCAACCATTCTAAAAGTAAAGCAATGTCATGGTCTTGGCTTGAATTAAACACATATACTCTAAGTTATGCATCATATTCCACATGTCGGAAAAAATTCGATTCGAAAACAGTTTTCTTGCACAGTAGAAAATTAAAATATTGAAAATTGAGCCAGTTTGTGATATTTATAACAATAATTTTTTTTTTGAAATTGCACTTGTGTTTTTAGCTAGACGGATCCTTGTCATTCCTAGATTTCAACCGAACAACCTTCTTTATTATTCTTGTACCACAAATTGCTTCGAGTGTGGGTTTGAACAAATTCAAATAAAAAATAGAATTTATTTTATAAAATCTCTCTTTAATAGAAATCGATAAATTTGTAACTCATAAAAAATAGAATTTATTCTAGAAAATAAATTTTCACTACTTTCTGGCAGAATAACAATATCTCAAAGTTTTGTGTAATTTATTGTAGTTTTAGCCCTACTGGTGCCATCTATTTATAGGAAGAGGAAGTGAAACTCTAGTTGAATTAGTAGAAGCAATTAAAGCCTATTTAATAGAAAAATAATTCCCTAGTTGAACTAGGAGAGAGAGGGGCTATTAGGGTTTGCTTCTCCTCATATGTATTATGATGAGGATTCACGTCTCTCTTGTATTGAGTCCAATTATATATGCTTCCTAAACTTTTAACTTAATATTTTATAATTTAATCTAACCTAGTAAATGTTTTTCTATTTCTCAAAATAGACATTATTTATTAAATTAGTTTAAATAAATTAATTTTTTCAATTAAATAGTTTTCTCAACCCGATTCTAATTTTGTTAAAATCATGACAATTTTACTGTAAAAAATATGATAAAATATATTTAATTTCTAAATTCAACTAATTCATAATGACCAATTTATTTAATTTTATTTTCGAACTTCAGTTAATTAATTAATTAATTAATTAATAATTGAAAACCATAAATTAATTCTCGTGTCATTTTCATAGTGAGAAAATCACATTCATTTTCGAATATTTCTCATTTCTCTAACTTTACCATTTCCATCCATTTATGTTCATTTGATTCAATATGCAATTCATTTCTAGTTTCAACGAGCTAGTGGAGGGATCGATTGAACATATGTGATGAGTGCTCAAGAAATTTAAAATTAAGTTCTAGCTTTTCACTTGTTTAATATAAACTAATATAGTCACGAAGTCATTCTACTATAGTATCGTAATTGAGCTCTCCTTAGTGACATACCATTACGAAGGCTACTTGATCAGTGCTCATCCAATGATCTTATCATAAATGTGTTACCCACGTAAGATATCCTTAGTCTCTTTGGAATAAATTCGCTCTCCCAATATGATCCTATTTTATC
Source organism: Gossypium arboreum (assembly GCF_025698485.1). Classification (NCBI taxonomy): domain Eukaryota; kingdom Viridiplantae; phylum Streptophyta; class Magnoliopsida; order Malvales; family Malvaceae; genus Gossypium; species Gossypium arboreum. The sequence goes on from NC_069075.1 coordinate 128,078,290, forward strand.
TCATGGTAACCATTACATCTTTCTTAATAAAAAGTCAACTACTATCAAATAGTAATTATGCCATTCATCACAAAGGCAAACAACTCATGACCACGTTTACTTTTCATCTATCATGTAATGCCAATAAGAGGATATCATTTATCCATGTCTTGAGATATGAATTCCACTATTGTGAATGATGCTACATACTGTAGAAGTCGTATATCCAATGCACCAGCTTTTGGTTCCTTATCTATTTGACCTCAAGCTTTTACTTACATCAAAGTATATGAGTCACGCGTACATAGTCCATCATCCACTCAGGATGAAGGTATGTGACACTATGAATGTTACAAATGAATAAATTCATAAATGGATTTAAGATCTATTCTACTTGGGTCTTATCCGATGTATTGTTAGTCCAGTCAGTTACATCTATGTCTCTATCTTTTGGGAGTCATCCACTTCGATACCCAAGTCTAAACATCTTCTCAATTGGACTTGATAAACGACATATTAGTATTTCAATCAGTGTGCTCATTTTCGATTAGACTAAGGACATGATTAAGTTTATCTACTAATATAAGTTGTCTTTTGTATTATGATCTGACTACATAATACGACATAAAAACATATCCTAAAATATATAAGAGTTATTTAGTATTTTTTTTTATAAAATTTTAAATAAATCGAAAATTCATATTGAGAAGTTTAAGAGCTTGTAACGTAAAAACATGATAGTTAATTAAAGAATTGTATAAAAATACAAGTTATGCAAAGAAAACAAGTTATAAGTTTGTCTTTTATCTTTAAATAGATTTCTTTTCCGGCATTGAAATATTTTTAGTGTTTGTAAGCAATCAAATTAATCTCATTTTGTTAAGCCGATGACAAAGTGCTGGAAGTTATGTGGTTTTGCCCACAAATTGAAAATGATATTGAAATATCTTTGGATTTCATGGAGCTATTAAAAGTTTACAATACTATACACCCATTCTGCCCGTGGTTTATAAAAACTATTTGGATACACCAATTTGTTTAAAAATAAAATAAATAATACAAAGACATCTACTGATATTGTAAAGTTTTTAAATAAATTTAAATTAATTCATATTAATTTAATTAATTAATAAATAACCTTAGCGAAAATGTTTGGCATACGGAACTGGAAGTGTCTTTTGTTTCTAAACATTTAATGGCAAGGAAAAAAAAGCTTAATACTAGAGTAGAGACTCATGGTTTCCACCTTCATAACCACATAATCAACTTAACTTTTCAAATTATGCTTTTTTTTTTTTTAGATTAAGTTTTTAAGATAACTAAATTATTAATAAATTTACGTTTTGATTACTTAATTTTAAAAAGTTGTAAAATGATCATTAAATTATTTGAAAGTTTTTATTTAAATCACTGGATTATTAAAATAATTGCTATATGGTATTCTCTATTAGCACCGCCTACACCAATCGAAACTCTCCTTCTCCTTCTCTTCTAAGTTCAATTTTTTTTCATGAAATGATTTGAACATTACAAATATGCAAACTAAAATCTAAACAATTTTCTTCTCTAAACTTTGATACAGACCATCAGATCAACTTAGATCTAAGGTATGCTCTTTTACTCGTTGATGGGCATTGATCCACTATATCGATTGTCAAATCACCGCTTGAAGCTCACTAACCAGGCTTTTCTAAGAAAAAAAGTTAACAGCCCAGTGACTTAAATAAAAACTTTCAAATAATTTAGTGATCATTTTGTAACTTTTTGAAGTTAAATGACTAAAACGTAAAGTTACTAATAGTTTTGTGAACTTTTTATAAAGTTATAAAAATATGAGAGCAGAATTGGCCCAAGCCAAGCCAAGCCAAGCCAAGGTGTGATTTCTGATTGAGTAAACTATTACTTGTCTTGTATGGAATATGGATAATCAATTTTCTGGTAATATTGTCCCACAATTTCATGTTTTATTTGAAGATGCTAATTAGCTCGTGGTGGTTTCCTTTTCTAGTATAAAAGCAGAGTTATTATGCGATACTGCTCATCCATTCATCAGTGGGTGACCTTTTACTATCCTTGATAAGATTTTGTTCTGTGGGGACTTGGGATATGAGTAGCTCTTTAATTGCCTATAAGAAAAAGATATCCGTAAGTGTAACATAATTGAATTGAAAATACCATTTAGGTAAAAAATAAAATTTCAAAGTTTGGAAAAGAATAAATTTATAATTTATGCATATTTGAATGGAAACCTGCAATTACCCATTGTAAGTAATAGTTTTTTTGTAGGACAAAGAAAGGCGAAATGGCAGGTGACGAAGCATGATATTTTAATATGATATCTCCAGCCCACTACTGCGAACCTGTTCATTCCTAGCCCTACATATGCCAGTTCAGCTCCATTTGCAATTTTTCTGATTTGTCACGCAGTTTGAGTTCCATTGGGGGATCCAAACAGACTCCATTAACTCTACTTCCAACCGACTCCTCGTTTTATCCATCCAAAACCAACCTCCTCGTTTTGGCCCCCACACTTCCCACGCCTATTTTTCTCTTTCACAAGTGCTTTAAGGTTAGAAAAAGCGCAGAGTAGCTCAAATGGACGCCAATGAGATGGAATCCCAACAACAGAAGGCGGCTGGTGAAGATGATTTTCGCCATACAAGCACCGCTGGTCTGAACAAGTTCACTCTTTTATGTGCTCTTTTGGCCTCCACAAACTCGATTCTCTTAGGCTATGGTGAGTCTCGCTTTCAATTTGTCTCTCTTCCAACTACTACGATTTTTTTAACCCTAAAATTGTCAATATCCCACGATTTATTAATGCCCGTATCTTGTATTGGCTTCTTTTTTGGCCAAATCAGTGGGCTTCTTTTTTAGGGCGAACTGCTCTGTTTATTTATTTCTTGTGCAGATATTGGTGTAATGAGTGGAGCAGTGCTGTTTATCAAAGAAAACCTCAAAATCACATCTGTTCAAGTAGAAATCTTGGTGGGTAGCTTGAATGTACTTTCACTTGTAGGCTCACTTGCATCTGGCAAAACATCAGATTACATAGGCAGACGTTACACAATTGTTCTAGCGGCAGCCACATTCCTTGTGGGTGCACTTTTAATGGGGTTTGCACCTTCTTTTCCGTTGCTCCTAGCAGGCCGCATAGTTGCTGGCATTGGCGTTGGCTATTCCCTTATGATTGCACCTCTCTACACAGCTGAGATCTCTCCCGCTATGAAACGTGGGTTCCTCACTTCCCTCCCTGAGGTATTCATTGTGTCTGGCATCCTGCTAGGCTACATCGTTAACTTTTCCTTATCAGGTTTGCCCCAAAACATAAATTGGAGACTGATGCTTGGCCTCGCAGCAGTACCCGCAATTGCCATTGGAATTGGTGTTACAGCAATGCCAGAATCACCTCGTTGGCTGGTGATGAAAGGTAGAACCGATGAAGCAAAAAGGGTATTGATCAAAGTCTCGGATACTGTTCAAGAAGCTGAATTTAGACTCAGTGAAATAATGAAAGCCGCTGCCATGGATTTAGGCGAAGCAACCTCATCAAACCACAGCGATTGGCGCGGTCAGGGGGTATGGAAGGAGCTTCTATTAAATCCATCAAAACCCGTTTGTAGAATTATAATTGCAGCCATTGGGATTAACTTTTTCATGCAAGCATCAGGTAATGATGCTGTTATATACTATTGTCCCGAAGTGTTCAAAGATGCTGGGATTCAAGATAAGAGACAGCTCTTCGGTGTGAATGTGATAATGGGAGTAGCCAAGGCTACTTTTGTGTTGATTTCAGCTGTTTATTTGGACAGATTCGGAAGACGGCCTTTGTTGTTGCTAGGGTCAATTGGGATGGCCGTATCATTGGCTGTTTTGGGCATGGGTTCCAAGTTTCTCCAACACTCAGAAACCAAACCATTGTGGGCAATCATTGTGTGCATCATTGCCGTTTGCGCCGATGTTTCCTTCTTCTCAATCGGGCTGGGTCCGATCGCATGGGTTTATTCATCGGAAATATTCCCATTGAGGCTTCGGGCCCAGGGCACAGGCCTGGCTATATCGGTGAACAGGTTGGTGAGTGGGGTGATGTCGATGACGTTTCTGACAATATCCGAGAAAATAACATTCGGGGGAATGTTCTTTGTGCTGTCTGGAATCATGGTGGTGGCCACTCTCTTCTTTTTTTACTTTCTTCCCGAGACCAAAAACAAGAGCCTGGAAGAGGTATGGGCACTCTTTGAGGATAAAGATAGAACTGGTGATGATAAAAGGGGAATGCAAATGAGAGAGATGTAGTATGATGTTTTTCTTTTTATTTTAAATCATATATAATTTTAGGGTGAAAATGAGAAGAAGTGGAATTAGCAAAATAATAATAAGGGGTAAATTGTTAAAATAGTTACTTTTGTTTATCTCATATTACATTTTAATCATTTATATTTAAAATATTATATTTTAGTCACTTATGTTAGCATGTTGTAATATTTTAGTTATTGAGCTGTTAATTGCCATTAACGGTGTAACGGGAAGTTGACGTCACACGTTAAATCATCATTTCAAATAAAAAATTTAGGTTAAATTATACAATTGATTCTTATATTTTTTTCGTTTTGAGCAATTTAAATTTTTTCAAAGAAAAGGTGAAAGTTGAAACCAAAATAAAACTTATTTCGCATATTTCCATCCCACAATTACAAACTCTCATCATCAATCATCGTTTTAGTGAATCAATTTGGATCTCTTAATGACCTAGTCCACAAGCTCGCCTCACTTGAAGACCTTGCCAGTCATGACTTATGGCAGTCCACCCTTAACAAAATTTCTCAAGCTTGTTCTCTTAACCTCTTAACCAACCCCCACGATCACCTTATGTATCTTGCCTATAACATTCCCGCCCTCTCGAAATTACGTTGTTCTACGAATTTTTCAAACAAGCTTTATACTACTAATGACTAAAACAACCACCATACAAAATTTACTCTCAACTTTACCCAAACTAGTTTGGTTCCATGCTCCCTTTTTCTCTTCGATTCATCTATGCTAAACTTCCAATCAAGATTATTTGGGAATATTTTAGAAAGTTTAGATCAATTTTATTATTTGCTTAATTTTATTCGTCAGGAAAGAAAAGAAAATGAAATGAATAATTTATACGATTCTATAAAAGTTTGGAACTGGAAAAAATTTGTTTTGAATATAATTAATTCAATTTATGTTTAGATTTGATTAAGATATGATTTTTATAATGATTAGTTAGATCCAATTTTAGTTTCAAAATTAAGTTATATTCAAATTGAGATTTGATTAAGAATGATTGATATTCGGTTTTAAGTAAAATTTAATTTAGGAATCATCTGAAAGAAACAAGGTCTTGGTTTATTTGGTAGACAAAATTATGTTTCTACAATGAAGAATATGAGAAGAGAGAAAAATAAAGGGAAGAAGAAAAGGAAAATAAAGAAATAAAAGAAAAATTAAATTGTTCAAAAATATAAAAATAAAACAGAGAGAGAAGAAGAAGGAATGAAAAAAGAAGAAAAGTTCAAAAACACAAAAGGAAAAAATTAAATTGCTCAAAATGAAAAAAAAAATACAGAGACCAATTGTATGATTTAATCTAAAAGTTTTATTTGAAATGATAATTTAATATATCACGTCACTTATTATTAACGACAATTAACATTTAGAAACTAAAATATTATAACATAATAACATAAGTGGCTAAATTTTATTTCTAAGCAACAAAACACTTAAAATTAAGATTTGTGTTCTCTATTTTTTAAAATATCTTATAATATTTCTAAATTACTTGCTATTATGAATATGCTATAATTGAATACGCTTATTATTTATATTGTGTATTGAAAGTATGTATGTGTGGAGGTGAACTAAAAATGAATATTATGTTTATTATTAGCCCTAGTAAACGTCGTAGAAAAATTATCTATACATAGTTGTCATGTCCTAGAGTATAGAGCTTTTTAAATATGTATTTATGTTGGTTGCTATAAACACTCAGGAGGATCGTATTGTTATGCTTTGCCCATTTGGTGTATTGATTGATTAAGTCGTATTCTGCATGCATTGTTTATATCGTATTGTTATAGGGTTCAAATAAATACTTGTGCATTCCACATGTTTATCCCACAGATAGTTACTTGAGTTAAATATATATTTTATGACGTTGACTGCGTAACGATTAATTTATATATTGCTTTACCTTATTAAAATGAAACTACAATTTGATGCTTGATTCTTGACCTATCATGTTTACATTTTAATAAAATGTTTTTAATTTTGAATTATGTCGTTACAAAGTTTGAGTGCTTGTAATTTGGTTTAATTATGCGATATTTTTGTTAGGCTTTAGTAAAACACCATTAAGATATAAAATGTTTAATGTTCAAGTTTTTAATTTCATGCACAAGTAACAGATTGTGATTGAGCAATAGCGCGCAAAAGAGTCTCTGCAATCTGTACTTTGTAAAGATTTTTTCATTTGTACTTTGATCTATATAAGTTTAGCTGGTCCTTTTTTATACCAATTAATTATTTGATTATTTGATTGGGTTGTGTTAATTAATTTTAATATATTTTTTAATATTTATATTTATAAGTATGTATGTTTAAATTTATATTTTAATTTTTAGTTATTGAATTATTGATCGAGCGGTCACTTTGGCGATCACTATGACATTCTAGATTCGACTGGACTTTTAGGTCGAGTTCGAAATATTACAGAAAGAGTTGTAAATCTAATTGAACCAACTTCCATTCGAAACATTATATTAAACCAAATCACTCAACTCCGAGATGATATAATTGAATCCAAATCTAATAAGTCTCCTAGAACATTTTTAAAAAATACTTCCGAGATAAAAGATATTTAATTCAACATTTCAACAATTAAATATAAAAGAAGAATTGAATACATGTATACAAAGAGCGAATTTTAGAATAGCCAAAGACCCTGTCTCTTTAATACTAACCACATTTAAAGTCAATTTACAAGGGATACATAACAACTTAAATTCTACCCAACCTATTTATCAGAGTTAAGAAAGAGCCTCTCAAATTAACCCAATATGTCGCTAACCTATTCTAACAATGGCTAATAAGGTGAGAATGAAAGGAAATCTAGAGATTTTCATACTATAAAAGCCTTTGAGATTAATAAAAATATGGTTTAGAGAATATTTTTTGTTCCAAAAATAATAAACAAGAAAAATAGAGAATGTATGATGAGAAACAAGAAATTCTTCAAGAATATTACAAATTCATGAATACTCATAAAGTCCTTTTAAAATTCTTTGAATGGTAATGGTTCGATGATTATTACTTGAAAACTATCAATACAATAAAAAGTAAAACAAAATGGCAATCAAATAGAGAGGAAGATGAATCTCAACATCCACCCTTATAGAAATCCAACACATTCATAAATAAACTAGAATAGAAGAGCTTGAGAAAAACAATTATACAAATTTAAGTCTTCATACAATAGAAAAACAATTTGATTGTATTGAAAATCTGGTAGATGTAACCAATTATCAACGGTATTGTAAAATTTGGTTTCGAACCGAATTAATTGAATTGAGTTAATAAATAATTAAAACAAAATACTTACGAGTTAAGTACAGATCAACAAGGGTTGAATAATTAGATGTTATTAAATTAAATTGGTTAATAAAAATAGTGCAGGGACTAAATTAATTAGTGATTAAAGTGAAAAGAAATCGATGTTGAAATTTATTAGTGCCTTAAAAGGCAATTAAGCAAAGTTCATAATAGAAATTAAACCATTTGTAATTCATGATAATTAATTTTATATGGTATCATCATTTCCCACTAACAAAGGGGTTAAGCTTATTCAGTCATTAAACTAATGTTTGAATTAACTTAATTACATTGCTAATTGTAATATATACAGTCATGGGCCTCGTCTTCTTCATCAATTGCTTAAGGAAGAAAGAAACAAATTTTCCTTTCACTTTTCCATTCTCGTCCACAAACTTGCTTACGGAAAGTGAGTTTTAGTTTGAATTTTTTATAGAAAATTGTTAAAGAATGTTAGAAATTACTAGCTCATTCTTTAGATTATGTAATTGGTGAGATTTGATTACTTTTTTATTGATTAAAATTAAATTAAAAGCAAGTTCATATAATTATTCACCATTAGTTTTTATTCCTAAAATATTATTTATTTTAATTAATTAAAATTAAATTATTTTTCAACTTAATTCTAATTACATTAAAGTCATGCCGACTTTATTTTATTAGAATATATGAGTAAATAAATTTAATTGTTCTATTCAGTAAAATTACAATGACTAATTAATTTAATTTTTCATTTTGCACTCAATTATTTAATTACATTCAATTAAATAATAACTCAAAGAAATTAAATTAATATCTACGTCATCTCTTGTACCTTATGAAAAAATGCATTTATTACATATAGTAATTCATGTAATCTATTTCTAATTCATTGTTTTCATCCATTTTCTCAATGATTCTAATTTTCAATCCGTATAAAATTGTGTTAGCTAGCAAATGAATCATCAGATATATACATAATTAGAATTTAAATAATTTGTAATTAAGTTTCGACTTTTCATCTATTAATTATAATATTATTTAGTCATGAAGTAAATCCCCTAAAAGTATCATGACTGATCTCATCATTATATACTATTATGTAAGCATTTTAGATTTATGTTTTTATCCAATGACAAGGACCAAAGCCAAAATTGTTGATAAAGGGGGCTCGGGATATTTATAAAAAATATACATGTTCAAAGTAGGCCCGATTCACATGGTTTAGGCCTACTTTCAACAAGGTATTTTTAAATTTGGGATAATCTTGATCACCAAAATTTAAGAAAAACAAAATAAGTTGAATGCTCAATTTGTATCAGAGATTATAATTATTTAAGTTTATTTTTACATAATTAATATTTAGATACTATTTATACTTAGATAGTACAAGTACTAAACTTTACTTTTACCAAATTAATACTTAGATACTACTTTGTATTAGTTTACCAAATTAAACAAAAAATGTTACTAAATTTATCATTAAAAATATAAATACAATAAAAGAAATCAAAGTAACAAAAAAAATTTGAAAACCTTTGGAGGAACACAATTTTTTTAAACACTAATTATAATACTGAAATAAAAAATTTCAAAACTCAAAGGGACCTAAAGGAAATTTTATAAAATTTAATAAGGTTGGGGCCTTTGCTAACCCCCTTGAATGTCTCTACCAATGACCTTAGGATTAGTATATTACCCTAAATATCCTTAATCCTTTTGGCTTAAATTTGTTCACCCAATATGATCCTATTTTATCTCATTGTCGTCATTTCATCTTCCATGATGGAAAAAATATTATCTAAATATTATCTCTAAAAAATAGTAATAACAAGCAATCGTCCCTAATAAATAACCCGTGACCATGTTTTTCATAATCCATGCAATGTTAATAAGAGAATATCATTTACTCATTAAATGAGATATGATTTCCACTATTGTAAGTGAAGTCATACCATGCATAAGTTATATACCCAACATGTCAACTTCCGGCTCTAATACTAAAGGAACACAAACTTTCAATATGTCAAAACATATGACTTAGGTACATATGGTCAGTCACTTAGGATTGAGGTAAATCACACAATGAATGTTACAAGTGAATAAATTCATAAATGGATCCAAGATAAATTCTACTTAAGTTTTATCTAATGTACTATTAATCCAAACAACCACACCTATGTTTTTGCTTTCTATGAGTTAACTGCGATACCTAAGAAAATATATCTCTTCAAGATTTAATAGACAACATAATAGTCTAATGAATCAATTACTCATTTTGATTCCTCAAACGATAGACAATTTAAATTAACCACTAATATACTTTTCAAAAAAAAACTACTAATATAAGTTATCTTCCCACATCATAATATGTCCTTATGATGTAACTTAAAATTAGTTAAACCATAAGTAATTGATGAACTTAATATTTTCTTATTCATTTTCTTTTCATGAAAAAGAATTTATTGATGATGATTATACAAAACGATAATAATGTAACTATGAATCTTTATTTAATCAATCTATTTTTAAAATAACAGACATAATCACGAAATCAAGGCACAAAATCATAACTATCAGTACATTCGTGATCTTTCAAACCTATTAACTTTCCTAATCGAGGGATTCTATTTCATCTCCCTACATCTAATAAAGTAAGCTCGTAGAATAGCCCACCCTTTGGGCAAGAATTGGTTTGGGTTTAAGCCATAATGAATTAATATCCCACGGGAAATTGGGTTTAAAGGCAAATGAACAAAAACACAATCTATTATCATTCTTCTGAGAAACTTTACTGCATACTCTAGCCTCTAAACAAATCCCCCAGGATTTCATTTCAAACACTCATAACCTTCAAAGCTATCAAACAATTTCTATATCGATATTCTAAGGAAATGAATCAACTATAGCTGATGGAGGACCCCCTAGTGGTTCTTCTTCTAGTTACATTAGCCATGGATGGAACAAAAAAAATAAAGCAAGAAGAGCAGAAGATGAAGAAGAAAATATAAAGATACAAAGAGAAACTAACATGGTATTAGAAGAAAAAACATAGAGGAAACTACAAGAGTCAAATAAAGAAGCACAATTTTAGTGAAACTACCTTTTAGTTAGTTTCCTCTAAGAAATGCAGAGTTATGGTTTTGTATTGGAAGATATTGTAAATAACTACAGTTAGTTATTGTTAGTTAGTTAAAGTTGTAAATAGTTTAACCATTTTTAGTTAGAACAGTTAGTTGGTATATTTGTATTAAATATCGAGGTATTGTTTTGGGTTAATCAATGAAGTCAAAATACGTTTTCTACTCCCTTTATTACTGATATTAACATGGTATCAAGAGCCAAAGTTTTCTTGGCATAACATTTTTTCTTCTTCTTCTTCTTATTCTTCTTACTTTCTAGTTTCTAGTACGTTTTTCATGGCCATGGAGGAAGTACCAAAAGTTGCTACACCACGTCACTCTTCCAATACTGGGGAAACAATCCATTCGTAGGGCCTTGGCAGCGTTGTTTCACAAACAATTCATTATTTTTCCAAACATGATACGATCAAGCTTGCTAAGCATAATTATTTGTTGTGGAAGCATCAACTTTTGTTGATCCTTGAAAGGTATGGTCTTGAAGGTTTTATTTGAGCACAGTTTCTGTACCTCATTCCTTTCTTGCAGGAATTAAGGGTCAACTCATTGATAATCCAGCCTTTCTTGTTCATAAGAAGTAGGATAAATTTCTTGCTTCTTGGCTCTTGTCGACTGTTACTGATGAAGTCTTGGTTCATCTCACAACTGTTAAGACAAGCTTTGATATCTAGACCACCATTGAAAGAAGATTTGGTACCACGTCTAGTCTCAAGATTTCGAGTATGCGTCATGCTTTATACTCGATCAAGAAGGCTAACCTCACCATCAAAGAATATTTTTCCAAGGTAAAGACTTTGAGCAATAGCTTAACAACAGTTGGTAGTTTGGTCACTAAAACAGAACAAGTGAGTGTCATCTTGGATGGACTTTTGGTTGAATATGAGTCTATCCATGTACTTGCTTTTGCAACTCTAATGTCTCTGGACTTACTCACTGACATGCTTCTTGACTGTGAAGCAAGACAACTGGCCCTATTGACAGATGTTCCTTTGCAAGAAACCTTAAGACAATATAGATTGTCCGAAACCTGCTTATTCTCAGAAGCCTAAGCAAGGGCAAAGAAGGCTAGGCCGAGGCTGGTCTCATGGAAGAGCTCGTGGCAATGGTAGGAGCTGGTCACGCTCTCGACCCCAGTGTTAATTATGTGGGAAAATTGGTCATATTGTTCAAACCTGTTATCATAGGTTTGATGAGAATTTCTCTGGTGTTAGTCAAAACCCTTCAGTCAATTATCATCAATTCCATAATAATGGTTTTTCCTCTTCTCCACCTGCATGCTCATCCATGGCTCATTGTTGTGGTTCGTTTTCTCCATCATCTGCATCTTCTCATCAGATACCTCCTCGAGCTTCTACTCCCTTCACCTCCGATCAGATCTGGTATCCTGATTCTGGTGCAACAAATTATATTACACTTAAAGTGTCTAATCTCATGACTGCATCTCCCTACACAGGTATAAGCCATGTCACTATGGGAAATGATGAGTCTGTCTCTATAGCTAATGTAGGTTCATCTACTTTCTTGGCTGGCTTTAGACTCCTACGCCTTTAGGATGTTTTACATATTTCTATAGTCTGCAATAATCTGATGTCTATGGGCCAGTTTACTAAAGATAATGGAGTTTACTTTGAATTTCACCAATTTCTGTGTTTTGTGAAGGACATTCATATAGGGATGACTCTGCTAGAGGGCTACATGCATGAGGGTCTTTACAGGTTTTAGTTTTCAAAATCTTCTCCCACCAAAGTCAGTCCTGCTCAGAAGCTTACCTCTACTGAATAGTGCTCAGATTTCTTCCTCTTCCTTATGGCACAACAGGCATGGCCATCCTTCTAATAGCAAACTTGCTCGTATGTTGAAGTCTTATAGTGTTCCTTTCAAACAAAGTAGTTTTCCTCATATATGAATAGCTTGTCAGTTAGGCAAGGCTCACAAGCTACCTTTTAATTCTTCATATACAATGTACTCTTTCCCTTTTGAGCTTGTAGTGACTGATGTCTGGAGACCAGCACATGTGTCTTTGAATGGTTTTTCTTATTACATTTTGTTTGTAGATATGTATAGTAGATACACTTAGATCTATTTGCTTAAAAAAAAGTCTGAGATGGTTCAGTGTTTTCTTCACTTCCATCAGCTGGTTAAAGTACAATTTGGTCAATTTATCAAAATGCTTCGAATTGACTGGGGGGAGAATATCGTGCTTTGTCAAAGGAACTCTCTCGACTTGGTATCCAACACAGGGTTACTTGTCCCTACACCTCAGAGCAGAATGGGGTTGCTGAAAGAAAACACAGGCAGATAGTTGACATAGGCTTGTCTCTCTTAGCTCAGTCTGCTATGCCTTTAAAATTATGGTTTTATACCTTTGCACATGTAGTTTATTTGACCAATAGACTACCCACTCGTATCCTACATCAAGTTAGTCCATATGAAAAACTTCACAAACTTCAACCTGACTATAGCCTGCTAAGGGTGTTTGGCTGTGCCTGTTTTCCTGATCTGAGACTATTCCAACAGTGCAAGCTACAATTTTGATCTCAAATGTGTGTTTCTTGGTAGTGCTCTTAATCGAAAGGGTTATAGGTGCCTTGTTGAAGATGGTCGTGTTTTTCTATCTCGACATGTTCGGTTTGATGAAACTCAATTTCCATTTCATGATGCTGGTTTCTGTTTCTAGTCACAAATAGGTTCTGCAAAGGTTTTTCATTAGAGATCAGTACTTCCTCTGGTTGTAACTAATGACTTTCCTGGTCACATCTCAACAAGAACAGCCAGGGTCTCTCCTGCAGCACTTTCCTCTATTCAATCTCCAAATACTCACTCTCCTTCCAGTTTTTCTGCTGACTCTCCAGTAGTAGCTTGTATCTCTACATCCCGTGTTCAGTCTGAATGCCCCACAACAGTTCCTTCAGTTGTGAACCTCCACCCGATGCAGATTTGCTCTAAAAATGGCATTTTTAAGCCTAAAATATTTTCTTCTGTCCTAATTGAGAAGGAGCCATTGTCTATAACAGAAGCTTTCAGAGTACTGCTTGGACAGCAGCTGCACAAACTGAATACAGTACTTTGCTCGATAATTATACTTGGGACCTTATGCCTTTACCAGAAGGTTGTCGAGCTGTTGGGTACAAGTGGATCTTTAAAATCAAGAGACATGCAGATGGCTCACTTGCACGATACAAGGGCAGATTAGTTGTTAAGGGCTACCTTCAGGAAGCTGGCATTGACTTCCAAGAAACTTTCAGCCTTATAGTTAAGCCAACTACAATCAGAGTAATTCTTGCATTGGCTGTGTCTTTGAACTGGCCCCTTAGACAAGTTGACATTAATAATGCCTTTCTGAATGGAGTCTTGAGTGAGGAGATTTACATGGTGCAATCACCAAGGTTCGAGCAACAAAGACCAAATGGGGAACACCAAGTTTGTAAACTAAGAAAAGCTATGTATGGTCTTAAACAATCACATCGGGCTTGGTTTCACAAGTTGAAAGAATTTCTGGTAGCCACAAAATTTGAAGTGTCCAAAATTGATAATTCTCTCTTCATTTTTCGGTCAGGATCCCAGTTGCTTTATGTTTTAGTCTACATTGATGATATTATCATCACTTGGAATGATTCTCAAGCTATAGACCAGTTTATTACTCAACTCAATGATCAGTTTTCACTGAAAAACCTAGGGAAGTTGAGTTACTTCATTGGCATTGAAGTCAACTACACTTCAGAAGGTGTATTCCTTACTTAGAAAAAATACATTCTTGATCTACTTCAAAGAGCCTCCATAGATAGATCAAATGGCTTACCAACACCAATGGTCACTACATGTCAGCTGTCAACTGATGAAGGCAGTACTGTTGAGGATGAACATCGTTACAGAAGCATTGTTAGAGCTTTACAGTACGTGGTCATCACTAGACCAGACATTGCTTAGTCAGTGAACAAGGTTTGCCAGTTCATGCACAAACCCTTGGACTTGCATTTCAAAGCTGTAAAAAGGATATTAAGGTATTTACAGGGGACATTAAACTATGGGTTGAGATTCACTTGAACATCAAAATTCTTACTTGAGAGGTACTCCAATGCTAGTTGGGGGCCAGATGTCGATGATTGCAGATCAACCTCATGATTTTGTGTGTTTCTTAGAGGGAATCCAATTTCCTGGAGCTCAAGGAAGCAGCAAGTAGTCTCCAGGTCTACAACAGAAGCTGAATATAGGAGTGTTGCTCATGTTACTGTAGAAATGGTGTGGATCCAGTCCTTATTGACAGAGTTATGTGTTCCAGTTAAGAATAAAGCATTGATATGGTGTGATAGCTCAGCTGCAGTTGCAGTAGCGGGGAATCCTGTTATGCATTCAAAATTCAAGCATGTAGAGTTGGACTTGTTCTTTGTCAGAGAAAAGGTTGCAGATGGGTTGTTTCAAGTAGGACATGTACCTGGTTCAGATTAAATCGCGGACATATTGACAAAACCACTGCCAGTACCGTTGTTCACCAAGTTTTGAAATTAGCTTCGAGTTGTTGCCATTGATTAGGAGGGTTCCGAAGGGAGAAAATTTTGACAAGTATGGGGCATATCGTGAGTAACTACAACTAGTTATTGTTAGTTAGTTAAATTTGTAAATAGTTTAACAGTTTTCAATTAGAACAGTTAGTTGGTGTATTTGTATTAAATACTGAGGTATTGGTTTGGGTTAATCAATGAAGTCAGAATACGTTTTCTACTCCCTTTATTGCTGATATTAACAGAAGAAAAAAGGTGTATTAAGGCATACACGAAAACTACGAGTAGGGGGCGAATCCAGAAATTTTTAGGGGCGGTCGAATGAAATTTTAATTTTTAATAGTCTATATTTTTATAATTTTCAGAGGATTAAATCAAATTTTTATAATTTAGGGGGCCAAATTATAATTTTACCTTTACTAATTTAAAATTTTAAAAAAATTTAAAGGGTTAATAGTAATTTTCATTTTAGGGGAACCGACCTTGCTAACCCTTAGATTTGCCTCTGACCAAGAGCTTATTACACTTGGCAACACCCTATTAGCGCGTGTAATCTCGTTACTCAACAAAATCAACAGAAGTTGATATAGATTACCACTCTCATAATTACAACCTCTTTCCAAACAATGTCTACTACATACTCACATTAAGTGATAGAACTCACCTTTTCAATTTCTTTAATACAAGCCTCTAGAACAAAGGCATCATTGCGATTCCACTTGCCACTTTGAATCCTGTACAAGACCAGTGGGGATGAACGACTCTTGCTGGACTACAACACAATGGTGTCAAGCCGAAATAAGTTATAGCTCAATAAAAAGCATGCCAACCCAAAATAAACTCATGACTAAAAGGCAATTTGACCTAGACAAACTGGGATAAGGCTCAAAGCCTCACACGGGCTCTTAAAACTGCAAGCCCAAGTACTTGCACAAAGACTAACACTTGGCATCCTCCCAACTTCTTTCCATAAATGGAAGAAACTTCTACAAAGCATTAACACGAACAAATGCCAGCGTCTCTATAAATGCGAGAGAAAACATATCAACCAATGAGAGATGGCAATTAGATCTAGGCATAGCTCGGGCAGCTCTAGGTAGCCTCACAATGACTTGTAAATATCAAAGTCACATGACTCACCAAGGTATGGCCATTTAGTTATTTCTACTGTTCTTCGTTCTCGTTCTTTTGAAATATTTACCGACCTAAATATCGAATAATGCCTCGAAATATCAATTCGAGTACTCTTACTATTTCTTGCCCCATAGCTTATTTGTAGAACTAGACTCAATCCAATTTATACCACTCCATACACGTAGAGCTCAACAAAGCTAATTCTAGTATCACACAAACTCGTTATTACATCTTTCGTTACGTTGTGGTCTTGTAAATTGTAATGGAGGATCGACAATCCTATATATTCAAAATTCAATATAAAAAAATAATTACCGAGATTTGATCTGTTTTGTCGACCCTGAACTGTAATGATAAAACTTGATTACGCTACTCCAATAATGAGGTCATCGGAGTAAACAGCCAAATAGAAAAGACAACCTCACATGTATAATAAACCCAGCAAAACAGATAACGTTTGTAAAAAGGTGGTATCCACGTGGCCAAATACTACTACCCCTTCCTCTCAAATACACCTATTTAATTAGTATATTTATTGTGTAATATGTTTTATACTTTTTGCTCAACGATCTAATTGTTTTTACAAATTGGGGTTTTGCTTCTGGCTTGAAAAAATGTCAGAACCTTCCGTAAAGATGACAAATCTAGGCAATTGCCAAGACAAAAAAAAAAGGGTCAAGGAAATCTAAGTGAATAGCAAAGGGTTTTGAAAAGCTTTGAATGAGCTGAACTTGATACTAGAAAAAGCTGAACTCAACTACTGCAAACCGTCAGATAGCTCTTGTTGTGGCATTTCAATAGATAAAAACTAAGAACAATATGTTCTTTTGTTGTTGGAAGCTTCCCACAGGTTAGATGCTCTTTCTCATTGGCTCTCTTGAACGCTTCACCCTGTGTTTAATACCTTTAATTTTGGGAAACAGGGATGTTGTATATATATATTTAGATTAGTCTCTAAGATTCAAATTCCCCGTGTAGCCAAAGCCTTACACCTGTTTATCTGACCTCTAAAGTACACCTGTTTATTTGACCTCTAAAGTACAAGTCCAGCCCTGCCGCTTAATAAAAAATATAGGCTTAATGCACCATTTAGTCCATGATGTATACCCTTTTTTTCTTTTTCTTTTTTTACTTTGGTCTTTAAAGTTTATTTTGGTTCACTTCAGTCCCTAAAGTTATTAGGTGTTTCAAATTCAATCCTTTGGACATTAAAAACTAACAACAAGGATATTCAATCATTCATATCACATGTCACACTTTGATATAAAAAACTTAAAAATCTTTTTAAAAATGAAAAAATACCAAAAGTACAAAAAATATTTAAAAATTTAAAAATTATTAAAATTATGAAAATAGAAAAAAATCATAAAATTAAAAATATATAAAAATTTGCTAAAAATATTAGAAATTTTAATATTTTAAAATTCTATAAATCACATTTAGTAGCTTGAACATAGATCATTGTCTCTCGGAAGGATACCACCTATAAGAACAGTTTTATTGTAACATCCCTAACCGTCTCCGTAACCAAATTAGGGTTACAGAGCATTACCGTACAAAACAGAACGTTTGACTTTAATACAAAATAATATTTCAACTTACAAAGTAAATAACAATTACACAATTTAATCATGGAAATAATACTCATTTGGGTCTTAAATAGAGCATTCGAGGCCCTGAGAATAAGTTTGAAGTAATCGGGGATCAATTTAAATAAATTAGAAAATTTTGAGAAAAACATGAAAAATTGTGAAAATGGGGGTCACACGATCGTGTGGCCAGGCCATGTTACATAACTCAGACCGTGTGACTCCAGACATAACTGTGTGGCTATCCACACGCCTGTGTGACTACTCCACACGTCCGTGTAACTCTCTGTGACTGTATGGCTCAAGGTCACACGGCTGTGTTGCCAGGCCATGTAACTCTCTGTGCCCGTGTGAACCAACTTGTACCCAGAATTTTTAAGACAAGACCATGTGAGTTGACCGCGTGTGGCACACAGCTGTGTGACAACCCCGTCTCCTAGGTCATGTGCTCCATAATTAGACTATAAAACAAGTCATTTCAAAACCAAACCTTGCCCAACAAGCTACTCCATTTGTACATACATTCAATGGACCTAAACACACTTCAAACATTCATAAACATACCAATTCAATCAACCTAAATCTTATAACCAATATGCCATTCAAAGACACCTCATTTCATACCATAACAAAATCAATTAAGAACAAAAATATAATGCCACATCTCAAACACAAAACATAGGTAAAATAGCTACCTAATGACAACAATTGTCAATCCATTTCACCATTCAAATTAAACATATCAAAATTACCATATTCATAGAAATTTTAACATGTACAAGCCAATTATACCATATATGCATCTAACCATTTACAAAAGTAACCAAAACATAACAAAAGATACATGCCATTTATAACCATAGATCAAAATAACCCAAAGCTACCAAAGTGATCACGGGATAGTGTGATAGGACTCCGACAAAGTTCCAACCAATTGAGCTTCCGATGACCTACAAAACAAATAAAAAACAACCATATAAGCATTTAATGCTTAGTAAGTTTATAAAAGATAAACTTCAACTTACCGAACATCAATTAAAAATCCATACAACCATGCTCATTTCATCATTTAACATTAAACTTTCCTATACACCATAATTCACATGGTTACTAGAAATCATGAAAACATAACATCTCATATACTAGGAAATAAATTCCATACCTTTCTTTTTCATTACATAACAACTTCCTATTCATTACATTTCATAAATTTATACCCATTTAACCTTTTCAAATGAACATTAGCATTAACAGGTTATGTAACAGCCCATTTTTCAGTGAAATCAGAACATTGGTTTCGGGACCACTAATCTAATCCGAAAATAAGGTTTATTTTTATTTCATTATATGGTCAGTATTATAATAGAAATGTCATGTGAAAATGTTGATATGAAAATTTTATCGACTAAGTGTTTAATTATGAGAAGGACTAAATCGCATAAAATACGGAAGTTGAATTCTAGTAGCTATAAGGATCAAATAGAAATGGAAATCAAAACTAGAGGACCTTATATGGTATTTAGACCATTAAGAAAAGTATGTAGATTTTTCTTGGTGACTCATCCATGGAAATATAGAAAAAGGGCAAGGACTAAATTGGAAATAGCAAAATACTTAATTAATTAAAAGATGAAAAGAAAATATATCATCTTATTTTCATCATCTTTAACCTAAAAACACATGGAAACCCTAGGTGAGAGAAAAGAAACTTTCAAGGCCTAATTAGGTAAGTTTCCTTGTCCCGTTTTTAATAATTTTGATATTTTTAAAACCGGGATAGCTTAATCTCTCTATTTGAGGGATTAATTTGAAAAGTTATCAAGGTATGAAAAATGGGTCATGGATGTATATGCTGGAAATTAGAAATTTATGGTAGAAAATGAAAGATTATTGATAGATAAACAACTTTTACAAAGTGATTTTTGATGAAAACATGATTTAGGGACTAAAATGTAAACTTGTGAAATTGAAGAAAAATTTTGAAATTTTATGAATACATGTGCTGAAAAATTTGTAATGAGATTTTGGATAGGCTTGGAATAGGGAGTAAATTGCACAAGTTTCATTTTTCGAGCCTAGGGATGAAATCAGAATTTATGGAAAAGTTAGGGGTAAAATGGTAATTTTTCCTAGGACGTAGATTAAGTCCATTTAAATATGAAATGTGTGAAATTGATGGTTAAATTCATTTATATAGATATGGACAACACTAATTCGAGGTTAGATCAATAAAAAGAAAAGGTTCCGGATTAGTAGATTTCTAACGCGAACAAGTGCCGAGGTAAGTTCGTGTAACTTAATCGGGCATGTAAATATGTTTAATTGAATGTTGTGATTGTATGAAATTTTATTATCATTTGATGTGAATTATTTGATTTCTATAAAGAAAAATTGAATACATGCTTGGAATGATGGAAAAGGTTTAAGTCCCGATTAAATATTGAATTCCAATGAATATATGCGCTTTCCCGAAATAAATGGGGTCCTACATTT
Organism: Gossypium arboreum; assembly: GCF_025698485.1. Taxonomy (NCBI): domain Eukaryota; kingdom Viridiplantae; phylum Streptophyta; class Magnoliopsida; order Malvales; family Malvaceae; genus Gossypium; species Gossypium arboreum. The sequence goes on from NC_069075.1 coordinate 128,098,720, forward strand.
GTTGCAGACGGGATTTAGCTCGGACGAGTAATCCCATTGACCTTGTTAAAGAAAGGATGTAGCCTGGATGGGTAATCCTGTTATAATACCTTTTGAGTATATGTTATGATTAGGGTTTAGCCTGGACTGGTAATCCTAATTGAGCTCTTTTGAGCTTACATTGTAACACCCCGTACCCGAGTCCGTTACCGGAATCGGACACAAGGTGCACACAGACTTACCTATTTTCACAGTCCATTTAGAAATTTCCAGACAAGCTGGTTACTGCATCACTATCGCCTTAAAAATCATATCTTGAGTTTCAAAGCTCAAAAATTAGTTTTGTAATTTTTTCCTGAAACTAGACTCATATTTCCATCTACAGATTTTTTTCTAGAATTTTTGGTCAAGCCAATTAGTACAGTTTATTAGTTAAAGTCTCCCCTATTCCAGGGTTCGACTACACTGACCTTCGTGTGTTACGAATTGGATATCTCCTTGTACAGGGCTTCAATACTGATGCCGTTTGTTTCTATAGAAACTAGACTCAGAGAGGAATCTATACATATATGGAATGACTCCTAATTATCTCTGGTTAATTTACAATGAATTTCCAAAGTCGGAACAGGGGATCCAGAAACCGTTCTGGCCCTGTTTCACGAGAACTTTATTATCTCTTAACATATAACTCATATGACCATTTCGTTTCTTCCATATGAATGTATATTCATCAAGGTTCATTTACATAATTTATTCACTATTTAATACCATTCCTACTATTTTTAGTGATTTTTCACATCCACATCACTGCTGCTGTCAGCATCTGCCTTTAAGGTAGGCTTTACCTATTTCATGATTTCCATGATTCAATTGGCCCTTGTTGCATACATAGCACAAAGTGTGATCATGATTAACCATTCCAATGGCTAATCGTTTCAAAACAATTCCATACCTCATAATGATCAACATACAAACGATTATGGTACTATGCTAAAAACGTATATAAGCCATTTTCGCATGGCTATCCAAGTTTACACAAAACCGAAAGGTACATGACCTACAACAAAAGGGTAGTCCTATACATGCCATTTCAAAGTTCAACCAAAATTGTACCAAAATGGGGGCTTTGATAGTGTGGATGACTTCGACTTCGATGATCCTGAATCCGATAGCTAACGAGCGAAACCTATAAAACAGAGAGCCAAAGCAACGGGGTAAGCATTTTAATGCTTAGTAAGTCTCAAGCAATGAAATCAGCTTTGACTAAAGTATTACATTCACATAGCTAAATGAATCACTCTATTAATACACATTCTCATAATCATACTTACTTCACATTACCGACCCTTATGTTCATACACAAAAGAACAACTTAGCCAAAGGCGGTAGCTCGCTTATCAACCGAGCGAATACTCACTTGTAAGGACTCAACTAATTCAAGCACATACGAACATACCTCATTGCTGGAATTTTCACAAGTGTATAAACTGAAATTTTACAGCAAGATTGCTCATTTTCGAGTCACGTACCTTCGGGATTTAACCGGATACAACCACAAGCACAATTGCCTTCGGGTCTTAACCCGGATTTGGTAACTTGCACCATTGCCTTCGGGTCTTAGCCCGGATATAACAACTCGCACGAATGCCTTTGGTCTTAGCCCGGACATAATCACTAGCATAAATGCCTTCGGGACTTAGCCTGGATATCATTCAAATGCTCATGTACACATATATCAATAATCACGACACATCCATATTTCATTTTCGTTACTAAGGCTCAAACACAAAATATTTATCAAACCTTTACAATTTCGGCTCAATAGCCACACACAAGGAGCATGATTTCAATATAATTCAAGTAGGGTCATTACTCGAAGACTTACCTCGGATGTTGTCGAACGATTTCGACGGCTATTCAACTACTTTTTCCTTCCCTTTATCGGATTTAGCTCCCCTTTGCTCTTGAGCTTAATTTAACAAATAAATTGATTTAATCATTTGAGCATCGAAAGAGGAATTCAAGGTACTTAGCCCACATATTTTCATTAGACATTAAAGTCACGTAGGTACGGAAATCATGAATCAACTCAACGCATTAGTTAGTATTCTCCTTAGCCGAATTTTCTAAGCCAAGAATAGGCATCAATATGTTTGCCTCTAACCGAATGCATGCACACCAATTCCCCTCATGTGGCCGAATATGCATGTCCAAGTTGAGGCCAATTATACACTTAATACCACATACACACAAAAAAAAAAAAACAGCATACATTCTACTAACTAATGCATTCCATATTGTAACTCAATACACATCTATCATTTCCTTCATAACCGAAACATCATCATAAGTAAGTATATACCTTGAGATAGTATATATGTCATACCAATACATCATGTGCAAACATATATACATATATATATGCTAGAGCCGAATCTCAAGTTGATTATAATTAAACATGAACATAAATCCAAAACACAAATCTTACTTTCCATGCAATGAGCATAAATCATACTTATGAATGTACCATGGCGAATACATCACAACACCATAATTTTGGTCATGATTAAACAAAGAACTTAATGTCTTACTCAAAAATACTAAAAGAAAGTCCAAGAGCCATCAATCCACCATCACATATATCATTAGCAAGCTTCATATTTAACATGCAATGGCATTAACACAAAATCCACCTTGGCCAAATACCATCCCCATGATATAACAAAGGTTTGAACCATGGGCTAACAAGAGCATCAAGCTATCAACTAAAAACATGCATGAATCTCATGGCACAACCTCAAACATACCTTAATCTTGATGCAAGTATAGCCAAACCTCTTCCTAATCCTCTTCCAAACCAAGCATGAAGCAAAATTCCTCCCTTCCCCTCTAGTATTTTCGGTCAAGAGAGAATGAAAAATGGATGAACAAATTTTTTTCTTTTCTCTTCCTCAATACACGGCAATGGGGCATGCATGAGACCATTTTTTTCTTTTTCCATTTCTTTATTACCCATGCTCATTAATTTATTTTTTTCACCCATGATTCACCAACAAAACATGTCTATGACATGTTTTGCCCATATTTCTTTGTCATGGCGGCCATCACTTGTAAAAGAGGGTATTTGACATGCAAGGCCATTGTTTTGCATGCATGCTTTAATTAGTCATCACACATTCCCCATCATACTTTCAAAGTTTTTACTAGGTCCTTTCTAGTGAAATTCACATTTATAACTCTAAATTAAAGCATCAAAAATGTCACACATGAGTTAACACATATTATAGGCATCAAAATAAATATCAAATTATTTTTATGCCTCGGTTTTTGTGGTCCCGAAACCACATTCCGACTAGGGTCGTTTTAAGGTTATCACATACGTTATATAAAGGATTTAGCCTGGACTGGTAATCTTGTTATACGATATGTGGCTCGAAAGTGTGTTCCTTGATTAAGTGCCCTAATAGGTACCCTCGAATAAGAATTGACGAATTATTTAATCGTACACCCCGAGTGTACTACTTGAGTATCCATCGGAATTTCAAAGATTCAACAAACATAAAACTCTTGACATGGCATGAGAATTATAAGATTAAATGATAATGACTTGAAAAGAAATATTGCATGATGAGCTCATCTATGTTTACTTGATTGTTATGAGGATTTTTGGTGACTAACATGTTTGATTGAATGCATGTGTTTAGGCAATATTGCTAATGGATGGAAAACATGATTTAGTATGCTTAGATTTAAATAACGGGATCGATAAGTTTAGTTTCCGTTATATGAACTTACTAAGCATGTAATGCTTACTCCATTTTATTTTCGCTGTTTTATAGTGTGACAGCCCAAAATTGACCCTAGTCGGGAAGTGGTTTCGGGACCGCTAAACCGAGTCACCGAAATGTTTGAATGTAATATTTATTGTCTAGAATATGTAATTATGAATGTGTGAAAATTTCAAGCTTCGATTTAGTCGATTGCATATGAATTCAGTTAGTAGGACTTGTGTGACACTTTTGAAATGTGATAGGCTAATCTATAAGGATCTAATAGTGCATGTAATAAAAAGGGAGGACTTGCATGTCAAATTTCCCCCCCTAATTAGTAGTGGCCGACCATGCTATGAGTGGAAACATGTCACAAGCATGTTATGTTAGTGAGGTATGTTAGGAAAAATAAAATAAGGAGTATGGGTAATAAAGAAATGGAAAAAAAAAAAGAAAGCATGTGTGTGAGTGTTTCCCCCCCCATTGCTGTGAGTTGAAGAAAAGAGAAAAAAAAATTTGTTCATCCTTTTTCATTTCTTTTGGCCGAAAATTCTAAAGAAGAAGGAAGGAGTTCTTGCTTCATGTTTGGTTTGGAAGAGGATAGGAAGAGATTTGGCCATACTTGTATCTAGATTAAGGTATGTTTGAGGTTGTGCCATGAGATTCATGCATGTTTTTAGTTGCTAGCTTGAGTTCTAATTAGCCCATGGTTCAAATCTTTGCTATGTCATGGGGATGATATTCGGCCAAGGTGGATTTTGTGTTAATGCCATTGCATGCTAAATATGAAGCTTGTTAATGATACATGTGATGGTGGATTGATGACTCTTGGATTTTCTTTTTAGCATTTTTGAGTGAGACATTAAGTTCTTTGTTTAACCATGACCAAAATTGAAATGGTATGGTGTTGTGATGTATTCGCCATGGTATATCCATAAGTATGATTTATGCTTATTGCATGGTAGGTAAGATTTGTGTTTTGGATTTATTTTCATGTTTAGTTATAATCAACTTTGAGATTCGGCTCTTGCACATATATATATATATATATATATATGTTTGCACATGACGTATTGGTATGACATATACAATATCTCAAGGTATATACTTACATATGATGGTGTTTCGGTTATGGAGTACATGATGGATGCGTATTGAGTTATAATACGTAATGCATTAGTTAGTAAAAGGTATGCCATTTGTGTGTGGTATTGAGTATATAATTGGCCTCAACATAGACATGCATAATCGGCCACATGAATGAGTACATAGGTTGATGTGTTGTTCGGCCATAGGTAAGCATATTGAAGGCTTTATCTTTGTAACACCCCGTACCCGAGACCGTTTCCGGAGTCGGACACGAGGGGTTAACAGACTTAATTCACTTATTTGCACAGTCCATTTTAAATTTCCAGACGAGCTGGCTAACTGCGTCACTGTCACCTTAAAAATCATATCTCAAGTTCCAAAACTCAAAAACTAGTTCCGTAAATTTTTCCTGAAACTAGACTCATATATTCATCTACAAATTTTTTCTAGAATTTTTGATCGGGCCAATTAGTACAGTTTATTAGTTAAATTCTCTCCTGTTTCAGGGTTCGACTGCTCTGACCTTCATGAATTACGAGTTATATATTTCCCTGTACAGGGCTTCAATACTTATGCCATTTGTTTCTAATGAAACTAGACTCAAAAAGGAATCTATAAATGTATGGTATGACTTCTAATTATCTCTGGTTAATTTATAATGAATTTCCAAAGTCAGATCAGGGGATCCAGAAATTGCTCTGGCCCTGTTCCACGAAAACTTAAATATCTCTTAAAATCCGACTCATATTACCTTTTTGTTTCTTCTATATGAAAGTAGATTCATCAAGGTTCGATTACATAATTTATTCACTATTTAAATCCATTCCTAATATTTTAGTAATTTTTCAAATTCACACCACTCTTTGCTGTCAAGATTCGCCTTTAGGGTAGACCTTACCTATTACATAATTTTCCATGAATCAAATAGTAAATTGACATACATTATTATCAAGGGTAATCCCGATTAGCCATGACGACGTAGCACCAATAGGACCATGATTGGCCATTCCAATGGCTAGTCATTACCAAACATTTCCACACCACTTAATAACCATATCACAAGACCATAATGTTATACTTGAAATATACGAGCCATTTTCGCATGGCTATCTGAATACACATTACCAAAGGGTACTTAATTAACAACAAGGGTCAGCCCTATACATGCCATTTTCAAAATTGAACTAAAAGAGTACCAAAAGTGGCTTAGATAGTGTGGATGACTTCGACTTTGACACTCCCGAGTCCGATGGTGACGAACAAAATCTATAAAACAGAGAATCAAAGTGGCGAGTAAGCATTTTAATGCTTAGTAAGTTCAAGTAATGAAATTATTCATGACTAAGGTATAACGTTCATATGACTACATGAATAATTGCATATATGCATGTTCTCAAATCATACTTACTTCATGCTTCAACCATTATATTCATACACAGGAATCAAACCTAACTAGAGGTCGGAAGTTCGTTAATCAATTGAGCGAATACTATTTAAAAGGAATCAACCTTTCCGATGCATATACGAAACATACCTTATCGTTTGGATTTTATGTGCATATTAATTGAAATTATTACAGCAAGATCACTCACTTCCAAACCCAAGTACCTTCGGGATTTAGCCGGATATAGCAACTCGCACAAATGCCTTCGGGACTTAGCCCGGATATAGTCACTAGCACAAATGCCTTCGGGACTTAGCCCGGATATAGTCAATAGCACAAATGCCTTCGGGACTTAGCCCGGATATAGTCACTAGCACAACTGCCTTCGGGACTTAGCCCGAATATAGTCACTAGCACCATGCCTTCGGGACTTAGCCCGAATGTCATCCGAATAATCATGCACATATATCGATAAATCATGACACATCCATATTTCATTTTCATTACTAAAGCTCAAACACAAGACACTTATCAAACCTTACCAATTTTGGCTCAATAGCCATATACAAAGAGCATGATTTCGAGTGGCTTTATAACATGATCTCTATACACATTATCGGATACCTGTCATATGTATAAACTAATCACCTCAATATATCATTCAAGTAAAGTCATTATATCTCCGTTTATTCGTTATGCTTATATGTCATGACTTAATCAAATCATAAACTAAGTTTCATTACTCGAAGACTTACCTCGGATGTTGTCGAACGACTTCAACGGCTATTCAATTACTTTTTCCTTCCCTTTATCGGATTTAGTCCCCCTTTGCTCTTGAGCTTAAGTTCAACAAATTTTAAACTAGTCATTAATCGACTATTCAAGTATTACTTTCAGAATATAATACATATAGATTCGACTTTCACACATATAGATTATAGTAAGCTTTATAAAAATCAATAGATAATTCATTAGCAAATTTTCATTAATGTTTACAATATAATTACAATTTCCCTATAAGCTGACTTCCTAAGCAACAGTCACTAAAGTTTTAATAACTGGAGCTAAGAAACTCCAAATCAATTGCCGTTAATTTTTCTTGACAGAAGACTCATTTATATATTATCCATAAAATTTTCAAAATTTTTAGTTTAGCCCAACAATACCAGACTTTTCTTAAAGTTCACCTTGTTTCACTGTTTGACTAAACTGACTACACTTCACTATGAATCAAATTTCTCATTGTACAGAATTCAAAATATGTTCTTGTTTATTTCATTTGAAACTAGACTCATTAAGGAGTCTAAGCATATAAATTTTATCTTAGGGCCATTTTTGTACAATTTATACTGATTTTATAAAAAATGAGCAGGAATCTAGTAGTCATTTTGACTCACCCCACAATACTTCAAATATCTCAAGATCGGTAACTCTTTTGTTTTTATAGTTTCTTTTTAATGACATAATTTATTCAGCTTCTAACTCAACTCCTACAAATTATGGCGATTTTCTAAAATCACCTTCTGCTTTGTCCCCAAGCAGATTATTACCAAATCAAATACTAACATTTGCATTTCACCTCAATAGCTAGCTTAGCAAACCTTAATTTAACATATAATTGTTCATAACACAATTAAAGCATCCTCTCCATTCCATCAATTCAAAACACATACATTGCCCAATAATATCCAAAATCATATTCGGCCTTAGTACACAACTTGTTAGCCGATTTTTCTCCATTTAGCAACTAATGCACATATGTGCTCATTTGTTAGACTCTACTTCACCTAACTACCATTTTTTTCATCCAAATAACATGAACAACACCATTTCTTGAACATTTTCTCTTAATCGATTACTCATGTTACCAACAAGATTCAAAATTTGGACATGGGCTAACTAAGGGACTTAGTAACTAGCTTAATACACTCAACAATTTCAAAAGCTACCATGAATTACATACCTTATTTATACATAAATTTTCAAGGATTTCAAAGTACTTACCTCTTCCTAAACATCAACCAAGCTGAACATGAAACAGGGAATTCTTTTCTTCTCCCACCCTCAAGTCACGGCAAAGGAGGAACAAGGAGGAGACAACTTTTTTTTTTCCTCCCACTCACCTCATGTTCTATTATTCTTAATTCATTATTTTATTGTGTAACATAAAATTATTAGCACAAAATAATTATAATATGCTTTAGTCCATAACATGGCCAGCCACCATCTAGAATTTGGCCAATTTGACATGCAAGTACAAGCATTTTCTATCATGCATCAATAGGCCACTTTAACATTTGCCTAGCACATTTCTAAATTTTCTCACACAAGTCCTATTTAATAAAATTCACTTACAATTAACAAAATTCAAACACGAAATTTTCACACATGCATATATACATATAATAAGCATCAAATATGTCGGTTAATTATTTTTATGACTCGGTTTTGTGGTCCCGAAACCACTTTCCGACTAGGGTCACATTAGGGCTGTCACAATCTTGACTTAGAAAATTCGGCTAAGGAGAGTATTAACTAATGTGTTGAGTTTGATTCATGATTCCGTACATATGTGACTTTAATGTCTAATGAATATATGTGGGCTAAGTACCTTGAGTTCCTCTTTTCGATGCTCAAATGATTAAATCAATTTATTTGTTAAATTAAGCTCAAGAGCAAAGGGGAACTAAATTCGATAAAGGGAAGGAAAAAGTGGTCGAATAGCCATCGGAATCGTTCGACAACATCATAGGTAAGTTTTCGAGTAATGGAACTTAAATTATGATTCGGTTAGATTATGTCTTAAGTAAATCAAAATCATGCTCTTGTATGTGGCTATTGAGCCGAAATTGTAAATGTGATAAGCGTCTTGTGTTTGAGCTTTGGTAATGAAAATGAAATATGAATGTGTCATGATTTATTGATATATGTGCATAGTTACTCGAATGATATCCGGGCTAAGTCCCAAAGGCTTTTGTGCTAAGCGACTACATCCGGACTAAGATCCGAAGGCATTTGTGCTAGCGACTATATCCGGGCTAAGTCCCGAAGGCATTTATGCTAGTGACCATATCCGGGCTAAGACCCGAAGGCCTTGTGCGAGTGGTTATATCCGGCTAAACCCCGAAGATGCTTGATTTGGGAATGAGCGATCTTGCTGTAAAAATTTAAATTAATACGCTCGTAAAATCCCAGCGATGAGGTATGTCTCGTGTGTGCTTGAATTAGTTGATCCCTCACAAATCTGTATTCGCTCAGTCGATAAATGAGCTACCGGCCTTTGGCTAAGTTGATCTTTTGTGTATGAACATAAGGGTTGGTAATGTGAAGTAAGTATGATATTGAGAATTTGTGCATATGAAATTATCCGTTTAGCTATATGAATGCTATGCTTTTGTTGTGCTGGAATCCCTTGCTCAAAACTTACTAAGCATAAATTGCTTACTCTGTTTCTTTGTTTCTCTGTTTTATAGATTTTGGCTCGTCAGCTATCGGACTCGGGATTTTTGGAAGTCGAAGTCTCCCACACTATCAAAGCCCCCTTTTGGTACAATTTTGGTTGAACTTTGAAATGGCATGTATAGGACTACCCTCTTTGTTGTTGGTCATGTACCCATGGATTTTGTGTAAATTTGGATAGCCATGCGAAAATGGCTTATATACGTTTTTAGCATAGTACTATAATCGTTTTGTATGTTGATCACTAAGAGGTATGGAAATGTTTGGAAACGATTAGCCATTGGAATGGTTAATCATGATTATACTTTGTGCTATGTATGCAAAAAGGGCTAATTGAATCATGGAAACTATGAAATAGGTAAAGTCTACCTTAAAGGCAGATGCTGACAGCAGCAGCAATGTGGATGTGAAAAATCACTAAAAATAGTAGGAATGGAATTAAATAGTGAATAAATTATGTAAATGAACCTTGATGAATCTAATTTCATATGGAAGAAACGAAACGGTCATATGAGTTGTATGTTAAGAGATATTTAGGTTTTCATGAAACAGGGCCAGAACGGTTTCTGGATTCCCTATTCCGACTTTGGAAATTTATTATAAATTAACCAGAGATAATTAGGAGTCATACCATATATGTATAGATTCCTATTTGAGTCTAGTTTCTATAGAAACAAACAGTATCAGTATTGAACCCCTGTACAGGGAGATATCCAAGTTGTAATGCGCGAAGGTCAGTGTAGTCGATCCCTGTAACATGGGAGACTTTAACTAATAAACTTTACTAATTGGTCCCACCAAAAATTCTAGAAAAAAATTTGTAGATGCATATAGAAGTTTAGTTTCAGGGAAAAATCACAAAACTGATTTTTGAGTTGTGGAACTCAAGATATGATTTTAAGGTGACAGTGACACGCTTAGCCATTGTCTGAAATTTTTAAATGGACTGTGGAAATAAATATATTATGTCTGTTAGCACCTCGTGTTCGACTCCGGCCACGGTCTCGGGTACGGGGTGTTACAATTAAATTGGTATCAGAGCTACGGTTTATTCGATTCTAGGACTACCGTAATACGTTTGGGTCTAGCTATACATGCCATTTTGTGATTATTTGATAGTGTGGTGATTTCTAACAATTGAAAATGTGTTTGTTATAGTAATGGATCCCGATCCCGACCGAGTGGTAGCTGATGATCTTGAGAGTGTAGCACCTGCTCCCGCACAAGGGACAGCTCCGGCGGACTCTCAACCTATTGCTAGTAATCCGAATGATGAAGCTAGACAAGCTTTCTATAGCGTGATGAATGATTGGTTCAACCAATACATTCGAACTAATCTACTGTTCCACAACCTCCATTCTCTACTAATACCACCCCCACCTACAATACCTCCCAGAATCGACCAAATAAGATCAAATAAGCCCCAGTTGATGAATCCGAAAATACAGGCTCTGAATTTAAAGCTACGGACAGCGATGATGCTGAGCAAGCTGAATTTTGGTTGGACAACACTATCCGGGTACTCGACGAGCTATCTTGCACACCCGATGAGTGCCTAAAGTGTACTATCTCCTTGCTACGTGATTCTGCCTACTATTGGTGGAATACGTTGACTTCTGTTGTGCCTAGAGAGCAAGTAACTTGGGAGTTTTTCCAAATCGAGTTTCGGAAAAAGTATATCAGTCAGAGATTCATTGACCAAAAACGGAAGGAATTTCTTGAACTCAAACAAGGTTCCATGTTGGTTACCGACTAGGAATGAAAATTTGTGAGGCTTAGCCGGTACGCGCGAGAATGCATTTCTTCAGAAGCTGTGATGTGTAAACGCTTCGAAGATGGACTGAATGATGATATAAAGTTGTATGTTGGCATTTTAGAAATCCGAGAATTTGTGGTGCTTGTCGAGCGAGCTTGCAAAGCCGAGGAGCTCAGTAAGGAGAAAAGGAAAGCTGATGTGGGGGCAAAGGAGTTTCGTAAGAGATCATAGGGAAAGCCCTTTCAACAGTCATCAAAGAAATTTAGAGATGATCTAGGCCGATCTAGAGACACTTCGGGCTTTTCTAGACGAGATCGCGATCGACCCCAGTGAGCACACGAGTCACTTCGATCGCTAGTGTTGGAAATGATCGTCGAGACAGAGCGGAGTGCAGATTGTGGTAAATGGCATTCGTGGAGTTGTAGATTCCATGACCGCTCTGTTACAAGTGCGGATCAGTTGACCACTTCATTAAAGATTGCCCGAGGTTGTGCGAATGAATGTAAATCGAGTGGAAACCGGGTGCTACCATCGCCGAGGTTGACCATCTAGAAATACGGGCAATGCTAGTGGTGGTCGAGAGGATCTAGAGATGCTACGACCAGATCCGAGGCTCGCGCTCTCTGCTAGGGCTTATGCTATCCAAGCACGCGAGGATGCTTCCTCGCCGGATGTTATTACCGGTACTTTTACTCTCTTTGATACTAATGTGATTGCTTTGATTGACCCCGGTTCTACTCATTCTTATATATGCGAAACCTTAGCATCCAAAGAAGACTTTACCTATTGAGTCTCTCGAGTTCGTAATTCGGTGTCAAATCCTTGGGTCGTTACGTGCTTGTCGACAAAGTGTGTAAGAAATGTCCCCTAGTAATTGAGGTTCCTGCTTTTCCGCGGACTTGATGCTTTTGCCGTTTGATGAATTTGATGTTATTCTTGGTTTGGATTGGTTGACCGTGCATGATGCGGTTGTGAATTGCAAAACAAGACTATGGATTTGAGGTGCAAATAATGAGATGATCCGAGTTGAGTCTACGGACTTAAAGGGGTTGCCGGTGTAATATCATCAATGTTAGCCCAAATATGTAAGCAAGGTGCGAAGCATACCTTGCGTATGTACTTGATGATAAGGAGTTAGAAATAAAACCCGAATCTGCTGCGGTGGTTTGTGAATACCGGATGTTTTTCCCAAGAATTACCGAGTTTGCCACTGTTCGGAGATAGAGTTTGGTATTGAGCTTGTACCTGGGACTACGCCGATTTCGATAGCTCCGTATCGTATGGCACCAACCGAGTTAAAAGAGTTGAAAGCTCAGTTGCAAGAATTGACGGATAGAGGTTTCGCTCGACCAAGTTTCTCACCTTGGGGTGCACCAGTATTGTTTGTGAAAAAGAAGGACGGAACCATGAGGTTGTGCATTGACTATCGTCAGCTGAATAAAGTGACTATAAAGAATAAATATTCGTTACCGCGTATTGATGATTTGTTTGATCAACTAAAGGGAGCCTCAGTGTTTTCAAAGATAGATTTGAGATCGGGTTATTATCAGTTGCGGATTCGAGATTCGGATGTACCCAAAACTGCTTTTAGAACGAGGTACGGTCACTACGAGTTCTTAGTGATGCCGTTCGGGCTCACTAATGCCCCTGCGGTATTTATGGATTTGATGAATCGGATCTTCAGACAGTATTTGGACCGGTTCGTAGTTGTGTTCATTGATGACATCTTGGTCTATTCAAGAGATGAGACCGAACATGCTGAACACCTGAGATTAGTGTTGCAAATTTTACGGGATAAGCAGTTATATGTTAAGTTCAGCAAGTGTGAGTTCTGGTTAAGAGAGGTTAGCTTCTTGGGTCATGTGGTATCTGCATCGGGTATTCGAGTCGACCCGAGCAAAATTTCAGCCATACTTAACTGGAAGCCTCCGAGAAATATTACTGAGGTTCGGAGCTTTTTGGGACTTGTCGGCTACTACCGACGGTTTGTAAAAGGTTTCTCGATGATAGCCACACCGATGACGAAGCTACTTCAAAAAGATGTTAAGTTTGAATGGACGGAAAAATGTCAGAAAAGTTTTGATCAATCGAAAACTTATTTGTGAAGCTCAATTTTAGTGCGGCCCGAATCGTGCAAAGAGTTTGTCATCTATAGTGACGCCTCCCTACTTGGGTTAGGTTGCGTATTGATGCAAGAAGGTCGAGTTGTGGCCTATGCGTCGAGACAATTAAAGCCACATGAGAAAAATTATCCGACCCATGATCTCGAATTAGCTGCCATCGTATTCGCCTTGAAAATATGGCGACATTACTTATTTGGTGAGAAGTGCCATGTATTTTCGGATCACAAAAGTCTCAAATATTTGATGACTCAAAGAGACTTGAATCTGCGACAAAGACGTTGGCTCAAGTTGTTAAAAGATTATGAGCTTGTCATTGATTATCACCCGGGAAAGGCTAATGTGGTTGCGGACGCCTTAAGCCGGAAATCACTGTTTGAGCTTGTCATTGATTATCACCCAGGAAAGGCTAATGTGGTTGCGGACGCCTTAAGCCGAAATCCTTTGTTTCTCTGACGATGAATGTACACTTGTCTGTTTCTACCCGAAAATGTGTTAGTAGCTGAATTAAAGGCCAAACCATTATTGATTCATCAAATTCGTGAAGCTCAGAAAGTCGACGATGAGTTGGTTGCAAAACGGGCTGAATGTGTTCCGAATATGGAATCAGAGTTTCAAATTGATGATGACGATTGTTTGAGGTACAGAAATCGGTTGTGTGTTCCAAGAAATTCAGAACTCATTTCGATGATTCTGAACAAAGCTCATTGTAGCCGAATGTCAATTCACCCGGGGAGTACGAAAATGTACAACGATCTGAGACATCAGTTTTGGTGGCATGGTATGAAACGAGACATTTCCGATTTTGTTTCGAAGTGTTTAATATGTCAGCAAGTAAAGGCGGAACATCAAGTGCCTACGGGTTTACTTCAGCCGATCATGATACCTGAATGGAAATGGGAACGAGTCACGATGGATTTTGTATCTGGGTTGCCAGTGTCGGCAAGTAAGAAAATGCGATTTGGGTCATTGTTGATAGACTGACTAAGTCGGCTCACTTTATCCCCGTACGTACGGATTTTTCATTGGATAAACTAGTTGAATTGTATGTTTCTCAGATTGTGAGATTACACGGGGTACCTATTTCTATTGTGTCGGATAGAGATCCGAGATTCACCTCACGATTTTGGAAGAAATTGCAAGAAGCTTTGGGCACCAAGTTACATTTTAGCACCGCTTTTCACCCCCAAACTGATGGTCAATCCGAGCGGATACTTCAGATACTTGAGGATATGTTGAGATGTTGCATCCTCGAGTTCAGCGGTTCGTGGGAGCGGTATTTACCTTTGATTGAATTCGCTTACAACAATAGTTTTCAATCAAGTATTAAGATGGCACCTTACGAGGCCTTGTACGGGCATAAATGCCGTATACCATTGTTTTGGACTGAGCTCGGTGAAAGTAAAATTTTCGGAGTTGATTTGATTAAAGATGCTGAACGGAAAGTAAAAGTAATCCGTGAAAATCTGAAGGTAGCCACAGATCGCCAGAAGTCGTACGCGGATCTGAAACAAAAAGACATTGAGTATCAGGTGGGAGACAAAGTGTTTCTTAAAGTTTCGCCTTGGAAAAAGATACTCAGATTTGGCCGTAAGGGCAAGTTGAGCCCGAGATTCATTGGGCCGTATGAAATCTCCGAACAAGTTGGTCCAGTTGCGTATAGATTGATTTTGCCCCCTGAACTTGAAAAGATTCACGACGTCTTTCATGTTTCAATGCTTCGACGTTATAGATCCGATCTGTCACACGTGATTAATCCATCAGAAGTTGAAATTCAATCTGACTTGAGTTATGAAGAAGAACCGATTCGTATCCTAGCTCGTGAAGTGAAGGAGTTGCGAAACAAAAGGGTTCCGTTAGTAAAAGTGTTATGGCTCAAACACGGGATGGAAGAAGCTACTTGGGAACCCGAGAACTCTATGAAAGAGCGATACCCAAACCTATTTACCGGTAAGATTTTCGGGGACGAAAATTTCTTAAGTGGGGGAAAGTTGTGACAGCCCAAAATTGACCCTAGTCGGGAAGTGGTTTTGGGACCGCTAAACCGAGTCACCGAAATGTTTGAATGTAATATTTATTGTCTAGAATATGTAATTATGAATGTGTGAAAATTTCAAGCTTCAATTTAGTCGATTGCATGTGAATTCAGTTAGTAGGACTTGTGTGACACTTTTGAAATGTGATAGGCTAATCTATAAGGATCTAATAGTGCATGTAATCAAAAGGGAGGACTTGCATGTCAAATTCCCCCCCTAATTAGTAGTGGCCGGCCATGCTATGAGTGGAAACATGTCACAAACATGTTATGTTAGTAAGGTATGTTAGGAAAAATAAAATAAGGAGTATGGGTAATAAAGAAATGGAAAAAAAAAAAGAAAGCATGTGTGTGAGTGTTTCCCCCCCCATTGCCGTGAGTTGAAGAAAAGAGAAAAAAAATTTGTTCATCCTTTTCATTTCTTTTGGCGAAAATTCTAAAGAAGAAGGAAGGAGTTCTTGCTTCATGTTTGGTTTGGAAGAGGATTAGGAAGAGGTTTGGCCATACTTGTATCTAGATTAAGGTATGTTTGAGGTTGTGCCATGAGATTCATGCATGTTTTTAGTTGCTAGCTTGAGTTCTAATTAGCCCATGGTTCAAATCTTTGCTATGTCATGGGGATGATATTCGGCCAAGGTGGATTTTGTGTTAATGCCATTGCATGCTAAATATGAAGCTTGTTAATGATACATGTGATGGTGGATTGATGACTCTTGGATTTTCTTTTTAGCATTTTTGAGTGAGACATTAAGTTCTTTGTTTAACCATGACCAAAATTGAAATGGTATGGTGTTGTGATGTATTCGGCCATGGTATATCCATAAGTATGATTTATGCTTATTGCATGGTAGGTAAGATTTGTGTTTTGGATTTATTTTCATGTTTAGTTATAATCAACTTTGAGATTCGGCTCTTGCACATATATATATATATATGTTTGCACATGACGTATTGGTATGACATATACAATATCTCAAGGTATATACTTACATATGATGGTGTTTCGGTTATGGAGTACATGATGGATGCGTATTGAGTTATAATACGTAATGCATTAGTTAGTAAAAGGTATGCCATTTGTGTGTGGTATTGAGTATATAATTGGCCTCAACATAGACATGCATAATCGGCCACATGAATGAGTACATAGGTTGATGTGTTGTTCGGCCATAGGTAAGCATATTGAAGGCTTTATCTTGACTTAGAAAATTCGGCTAAGGAGAGTATTAACTAATGTGTTGAGTTTGATTCATGATTCCGTACATATGTGACTTTAATGTCTAATGAATATATGTGGGCTAAGTACCTTGAGTTCCTCTTTTCGATGCTCAAATGATTAAATCAATTTATTTGTTAAATTAAGCTCAAGAGCAAAGGGGAACTAAATCCGATAAAGGGAAGGAAAAAGTGGTCGAATAGCCATCGGAATCGTTCGACAACATCCGAGGTAAGTTTTCTAGTAATGGAAATTAAATTATGATTCGGTTAGATTATGTCTTAAGTAAATCAAAATCATGCTCTTGTATGTGGCTATTGAGCCGAAATTGTAAATGTGATAAGTGTCTTGTGTTTGAGCTTTGGTAATGAAAATGAAATATGAATGTGTCATGATTTATTGATATATGTGCATGGTTACTCGAATGATATCCGGGCTAAGTCCCGAAGGCTTTTGTGCTAAGCGACTACATCCGGACTAAGATCCGAAGGCATTTGTGCTAGCGACTATATCCGGGCTAAGTCCCGAAGGCATTTATGCTAGTGACCATATCCGGGCTAAGACCCGAAGGCCTTGTGCGAGTGGTTATATCCGGCTAAACCCCGAAGATGCTTGATTTGGGAATGAGCGATCTTGCTGTAAAAATTTAAATTAATACGCTCGTAAAATCCCAGCGATGAGGTATGTCTTGTGTGTGCTTGAATTAGTTGATCCCTCACAAATCTGTATTCGCTCAGTCGATAAATGAGCTATCGGCCTTTGGCTAAGTTGATCTTTTGTGTATGAACATAAGGGTTGGTAATGTGAAGTAAGTATGATATTGAGAATTTGTGCATATGAAATTATCCGTTTAACTATATGAATGCTATGCTTTTGTTGTGCTGGAATCCCTTGCTCAAAACTTACTAAGCATAAATTGCTTACTCCGTTTCTTTGTTTCTCTGTTTTATAGATTTTGGCTCGTCAGCTATCGGACTCGGGATTTTTGGAAGTCGAAGTCTCCCACACTATCAAAGCCCCCTTTTGGTACAATTTTGGTTGAACTTTGAAATGGCATGTATAGGACTACCCTCTTTGTTGTTGGTCATGTACCCATGGATTTTGTGTAAATTTGGATAGCCATGCGAAAATGGCTTATATCGTTTTAGCATAGTACTATAATCGTTTTGTATGTTGATCACTAAGAGGTATGGAAATGTTTGGAAACGATTAGCCATTGGAATGGTTAATCATGATTATACTTTGTGCTATGTATGCAAAAAGGGCTAATTGAATCATGGAAACTATGAAATAGGTAAAGTCTACCTTAAAGGCAGATGCTGACAGCAGCAGCGATGTGGATGTGAAAAATCACTAAAAATAGTAGGAATGGAAATAAATAGTGAATAAAATATTTAAATGGACCTTGATGAATCTACTTTCATATGGAAGAAACGAAACGGTCATATGAGTTGTATGTTAAGAGATATTTAGGTTTTCGTGAAACAGGGCCAGAACAGTTTCTGGATTCCCTGTTCCGACTTTGGAAATTTATTATAAGTTAACCAGAGATAATTAGGAGTCATGCCATATATGTATAGATTCCTCTTTGAGTCTAGTTTCTATAGAAACAAACGGCATCAGTATTGAAGCACTGTACAGGGAGATATCCAAGTCATAATGCGCGAAGGTCAGTGTAGTCGATCCCTGTAACATGGGAGACTTTAACTAATAAACTGTACTAATTGGCCCGACCAAAAATTCTAGAAAAAAATTTGTAGATGCATATATGAGTCTAGTTTTAGGGAAAAATCACGAAACTGATTTTTGAGTTGTGGAACTCAAGATATGATTTTTAAGGTGACAATGACACAGTTAGCCAGCTGTCTGGAAATTTTTAAATGGACTGTGAAAATAAATATATTATGTCTGTTAGCACCTCGTGTTCGACTCCGGCCACGGTCTCGGGTACGGGGTTTTACATATAGTGCTCGGAAGCTCGTGAAGGTTGAAAGATCATTGGAGCATCGTCACATTATCAACTAGTCATTTTGGGTATACTTAGTAAATTCATTTTGGTATAATGACATGTATAGGACAACTTGACCAATAGTGACTTGAAATGTTATTTTGTAACCTAGCCATTGGAATGACAAGTGATGGTTCATTTTGGTATGACTAAGTAGATTATTATGATATATATATACACATGTGTTATGTTAGGAATATGTGGTTCAATGTTGTGAATGCCTAAGTTAAAATAAGGTAAGGTTGTGATCATGTATGCTTGTAGTGATATACCTTGTGAATGATGAAATTTGCTTAACTTGAATGTTTGGATTTGTTGGTATTGGATGTGTGTTTCAAGTGCAAGTCATAGATGAAATTTTGGGTGAGAAATGAAGCTAGAAATGACTTCATTTTGTCCACACGGGCATGTGTCTAGACCGTGAGTGACACACGGCCTGGTACCACGAGCATGTAGTTAGGCCGTGTGGCCCTTACACCTAAATTGTGAGAAACAGAATGCTCAGAATTGAGCACACGAGTAAAGACATGGGCGTGTGTCTCCGCCGTGTGTGCCACACGACCTAGAACACGGGCGTGTGTCTTGGCCGTGTGAAACCTGCACCTAATTTCGAATTGAATTAATTAACCACATGGCCTAGCACACGAGTGTGTGGCATGGCCTAGCACACGAGTGTGTGGCATGGCCATGTGTGCAAGTCAGAAAGTTACACGGGGTTGAACACAGCCTCCAGCACGGGCGTGTGAGCCTTGCATCTTAGAAAATTTTTGAAAAGTCATGAAAAATTCTTAAAATTTTCGATTAAGTCCCGACTCGATTCTAATACTCATATTAGGCCTCAAGGGCTCAATTAAGGGACGTTATGAATGAACTCGGTAAATGAATAGTAATTTACATAAGTTATTTGTAAATGTTTCTAAATGTTTTGGTAATGCTTTGAAACCCTGTTTTGACGATGTATATGGGTTAGAGGTGTTACATTTAGTAGTATAAGAGCTATGGTTTAGCCGATTCTCAGATTTGATGTAGCGAACACGAGTTTAGCTATACATGCCATTATATAAATTGTGATAGTGTGATGACTCCTGATTATTTTAAATGTGTTTTTCATATAGTAATGTCATCCAATTGACCTAGAGCTGAATCTGAGGAAGCTGAGAGCAATGCTTCAGCTTCAGTTCAAAGAGTTGTGTCTGCGTCTGGTAGTGAAAGGCCCGTGTTTGAGGGCCGAAGTGAGGAGGCAAAACAATCCTTCTTTTAAATGATGAATGAATGGTTTACACAGTACCTGAGAACAAACCCTGCTATACAAAGACCTCCTCCACTTGCTCCTCAATTGGTTTGTAAAGTACCACAGGGTGCCGTACCTATTAGAATTGGTAAGCCTCCGATAGATAAAATCCGCAAGCATGGGGCGGAAGAATTTAGAACTACCGCAGATGATGATCCGGAAAGGGCCGAATTTTGGCTAGAAAATACTATTCGAGATTTTGATGAACTATCCTGCACACCTTTCGAATGTCTGAAATGTGCAGTATCCCTACTGAAAGATACAACTTATCATTGGTGGAATACCATAACTTTAGTTGTACAGAGAGAGAATGTTACATAGGGATTCTTTCAAGCTGAATTCAGGAAAAAATATGTTAGTCAGAGATTCATGGATCAGAAAATAAAGAATTTCTAGAGCTTAAACAAGGAAATATGACTGTGTCCGAGTATGAACGAGAATTTGTTCGGCTGAGTAAATATGCTCGAGAATGGGTCCAATCTGAGGCCGAGATATGTAAATGCTTTGAAGAGAGTTTAAATGAGGATATCAAGTTATTGATTGGAATTCTAAAAATAAGTGTTAGCTGATCGAGCACACAAAGCTGAGGAACTGAGTAAAGAAAAGAAACAAGCACTACAGGAAAACAGACTTTTAGCGGTGTTTTTAAGCGCCGCTAATACTTTTAGGGGCGCTTTCCCAAGCGCCGCAAAAAACGTCGCTATATGTAACGCCGCTAAAATTAGCGGCGTTTTTTTGAAAAAAACGTCGCTAAAAGTCCTGGTCTTTAGCGGCGCTTTTTATAAAATGCCGCTAAAGATCAGGACCTTTAGCGGCACTTTTTATAAAACGCCGCTAAATACAGGGACCTTTAGCGGCGCTTTTATAAAAAACGCCGCTAATTTGCTCAGTTTTGCAATATGTATTTTTGCACCTATATCCAACCCTCTTGCAAAAAATTCATCCAAAAACAGTAAATATACCATGAAATCCAACCAAAGCCCGCAAATTTAAATAATAAAAAATTATACAAAAAATATATTATATAAATTTTAAATGAATATTCAAAATATTCTTACAATAATGTTAAAAGTTACAAGAAAACAAATGTCTAAGATGGCGGATTTTGAAATTGCTGGAACATAGTCATCATAGACTGAAGCTGTAGTTGGAGTTTATTGTATTTTCTTTTCTGCTCCGCCTCCCTCGCTGCTGCCTCCGCCTCTCGCGCTGCTGCCTCTGCTCTAAGTTGAGAAATTTGCTCATCTGTGCTAGCTTGTATCTGAACTATCTGATCTTTTAGCCTCTGAACTTCAGCTTGAGTTTGACTCCCGGAAGGCATGTATTGGTGCGAGGTGGATCCAAAATATTGGGTCAGGTTAACACCAGATCCTTGAAATCTAACTCGACCATACCTTTTAGGACCCAAAACTTCATTAATAATTCTGTTATCACTATCCTCAAAATTAACAGAACTATCAGTCGAAGTAGTTGCTTCATACTCTGCCTTCTTATCTTTTAGTTTCTCCTAATAAATCAGTCAAAGAGTTAGAAATGAAATATACAATATAAAGGAATACAACATAACATTATTTAAATTAAACTAATAAAAGATTTAATTAAAACATTATAATTAAATATTATAAATATTTATAATGAATCAAATTTTATTAAGTAAATATACCATAATTTCGCACCTCGGATGTCATCGGAGTTCCATCTTTTTCTCATGCGTAATGTCAAAAAGTCAAGGCGTCCAACGTTTTGACCAGATGAGGCTTCCTACAATATAGTAGTAAAAATATTATTTAATAGTAAAAGTCATTAATACTTGATAGAATTAATAAATCCATAGTACTGCGGCCTGAGCTATACAAGCAAAACTTCTCGACCCTGCTGTGTGCGTAAATTTTTGTTTTTGCCTGCTACTTTTTCCAACTCACTCACGGTCCTACATAATGAAATTATTATTACGTATATAGTAAATAATATAAACCGAAAAATTTATAAGAGTTTGCAAGTACATAATACCTCTCCTTTCTTTGAATTCCAAAATCGAACCGCATCTTCCCATTGGTACCTCAGCATTCCCGGTGGGACATTTTGCAATTTTTCTTCAAGGCTTATGGGTTTTTTAAAAGATTCTTTTTTCAAAATGCTTTTATGGTCTCTCCATTTTTTACACAATGCCTTCTTGATATAGGCATCAAAGACCTCTAAAGCAAACCTCTCCTAAAAAACACAAGTTTAGGAAGTAAATATAAATGAAACTTAAACCAAAGTATTATAAATTACATTAACATTTTGTTACCTTAATATTAGAGAGAGCTTGATTTTTATTGCTATCAGGCATGTTATGCCATGATTCGTAGTTGATGGGCAACATATTGGCATTTCGTGCTATAATGCCCAAATAGCCTGCTAAAAGTCGAGCTTCTTGTCCAACAGGCTGACCATGGTCATTTCTAGTTACTTTGACACGCTCGATGTAATTTAAGTTATATAAATCTTCTAGGAGCGCGTCGTCCTCGACTCTCTGACGTCCCACCATTTTCAGCTGAAAAATAATATATTATTACTATATTGAAATTTAAAAATAAATTAGTAATAAAATTTAATACAATTTGTAAAATAAACTTAACATTACTTTGAAATTCCACAGACTCGTCAAGTGTCTCCGGCACGCTTGAAGATCCAACAACTGTCTGCTGTTCAGTACTTACTTCTTCCGAATTTGTAGTATTCTGTACAATACTAAGATCTCTTAATCTTCTTCTAGGCATTTTTCCTGCAACACATAAAATAGTTAAAATTTTAGTAAGAAATAACAACAATAGTAAATATAAAATAGTTAAATTATATAACATGACCAATGTTAAAATTATAACATTACATATAAATAAAAATCATAAAATCTTACTACATCATAAATCGTAAATATCTTCGTCCACATCCTGACGAACCCATTGAAATTGTGTACTAGTACTAGGGATATTTTCATTTAAGTTTTGTTTTGGAAAAGGCAAAGTTTCTGATCTTTCAACGATGTCATCTCTACTTCCATTCCCCATGTCAAACAAGTCTCTAGGGGTGTTTCGGAGTACAACGTACCAACCCTCATCAATTGGATCTTTCGAGTAAAAAACTTGTTTAACTTGAGAAGAAAATACATACGACTCGTCTATCAAATGTTCTCCAGTGTGAATTAATCGAGAGAAATTCACCATTGTAAAACCAAACTGATCATTTTTAATTCCGCGAGCAGTATTACCATCAGCCCAATCACATCGAAATAAGACAACTTTTCATTTTCCATAGTAATCCAACTCAATAATGTCGGTTAGAAGTCCGTAATACTCCACATTTCCCTCGATAGGATTACTGTCCCTAGCACTAGCATAACTTGTAATTAAAGAATTAACAACTACTCCACAATTTTGAGTTCTCCTCAATCTCTCACAATATTTGGTATGAAATCTGAATCCATTCATGATGAAGCCACTATATCTTTTTACTACTTGATTCGGACCTTGGGAAAGCCATTTAACTTCGTCATTAATGACGTTCCCACTCCAAACCTATTGAATCAAAAGTAAATTGAGTAATTGTAAATGTTATGAGAAAACATTATTATTTGTCAATAAAATGTTGAGTTGCATACTGTTTGGCTTAACCATTCATGAAAAGATTCTGCGAATAACCTATTAATCTTGTGATGTTGTAATCTTCGTGAGCATGAACGAGATCTTAAGATTTGTTTGTACTCACTATGTTAAAAACATGTTTAATTCGTTAAAAAATAAACAAATCAAAAAAAGATGAATATTTATCATATTCTAGAACTTACTTGCGTAATTGTTCAAGTGCATTGTGGTGGAAAAGAACATATCTATGTGCTTGTATCCAAGATCGGTCATCTAATTCTGCAATTTCAACTTTGCCGATTGGTTCTCTATAACTTTGAAATAAATAAGTTTCGGCCAAGTTAAGATCATTGAGTTCGGCATTTCTACTTGGTCTATTCAATCTTGTTTCAACATCTTCTAAATATCTAGAATAGAATGTCATACACTCCTCTGCCAAGTAGCCTTCAGCAATTGATCCTTCCGGATAACGCATGTTACGGCAATAAGACTTCAATTTGCTTAGGAACCTAAACACCATATACAACATTATCAAAACTGGTAACTATAGGTATAAAGGTGAATGCCTTTGAAATATTAGCACCTTTCAATTGGATACATCCAACGATAGAAAATCGGCCTACCAATTATTGCTTCACGAGGGAGATGAATGACAAGGTGCACTATAATAGTGAAGAAGAAAGGTGGAAAGATATTCTCCAAATTGCATAATTTCAAAGCGGCTCGATCTTGTACTTTTTCAAGTTCTTCAACATTCAGAACTTTGCCACAAATTGCTTTCATTATATTGGACAGTTCAATTATACAGGACGTTACCTTCTTTGACATACAGCACCGTAAAGCAACTGGAAGTAGATCTTGCATCAAGATGTGATAGTCATGTGATTTTAATGAATATAGTCTTCGATCTTTAAGACTTACACATCGAGATATATTTGATGCATACGCATCCGGAACCTTTATGTCCTTCAACACCGTGCAGAACATTTCTTTCTCTTCCTTTGACATTGCAAAAATTGTAGGCGGCAACCAATATTTTCCATTAGGAAGTACTTGGGGATGAAGATCATGCCTAATTCCCATATGAACTAAATCAAGTCGACTCTGAAGATTATCTTTTGATTTACCATCGACGTTCAAAATTGTCTGGATGATGTTCTCGCAGACATTCTTATCAATATGCATTACATCAAGATTGTGGCGTAATATGTGATGCTCCCAATAAGGCAACTCAAAAAAAATACTTCTTTTCTTCCACAAGTCCGCCTCCGCCTCATTAGGGTCATCCTCCTCGTCAGATTCATCTTCAGATTCATCCCTTGATCGTCTATTTGTTTGCCTGTTAGATGGTTGATTCAGCTTCTCGTAACTAAAATCCATATCTTTTAACATGAATAAGATTTCAGATCCAATGGTCTGCTCAGGAGCTTTTTTCAACTCTTCAGTACCGTCAAATAAAGCCCTCTGAAATCTATAGCTATGATTTTCATCTAACCACCGACGATGCCCCATATAGCAGAACTTCTTCCCATTATATAACCACTGTGAACACGTTTGAGCAGCATAACAAGGACAAGCATAACGTCCTCTGGTACTCCAACCAGATAAATTCACATATGCTGGGAAATCATTAATTGTCCACAGCAAAGTAGCACGTAGGTAAAAGTTCTCCTTTCTCAATACATCATACGTCTCAACACCCGCCCGTAATTGTTTTAACTCTTCAATAAGTGGCTGTAGATATATGTCAATATCATTTTCGGGGCCTTTCTTTCCAGGGATAATCATAAATAATATCAAAGAAGATTGCTTCATGCAGAGCCATGGAGGCAAATTATAAGGAACAAGGACCACAGGCCAAGTACTGTATGAGGTGCTCATGATTTTAAAAGGATTAAATCCGTCAGATGCTAACCCGAGCCTTACACTCCGAGGATCACTTGCAAAGCTTGGAAATTTATTGTTAAATGATTTCCATGCTAAAGAATCTGCAGGATGCCTTAATAATCCATCATCCGTTCGTTGATCATGATGCCACGTCATAAACTCGGCTGTCTTTGACGACATGAATAGCCTTTGAAGCCTTGGGATTAGCGGGAAATATCGCAAAATCTTGTTCGGCTTCCTTATTGACTGTGGCCCATATTCATCCTCATTAACATCTTCTGCATCTCTATTCATCCAACGAGATTTACCGCAAACATGACAAGACTGTTGATTTCTCCGATCACCCCAATACAACATGCAAATCATTTGGGCAACTATGAATTTTGTTGTACCCAAGGCCCAAATCTTTTATCACTTTCTTCATGTCTTTACATGATTGAGGGATTTTTGCAAACGGGAACATTTCTCTCAAAAGCTCTAACAGCATTGTCAAAGAGTTTCCGGTCCACCCTCCCAAACATTTTAAGTGGAAAAGGCGAATACAGAATGACATTTTCGAAAATTTTGATCCCTCATAAAGTTCTTCATTCATTTCACCATGTAACGTGTAAAACTTTGCCGCTTCTTCATTCGGTTGTTCATCCAGTACACTTCTTCTCGCTTCCATAAAAGTATTCTCACCGATATTATAATCATCGGATGCAACATAGTTTGGTGGAAATGATTGGAAACCTTCACTCCGCATATTAACCGCATCATACCTTCCATGTCATCTTCTCTAACATACTGATGGTAACCACTATAAGGATAACCTGGATTAATCGTAGAAGAGGCTCCACTAGGTGTACACTCTCCATGGAAAATCCATTTTTTATACCCTCGAATGAAGCCATCAACAATTAGATGTTCGTAGACAACTTCACGATAATGCCAATAGATATTGCCACACTTCTTACACGGGCAAAGAATCATATTCTCTTGGCTTGAATTGTGAAATGCAAAATCTAAAAAAGATTGCACTCCATTTTGATACTCGTTGCTTGCCCTTGAGAAATTCATCCAAGTCCTATCCATTTCATAGTTGTTGAAGTCTAAAGTTGGCAATAAGTTACACGGGTAAGTTGTTTATTATGTAAGTCTTGGTATGATATATATATTTATGTTTTATGTAAGTTATGTAGATTATGTAAGTTATGAAATTTGAACTTTAAACTATACGCTTTTAAGGAAATTATTAGATTAAACTACATGTATTAGTTAAGTTATGTAAGTTGTTATGTACGTTATATGAGTTATGTAAATTATGTAAGTTATGTGAGTTATGTAAGTTGTTATGTAAATTATGTAAGTTATATCGGTTATGTAAGTTATATGGGTTATGTAAGTTATGTAATTTATTTAAGTAATGATCAATATTAATACTATTTTGATAAAAATTAGTTATAACTTTTAAAGACATTTAAAATTATTAAATATTAAAATCAAACATTATTTATATAAAACAATTGTAATTTGAATATAATAATATCAAAAATAAATGTAGTTTAATTTTTATATTATAATATATTTAAACAATGATCAATATTATTATATTGATAAAATTATTTATAAGTGGCCCTTCACTCGTTGAAATTTTTAAATCTTTTTAAGGTCGATAGAATTATTTATAAGCTCTATAGAACTTTTTTGAAATCTTTTTATAGAAATACCTTTAAAAATATTAAATATTAAAATCAAACATTATTAATATAAAAAATAGTAATTTGAATATAATAATATCAAAAATAATCGTAGTTTAATTTTTATAAGTAAATTGGAAATAAATTAAGGTTATATAAATATTCAATAGTAAATGAGCTTGATAGAACTTTTTCAAGTCTTTTGAATTTTTAAGATTCATCATACGTGGCGATGTTACACCTAGGGAGGATCCATTATATCTTACAGCTCGATATAAGGCAACTCGTCAGGTTTCTAGCCTATATACTTTGAATCTTTAAAATATTTAAAATAAGGTTGGAGAGAAGGTCAACTATTGTTGTAATTTTAATGGACAAGCAAGCTACATGGCAATAAAATTAATTCATACTTATTCATACTTAAGTTGAATCAAATAATAATTAAGTTGAACCAAATATAAAAACTTATTCATACTTATTCATACTCCAAATAATAATTAAGCTACAAGAATTAGGTCTGGTTCAAGTTTATTTAAAGGGCTGCAATTCATACATTTGATTAATGTTATGAAATAAAGGGTGTGCTTGTTTTTCTATCCCATAAAGGATATCCCACATGCGCATATTACTGTAAGTTGAACTATACCTCATGGTTAAGTAAGCAAAATTTTACGAACACATACAAGCATATCTAAATAACCAAATTTCACTTGCAACATAACTAATTCATACATTGCTCACTTGACTAACATTAATCATTTTTCATGTCATTTAGCCAAATCAAAACATGTCAATTTCATATGTTATAAATCTTGCTGAAATTTCATATACACAAGTAAATCAATTTATATATATTCGGTCATTTAATATGACTTCAATATAACAGTTAAAACATATTCATTCTTGACATCGTAAACCAAACATAAATAGTCAAATATCATAGCCGAACATACAATAACATATATATATATATATATATATATATATATATATATATAACAATTTTACCTTTACATCCCAAATCACCAAAATTCATGACATAAGTACATATGTATTCATTTATCTATCATCAACCAAATATAACAGCTCATCACTTCCATTTCCCAAACTAATAAATAAACAAATTACAGTCAAAATGTAATTCAATAATAAACCATACCCAAAACACATCCAACAACCATACTTAATTCACTTGAGTCGAATTATAACAACCACAAATGCATATCATACCAATTAACAATCTTACCAATATGAGCTAATTATAAACCATACTTATCATTACTTCATACCAAATCATATATCTAAGTAAAATGATTTTTTTCAAAATCATCATGATGAAACTATTATTTATGCGAATTTTGAACTAAAACGTACCTTAATAATTTCAACAAGCTGGTCTACTCCACTCTCACCAGGAAATAGAGGCTGGAGTCAGACAAATAGTATTTGTTAAGTAATTGAAAGTGAAAATGCGTATAAATAAGCAAAAAAAGTATGCAATGAAACACGTGCTCGATAGTACCTAGAACTGATGTAAGATATGTTTGGTTCCCCTTTCACCTAACAAAGTAGTTTTTCAACAACCTAGTCTACTCCACTCTCACCAGCAAACAGAGGCTGGAGTAAAAAAATTTGTATTTCTTAAGTAAGTTAAAGCAAAAATGCATAGAAATAAGTTAAGTAATTTAGCAACAAAACATGTACCTAGAACAGATGTTAATGGCTGTGGTGTATTTAGTTGCACCAAATATTAATTTAGGTGCTCGATAGTACCTACAAAAGATGTAAGATAATAAGAGTAGCACCAAATATATTTCAGTTCAAGCAAATATAAAAACTTGATCAATATCAATGCCAAATATTACTTTGAAGATTAAATGGCAGCTTCAGTTGAACCAATAGTTGCAGACACATGAATTGTTCATTTGAATTATTCTTGTAAGATTAATGTTTAATGCTACTTGTTTAAGACTAACTTCCTACATGTTTGTAAGTTCAACCGAATATGTACTTCAATCCTACTTAATGCTATGTTACACGGACTGTTCTCGTTTTCTGAAAAGTGGCACATATGCCCTGCACATATTCAGAGGATTGAGATAAAATCCTTCAAACATACAGAAAAGCTTTGAAAATATTGAACACAAACTAGTATCTGACACGCGATTATACGCATTTGAGATCAAACATGACAGGAATCGTTATTTGCATGTATAAATGCAAGGTACCAGCAATGCCTATTCGGAACAAAATTACATTTATCAAATAAAACAATTGCTGGCGATCATTTAAAATACTAATAATTCAGGTATGGTAGCTTCTGCTGCTTTTCCCAAATTCAAACTAGCAAAAAATATCTCCTCGTATATTACAGCTCAAAGAGAAAATAACTGGGCAAAAACATGAAATCCAGATTAAATTAGGCATAAATTCAGCATAACTACTACAAAGGAATAAACATTCCATAGTTCCAAAAACGGAAGAGAAAATTAACATAGTCAATTGCTTGCCGAGAAACATAAAACTCCAAACATAAAATTTAATAGAACCAGGAAGTAGTAACTGTAACATTTCTTTTTCCAAATCACTATGTTTTATGTTATAGACATACATAAATCAAATACAGCATGGGATTAAAAATGAGTAAAAAGAAATACTTGCAGGAAAATATCCATCAAGCATTTATAAAGCTTTTTAAACCCAATACTGGAAAGCTATTAACCTGCAAATAAAGTAACAAATATTTACATTGAATTTGTAATAAAAGTCAAAAACGATAAAGGTAGTATTCACGAGGAGAACCATAATTTTAATCATGGTAATCAAACGTAAAACTACAAAAACCAACATTTTAACAACTCATTTGACGAATAAATTAAACAAAAAAATTACATGCAAAATGACGAAATGGTTTCGGGGAGTAAAGAAATTTGTACCCAAATTACAAGATTAGTGTAGTAGAGAATTTTTCAACTGCTTCCAAAGTCAATATCGCACAGACCCAATGGTTCGGGGAATCACAGCAAGCGAGATGAGGGGAAAGGGAAAAGAGTTAGGGATTTCGGGGACAGGGGAACAGATTTAGGGAAAAAAGTATGGGGAAAAGGGGGGATTTGGGGAAAATGTTAGGGAAATGACTATGGGGAAAAGAGGGGATTTGGGGAAAATGTTAGGGATTTTGGGTTTGGGGAATTAGGGGAGGAAAGGGAAAAGAGTTAGGGATTTGGGATTTGGGATTTAGGAAAGGAAGAACCGAAATAGGGAAATGACTTATCAAAAAACTAAACTGATTTTGGGTAAAGGAGATAAACTTCAGGGGAAAAAAAATGATGTCGTTTCAAATAAGGAGAATATGTGGCGTTTTTAGCAAAGCGCCGCTAATGAGACCTTTTGTGGCGTTTTATGCGAAGCGCCGCTAATGCCACTTCTATCTACACTACAAAACGACGCCGTTCTAAATTAAAGTCGATTACAATTTGTGGCGTTTTCTATAAAAACGCCGCTAATATTCATATGAAACGACGCCGTTTTACTTTAATGTACAATTAAATTTTGTGGCGTTTTGTTAAAAACACCACCATTTCCTATCATTTGCGGCGTTTTATATATAAACGCCACTAAAACCTTTCATAATAAAAAATATTTTTTAAAATTTGATCAAAATTTAAAACTATATATTTAGAATTTCTTCTAAATTATATCCAAATAATGTTACTGTAGTACAAAATATATATTTCATATATTTATATTAGGTGTGTGCAATATATAAATTAATACACATTTTAAAATACATCAATATATTTTTATATTGAATAAATATAAATATTATGTATGCAATATATAAATTAATGAAATAAAAACATGATGCTATTTATATCAACAATTGTGTTAATATTTTACAAGATCTAGATCAAATTATAGTTCGTGTACACAATTGCACACTAAACCATTTTTCATCTTAGATATTTGGGATTTAACCCATTTTGATATATATTCTTTTAAAATAATAATTTATATATATTTATCTTATTTATATTTATCTTCTAAATTAAAATCCAAAATTATACTTTAAACCCTAAAACTATAAACCCTAACCCCTAAGCCCTAAACCCATCCCTAAACCATAAACCATAAACCCTAAACCATATCCCCAAACTCTAAACCCAAAAACCGTTCACAGTAACCCCTAAGCCAAGTACTATAAATCCTAGAACATAAACCCCAAACTATAAACTCTAAAATTCGTTAACCCTAAACCACAATCCTGGACATATTTTTTGGAATTCGTGTGGCCAATGTTAGTGTAGTACAAATTAAAACACATATGTTTATATTCTTATATTAAATAATATCGGTATTGTAACGCCCCAATTTTTGGGAATCCTGTGAATGTTGGCATAGGTTTAATTATGTTAGTGGGCCTCTAGAAAGCCCAAACTTAAGATAGAACCCGACAATTTTAGTTAATTTTTGTTCCATAAGAAAAAGGGAGTGAAATTAGGAAATAGGACCTATTTGAAAATGTTTGAAAATGCTATAGGCTAAATTGAAGTGGCCAAATAAATAGGAGTGCAAAATAGGAGGATTTGCATGACAAACCTCCCATTTTACATGAAGTGGCTAGCCATCATGTTGTTGTAGACAATATGAGCACTTGATATCCATAATTTATGGTACAAATTGATACAAATTGATAATGGGTTAGGTAAATGTTCCATGACAATGGATTAGGTAAATATTCCATGATAATGGGTTAGGTAAATGTTCCATGACAATGGTTTAGGTAAATGTTCCATGATGGGAATTTCATGTCTTTTGTATTAAAGAATTAAATGGATGAAATATGAAATTTTATTAAAAGAAAAAGGGGTGAAAAGAACAAAGTTTTGTCCATCTTTGTTCATCATAGCCTAAAGTTAGAGAAGAGAAAGGAGAGGAGAAAGCTCTTAAATGTTTGGTCACTTGGAGAAGAAAATTGAAGGTAAGTTCATGGTAGTTTGCTTCTATCTTGATGTTCATGAGTTCTTCTTGATTCTACCTTAACTCTTGAAGCATATTTTGGTTTTTGGTTGTATTGTGAGCATTTGGTCATGAATTAAAATGAAGGAAATGGTTGTTGTTTCATGTTCTTTTGATGAAAAATGGAAGATAGGTGAAGTTGAGCCAAACAAATGAACATGCATGTGCCTTAGATGCTAAAGGGAAAAATCGGCTAACATGTTGTGCTTTAAAATGATGAAATGGAGATTATACTTAAGTAAAATCATAGATATGTGATGATTGGTTGGTGATATACATGTTTAAATAACATGCATGCAAGTTATGTGTGAAAGAGTGAATTTGGTAATAAATCTGCTTGGGACAGCAGCAGTAACGTGACTTGGGAAAATCACCATAAATTGTGGGAGATGAATTAGAAGCTGAATAAATTATGTAATTAAAGCTTATTGAGTCTAGTTTCTAATTAAATAAACAAGAACATATTTTGAATTCTATACAATGAGAAATTTGATTCGTAATGAAGAGTGATCAGATTAGTCAAACAGTGAAACATGGGAAACTTTGAGAAAAATCTGGTATTGATTGGCTAAACCAAAAATTCTGAAAATTTTATGGATAGAAGATATATGAGTCTATTTTCAAGGAAAATTAACGGAACTTTATTTGGAGTTTTGTAGCTCCAGTTATAAATGATTTAGTGACTGTTGCTCAGGAAGACAGCTTGCAGTGAAATTATGATTATGTGGTAAACATTGACAAAAATTTGTTAATGAGTTGCTTATTGTTTTCTTATAAGCTTACTATGATCTGTAGGTGTGGTTGGCCGAATATTGTAAGGGGTTAATACGTAGTTTGTATTTGAATAGTTAGATTAACGTGTTAGTAATCCAATTGTAGGCTGTTCGTGTGTGGATCTCGTCAGCATATCGTCACAAACAGGTGTGTAACTAACACCCTCTTTCTTAGTCTAAATCGGCAAAAGTCGAAAAGCCGAAATGCCGAAAACCAGTATTTTGTAGATTTGCGAGTGTGCGAATGCTCGTGAGGTAAATCGATTAATGTTTTTGGTAAGCTGCAATGTTTAGACTGCAAAGTGCATGATTTTTGCGCCCTCGATATTTTTGGGCTTAATGGGCCAAAATTGGAATGATGGGCCAACGGGCCCAATTCGATAAGAACCCTCGGTACGTGATTCTGTAGTACGTGAAAGGTAGGAATATGCATGAAAAACCCTAAAATAGATAAATTACTGAAATACCTTTAAAAGTGGAAAATTTACAGTTTTACCCTTAGGAGATAAATTATCGAAATACCCCTAGGGTTAAATTGACCTAAATGCATGTTTGACTGTTGTTATGTACTGCATGCCATGTTGTTATTATCTGATGCATGAGACTGGGATATTGACGGAGGAAGTACTGAAAGTGGCTTGTCCACGTCTTGGAGGCTTTGCCTCAATTTATTGATAAGCGAGCAGCAAAGTAGGCAAGCTGTGGAGTGTTAATGGGTGGGTTGAGCTATTCCCACATGGAGTGTATGGCTGGTACGGGTGGAGTGTAGTGGTTGGTGGGTTGAGTAGTCTCCCCAAATGGACTTGCATATGTTTACTGATGTTGCATGTATTTTGAAATGGGCCGATGGGCCATACTGTTATCTGAATAAGGGGCTAAGACCAGTTTATTGTAATCTGAAAAGGGCTCGGCCCAGTACCCATTATTACTGAATGGGCTTAGGCCCAATAGGCTTGAGTGACTTGGGCTTTGAATGGGTTTTCCTTACACACTAAGTTTCCCCAAACTCACCCTTTTATTTTCATCCACGCAGGAAATCTCCAACCATAGTGGGCTTGGAGCTGTGAGGGAATTCGGAGTGGCCACCCGTTCGAAAGTTTGATTTTCTTCGTGAACTGGACATCCTTTTATTTACGTTTGAAGTTTTGAGTTTTAAATGTAATAAGGTCGCTTAATTATTTTGATGGTTTTAATATGTATTACTAAGATAGGTATTACTTATTTTAACTGTTGAAATTGGATAGCTTTAGGCGCGTTTTCAAAAAACAACAATTGATTTCAAAATAACACGACAACAAGCAAAGCTTCCGAATGAAAGTATTTTCCAAAATTAATCACTTTTCCTAAAATGACTTAATCAAATCGGTTTCCTAGAAATATCCATGACGTTAAGGTGTGGAAATGGCGGTATGCATGTCTAGGATTGGATCCGAAGGAGCTTGGTACTTAGCGATTCGATGGACTCGCCACCTCTTTTCCGGTTTCCTACCGGTGCATGACTTCCATTCACTTTAACCCTTAATGAATTAATCTTTTGAACATCAAGTACGATTTTCGGACTTAGAATGGAAATTTTTTTAACGTTTTTGATGTGGCATGCTGGATCTCGCCATAACTTCTGGGCCGGGTTTGGGGTGCTACAGGTATAGTATAAAATGGCATGAATCTCAATAAAATCCAAATGTTCTTCGGTTCCAATAGTATCATTTACTTGAAGCCTAAACCTAAACTTACACCCTAAATATATACAATCTTAATAATTTATTAATTATAATTACAAGGGACAAAAGTAATTAAAATAGAATCTTAATGCTTACCAAAACCCTAAAATAATTTAATTTTTATCATTAATCATAACCTCTAATCCCTAATAACATAACCCCTAAAACCATAAACATTAATATTAATTCGACCCTAGCTAATATACCTAAAACACAGTAAACCCCAAAACTCATACTCTAAAACATAAACCCATAACCTAAAATAATTAACATTATATCATAAACCCTAAAACTCTAAATTAACCATAGTCATTAAACCTAAAATTCATAACATTAAACATTAAAATAACATAAATTTTTTTGCGGCGTTTTTTAAAATGCCCCTATAGCTTACCAAAAGACGACGTCGTTTTTCTCAAAACTTTTGCGGCGTTTTTAAACAACCCCCGCTAATGCTTCACCTATTGTGGCATTTTAGAAAAAAAATGCTGCTAATTCTTGATATATTGCAGCGTTTATAGAAAGCGCCGCTAACACCTCTATAGCTCACCAATGCACGACATCGTATTTCTCAAAACTTTTGTGGCGTTTTTAGACAACCGCCGCTAATGCTTCACCTATTGTGGCGTTTTATAAAAAACGCCGCTAATTCTCGATATATTGCGGCATTTTCAGAAAGCGCCGCTAATGCCTATATAGCTGAGCAATACACGGCGTCGTTTTCCTCAACACTTTTGTTTTACAAAACCGCCGCTAATAGTCCCCTTTAGCGGCGTTTTTTTAGAAGCGCCGCTATACCTCTAACATTTAGCGGCGTTTGTATTCAACCGCCACTAATGTAAATCTTTTGCGGCGTTTTTTGTCCAAAAGCCGCTGAAAGCGCCACTAAATGTCTATTTTGCTGTAGTGAAGCCGAAAGAGAGGCTCGGGTTTCTTGGAAAAAAACTATGAGTAAGTTAGAATCATTTGCTTCTAAGAAATTAAGGAAGTATTATGATCATGTGACCACCTCTACGGGATATTCTGGTAGAGAGCGGGGCTCTCAACGTTCTAACCCAAGGTCTTCATCTCTATCTGTGACCAGTGTGGGTAGTGTTGGTAACCCCAAACCAAAATGTAAACATTGTAACAAATTTCATCATGGGGAATGTCGGTCTAAAAGTGGAGCTTGTTATAGATGTGGTTCACTTGAGCATTTTCTCAGAGATTGTCCAGAAAGAGTTGAAAAGGAGATAGAACCAGCTTCAAAACTGAGTAATCCTATCTCGAGAGGTAGACCACCTCGCCATCCCGATAATATTGGTGGTAGTCGAGGTACTATCAAGGATACATCAGTTAGAACAGAGGCACGAGCACCTGCAAGGACATATGCTATTCGTGCTAAAAAAGATGCCTATGCGCCAGACGTCATTACTGGTACATTTCTCTACTTGATACTGATATTACTGCATTGATTGATCCTGGTTCCACACATTCATACATATGCACGAACCTAGTGTTTATTAAAAATTTACCTATTGAATTCACTAAATTTATGGTTAAAGTTTCAAACCCCTGGACCAGTGTGTTATGGTGGATAAAGTCTATAAAAACTGTCCCGTTGATAGTAAAAGGTTATTAATTTTCGACTGACTTGATGTTATTTCCCTTTGATGAATTTGATGTGATCTTGGGGCTGGATTGGTTAACCCAATATGATGCACTGGTGAACTGTAAACAAAAATATATTGTATTAAAATGTGAGAATGGTAAATTACTTTATGTAGAATCTGATAAACTAGATGGATTACCTAATATGATTTCAGCAATGTCAGCACAGAAATATTTCAGAAAAGGTTATGATGCTTATCTTGCATATGTGTTGGATACTAAAGTATCTTATCAAAGATTCAGTCAGTTCCGGTTGTATATGAATTTGCTGATGTATTCCCAGAAGAATTACCTGGTTTACCACCGATTAGAGAAGTAGAATTCTCTATAGATCATGTTCCGGGTACAACACCTATAGCTATAGCACCTTACAGAATGAGTCCTACTAAATTGAAAGAGCTAAAAGTACAGTTGCAAAAATTGAATGACAGAGGTTTTGCTCAACCTAGTTTTTCACCTTGGGGTGCGTCGGTTCTATTTGTAAAGAAGAAGGATAGAACGTTAAGGTTGTGCATTGATTATAGATAGCTCAACAAAGTTACAATAAAGAACAAGTATCCATTGCCTTGAATCAATGACTTGTTTGACCAGTTAAAATGTATCACTGTATTTTCAAATATTGATCTCTGTTTTGGTTACTATCAATTATGGGTAAAAGAATCAAATGTACCAAAGACAACTTTTAGAACCAGGTATGGGCACTATGAGTTTCTTGTGATGCCATTTGACTTGAAAAATGCACCTGCAGTGTTTATGGATTTGATGAACAAAATTTTCAGCCCGTATTTAGACAGGTTTGTGGTGGTATTTATAAATGATATTTTGGTTTAGTCTAGGAATGAAAATGAACATGCTGAGCATTTGAGAATAGTGTTACAAACTCTGCGAGAGAAACAATTGTACGCCAAATTCAGTAAATGTAAATTTTGGCTACGGGAAGTTAGTTTTCTTCGGCATATAGTATCTGCTGAAGGTGTCAGAGTAGACCCAAATAAAATTTCAGCCATTGTTAATTGGAAGCCACCAAAGAATGTGTCTAAAGTCAAGTTTTCTGGGACTAGTTGGTTATTATCGGAGATTTGTAAAATGTTTTTCAATGATAGCTTCTCCGATGACTCGTTTGCTACAAAAAAATGTAACATTCGATTGGATTGACAAATGCCAGAAGAGCTTTGACAGATTAAAGGCTTTATTGACAGAATCACCTGTATTAGTCCAGCCTGGATTGTGTAAGGAATTTATAGTTTACAGTGATGCGTCATTGAATGGTTTAGGCTGTGTTTTGATGCAAGATGGTAAGGTAGTAGCCTATTCTTCACGACAGCTAAAGCCACATGAAAAGAACTACCCGACACACAATCTTGAATTGGTGACCATAGTGTTTGCATTAAAAATCTGGCGGCATTTCTTATTTGGTGAAAAATGTCACATATTCACTGATCATTAAAGTTTGAAATATTTGATGCCACGAAAAGATTTGTTTGAGATAGTGCAGATGGCTTGAGTTATTGAAAGATTATGATCTTGTTATTGACTACTATTTGGGAAAAGCCAACGTAATGGCGGATGCTTTGAGCAGAAAATCCCTGTGTACTTTACGAGCAATGAATACCTGATTATCATTGACTGATGATGGTTCAATCATAGCTGAGTTGAAAGCTAGACCAATGTTTTTACAACAGATTTCTGAAGCTCAGAAAAATGATAATAAGTTGCAAGAAAAATGGATACAAAGTGAATCGACTTCTGACTCAGAATTTCAAATTGGGACTGATGGTTGTTTGTTATTCAGAGGCAGAGTATGTGTACTGAAAAGTTCAGAATTGGTACAAAAGATTTTGAATGAAGCTCACAATGGTAACATGTCTGTACATCCTGATATTAATAAAATGTATAATGATCTGAAAAAGATGTACTGGTGGCTGGGAATAGAACGAGATATTTTTGAGTTTGTATCTAAATGTTTGATATGTTAGCAAGTGCAAGCTGAACATCAGTTGCCTTTTGGACTACTGCAGCCAGTTACGATACCAGAATGGAAATGGGAAAGAATTACTATGGACTTTGTAACGGGATTACCCCTATCTCCAGGGAAGAAAGATACCATTTGGGTAATCATTGATCGGTTGATAAAGTCTACACACTTTATTCCAGTACGTATGGATTATTCCTTGGATAGATTGGCTAAATTATATGTTTCTGAGATTGTTAGATTGCATAGAGTGCCTGTGTCCATTATTTCAGATAGAGATCCTCAGTTTACATCTCAATTCTGGAGCAAATTGCAAGAAGCTCTGGGTACTCAGTTACATTTTAGCATTGCATTTCATCCCCAGACAAATGGTCAATCTGAACGGGTAATACTGATCTTGGAAGATATGATTCGATGTTGTGTACTTGAGTTTGAAGGTAACTAGGAAAAGTATTTGCCTTTGGTTGAATTTTCTTATAATAACAGTTATCAGTCTAATATTAAAATGGCATCGTATGAAGCTTTGTATGGATGCAAATGTAGAACTCCATTGTATTAGACAGAACTCAGTGAGAAAACATTACATGGAGTTGACTTGGTTCGAGAGACTGAGGAAAAG
The DNA here is from genome assembly GCF_025698485.1 of Gossypium arboreum. Taxonomy (NCBI): domain Eukaryota; kingdom Viridiplantae; phylum Streptophyta; class Magnoliopsida; order Malvales; family Malvaceae; genus Gossypium; species Gossypium arboreum. The sequence continues at coordinate 128,137,770 of NC_069075.1, forward strand.
TGAAGGTAATTTGATACAGCTTGAAAGTAGCATCTGATCGTCAAAAGTCCTACGCTGATTTGAAACGAAAATAAATAGAATTTCAAGTCGGTGACAAAGTATTCTTAAAAGTGTCGCCTTGGAAGAAAGTTCTCCGATTTAACCGCAAAGGAAAACTAAGTCCACGGTGCATTAGACCATATAAGATTACAGAAAGAATTAGACCGGTTGCTTATCTGTTAGCTTTACCAATAGAACTTGATCGGATTTATAATATTTTTCACGTGTCTAAGCTACGGTGGTATCAATCCGATCATTCACATGTTATCTCTCTGAAAGCGGTAGAGATTCAGCTTGATATGACATATAGTGAAAACCAATCAAAATCTTACCTTGGGAAACAAAAGAGTTAAGAAATAAGAAGGTAGCGTTAGTAAAAGTTCTTTGGCAACTACATGGTATGGAAGAAGCCACTTGCGAACTGGAGGATACTATGAGGAAGCAATACCAGAATCTTTTTACTGGTCAGGTTTTCGAGGAGGAAAATCCTTAAAGGGGGAGAGTTGTAATAGCCCATTTTCAGTGAAATCGGAATAGTGGTTTCGGGACCACAAATCTGATCCGAAAATAAGGTTTATTTTTATTTCATTATATGGTCCGTGTTATAATAGGCATGTCGTGTGAAAATGCTGATATGAAAATTTTATCCACTAAGTGTTTAATTACGAGAAGGACTAAATCGCATAAAATGTGAAAGTTGAATTCTAGTAGCTATAAGGATCAAATAGCTATAGAAATCAAAACTAGAGGTCATTATATGGTAATTAGACCATTAAAAAAAGTATGTAGATTTTTCTTGGTGACTCATCCATGGAAATATAGAAAAAGGGCAAGGATTAAATTGGAAATAGTAAAATACTTAATTAATTAAAAGATGAAAAGAAAATATATCATCTTATTTTTATCATCTTCAACCTAAAAACACATGGAAACACTAAGTGAGAGAAAAGAAACTTTCAAGGCTTAATTGTGTAAGTTTTCTTGTCCTGTTTTTAATAATTTTGATATTTTTGAAACCAGGATAGCTTAATCTCTCTATTTGAGGGATTAATTTGAAAAGTTATCAAGGTATGAAAAATGGGTCATGGATGTATATGCTGGAAATTAGAAATTTATGGTAGAAAATGAAAGATTATTGATAGATAAACAACTTTTACAAAGTGATTTTTGATGAAAACATGATTAAAGGACTAAAATGTGAACTTGTGAAATTGAAGAAAAATTCTAAAATTTTATGAATACATGTGCTGAAAATTTTGTAATGGGATTTTGGATAGGCTTGGAATAGAGAGTAAATTGCGTAAGTTTCATTTTCTGAGCCTAGGAATGAAATCGAAATTTATGGAAAAGTTAGGGACAAAATGGTTAGGGACAAAATGGTAATTTTGCCTAAGATGTAGATTAAGTCCATTTAAATATGAAATGTGTGAAATTGATGGTTAAATTCATTTATATAGATTTAGATAACACTAATTCGAGGTTAGATCGAGAAAAAGAAAATGTTTCGGATTAGTAGATTTCTAACTTGAACAAGTGTCGAGATAAGTTTGTGTAACTTAATCGGGCATGTAAATATGTTTAATTGAATGTTTTGATTGTATGAAATGTTATTACCATTTGATGTGAATTATTTGATTTTTATAAAGAAAAATTGAATACATGCTTGAAATGATGAAAAAGGGTTAAGTCCCGATTGAATATTGTATTCCGATGAATATATACGCTTTCCCGAAATAAATGGGGTCCTGCATTTGTTGTGGACGGGATTTAGCTCGGACGAGAAATCCTATTGACCTTGTTAAAGAAAGGATTTACCCTGGACGGGTAATCCTAATACCTTTCGAGTATACGTTACGATTAGGGTTTTGCCTGGACTAGTAATCCTAATTGAGCTTTTTTGGGCTTACATTATATAAAGGATTTAGCCTGGACTGGTAATCCTGTTATACGATATGTGGCTCGAGAGTGCGTTTCTTAATTAAGTGCCATAGTAGGTACCCTCGAATAAGAATTGACGGATTATTGAATCGTACACCCTGAGTGTACTACTTAAGTATCCATCGGAATTTCAATGATTCAATGAACATAAAACTCTTGACATGACATGAGAATTATAAGATGAAATGATAATGACTTGAAAAGAAATATTGCATGATGAGCTCATCTATGTTTACTTGATTATTATGAGGATTTTTGGTGACTAACATGTTTGATTGAATGCATGTGTTTAGGCAATATTGCTAATGGATGGAAAACATGATTTAGTATGCTTAGATTTAAATAACGGGATTGGTAAGTTTAGTTTCCGTTATGCGAACTTACTAATCTTACTCCGTTTTATTTTCCCTGTTTTATAGTGCTTGGAAACTCGAGAAGGTTGGAAGATTATTGGAGTATCGTCACACTATCAACTAGTCATTTTGAGTATACTTAGTAAAATCATTTTGGTATAATGGCATGCATAGGACAACTTGAACAATAGTGGCTTGAAATGTTTTGTTGTAACCTAACCATTAGAATGGCTACTGATGGTTCATTTTGGTATGACTAAGTAGATTATTATGATATATATATACACATGTGTTATGTTAAGAATATGTGATCCAATGTTGTGAATTCCTAAGTTAAACTAAGGTAAGGTTGTGATCATGTTTGCTTGTAGTGATATGCCTTGTGAATGATGAAATTTGCTTAAGTTGAATGCTTGGATTGGTTGGTATTGGATGTGTGTTTCAAGTGCAAGTCATGGGTGAAATTTTGGGTGAGAAATGAAGCTAGAAATGACTTCATTTTGTCCACACGGGTAAACACATGGGCGTGTGTCTGGACCGTGTGTAACACACGGCCTAATAACATGGGATGTGGTTAGGCTGTGTGTCCCTTGCACCTTAATTTTGAGAAACAGAATGTTTAGAATTGAGCACACGGGTAGAGACACAAGCGTGTGCCTCAGCCATCTGTGTTACACGGCCTAAAACATGGACATGTGTCTTGGCCGTGTGAAACCTGCACTTAATTTTGAATGGAATTAATTAACCATACGGCCTAACACATGGGCGTGTGGCATGACCACTTGTGCAAGTAAGAGAGTTACACGTGGTCGAACACGGCCTCCAGTACGGACGTGTCCCAAGGTTACACGGGTGTGTCCCTTGGACCATACGGGCATATGAACCTTATATCTTTGAAAAATTAAGTCCCAGCTCGATTCTAATGCTCGTATTGGGCCTCGAGGGCCCAATCAAGGGACGTTATGAATGATCTTGGTAAATGAATTGTAATTTACATAAGTTATTTGTAAATGTTTCTGAATGTTCTGGTAATACTTTGAAACCCTGTTTTGATGACGGATACAGGTTAAGGGTGTTACCGGTTATTATACATGCTTTTCCTTCATCCTTTTCTTACCCGTTAAACCATCTAGAATTACATCGGATACTCAAGAGTACTCACACATAGTGTGCCTTTTCATGTAATTGTAACCTTTCCTTTTCAATAGTGCTCACACAAGTTATAAAATGGGTCTACTCATACAAGTTGTGGGTTGGAATGTTAGCTACACATTACTACTCACATGAGTTGTGGAGAATCTACAAGAAATGCAGGACCTCAGCAATCGGTAGGACATTCAAGACCAGCACCTGAAACCGTATAATCCTAATAACATGTCATTTGTATCCTAAGAATTATTAAAGTTCAAACAGGATTACTTAACCATCAATTGTTCAAAACATTGTGATATATCAAAGTCTAATTTATATTCAACATATTATAACAAATAATCAAATCAAATTATAATTAATAAGATTATAATTCATACAAACTTGCCTCGATACCACGATTGTTTTAACAAAGTCGAAAACTAATCCAACACCTTAGTTTTGCCTCGATTTAAGTCCGGTTGTTGCATATCTTGATCTAAATAATAATTTCATTCAATTAAGTATCTCAGATAACCTCAATTATTCAATTAAATCTATAATTCATATTATCATGAAATTATAAAATTACCCCACCTATTTTAAGTTTTTCACAACTTAGTCCCTAAGTTCATAACTTGAAATTTAACCATTTTTAACCTAAACCCATGATAACCGATTCTTCCCTAAGCTTAAAATAATCTACATTTTTCCATTATTTCATACAATATACATGAAAATTTTCAATTAAGCAATTTAATCCCTAAACCTTACATTCATAAAAATCCTTTTAACAAATTATGGTCATTTAACAACCAAATTTAATTATCTATAGGGTTAAAACCACGATTTCTAACACCATCGAAAACTGGTCGTTACATTTATAATTCAATCAACTAGAATTTATAATTAGTAAATCTTATTAGATGATAAATGTCACACCCCAAAATATATAAATATCATGCCTCAAAATATAGGAGGTTAGTTGTAATAAATAAATAAGAAATAAACCTTAGGCTTGATGGTTAAGTAACTTATATATTTCTTAGAGGTTCAAGGTTTAAACCATACCTATTCCATTTTTCTCTTTTTATTTTCAGCAACCTAGGATGAAAATCACATTAGAATAAATAATAATTAGAGTGAAAACATAACAAGAGTGAGTAGCAGCCCAAATGGTAAAGGCTTTACACTTTCTCCTTTGGAAATTAGGTTCAAGTCATGCCAAATCTCCATTTCCATTTAATTTTCGACCAAAATTGGGTAATTTACCATACAACTCTTAAAATTTGAAAACCCTAAATATTTAGTTCATCTTATCCTAATTACCCTACGGTTTTGATTTCTTTTCTAATTCATTTGAATTCTCCCTCTTTTCCTTTTAAATTTTTCTTTTCTTTTCTCCTCCATTTCTTTTCATCAAATTGGTTATTCCATTGCTAATTTTTTTAAATCAATCCTCGATAAATTGATTCTCTACTGATTGTTGAAATCATCATTGATAGCCTCTGTAATTTCATCAAGTTCGGTCAGTACATCTCATTCTAAAAGCAAAACGCCAAATTTTGTAGAATTTCTATCCGATATTAATCCTTCAAATCAATTAGTCAATCTATCATGGTTCTTAACAAATCTTTTGATAATCTTGATTAATTTTGATGAATCTTAAAATCAATTGTTAACTTGTGTATAAATGTCGTTTGAAGGACTCGATTTAGGAACTCCAGATCAAATTTGAACATGAAGGATATCACTTGAGACTCCGGTAATAGGTGTGTTTTCTTTTACAAGTAAATTGGGGCAAACTATGCCCCAAAGTAGGGTTACACGGCCATGTTGGCCACCCATGTGGACAATATGACCCCCCACACAGCCATGTCCCCTTGAAACCCTAAGTTTTTTTATTCTCACACGATCTAAGACCCTTTACATGGCCGTGTGTCCCTTGTTTTTCAAATTTTATGGTTTTGCCCTTATTTTTTAGATTTAAAAATTTTGCCCCTATTTTTCAGATTTTATAATTTTGTCCCCTACTTTATAAAATTTACAATTTTGACCTAGAATTTTTATGATTTGTTTAGATTAGTCCCTGTTTGATGAACTGTTTTAATGTTTAATTTGTGCAATTAAGCCTCTGATAACATAAAACATGTTAGAATACATGCCTTGCTCGATTAAATTAATAAGATATTTATACATGCATAAACTATGAATAGTATATATGACTGTTGTATATATATACTTGCGATCATATGAATGACATGCCCTATAGTAGTGTTAATTTGAATACATGAAAAGCATGATTTTGCTATTGATTTTCCATGTTTTAAATACATTAAATGATACGATATGTGATTTGTATTAAATATGCCGCATTGCATTGTATGGGATAGGATGATATGATCGGAGGAAGTCTGGTAGTTTGTCTGCAATAATCAGTTTTGTTGTGTACCCACAGTTGAAATCAAATTTCATTTACAGGTATTGTTCTGTACAGCCAAAGGAGATTCTAACTATAGGTTTATGCTGTAAAATCTCTACTCAAAAGCATATTTCATTTGCAGGACTTTTTGCTGTGAGCCCACAGTCGAAAGCAGATTCTAACTGCTGGAACTTGTTGTGTGTCCACATCCAAATGACAGTTGTTATCTATAAACCAATAGTGGTTAATAAACCATAATTTATACATATTTTTATCCCATGCTTAGCACATTTATGGATGGTTTCTCCTTAGATTTGGTGAATTCGATGCTCTTAATTCTTTAATTTCATGTTTTATACTTAGGTGAGCATAAGAGAGTAAAAAGAGCGAGAAATGGGCCAAAAACGGAGAAAATGAACCCACATGGGAAATCAACACGGCCTGGACTTCCTCACACAGTTAAGCCACATGGCTGTGTCCATTTGGTAGGATCGAAGCACGACTTACACGGGTAGACTACACGCCCGTGCCTATTTAACAGCCTTGACCACGGGCTGGAGCAATCGCACACAGGCGTGTCCCTGTCAAGCCCAAATATAGTCCTATTCGAAAAAAGGCCACTTTTGAGGACTCTTAGGCATTCCAAAGCCTATTTAAACACACCTGAGGAGGCACTTAGAACAGACACACAGAGTAGGAGGCAAGGAATTACTCAAGAGAAGCTGATTGATCCATCTCAGAAGCCAGATTCATCGTCAAGATTGAAGATCTCCCTTCAATTTCCATTAAGGGGTTTTGGGTTTTCTTTATGTTTTGTATTCATTATTCTTCTGAGATGTTTTCTTTTATAATTATGAACTAAACCCCCTAAATACTTAAGGGGAATGAAACCTAAGACGAATCTTGTTATTATTATCTGAATTGTATGACAAATATTTGACTTGTTCTTAATTATGTGTTCTTAATTCTTGTCTTAATATTCTAGGATATTGATTCAAGTTAGTGCGCTTATTCAGGGGAGAAAAAGTCCCTGTCTAAGCGCAAATTTGTCATAATTAAGCAGAGTTGATTGCACGCCTAGAGATAGGGTGACAAGATTTTGTCGGATTAGGGTGAAACCTAATAAGGGGATCCATAGATCGAGTTAATGCAACACTAGGGCGTTAATTAGAAAGAGATTTCAATTAATCAACCTAGGGTTAGACGTTATTAGTCTCGAGAGAGATAATAATATAAATTAGGGATTTCTACGGATCAAGTCAAATGAATAAATCGTCTGATTCAGAGTCAAATAACAATTGAAGTCTAGGTGGATTTTTCCTTGGGTATTATCTTAATCAATCGAGTTTTCCCAAATGTTTTTCCCCAATTTCTTTCTGTGCACTCTTAGTTTAGTTAATTAGTTTAGCTAAACAAATCCCTTAATTTTTAGGCTAGATAATAAAAAGAAAGTAATTACTAGTACTCTTGGTTCCTTTGGGTTTGACAATTCGGTCTTGCTAAAGCTATACTACTGTTCGATAGGTACACTTGCTTTCATCGTGATAATAGGTAGTTTCAAGAACGATTTATTATAAATTTTTAAAACCTGTCACGAATATCAGTTATCAAGTTTTTGGCGCCGTTGCCGGGGAACTAAGATATTAGGAACACTCAATTTTTATTACTTTAGCCATTTCACTTTATTTTCAATTTAATTTTTTATTTTCTTTTCTAATTTTTCTTTTATTTGCTCCTGGCAGGTTTTTATAGTGTATGACTAGAAGAAACCCATCGGCACCATTGCTGTTTGATAGTGAGATCGATTGCACAGTTCGCAGAAATCGAATAGAAATAAGGTGAAGATTAAGATACACAGAGGAAGAGCAAGAGGACGATACTTTAACCACAACCGAGGAGATGGCTGAAAACCAGGAAAATCTGCTACCTAATGCGATTGTCGCTGATCTAGTAAATCTGAATCCTGCTCCGCGTACTATGTATGATTATGCCAAACCTTTTTTTACAGGAACTAAATCAAGCATAGTTAGGCCTGTTGTTGCTGCAAATAATTTTGAACTGAAACCTACACCATTTAAATGATCCAACAGTTTGTTCAGTTTGATGGTTTGCAGGACGAGGACCCAAACGCTCATTTGGCAAATTTCTTAGAGTTTTGACACTTTTAAAATCAATGGCATTTCTGATAATGCCATTCACCTTCGGTTTTTCCCTTTTTCATTGAGGAACAAAGCTAAACAATGGTTGAACTCGTTACCACGAGGGTCAATCACTACTTGGGAACAAATGACCGAAAAATTTTTATTAAAATATTTTCCGCCGGCTAAAACAGCCAAATTACATAATGATATCTCCTCTTTTGTGCAGATGGATTTAGAAACACTCTATGATGCATAGGAGAGATACAAGGACCTTTTGCGAAGATGCCCTCACCATGGGTTACCACTCTGGCTACAGGTTCAAACGTTTCACAATGGCCTGAATCCTTCGACTAGACAGATGATTGACGCAGCTACTGGAGGAACTATCAATAATATGACACCTGAGGATGCTTATGAATTTATAGAAGAGATGTCACTGAATAATTATCAATGGCAAGTCATGAGGACAAAACCAACAAAAACAACTGGCGTTTTTAACGTCAATTCAGTCATTATGCTCTCTAATCAGGTAGAACTTTTGAATAGAAAAATTGACGGTTTTCTTGGTTCTTCACAGGTTCACCCATTAATGTAGTGCGAAGCAAGTGGATGTGGATCAAGCAATTTAGAATACCCACCCTATGGCCACAACATAGAGAACGAGAAGTTAAATTACATGGGTAATAATCCCCGATCTCAAAATAATCTTATAGTAACACTTACAATGCAGGTTGGAGGAACCACCCAAATTTTTCATGGGGAGGCCAAGGAAATCAGAGACCACCACCACCTCCAGGCTTCTAACAACCACCCTACCAACAAGAGAAAAAGTCGAACCTTGAGGAGATGCTAACAAAATTCATCTCAGTGTCAGAAACTAATTTCAGCATACCGAGACAGCACTTAAGAATCTACAAGCGTCGATCCAAGGGCTCGAAACTCAGATAGGACAGCTCGCCAAATTAATATATGAACGACCACAAGGTAGCCTACTGAGTAACATTGAATCTAACCCAAGGGAGCAGCCTAATGCAATTACCATTCAAGATGAGGAAGGGTTAGTTGCACTTGAACCAGAACCGAGGTAAGAAACTGTAGTAAGTAAAGGTAAAGGTGAGGTGGAACACAATGACCAAAAATAGGTAAGTAAAGAGTACAAATCACGTGTACCATATCCAAATGCGACAAGGAAAGACCATTCAGACAAACAATTCAGTAAATTCCTTAAACTTTTAAAGAAATTACATATTAACTTACCATTTATTGAAGCTCTTTCGCAGATGCCAAACACAGTCAAATTTTTAAAGGAGCTTTTAGCTAATAAGCAGAAGTTAGATGAGGCGTCGCATGTGGAGTTAAATACAGTTTGCTTAGCCGTACTATAGAATAAGCTGGCCAACAAATTGAAGAATCCAGGGAGTTTTACGATTCCTTGTTTAATTGGTAGCTTAGATGTTAATAATGCTTTGGCTGATTTAGGGGCTAATATCAATGTCATGCCTTATAAAATGTTTAAACAACTAGGTCTTTGGAAACCCAAACAAACTAGGATGAGCATTCAATTGGCCGATAAAACTATTAGATTTTCTAGGGGTATTATTGAAGACGTACTCATTAAAATTGACAAATTTATATTCCCAGTTGATTTCGTTGTTCTAGACATAGATGAGGATAGTAACGTGCCTTTAATTTTAAGAAGGCCCTTTTTAGCAACTGCCAAAACTATAATTGATGTTGGTATAGGTAAACTCACACTTCGTGTGGGAGACGAAACAATCACCTTTCAAGCTTGTAATTCGAATAACACACCGAAAATTGAAGGTGGTTGTATAAATCATACTATTAAAACTGACCATGTGGTGCAACCTACTTTGCAGGAAACAGGTTCAGAGAACACGCCTGAGCCATGTTCGAGTAACGACAAATGACCTATATATGAAGAACGAAGGCTACAAATCGAGGAACTAGATGAATGGCGGACACATAAACTGAGGACACACGATAAACTAAAACCACGCAATGACGAGCTCAATATCTCACCAAATCAACTTAAGGTTGGAGACAAAGTACTACTAGATGCAGCAGACCCTCGTATTGCCACTTTTGAACCTAACGGAGCAATCCCTCTTATGGTACTCAGTATTTTCCCATATGGTACAGTCGAGGTAATTCATCCCAAATTCGACACTTTTAAGGTAAACAGTACTCGTTTTAAACCTTATGTTGATAAATTGATAGCAGGGATGAGGAGTGTAAAATCCTCGTACCACCATGACCATACAACAGAAAGGTAAGTCGATCTTAAACTATAAATAAGCGCTTCTCGGAAGGCAACCTGAGCACTAACGATGTTAACTTCTTTAAAATTTTAGTTTTTGATATTTAATCACTAACCGAGTCATTGAAACATAGGTTTTCTAATCCACACGGCCGGGCACACGGGGGTGCCTTAGGTCGTGGTCACACCACGGGAGGAGACACGACGTGCGATCGGCCGTGTGAAAATAGGGCAAATTTTTTTGTAACACGGGATGCGATAAGTTGCCACGACCGTGCGACGTGGCCATGGGCGAGTCTGTCAAACCAACACGGGCATGCAACACGCCCGTGTCTATAAACCGTGGTTGAAACTGCCCATCAACCGTACTCAAGACTGATAAAATACCACAGGCGTGGACATCCATACACAGGCATGGGAGAAGCGAACGAAGCAGAACACGGCCTTGTGCACCCACACGCTCAAGGAACACGGGCGTGGGCCAAATGCCAAACGTACCCAAATTTAAAAAATCGCAAAACACACAGGCAAAAGTTAGGGCACACGGGCGTGCCCCACGGCCGTGTACCCTAAAATCTATATATACCCCTCACTATTCATCACCCCTTCCCCAAAATCCCTAACCCTAGCCACTGCAACTTCACACGCCCTACCTGCCAATCCGTGCGCCGACCACAACACCACATTCGACGACCCAAAACTCCTACCTCTTGTGTTTGTTCACTTTTTTTCCCTTTATTCTCTTCATTCTTTTACTTATTTCATGATATTTTGTTTTATTTTGAGTAATTAATCATAGTTATAATGATAGAATACTTATGCTATTTGTTAATAAATTTGTCATGTTAGTCAATACATTTTGCTACATTCATCCATTTTTCTTGTTTCCATAGATTTCATGCTTACCCACACCATATTTCATACTTATCAAACCTACATGCATTCATTCACTAGATATTTTCGTAGTTCTATTCATAGTAATGACTTAATATATCTGATTGAGTTATTTTTTTTAGCATAGTTGTTCTTTAGTACATGACTTTTTTTAGCATAGTTGTTCTTTAGTACATGACTTCTATGAAGTATCTCTATTTGTTTTATCATGCATTTTTTTCCATGCTATTGTTGGAGAGTAATGTTGTTTTTATTTCGTCTTTCCATTGTAAGTTTACTATGTCAACCTCGTGTGGTAGTTCAACCATATTATTAACAGATTCGGTCAATGGGATTCTAGAGAAAGAGACTTTGAAAGGCCTTCTTTTTCCCCTAATTATTTTTTAAGCTTTTGCCCTTTAATGCTTCCATTTCCTTTCCCCATGTTGATGCGCAAGTTAGAAGCAACCACCCGATGCCCCACTTCTTCTTTGGGCCTTGGGCACACATCCCTCTTACCCCCGGGGTTAACGTTCTCTTTGAAATGAATGGCTGAATGTTTGACTGAATCTAAAACCTCGTCTGTTGGGATCACTGTGACCTCCACAAAACCTCCGGCATTGGGCTACTGACTAAAACTAGGGGCGAGAATCGCAGGATAAGTCGTGTTGCGCCTTCCCTTTAAGGCTTTCTCCTATTGCACTATGAAAGCCCTTGTATCTGTTAAGATGTTCGTCACTAGAGTCATCAGAGCAGTTGAATCCTGAGTCCCCCCTGAATTGCCGCTGCTAACCAGGTCAGATTTCCCCTTTCTGTAAACCGTCGGGACTGATTGCAACAGACCAACACTTACTTGAATGTTGTTTTCTATTCGGGACCCAATTTGTTCTCCACTTTGTGCTATGGGCCTTTTATTTTTGGCCTATTGCTGTGACATAAACCCAGTTTATTCTTAGCCCCCCACTAGGCCGTGCTAGCTTTGGAATATTCAAGCCAGGCCTACTGCTATCCTAACCCCTTCACCCAAAGACTGCACTCCCTTTTTGCCCAAGAGAACCTCTGGATTTGGCCTAATCTCCTTAGGTCCTGTTTTACTATTTCGGGTTTCCAAGGGCTGAAATCTTGTGTTGCCCTACGCCTTCTCCTTAGTCTCCCCGCTACTGACCCTTCCTCCTTTTGTCCAACGGTGATTCCTTTTTTCAAGTAGAATCCACGGGCCATAAACGCTTGTTGAGGGTCCAGCATTATCTAGTACAGGCACCTTCCCCATACTCCCTTCCTCTATTGCAACCTCCCCTCCTACCTTGATCTGTTTGTTCTTTGATTTGGGGAAAATATCTTGTGTATGCCCGTAGTACCCACAAGAAAAGCATACCATGGGAAGGTATTCGTATTCAATTCATTGCAATACCTCATTGATTAAGACATGAGAAACTAATGCCCTTCCAAGGTTGACATAAACCGCCATACGCACGAACTTCCCGTGAACACCATTATCTGTGTTAAAATCTAGTTTTACAACCCTACCTATCATTCCCTCTATTTCCCATAGGATATTATTTTTGTACATATGTCCCAACAAGCTGGGGAGACGGATCCATGCCAAAACCATCGGGTAGGGTTGTGAGGGGTTGAAATCCATACCTGATGGTTGAACTGTAAGATATTGGCCATAAAAAATCCATGGCCCCAAGCATAAAACCTTCTCAAAATCCTTAGGGTTTTGAAATTTAGCTAAAAAGCAGCCATTCTCAATGTCCATTAATCGGGATGTTTGGGATGGCCACCATAACGTACAAATTTTGTTTTGCAATACCGCATAACCAATATTTTGTCCTAGAAGCTTGATTACCACCGTATGCTCTATATCTTTAATAAGAATTTGGTTTATTCGTTCAGAGAAATATATTTCCAGAATGCCATTAATCGAGGACCTCACAATATCCTTTTCAAGTAGATCAAAATATTCAACATCCTCAATTCTTTTTGTTATTGTTACTTCCCCATCGGCTCGAAGATCCATCTTGATGAGGCAATCCTTCCAAGACCGAGGCCTCACTAGGGTCAAGACCACTTCCATGATAACATCTGCCACCCTTACTGGACTGCTTGAATTTCTAGAATTTGCCGATTGCCTATCACTGCCTCTGCCTTCTTTATTCTCTCATTTAATAGATTCCATTAAAAAACTTACTTTCGAAATAATGATATTTTAAATACATAAAATTTTAGGAAAAATTAGTATATTTTATATATTTGGTTTTAATATGTTCAAATCCTCTATACTATTTCTAAATTTAAAATTTAATCCATATACTTTAACTTTTAAATATTGAATCATTGTATTTTTCTGGATTTGAAAATATTGGTCTAGCCTAACTCTATTTATTTTTCAGTTGAGTTAGAATTTATAAATATTTTCAAACAAAAAAAATTCCATGGTGGAAAATATTTACGGTTTATTTAAACCTTTTAGAATAAATGGACTGTTTGAGGGGAAAAAACTCCCTTTTAAAATAACACAATACTCCACCCCAAATTCTTTAAAAATTTGTTCTCTGCAACCTCAATCCGTGTAATTTCCACTAAAACTCGAAGATATTAATAACTGAAGAAATCAAAAGTAAAGTAGAAATATGAAATGGTCATGAAGAAGCTAAAGAAATAAAAGAATGTTGGTAAAATTAATTATGGTTCTTTAATAATTTTCTTTTCAGATTAGTTATGACTCATTTCGTCTACCAGGTTTGGGATGGGTTTTCCAAGTACACATTCAATTTTCTTCAATGATGCAATAAATTGTTGAGTAATATTTTGCTTGTCCCTTATTGATATGAGTATCCGAGTATTTATACATACTATTATTGATATTATTACGGCTCATGATGGGGTCCCACTATTATGTCTTAACTTTGCTACCTCCAGGACTGACATTCTCTATCCCTGGTACTGACATTCTCTACGAACTCTAGGTTTGCTGGGCATGTGTCTACAGAGCACGCGGTCCTTTCTACTCTTGGGACTGGCATTTTGGGTGAGCTTTGTACATACTGAACATGTGCCTGGGTAGCCTGTGGAGCACGTGGCACCTCCTGCGAGTTCCTTGGGTACATGCAAAGTGAGACTACGACCTTCCCTAGGTCCCCGCAAACTGGGCCTATAACTTTATCTAGTGAACCGATTCTGTGAGCTGTACTTGCGTTCCTGTCCTATGAGCTCGTGCAAGGTTCTTGCGAGCTGGGTCTATTGCCTTGCCTTATGATTTGGTTTGCCTTGTTGTCCTTTCATGGTCAGGTCATGGGTTGGAGGCTCGGATCCTTTTTCTGATTCAAGTATCAGGTTATTAACGTATAACAAAAATAAATTTGAGTTTAAAGGTATAGGATAATTGGCTTTCAAGGAGATGAGTTTAGTGGGTCTCAATTTCAATTTGAAGTGGAAATGAATAAAAACCCAAATAATATTCTAATACTTTTAATTAATATTAATTTTGGTAAATAAACATTATATCATTTTAGTTTAACCTCTAGTTAAGGAATGACAAGTGGAAATATAAATACACATCATAATTCCATGTCGACAACATTAATGGAAAAATTAACTCATTCAGTGCTTGGTCTACCATTTTTAAATTAAACAAAATAAGAATTTAATATTTCAAAATAAGATATAAAATTTCATAAAATTCTTCCACATATTCTAACCTATATATTTTGACGATTTTCGTAAGTTCAGATAATAAATTACAAGAGTTTATTCATATATTGTATAAATTTTATATATATTTGTTGTTGAAAAATATGAACATCACATATATAATAAGGGTAATTACATGTTATTATTTACTATCATAATAGGTTAGCCCAAATTAAAAGTGATCTAATTTGGTTAAAATTTTATTGGGCTTTAATTATTAAATAAAGTATGGGTCAAATATGTGTAGATACTCTAGTAATTGAATTCTAATCAAATTCTGATTAATGATGGGCTTATTAGAATTTGATTAGAACTAATATGCCAATGTTTTAAATATTAGGGTTATGGTCCCCAAATTATATACAAGATATCTTTTCTAATATCCCATTATTAGGAAAGAGAGAGCAGATATTCTCTGAATTTCTTGTGTACTAATTTGGAAGATCAAATCCCCAAGATCTGGTAACACTTCAAGAAATTCAGGGATTTAGGTGCGCCTCCCCATCTAGTTTTGTTCTTGATTTCTTCTTAATTTATTCTTGATGATTTGACATGATAAATCTTGGTTTGTTAAGTTTTATTTCAGATTTATTTTACAAATTAACAAGTGGCATCTGAGCCTCGTCATGTTAAATTATTGGGAATTGATTAAAGTTTCTGCTTTAAACGATAGATTCATCAAATTTTATGGGTTTTCTATTTTGGATATATATTGATCTTTGAAGGCATATATTAAAGTATTTTTTTTAATTTATAAAAAAAATTTAAGGTTTTCCTTTTCTTTTATTTTTTTCGATGGACTAAAAAAGTTAACGATAAATAGGCATAACTTAATTCATATATATATTTTGATTATATACATATATAATAAATGCATGTTGTTTTGGAAATTTATATAAATATATATAATTATCTTTTAATTTGATTGAAAGATGAAATTAAGGTAAATATTTTGAAACAAATAAATTGATTTTGGCTTTAAATTAAGGATATCTAATATTTTAAATAAATTAGTTGAAACAAAATGCCACCAAAGTGACCTCTCATGTGTAGATTAATTTATTTGAAATATTAAGATGATTATATGTTTTTGTGATTCATGCGTTTATTAATTGACCCAAAGGTAAGTTAATATTTGATAGAATTTCAACGACATCTGTGGTGATAAATGTGTGACAATTATAAGGTATTTTATGTGAGCAATAAGTTAATCCAAAGATTAATTCATTGTTTGACATAATTTATTGTCAATATTTGATTGCTACAACAAGAATACCGCTTACGGTTAATATTATTGTCCAAAGACTTGATATTAATGTTGTGTTTGGCATCTTAAGATGGGTTAGACATTATCTTGAATTTATTGTTAACTTATGAATATTAATTTAAGCTTGTTTTTGTTCTATATTCAGCTAATTCATCTTTTGCTCCCACAATATCTGCTAAAATAAATTCTATACCCATGCTTAATGGGACTAATTTTAAGGAATGGAAAATGCACTTACTTATAGTGTTGGTGTGTATGGACATAGACCTTGCACTAAGGGAAGAACAACCTATACCTCTCAATGCGGAAAGCACCCCTGATGTTAAGAGGGATTTTGAGAGGTGGGCTTGTTCAAATCGCATGAGTCTAATGATCATGAAACACAGTATTCCAGAAGCCTTTTGGGGCACAGAATTTGAATAGATTACTGTAACACCCCCTACCCGTATCCATTGCCGGAATAGGGTACGAGGCATTACCGAAATTTACTAAACATTTTCAGACAATTCTGAGTCATTTATTATTCATATTTTGAAAATAATCATAACGCCTCTCTATTGGACCCTCGAAACCCAAAACACACATTAGAAACCAACCAGAATTAAATCGGGATCATAGAAAAAAATCACAAAATCTTAATTTATATTTTCATCTAAGTACTTACCATTTCAATACTCATTATAATTAAACATGTTACCATTCAATCAATAGCTTGGCACTTGTCTAAGCATCAAACAACAACATTGTTAGTATACTTGCACATATTTCATATAAATTCAACATTGATATACCTATTTCCTCGACATATCGTACTTGAGTTTAATAATAGTCTCAACTTACATAATTTCCTTATATCAACATATCAAAGATAATCATATATGTACATGTCATGAAACATATCATGCTCTTACCGTTTCTTCATAAGCATATATCATTCATTTTGCTATATCAATATTTCATACTCCTTCATTTCTATATATTTTATGTATATTTATTACGGTAATAGTTTATATCAAACTTAACATAAATTATATTCCATGTACTTATACTTATTACGTTTATCTATTTTCATAATTATTTCGTACAACTATCTTGTACATATATTTCCATATAACCAGTTCTTGTAAACATTTCACACAACCATTTTATATAACCATTCGTCATCTGATACATATTATCTGAAAATCAATTGTTCAATAGATGTCATAGCGTCTCCCATCCACGGTCTTATTTATCTTTGACATGATGCCATAGTGTCTTTCAACTATGGTCTTACTCATTTTCTGTCATGTTGCCATGGTATCTTTCAATCATGGTCTTATTCATTTCATATCACGTTGCCATGGTATCTTTCAACCACAGTCTTATTCATTTCATATCACGTTGCCATGGTATCTGTCAACCATGGTCTTATTCATTTCCCGTCATGTTGCCATGGTATTTTTCAACCATGGTCTTATTCATTTCATATCATGTTGCCATGGTATCTTTCAACCATGGTCTTACACATTTCATATCAAAGAGCACACTCCCGCGAACCTCATCCTTACAGTAGGATTACCAGTCCAGGCTAAATCCCCTGTAATATAAACTCATAGAATATTGTCAGGATTACCAGTCCAGGCTAAATTTAGACCCTAATTCAGATTACTCGTCCGGGCTAAATCCATTTTACACATATTCTTCGGGAGGGCTATATCAGGATAGGATCACCTGTCCGGGCTAGATCCTTTTTACCGTCAATTCCTTTTCGTTCAACCAGGATTTCTTCCCCCTTTTATCAAATATATCAATGTTTAATCAATTTTCATACAAGGGATATTTAAATCATATTCACATCAATAACATACATTTCAAGTATTTAAGAATATAATTTAAGTTATACGAACTTACCTGACGAAATTGCAGAAATATCAAGATTTAGGGGCATTTTGGTAATTTACCATTTTCCCAAATTTTACCTGATCTTAAATTGACAATTTCATTCAATTTATTAATTTAGATAATAAAAAAATCCATTCCCTTCAATTTGGTCATTTTTGACATTTTTACAAAATTGCCCCTGAAGTTTTACTTTTATTCAATTTAGTCCTTAAGCCTAAAACATGAAAAGTAGCCATGCTAGCTGAATATTCATATATATTTTTCCTCCTCCTCCTCCTCTCCATTCCACATCCTTAATGTATATAACACACTTGTAAGTAATATTATCTATAATTTTTATTATTTACTTTTATAAATATTCAAGTTGTCCATTTGTGTCATAGTCACTAAATTATTTATATCTGGAGCTATATATATCCAAATTAAGATCCGCTAATTTTCCCTGAAACTATACTCATATATCTTCTTACCATAAAAGTTTCATAATTTTTTATTTAGCCAATAAGTACAGTTTATTCTTTAAAGTTACCTCTGTTCTGCTGTCTGACAGTTCTGACCCTTCCTCACTAAAAATTAATTATCTCCTCGTAAATAATTCGAATGATGTTTCCATTTATTTATATTGAAAATATACTCATTAAATATTCTAAAAATATAAATTTAAACCCATAATTATTTTTATCCAATTTTTTATGATTTTTGAAATTTAGAACAGGGGAACCCGAAATTATTTTGACCTTGTCTCACAAAATTTATTATATCTCATGATTTACAATTTTATTTCTTACATAATTTCCTCTATAAGAAACTAGACTCAATAAGATTTAATTTAATATTTTACTCATCCTATAATTCGATTTCTACAATTTTTGGTGATTTTTCAAAGTTAGACTGCTGTTGCTGTCCAGAATTGCTTTAGTGCAAGATATTAATTACCATGTTTATAACACCCTTATTTTCTTTTTCTACACTATTTCTCATCACTTTCTCTTATTTTCTCTTCACTAACATGACAAGAACATAAGGCCATATATAAGAAAACTCTAAATCAACATCAATTCCAAACAATATTAAACTTAAAAATATATTGAAATCTTGATGTTCTCACCTTTTCTTATTGATTTCAATTTTTGACTTGGATTTTCTCTCTCCTCCAGCTTCTATTTCTTCAATCCAACTTGATATTCTTGCTCCCCATCATCTCCTTGCTCTCTTTCTCTCTTGATGGCTATGGAAATTCTTTCAATTTTTAGGTGAAAATAATGAATTTTTTATGGAAGGACTAAATTGTAAAGAAAGAAAACTTCTTTTCTTCTTCTCTTACGTTGGTTTGCATGGGAAAGGAAAGATGATGATAATTCTTCATCTTTCTTTCCTTTTATACTAAATAAATAATAATATAATAATAAATAGCTCATAAAAATATTAATAAAATAATATTTGTAACACCCTGAATTTGGGCCTAGAAGTTTTGGGCCTTGAGCATGGGAGCGGTTGAAGGCAGCTTATAATATTCTGTTGTGCATGCAAATTTCGTTAATGAAGGCTTGTTTTAGTGGTTAAGTGTGTTGAGAAGTGTTGGAGAAGTCACAGGTTTAAACACGGACTCTAGCAAAAAATTTGGTTTAAGGTGAATCAAACCCTGGGTGTAGTAGGTATGCCTTAAGAATATTGTTGGAGAAATTGTGACACAAAAAGCCTTGTGGCTTAGTGGTAAGAAGTGTGTGGAGCATCTGAGGGGAGGCATGGGTTCGAATCCCATGGCAAGCAAAGAGCATTTATTTTGCTAATAGGGGGCAGCAATAGTTGGTGTTGAATTTAAACTCTGATGTTGGAGGGATCCCACATCGGGAAGCTAACATAAGAGTGGATGGGAAGCTGGCTTTAAATAGAGAGAACCATGAGGAGAGTAAAGGTACCTTTCTTGGCTGATCCCTTTCACTTTATGGCGTGCTCGTTTGGGTTGGGCGTCGGCTAATAGTGCTCGGAGCGTGGATTAACTCCAGTCTCCAATCAGGTGTGTATTTCTTACTACCCTAACTGTAGGATGGCTACTTCGGGCCGCGATGGGCCGAAAGGGCCATGTGGGCCTAATGGGCCTACGGGCCCAATTGGACAAGTTGTTTGATTGTGTAGTAAATATTGAACTAGGCTAGGTGAATCTCATATCTGTGGCTAGATTTGGGCTAAAAGGGCCACACGAGCGTGTGGGCCCATTTGGGCCGAGAAGGGCTTTAGGCCCATTCGTATTGTTATCCCTGTTTAGAATACTTTAGTTTACCAAATTACCAAAATACCCCTGGTTTGTAAAATTACCAAAATACCCCTGGTTTGTAAAATTACTAAAATACCCTTGGTTTATAAAATTACCAAAATACCCTTGGTTTGTAAAATTATCAAAATACCCCTAGTTTGTAAAATTACCAAAATACCCCTGATTTGTGAAATTCTTGAAATACCTCGACACGTGAAATTATTGAAATACCCTCGACTTGTACAATTACCAAAGTACCCTTAATTTACAAAATTACCATTTTACCCTCGATTTACAAAATTAAAATACCCTCGTAGGGTAGAATTATCAAAATACCCCTGTAGGGTAGAATTATCGAAATACCCCTATAAGGTAGAATTACCGAAATACCCCTGTAGGATAGAATTATCGAAATACCCTTATAGGGTAGAATTACAGAATACCCCGTAGGTAGAATTCTTGAAATACCCTCGTAGGTAGAATTATCGCAATACCCTTGTAGGGTAGAATTACCGAAATACCCCTGTAGGGTAGAATTACTGAAATACCCCTATAGAGTAGAATTACCGAAATACCCCTGTAGGGTAGAATTACTAAAATACCCCTGTAGGGTGGAATTATCGAGATACCTTGTGGGGTAAAATTACCATTTTGCCCCTAAGGTGTTAAATGACTGTTTTGCACTTGTGGCCAAGTGACTAACTTAGATTGTGTGGTTGACGAATTTGATTGTGAATATATGTTGGTATATGAATGACTTGACTGTGATTGTTTAATTCAAATTTGGGCATGACATTCGCATACATGACATGTTGCATGGGTTGGGATTTTGACGGAGGAAGATCGATCGCTAGGATCGCATGGTTGCTTGACGATTGTGGATCCAAGAAGGCTTAATAGCCGTATATTCGTCTCGATTTGATAAGGTCGCACGGGTCGCCTAAGACGATCGTGGACCGATCAATGGTGATCTGCCGATCTTATTTACCCGAGGTCGTGTGTCGACTATATTACCGTCATTGATGGCTATGTGCCTAACATGATCTGACTACCGATGGCTTAAAGCCTTCTGATTATGGCTTTGTATCAACCTACATATGGCTCTGTGCCAACCTGATTATGACTGTGTACAAAACGTATTTGCCTAAGGCTATGTGCCAATATATGGTTATTGACGACTCTGTGTCGATTACATTTATCTAGGGCTATGTGCCGGTTATGAAACTCTAGTTGACGGCTATGTGCCTAACATAGTGCAATTATCGATGGCTTTGTGCCACGTATTCTGTTAAGTGGCTTTGTCACATTATTCATTTACGTGGCTATGCCACAAATATCTGATCGATGGCTCGCCACAATATTCATGTTGGTGACTCTGTCACAATATCGATAACCGAGCGACAATGCTGCAACCGTGGAGTGTAAGGTGGGTGGGTTGAGCTATTCCCACATGGAGTGTAGGGCTGGTGCGGGTGGAGTGTAACGGTTGGTTATAGGTTGGATTGGGTTGAGATTGCATTCACATTCGATTTCGATTACGTCACCTAATTCGATTACATTACTATCTCGATTCGATTACGATTACATTCGATTACGATTACGATTACGTCACCTAATTACGATTCGATTACGATTACATTACTATCTTGATTTTGATTACGATTACACATCGATTACGATTCGATTCGATTCTCATTTTGGTTCCAATTCGATAATGTTTCTTATACGTAATGGGCTAAGGTCCATCTGCATGTTCTGTTGTAATGGGCTAAGGCCGATTGGTCTGAAATTGTAAGTGAGGGCAGGACTTTTAATTCTTTTAGATGACCTGATTGTTCCTTTTTATAGTAGGGATTTCTGCTGAGTTTTCGTAAACTCACCCGTTTATTAACCTTTCGTAATTTCTAGCCTTAGATGGATCGGGTGCGAGGGGCTCGGAGGAAGCCACACACACTGTTTATGTTATAGTTTTGATTATTACCTTTAAATTATTTTATGTGGGTTGTAGTAAAGCCATTGTAATTTTCTGGATTTTAAATTTGGAATTTTATTTATTGTTCTTATAACTGCTAGTATTAGAACACGATTTTCCAAAGCAACTCATCGTTATTCAAAACATCACGTAACCGCAATTGTTTTTAAAGTAAGTTTCATAACTACCAAGATTTTTACAAAGTTGTTAAGAATGTTATTCAATTTGAGGTTTTCTAACAAGGTTTAAAAAGGGTATAAGTTTTAATTATTAAGAAGGGTTTTAATGGAAACATGATTTTGAAAAACACTTCAATGTGACACGCTAAGTTCGAGCCAAACTTTCAGGCCGGGTTTGGGGTGTTACATTTAGTGGTATCAGAGCCTGGGTTGCAACAACTCGGCTGTGGATTGGGTTTTCAAAGGTTAAATTTTAGAAAATTATTTTCAACCACGTGGTCTGTTTGAAGTATTTCTCTTAAAAAGTGTGGCACACCGAGTCTCCGGTACGAATCCGTAAGTCTTCTGAATACTTTTGTCTATTTAGAAATTGAAATACTATGGATTCCTTAGATATTGGTCTCAATTTAAATTTGGTATTTATTTTATGTGGATGTGATGTTTGGATATAGAAATTGTATATATGTGTGATAAATATGTGTGCGGTTCGGTGAATAAGTGTTGTATGTATGAGATGTTTCAAGTTCTAGTAGAAGTGTGATAGTGATAGTAGGATCGAGTGCTTGTGATAGCGTAGTGGGGTAGATGTTACGACTACCTGTTAGATGGAAATTCGAGGACGAAATTTCTTTAAGGGAGGTAGAGTTGTAACACCACAATTTGGGCCTAGAAGTTTTGGGCCTTAAGCATGGGAGCGGTTGAAGGCGACTTATAATATTCATTGTGCATGCAAATTTTGTTAATGAAGGCTTGTTTTAGTGGTTAAGTGTGTTGAGAAGTGTTGGAGAAGTCCTGGGTTTAAACCTGGACTCTAGCAAAAAATTTGGTTTAAGGTGAATCAAACCCTGGGTGTAGTAGGTAGGCCTTAAAAATATTGTTGGAGAAATTGTGACGCAAAAAGCCTTGTGGCTTAGTGGTAAGAAGTGTGTGGAGCATCTGAGGGGAGGCATGGGTTCGAATCCCATGGCAAGCAAAGAGCATTTATTTTGCTAACAAGGGGCGGCAAGAGTTGGTGTTGAATTTAAACTCTGATGTTGGAGGGATCCCACATTGGGAAGCTAACATAAGAGTGGATGGGAAGCTTGCTTTAAATAGAGAGAACCATGAGGAGAGTAAAGGTACCTTTCTTGACTGATCACTTTCGCTTTATGGCGTGCTCGTTTGGGTTGGGCGTCGGCTAATAGTGCTCGGAGCGTGGATTAACTCCAGTCTCCAATCAGGTGTGTATTTCTTACTACTCTAACTGTAGGATGGCTACTTCGGGCCGTGATGGGCCGAAAGGGGCCATGTGGGCCTAATGGGCCTACGGGCCCAATTGGATAAGTTGTTTGATTGTGTAGTAAATATTGAACTAGGCTAGGTGAATCTCATATCTGTGGCTAGATTTGGGCTAAAAGGGCCACATGAGCATGTGGGCCCATTTAGGCCGAGAAGGGCTTTAGGCCCATTCGTATTGTTATCCCTGTTTAGAATACTTTAGTTTACCAAATTACCAAAATACCCCTAGTTTGTAAAATTACCAAAATACCCTTGGTTTACAAAATTACCAAAATACCCCTGGTTTGTAAAATTACCAAAATACCCTTGGTTTATAAAATTACCAAAATACCCTTGGTTTGTAAAATTATCAAAATACCCCTAGTTTGTAAAATTACCAAAATACCCCTGATTTGTGAAATTACTAAAATACCCTTGACCTGTAAAATTATTGAAATACCCTCGACTTGTAAAATTACCAAAGTACCCTTGATTTACAAAATTACCATTTTACCCTCGATTTACAAAATTACCGAAATACCCCTGTAGGGTAGAATTATTGAAATACCCCTGTAGGGTAGAATTATTGAAATACCCCTGTAAGGTAGAATTACCGAAATACCCCTGTAGGATAGAATTATCGAAATACCCTTGTAGGGTAGAATTACCAGAATACCCCTGTAGGGTAGAATTACTGAAATACCCCTGTAGGGTAGAATTATCACAATACCCCTGTAGGGTAGAATTATCGAAATACCCCTCTAGGGTAGAATTACTGAAACACCCCTGTAGGGTAGAATTACCTAAATACCCCTGTAGGGTAGAATTACTAAAATACCCCTGTAGGGTGGAATTATCGAGATACCTTGTGGGGTAAAATTACCATTTTGCCCCTAAGGTGTTAAATGACTATTTTGCCCTTGTGGCCAAGTGACTAACTTGGACCGTGTGGTTGATTTAATTTGATTGTGAATATATGTTGGTATATGAATGACTTGGTGTGATTGTTTGATTCAAATTTGGGTATGACATTCGCATACATGACATGTTGCATGGGTTGGGATTTTGTACGGAGGAAGATCGATCTGTTAGGATCGCATGGTTGCTTGACGATCGTGGATCCACCGAAGGCTTAAGAGCCCTATATTCGTCTTGATTTGATAAGGTCGCACGGTCGCCCAAGACGATCGTGGACCGATCAATGGTCGAAGTGCCGATCTTATTTACGAGGTCGTGTGCCGACTATATTACCGTCGTTGATGGCTATGTGCCTAACATGATCTGACTACCGATGGCTTAAAGCCTTCGATTATGGCTTTGTGTCAACCTACATATGGCTCTGTGCCAACCTGATTATGGCTGTGTACCAAACGTATTTGCCTAAGGCTATGTGCCAATATATGGTTATTGATGACTCTGTGTCGATCACATTTATCTTGGGCTGTGTGCCGGTTATGTTACTCTAGTTGACGGCTATGTGCCTAACATAGTGCAATTATCAATGGCTTTGTGCCACGTATTCTGTTAAGTGGCTTTGCCACATTTTCTGTTTCTGGTGGCTATGCCACAAATATCTGTTCTGATGGCTCTGCCACAATATCTGTATTTGGTGACTCTGTCACAATATCTGATAACTGAGCAGCAATGCTGCAACTATGGAGTGTAAGGCTAGATGGGTTGAGCTATTCCCCACATAGAGTGTAGGGCTGGTACTGGTGGAGTGTAGCGGTTGGTTATAGGCTGGATTGGGTTGGGATTGCATTCACATTCGATTCGATTACGTCACCTAATTACGATTACATTACTAATCTGATTCTAATTCGATTCGATTACATTACTAATTTCGATTACGATTCGATTACGATTACATTACCTAATTCGATTCGATTTCGATTACATTACTAATCGATTCGATTACGATTACACATCGATTTCGATTACGATTACGATTCTCATTTTGGTTCCAATTCGATAATGTTTCTTATTCGTAATGGGCTAAGGTCCATCCGGTACTATCTGTTGTAATGGGCTAAGGCCGATTGGTACTGAAATTGTAAGTGAGGTCAGGCGGACTTTTATTTCTTTTAGATGATTGATTTTCTTTTTATAGTAGGGATTTCACATCGAGTTTTCAGTAAACTCACCTGTTTATTAACCTTTCGGTAATTTCCAGCCTTAGATGGATCGGGGCTGAGGGGCTCGGAGGAAGCCACACACACTGTTTATGTTATAGTTTTGATTATTACCTTTAAATTATTTTATGTGGGTTGTAGTAAAGCCGTTGTAATTTTCTGGATTTCAAATTTGGAATTTTATTTATTGTTCTTATAACTTCTAGTATTAGAACACGATTTTCCAAAGCAACTACTGTTATTCAAAACATCACGTAACCGCAATTGTTTTGAAAGTAAGTTTCCGCAACTACCAAGATTTTTACAAAGTTGTTAAGAATGTTATTCATCTGAGGTTTTCTAACAAGGTTTAAAAAGGGTATAAGTTTTTAATTATTAAGAAGGGTTTTTAATGGAAACATGATTTTCGAAAAACACTTCAATGTGACATGCCAAGTTCGAGCCAAACTTCCAGGCCGGGTTTGGGGTGTTACAATATTAATTTAAAATATCATCAACATAAACATTACATTCTAGAATTATCTCTCTTACTAATTGACCATTTTGCCCTTCATGATCTTTTAGAATTCCATCCTTGAGTCATCACTTAATTTGATAAAATTATGATTTAGTCCCTCATAATTTTTCACCTATTCAATTTGGTCCTAATTCATCAATTTTTCTTGGTTTCTAGATCATTCCACCCTTAAAATATTGGCACCATTAGTCCTTCAACTTTTTTATATTTACACTTCAACCCCTTAAATTTTGAGTATTTACTATTGTGCAACAAGACTTTTCTCATCTTTGCAATTTAGTCCTTTCTTGAATTAATATATCATAATATACTTCCCAATATTGACATAACTCAAAATTTCCCTTTTTGTCACTTTATTTCCTTATTTTTCTATATCGCGGATAATATTTTACTGTAAAAATTTTCGGGGTATTACAATTACTCAGGCCAAGGGTTTCCTTGATGAAATTGGAAAACGTTTTGCTAAAAACGATAAGGTTGAGATGACATCACTTCTGACTTCTTTGATGTCTATGAAGTATAAAGGTCAAGGAAACGTAAGGGAGTACATTTTGAAGATGTTCCATATTGCTTCAAGACTTAAGGCACTTAAGATCGAGCTTTCTGAGGAATTGCTTATTTTTATGGTTTTGGTATTGCTTCGTACACAGATTAATCAATTTAAAATTAGTTATAACTGTCAAAAGGAGTAATGGACCCTAAATAAGCTCATTTCTCATTGTGTGCAAGAAGAAGAAAGGTTGAAACGTGATAAGTCTAAAAGTGCTCATTTGGCTAATGCCCCTAAAGACAAAGGCAAGGAAAGAAAATATCAGAATGAAACTGCTAAGGGTCCAGCTCAAAAAGAAACAACAACAAGCTACAGAGTGTTGTTTCTTTTGTAACAAGTTTGTAACACCCCGAATTTGGGCCTAAAAGTATTGGGCCTTGAGTGTGGGTCCGTAAAGAGGTTTTATATAGGTATTTAATTGTGCAATGAAATGAAACAATTAAATGTTTGCTTTAGTGGTTAAGGACTTTGAGAAGTGTTGGAGAAATCTTGGATTCAAACTTGGGCTTTAGCAAAAATTTTGGTATTAAGTGAAAAAAACCTGGATGCTTGGATGAGGGTTTTTAAATTATTGTGTTAAATAAATGACACAAGGAAGCTTGTAGTCTAGTGGTTGTGGCGTCATTAAGGTTGTATGGGAGCCTGGGTTCAAGCCTTGGCTCTAGCAATTTATTTTGGGTTTTTTAAAGGGAACCTGGACTTTGGCCTCTAGACCTTATAATTAATTGGGGATAAAATATGACACAAAAAGCCTTGTGGCTTAGTGGCAAGTAGCGTGTGGAGCATCCGAGGGAGGCATGGGTTGAATCCCATGGCAAGCAAAGAGCATTTATTTTGCTAACGGTGACAAGAGTTGGTGTTGAATTTAAGCTCTAATGTTGGAGGATCCCACATCGGGAAGCTAATATAAGAGTGGTTAAGTCGGCTTTAAATAGAGGAACCATGACGAAAGTAAATGTACCTTTCTTGGTGATCCCTTTCATTGTATGGCGTGCTCGTTTGGGTTGGGCGTCGGCTAAGAGTGCTCGAGTGTGGATTAACTCCGGTCTCCTATCGGTGTGTATTTCTTACTACTCTAGTGTAGGATGGCTACTTGGACGCGATGGGCGAAAGGGGTCATGTGGGCCTAATGGGCCTACAGCCCAATTGGATAAGTTGTTTGATTGTGTAGTAAATATTGGGCTAGGCTAGGTGAATCTAATATTTGTGGCTAGATTTGGGCTAAGCAGGCCACACGAGCGTGTGGGCCCATTTGGTGAGAATGGGCTTTAGAGCCATTAGTATTGTTATCCATGTTTAGAATACTTTAGTTTACAAAATTACCGAAATACCCTTAGTTTGTAAAAATCTTTGAAATACCTCGATTTGTAAAATTCTTGAAATACCTTCGACTTGTAAAATTACCGAAGTACCCCCGATTTACAGAATTATCGTTTTATCCCCGATTTACATAATTACCGTTTTACCCCTGATTTACATAATTATCGTTTTACCCTCGACTTACAGAATTACCGTTTTACCCTCGATTTATAGAATTACTATTTTACCCTTAATTTACAGAATTACTATTTTACCCTCGATTTACAAAATTACTAAAATACCCTTAGTTTGTAAAATTACCAAAATACCCCTAGTTTGTAAAATTACCAAAATACCCTTGGTTTGTGAAATTATCGAAATACCCTCAATTTGTAAAATTACCAAAATACCCCTGATTTACAAAGTTATAGAAATACCCTTGACTTTCTAAAAATTATAGAAATACCATTGGTTTACAAAATTACTAAAATACCCTTGGTTTGTAGATTTACCAAAACACCCTTGTAGGATGAAATGACTAAAATACCCCTATTAGGTAAAAAGACCGTAAAGCCCCTGTAGGGTAAAGTGACCGTAATACCCCTGTATGGTAAAATGACGAATATGCCCTTATGTTCTGTATGACTGATGTGCTTAGGATTTACATATATTGGAATAGTTGAGTTTGAGTGACAGGTGGTGGTTATTGTAGGTGATTGATTATGGAAACGTTTCAACTTCAACCCGTAACAGGTGTGTACTAACCTTCGTAATAGCTTAGATTAATATTTGTTGAAAAGCCGAAAGCTTCATATTTTAGTGATTCGGGAATTAATATTTCTATTTTCTACGCACGTTTAAGTTGGATTCACAACGGATATGGGGTAGGAAGGTATTTGGAACGTTCTTCAACGAGTAGATCTCTTGTGGTTTAAGAAAAGCTGAAAACCCCTCTATCGACTAAGGCTAAAAGGGTTTTTGGTGTTATTTGGTTTGTTGGTGCTAGTGAGGATTAAAGGCTACCGATCGAGGAGTGTGTGAAAAGCTTGGATCATCAGAGTGACTAAATCTAGTCATCAACTTCGGCAAAGGTATGAACCCAAGGGCCATTGTGGATGGTGTCCGAATGTGTAAGTGATGATAATAGGTAGTTTTCGATTTGGTTTAATATTAACATGGTCTAATCTATAAGTGGTTGATTATAGGAGAAATCGCATAGGAGATCTCGTCAAGGAATATCGCAAATCAGGTGTGTAACGAACCCTTTTTCATAGCTTAAAGCGATAAAATGCCGAAAAGCCGAAATGCCAAAATTCTAGCATTTCGAGGACTTGTGAGCAAGCGAACGCTCACTAGTTAGTTAGAATCGATGAGACGATGATCGAGAACGATGAAAATGGTAAGAATGTGATTTTTGACGTTCTTGGTAAGTTGGGCATCGAGGGGCCGAAGTGGGGCCCATTAGGCTTTCGGGCCCATTTGGGTAAATTTGGTAGAAAATGGGAAATCCGTTAAATTGCATGATAAGACTGTTAAAACCGTTATGGAATATAGGCTAAATGGGCCTAGATGACAGAATCGGCTAAGTAGGGCCTATTAGGGGTTTTTTTGGCCCAATAACTCGTTTTCGCTAAAAATGGGCCAGAATCACTGTTTGCACCCATGAATTGTTTGTAACCGTTAATGAACATGGAAACCCTAATTTTTGGTAAAATTACAAGATTACCCTTATAATATGAAAATGACCGTTTTGCCCCTAGGTAAAAATAACCATTATACCCCTAGGGTTTATATATGAACTTAATACATGGGATTTTGATAAACATGATATGTATGATATGCACATGATATGTATGATATGCACATGACATGTATGATATGCACATGATATGTATGATATGCACACGAGATGTTCATAAATGCATTGGGTTGGGTTTTTATATGAATGGGGAAGTGAAAAGGGCTTATGCCCGATTATTAAAGGGCTTATGCCCCGATTATCAAAAGGGCTTATGCCCCGATTATCAAAAGGGCTTATGCCCCGATTATCAAAAGGGCTTATGCCCCGATTATCAAAAGGGCTTACGCCAGATTATTAAAGGGCTTATGCCCCGATTATAAAAAGGGCTTTTGCCCGATTATTAAAAGAGGCTAGGCCTCCGGTTATATGATAAAGACTAAGTCGCCGGTGGAGAGTTATGGCAGGGTGGGTCGAGTTAATCCCCACATGGTGTGTTGGTTGGTACTGGTGGAGAGTAGCGGAAGGGATTCAGAGTAGCCACGGTGATCGTCTTTTGGCTTTTAAACAAGCGTTGGTTTTCATTAGTTTCCCTTTAATTATTATTTATTTTTGGGTTGTAATAAGGCCATTTTAACTTTCCTTTTATTTCTTTTCGGGATTATTTTAATTTTAATAACTTCAAACCTGGTTGATAATTATTCAAATGGGCTAGACTTAGGATGTGTTTTCAAAATGATACTTGTTTTCAAAAGAGTTCAACACCACGATTAATCGATTTATCAAAGTCGTTCACTTAAACAAATTTAAACTCGATATAACAAAGTGTGGCTATGGTTGTGGGCATGTCAGGATTGGATCCAATCAAAGAGCTTGGTACTTAGCGACCTTCATGGCTCACCTCCTCGCCTCGGATACCTACCTGGTGCCTAGCTTCCATACACTTTGTTAACTTAGCAAAATATATGGCTTTTAAAACACTAAAACGAAACACGGATTTTTAACTCCAATGTGGCACATCAGATTTGGCCATAACGTCTGGGCCGGGTTTGGGGTGTTACAAAGTTTGGACACGTAAAGAAAGATTGTACCAAATATCATGCTTGGCGTGCAAAGAAAGGTATAATTCCTAATTTGGTCTGTTCTGAGATTAATTTAGCTTTAGTACCTAGAAACATTTGGTGGATAGATTCTGGTGCTATTGCTCACATAAGTGTTTCTACGCAGGGTTGCCTGAGTTACCAAAAGCCAAGTGATGGTGAAAGACACATCTTTGTGGGCGATGGAAAATTGGTAGAAGTGGAAGCGATTGGGCATTTTAGGTTGTTATTAGGAATTGGTTTTTATTTGGATTTAAAAGACACTTTTATTGTACTGTCATTTAGATAGAATTTAGTTTATGTTTCTTTATTGGAAAAATTTGGATATTATTGTTCATTCAGAAACAATCAATTTAATTTGTCTTTAAATTCAAATGTTATTGGAACTGGTTATTTAAATACTTATGGCAACCTTTATTTGCTAGAAACAGTTGCGTCCTATAACGAAACCTTACATGTGGAATCACGTGGTATTAAATGCAAATTAAATAAGGAAAATTCAGCATCATTATGGCATAGGCACTTAGGTCATATCTCAAAAGTTAGAGTTGAACGCCTTGTGTCTGATGGTATTTTAGAGTCCCTTACTTCACAGACTTTGATGTCTGTGTCGATTGCATTAAGGGAAAACAGACCAAAATCAAGAGATTAGGTGCCAATAGATCTTCAGACGTCTTAGAATTAATTCATACAAATATTTGTGGGCCATTCCCTACGGCATCCAGGAATGGTCAACAATATTTCATAACATTCATAGACGATTACTCATATTATGGATACCTATATCTCATTCATGAGAAATATCAATCTTTGGACATGTTCAAAGCTTATAAACCTGAAGTTAAGAATCAACTCAATAAAAGGATTAAAAACGTCAGATTTTGATCGTGGTGCTGAGTACTACGGTAGATATGATGGCTCAGGTGAACAATGTCCAGGACCATTTGCGAAATTTCTAGAGGAATACGGTATTGTCCCACAGTACACCATGCCAGGATCACCTTGTATGAATGGTGTAGCTGAAAGACGAAATAGAACTTTTAAGGATATGGTAAGGAGCATGGTTGCTCATTCTACCTTACCTGAGTCCCTCTGGGGAGAAGCATTAAAGACAACAGCTTACATTCTGAATAGAGTACCCAATAAAATAATTGCAAAAACACCTTATGAGCTTTGAACAGGTCAAAAGCCTAGTCTAAAACACTTTCATATTTGGGGATGTCCAGTTGAGGTAAGGCCTTATAGGCCACATGAAAAGAAATTGGGCTTCAAAATAGTAAGTAGCTACTTTATTGGTTATTCTGAGTGATGTAGGGGTTATAAATTTTATGATCCCATAATAAGAAATATTTTTGAGACGGAAATTGCAACATTTTTTGAGGATGTTGAGTTTGGAGGGAGAAGTAAGGTTAGAGACATTACTTTTGAGGAGGAATTGGATTCTAACTCAATTCCTATTAGCACTTTTGATGATGTTTAGATTCTTATACCTATCATTGATCAAGAAGTGAATCTAGAACCTCTACAAGACAATGTTGAACAACTCGCAATTCAAAATGAGGTAATTGTTCCAGAAGAACAAACTCCACAACCTCAAGAACAAGTGCCATTAAGGAGGTCTACAAGAGAAAGAAGAAATGCTATTCCAGATGATTGTATTGTATTTCTCCAAAAAAATGAGGATGATAATGGAATGATGGAAGATGATCCAATCAACTTTCATCAAGCCATGAAAAGTTCTAATTCTCAAAAGTGGATTGATGCCATGGAAGATGAGTATAAATCTATGTAAGACAATAAAGTTTGGGAACTTGTCCCATTACCTGAAGGTGCAAAACCAATTGGTTGTAAATGGATATTTAAAACCAAGAGAGATACAAATGGTAATGTGGAGAGATATAAGGCACATCCTGTAGCTAAAGGATATACTAAAAAAGAAGGTATTGATTTTACAGAGACTTTCTCTCCAGTTTCATCGAAAGACTCCTTCAGGATAATCATTGCACTTGTTGCTCATTTTAATCTTGAGTTACATCAGATGGATGTTAAGATTGCATTTCTTAATGGCGATATTGAAGAAACAATTTATATGGTGCAACCAGAAAATTTTGAGTTGGAAGACTCAAAGAATATGATTTGCAAATTGACAAAATCCATCTATGGACTCAAACAAGCTTCCCGTAAATGGTACCACAAGTTTCATCAAATAATTGTTTCATTCAGTTTTGAGATGAATATTGTTGATGATTGTGTGTATCACAAATTCAATGGGAGTAAGTACATATTTCTGGTTCTATATGTTGACGACATTTTGCTTTCTGCTAATGACATAGGCTTATTGCACGAAACCAAGAGATTTTTATCTAAGCATTTTGAGATGAAAGATCTTGGGGATGCCTTTTTTGTTTTAAGAATTCAGATACATCGAGATCGATCTCGAGGTATTCTTGTATTATCACAAAAGAGCTATATCGATAAAGTACTCAAAAGGTTTGGCATGTAGAGTTGTAGACCAGGTGACATCCCAGTCGCTAAAGGAGACAAATTTAGTCTTACTCAATGCCCTAAAAGTAACCTTGAAATTTAGGAAATGCAAAAGATTCCCTATGCATCAGCTGTTGGGAATTTAATGTATGCTCAAGTTTGTATGCATCCGGACATTGCGTTCATTATTGGGATGTTATTGCGTACATTATTGGGATGTTAGGCAGATATTTAAGCAACCTTGGTATAGACCATTGGATAGTAGCCAAAAAGGTTATGAAATATCTTTAGAGAACAAAAAATTACATGCTTACTTATAAGAGATCAGATCTTTTGGAGGTCATAGGGTATTCTGATTCTGATTTCGCTGGATGTCAAGATAGTAGGAAATCTACATCAGGCTATATTTACCTGTTAGCTAGAGGAGCTATATCTTGGAAAAGTGTCAAACAGACACTTGTAGCTTTGTCCACTATGGCAGCAACAGAGTTTGTAGCATGCTATGAGGCATCAATCCATGGAATATGGTTGTGAAACTTTGTCATAAGGCTACGCATTTTGGAGAATGTAAAAAGACCACTCAAATTATTTTGTGACAATAAGTCAGCAATGCTATATTCCAATAACAAAAGGAGTTCATCTAAGTCAAAGCATATTGACATAAAGTTCTTAGTTGTAAAAGAAAGAGTGCAAAATGGTCAAATATCCATAGAGTATATTGGGACAAACTCCATGATAGCGGATCCGCTCACAAAAGGTTTACCACCCAAGGTCTTTCATGAGTAGTTTTCATGAGTACACTGCTCATATGGGTGTTACATTGTTTAAGGATATCATGATTTAACGGGAGTTTATATTTTATTTGTTTTATGTTTGTTTTTAGAAATTTATATATTTGGTTATTTTCTGATCAGAAATAAAGTATTTAGTTTATTCATTATGTTTATTATTTTGGTACTAACCTCACTTAAGTTTAAAGAGGACCAGTTGGAAATAGACATGTTTAGATCATATTGCATGTAATTTCCATGCTACACATCCATACTTGATCTATTTCATTTGGTTGTGTTAATATACGTGATCATGGATGGATTTAGTTACAATATATGTAACGAAAGTCGCATTGATTCTATGTTAACATAATTAATGGACGAGATTGTTCAGAATACCTTTTGGATATGACAGTAAAATTTTGAGCTTATAAGGTTATATAATGACATGTAATTATAGAGTAATTAGTATATATATATATGTGGTCCAAGTGGGAGATTGTTGGAAAATATGGATATCACATATATATAATAAGGGTAATTACATGTTATTATTTACTATCATAATAGGTTAACACAAATTAAAAGTGATCTAATTTGGTTAAAATTTTATTGGGCTTTAATTATTAAATAAAGTATGGGTCAAATATATGTAGATACTCTAGTAATTGAATTCTAATCAAATTCTGATTAATGATGGGCTCATTAGAATTTGATTAGAACTAATATGCCAAGGTTACAAATATTAGGGTTATGGTCCCCAAATTATACAGAAGATATCTTTTCTAATATCCCATCATTAGGAAAGAGAGAGCAGATATTCTCTGAATTTCTTGTGTGCTAATTTGGAAGATCAAATCCCCAAGATCTGGTAAAACTTTAAGAAATTTATGGATTCAGGTATGCTTCCGCATCTAGTTTTTCTCTTGATCTGTTCTTAATTTATTTTTGATAATTTGACATGATAGATCTTGGTTTATTAAGTTTTATTTCAGATTTATTTTACAAATCTAACATTTGTTTCTAGAATTCCAAATTAGTAAGTTGAAAACAAACCTAAATTACCTTCCACTATATTGTAAAAATCAATCAAGTGCTTCGATTTCATTTAAAATTCTTTATAATAATATTAGGGGGCAAATTTTTTCAAATGAAGGTAACATTATTTTTCACCATAAGATTGTGAATATAAAACTTAGCATATTACGGAGTGTGTTGTTTTACTTTTTAATTTATTTAGTTAAAATATGATATTTCGATATCTAAACGACGAAATGTAAAATTACGATAACTTATGAAGTTTATTTTGATCATGCCTTGATTCTAACATCTGGATTCAATCAAACAACCAGTTAACATCATTTTTTCGAACAATTGAATCTAAATACATTGATTTATCAATTATTTGTTTTAGGGAATTCAGATGCTATTATTATGAGGAGGCATTTGCTTCAAGAAAAGAAAGATTACGTAGGATTGTGAAAATGTAAGACCAATGATACTATGTTACATTATCTTGTTTGGTTAATTCAATTGCAATGTAGGATTCAAGTGTTTGGTTGATGAAATGTAACCTAGCAACATTATTTATTAAATTCTCCTTATTATAGAATATTTTTAACAAGTTTAGTTCTTTTAATATTTTTAGCCTCAATTTTCATAAAATTATGATAAACTATTATAATTTTTATTAATTATCGATGTTGAAATAAAATTTTAAATCATAATTATAATAATTCACGAAAGTGATTACAACACCAATCATAATTATATTTTAACCATAATTAATATACAAATAAATAAATTATTAGAGTAAATATAATAATTCTAATTTTAAAGCATGATATCTACTATTTCATTAAGAAACAAAAGATATATTTATTTTTATTAGTCTTAAATTCTATTGAGAAAAAAAACTTAAATTAATTAAAATAATAAACTTAAATTAATTAAAATAATAAAAACAAAAGGTAAATTAGTACAAAATTCAATATTACTCTTGTAATCTAAGATAACATAAGAAATGAGTCGTAATGAAATTATGTATTAGATTACATCTTAACAATATTTGAGAATGTAAAACTACAAGATGGTTGTAATGTTGAGAATCCAAACAACATAATCTTATTCCACAATGTAACATTATGGGTCGTAATATAATATTCAACCAACCAAATGCATCCGAAGAGGAAGTGAAACCAAAATTTTCCCAAAAATGATTATGTTATATAAATAATTATTTAATACATTAACAGTGAAATATTAAAATAAATAAATAAATAACATATTTCAATCCCATTTATGAAATAAAAAGTTCCATACCAAATAATTGCTGAATAAATATATTGGCCTGTAATAAATATTAATAAATTTTAAATTTTGAGTAGAATAGCATTAGATGAAAAAAATAGGTTAGTTTTACTAAAAACGCAAGAGACTCATGGTAAAATAGACTCATGGTAAAATATGTATTTTTAATTTTAATTAGACTAATATTTTATTTACATAAAAATGTTAAATGGATTAAAAATAAAATTAAATAAAATAATCAAAAATTTTATATTCTGATGAAAATGTAAAATTATTTAAATGAAGATATGTATTGAGATCAACATCTATATTTTAGAATTTTGACACTTTTAAAAATGCGAAATTGCTATCTCAAAGGGAAGTTTTAGAATTTCAAGCATATAATCACATTTTCAAATATGTTGCATATATTAAAGATTTAATATACATTTGGTTTGTTTTCAAAAGTAGAAATCGTTTTTGTTTTTTTCTTATGAAAAAATGAAAATATTAAAAACAATGTTTGATAAAAATTTTAAAA
This sequence comes from Gossypium arboreum, assembly GCF_025698485.1. NCBI lineage: Eukaryota > Viridiplantae > Streptophyta > Magnoliopsida > Malvales > Malvaceae > Gossypium > Gossypium arboreum. The sequence continues at coordinate 128,174,871 of NC_069075.1, forward strand.
ATTATTTTAAAAAATGAAAATAAAAATTGCAAGTATTGGAAGAATCATATATAAATCAGGAACTATCATGTTAGATCATTATGAACAAAATTATATAGGGAAGTGTACCTAAATCCATTGTTGGAAATTGCCCAAAAGGTTTTGATCTTCCAAGAAAATAGTTTTTCTCTTTGTATAACTCTTTGATGGAGATGGAAAAGAAATACGAGATATATCTATTTCTTGGGGACTACTACTTATTTTCAAATAATTGATTATTAAATCAGTGTTGGGTATTTATAATTTGGCCCCTCATCAAATTATAAATACAACTTATGGTATCTACACATTATTTCAATGATATTTTAATACCTATGACACTTATAACATAATTGTTCACTTAATTTTGTATCACACTTTAGAATAACATTATACATTATAAATATGTTCCCATAATTGGGGATTTTAATCCAACAATCTCCCAATTGGGCAATATATGTTTCCTGATAAATGTACAACCTTATGAGCTCAAAATTTGCTATCATCTAACGAGTATTTTATAACAGTCTCATCCATCAACTATATCCATATAGGATCAAAGCAGTCTTTATCATATTAATAATGACTAAACTCATCAATAATCACATATACAAATATAGTCACATGACATAGATCAATCATAGATGCGTAACATGGAAATTACATGCAATGTGAACCCAATATGCCTATTTCCAACTGGGCCTCCTTAAACTTAAGTGAGGTCAGTATAAAAATAACAAAACAGAGTGAATAAACTGAATACTTCATTTCTGATAAGAAAATAATCAAATACATAAATGTCAAAAAAAATAAAGCAAATAAAATACAAACTCCCACTAAACCATAATGTCCTCAAATAACATAACACTTATATGAGCAACGTGCTCATGAAAGACCTTGGGAGGTAAACCTTTTTGTGAGCAAATCCACTATCATAGAGTTTGTCCCAATGTGCTCTATGGATATTTGTCCACTTTGCACTTTCTCTTTTGCAACTAGGAACTTTATTTCAATATGTTTTGGCTTAGCTGAGCTCTTGTTATTGTTGGAATACAACATCGCTGACTTATTGTCCCAATGCGCCACATTCCATGATTTGATGCCCTATAGCATAGTGGAAGAAGTTACAAGTGTCTGTTTGACACTCTTCCAAGATATAGCTCCTCCAACTAACATGTAAATATAACATGAAATAGATTTCTAGCTATCTTGGCACTCAGTGAAATCAGAATTTGAATACCCTATGACCTCCAAATGATCTGATGTTTTACACGTGAGCATGTAATCTTTTTTGTTCTCTGAAGATATCTCATAACCCTCTTGGTTGCTTTCTAATAGTCCATACTAGATTTGCTTAAATATTTTTCCAACATCTCAATAATGTACGTGACCGCCTCCGAACTTACCAACGTCTATAGTAGAAATCCTGCACAAAATATATGAAAAGGCGATAACCATAAGTATACGGGTCAGGTTGTAATAGAGTTATAATGGAGTAGATGTGTACTCTGAGGATTGTACCCAAGGTAGGCGAGCACTAAAGTAATTCTAACGTAAGCATAAATAGTTCTAATTAGTACTTTAAATGAATTATATTACGATAAAATAAAAAGAAATGTTTTGGTGATCTACACTAATAATAATAAAAGAAATAAATAAATCATGAGAAATCAAATAATAAAATATATCAAATCTGGGCATAGGTGATTAGCTCACTTCGGTAATCATAATCAACTGTCACTTCAGTTTTCTTGTTCAATCAACTAGTCGATGTCCCAGCAGAATCTTCCAATCTTCCAGTAGAATAACGATTTTGCAAGAACTATTTATCTCTCAATCTCACAGTCTAGGTCAATTTAGGGTTAAGGTGTTCATGGATAGGCCATACCAAAATTGGGTTAGTTCCAACCTTAATGACTTCCTAGGGTTGTCAGGCCTACGGTTTAGGTCCTTCCTTTCCTAAACAGTTAATCCGCTAAGAGAACCCTACAAAACAGTTAATTGATCATACCTCCACTCGCTAACCCCCACAGGAGGATTAGTTCCTCATGAATCTCATAAACAATATAAACTTGATAGAAAGAGTAAACCTGAATAATAATTAAAGAGTATAAAGTATAGAAGAAGCATGATTTGTATTGGAATTGAATGCAAAATCCTCACAGAGTTTGCTTATGTTTCACAAATCTGATTTCTTTCACAAAAGAAGATAACAAAAATTGAAATAAACCTAAGTGTAAGAAAAGAGAAAAACTAAACATTAAATCTAAGAAGAAAATTATACAATACGAAACCTGCCTATAACATGTGTTAAATGAGCCTATTTATAGACTTTAAAGTGGTTGTCATCCTTAACCCTAGGTTAGTTGTCGTCCTCATGCTTAACATTTGATTGTGCAAACAAAACACCCTGGTTTGTAATTATTTCCCCTAAAGAGGTGATGTCGCGACACACCAGGTCCTATGTCGCTACATCAAGGGCAGTATGCTTCATCTTCAAAATATCTTCAAGGGTGTGTCGCAACACCGAAGGTAGTCTTAGAATTCTTCTATTCTGCTCCATATGTTGCGAAATCCAGCTTCTCGTGTAGCAACAGAGCGACCAGTATCGAGTTAGCACACCTTCTTATATTCTTCTGCATATTTCAAAGTATATTAGCTTACTCTTAGGCCTCATTCAACTCCTAAGATTAATAAAAGGATCAAATTCCACAGTTTATTATATTTAACTAAACTTGCATAAACTTAATTAAAATTAACCAAAATGCTTGTGTTCAAGCTCTTAAAGTGTGAAAACTATTTTAATTTGCTACACCAAATTATAGTAGATCAATGTGCAATATCTGGATGCGTACATACTTGCACATGCATTAGACTCCCAATAGCTGATGCATAGGGAATCTTTTGTATTTCCTGAATTTGAAAGGCATTGAATAAGATTAAATTTGTCTCCTTTAGCAGCAGAGGTGTCACATGGTTTATAACCTTGCATGTCAAATATTTTGAGTACTTTAACGATATAGTTCTTTTGTGACAATCTAAGAATACCCCAATATCAATCTCGATGTATTAGAATTCATAAAACAAAAAAAGCGTCCCTAAGATATTTTATCTCAAAATGCTTAGATAAAAACCTTTTGGTTTTGTGCAATAAGTTTATATTATTAGTGGCAAGTAAAATGTCATTGACATATAGAATCAAGATTATATACTTACTAACACTAAACTTGTCATACACACAATCATCAACAATATTCATCCCAAAATCGAATTAGACAATTACTTGATGGAACTTATGGTACCATTGACAAAAAGCTTTTTTAAGTCCATAAATGGATTTTGTTAATTTGTAGAACATAATTCTTTAGGTCTCCCAACTTAAAGTTTTTTTGTTGCACCTATAAATTGTTTCTTCAAAATTTCCATTTAGAAGCGCAATCTTAACATCTATATGATATAACTCAATATCAAGATGAGCAACAAGTGTCATGATTGTCCTAAAAGAGTCTTTCGATGAAACTAGAGAGAAAGCCTCTGTAAAATCAATGTCTTCTTTATGAGGATATCCTTTAACTACAAGATGCATCTTATACCTCATCATATTACCATTTACATCCCTCTTGGTTTTAAATATCCATTTACAAACAATTCATTTTGTATCTTTAAGTAATGGGGTAAGTTCCTAAACTTTATTTTCTTGCATAGACTTATAGTCTTCTTGCATGGTATTAATCCACTTTTGAGGATTAGAACTTTTCATGGCTTGTCAAAAGTTGACTGGATTTTCTTCCATCATTCCATTGTTATCCTCATGTTCTTGGAGAAATACAACATAATCATCTTAAATAACATTTCTCTTCTCTCTCGTGAACTTTCTTAATGATAATTTTTCTTGAGGTTATTGAGTTTTTTCTTCTAGAACAATTACCTCATCTTGAATAAGGAGTTGCTCAACATTATCTTGTTGAGGTTCTGGATCCATTTCTTGATCAATGATAGGTGTGAGAACATGAACATCATCAAAAGTGATAGCATAAACTGAGTTAGAATCTAATTCCTTTTCAAAAGCAATGTCTCTAACCTTATTTCTCACTTCAAACTCAACATCCTAAAAAAATATTGCAATTCCTGGATAAAAAATATTCCTAATTGTAGGATCATAAAACTTATAGCCCATTGATGGCTCAGAATAACCAATAAAGTAGTTGATTACTATTTTGGATTCCAATTTCTTTTCATGTGTCCTATAAGGCCTTGCCTCAATTGGACATCCCAAATGTGAAAGTACTTTAGACTAGACTTTCCACTTGTCCAAATGTCATAAGGTGTTTTTGCAACTGCTTTAGTAGGTACTTTATTCAGAATGTAAGCTGATGTTTTTAATACTTTTCCCCAGAGGGACATGGGTAAGGTAAAATGAGTAATCATGCTCCTTACCATATCCTTAAGAGTCATATTTCATCTTTTAGCTACACCATTCATACTAGGTGATCCTAGCATGGTGTATTGTACGAAAATATCGCATTCCTCTAGGAATTTCACTAATGGTTCTAGACATTGTTCACTTGAGCCATCATATCTGCCGTAGTACTCACCACCATGATCAGATCTGACATTCTTAATTTTTTTTGTAGAGTTGATTTTCAAATTCAGCTTTATAAGCTTTGAACACGTCCAGAGACTGAGATTTCTCATGAATGAAGTATAGGTACGCATAACGTGAGTAGTCATCTATAAATGTTACGAAGTATTGATGACCATTCTAGGATGTCGTAGTGGATGACCGACAAATATCAATAAGAATTAATTCTAAGATGCTTGAAGATCTATTGGCATCTAATCTTTTGGTTTTGGTATGTTTTCCCTTGATGTAATTGACATAGACATCAAAGCTTATGAAGTCAAGAGACTCTAAAATGCCATCTGACACCAGGCACACAACTCTACCTTTTGAGATAAAACCTAAGCGCTTATGTCATAATGATGTCAAATTTTCCTTATTTAATTTGCATTTAATACCACGTGATTCCACATGCAAGGTTTCATTATAAGATGCAACTATTTCTAGCAAATAAAGCTGGTCATAAGCATTTAAATAACCAGTTCCAACAACATTTGAATTTAAAGGCAAAATAAAATGATTGTTCCCAAATGAACAACAATATCCAAATTTGTCCACCAAAGAAATAAAGATTTAATTTCGTTTAAAAGCTATATAACAAAAGTGACTTTCCATTTCCTCTAATTTTCCAACGCCTATGAATATATGTTTTTTACCGTCACTTGGCTTTCGGTATCTCATGCAACCTTGCATAGAAACACTTATGTGAGGAGCACTAGAATCTCTCCACCAAGTGTTTCTAGGTACTAAAGCTCAACTAACCTCAGAACAAACCAAAGTAAGAATTATACCTTTCTTTGTATGTTAGGAGTGATACTTGGCACATTTTTTCTTCATGTATCTAGACTTGTTACAAAAGAAACAACCTTTTGTAACATGTTGTTGTTTCTTTTGAGTTGGACCCTTAACAGCTTCGTTATGATGTTTTCTTTTCTTGCTCTTGTATTTAGAGACGCTGACTGAATGAGCACTTTCAGACTTATCATGCTTCAACCTTTCTTCTTCTTTCGCACAATGAGAAATGAGTTCAATTAGATTCTATTTCTCCTTTTGACAATTATAACTAATTTTGAATTGATTAAACTGTGCAAGAAGTGATACTGATACCAAAACCATAAGACCATGCAACTGCTCAAAAAGTTTGATCCTAAGTGTCTTAAGTCTTGAAGCAACATGGAACATCTGCATAATGAAATTCCTCACATTTCCTTGACTCTTATATTTCATATGTTGGAAAAACAGGTTTGGCAAACGCAACAAAAAATAAGTTTAAGGGAAAAACCAGAATTTTAATTTTAATTTTTTTACAAAAATAAGAACTTGGTTGTGATATCTAAAATAATATACACTTAATCAAAATTGTACCTTTTTAATTTATCTAAGATGAACGCTCAATTAAGTAGCCCTTTTCACTATCCTCAAGCTCATGTTGCAGAGAGTGAGCTCACTTCGTATAAAAAATATTTCACAAAATTATTAGTGGAGCAATTTAACAAATTTTCTAAACTTCTGGGTCAAATTGTAAATAAGAAAAATATCTCTAGAAATCTTTTGAAACAATTTCTTCAGAGAATTTTCTCCCTACAACTTTCTCTTGAATTCAAGTTTGTGAAAAATAATGACTCAAGGCTTTCTTTATATAGGAAGAGTCCAGAGAGTTCAACTAAGATTTAAACTTAATCACTTTAATATTAAATTTAATCTAATACTTATCAATATAAATATTAAATCTATTAAATTAATATAATATTTATTGTAATGCCTTGACTAATTTATTTTTGTTTATGTAAATTCTGTCATAAATGAGTATTTGCTTCAGTGGCTAAGTGTTTTAATTGTATGTTTGAGGTTTTGGGTTCAAGTCCTACTTTCTGGAAAATTCTGTTATTTTTTATCCTAGCCTTATCATTGGTGGGTTGGGTTATGTTTTATCTTTAGTAGACTTATATCAGAATGAGCCTGGTAGTTTGAGTGGTAAGGTGTTAGCTTACAGAAGGTCTCGTGTTTGAATTCTTGTGTGAGCATGGATGTTAATTTTTGCTTCAATTGTGTGATTGCAGTTTGGTGGAAGTGGATTTTCGAGGTAATTGGATGTGGTTAGTGGGTAGGATTCTAGAGGATTTAGGTACTAGTGGAAAGTTAGGATTATTTCTTTTAATTTAATTTAATTTTTATTTAATTTTATTTTATTTCCCAAAAATCCTTGGTTTTTGACGTTCTTCTTTTACCTTTCTCTACATTTTCTTTTCTTCTTTTTGCTTTCTCCTTCTATCCTATTCACAATCTGTCGTCACATCTTTGCATCTTGGATTTCTGATTTCTTTCGTTCGTTTTGGGTAAGTGGGGTTTTGGTTTTTCTGTAGCTTCCGATTTTCGTAAGGCCTATTGGAGTTATACCTTTTGTTTTGGCGTGACGGTGTATAGTTAGGGGATCTAATTTCTATGAATGTGTGTTGCATAGGAGAAGACTATGAAGCAACGAATTGCGCTCCAATGACCTGATTCGTGATAGAGGTTGTTTTTGTAGCCGGTAAGTTCATGTCCATTTTTCGGGTTATTGTTGTTGATTCATAAGTTAAATTGCTAAAATGGTGTTTGGTATACTATTTTAGGGTTTTAGAGATCTCGAGATTATTTTCGTATAAAAAATGAACCAAGTGTGTAACAAAAACATGGGAAATCGAGGTTCGATGAAAGCTAAAAAAGTGGCATGTCGACGCCATACGGGCGTGTGCCCGACCGTGTGTGACTGACGAGTGTGTTGTCGTGTGGATCACATGGGCTAGCCCGATTGGGCGTGTGAGACACATGGACGTGTGAACTGTGGGCCAAACCATGTGGGCCGTACGGGCAAGGCCAATTTGGGTGTGTGGGTCCACATGGGCGCCAAAATTCTAAAATTTTCGCTAGGGTCGCTTGTGTCATTCCAATCGACTGTGGGCCTTCCATAGGGTCGGTAAAGGCAAAACAAGCCCTAATGCATGAGATCTATTATTTCGATAGACTGATCTGAGTTTAGGAAAAACTGATATGCATGACTGATTGTGTTGTATAAGCATGTACGATATCTGTATACGACCATGCAGGTCATGTTAAATTTGTTAATTCTGTATATCTATATTTTGTATTTGTATGTGGGGTGGGTTCTGTTGTTGGAAGAAGTGTTCTGTGAGGGGATAATTCACCATTATTCTGGCAGCACAATTGTAAATTATTCTGATAAGTTTTGTACAGACACTATGTGGTGTGTAGGGTTGGGTGAGTGTTTTATACCCCACATAGTGTGTTAGAATGGTCGGAGATGATGTGTAGAGGTTGGGGGTAGGACTTTGTATATCTGTATATTTCTGATAATCTGATTCTAATAAGGACTTATGTTCACTGCTGTACTGATATGCTAAAATTTTGAATTTGATGCTTGTATATTTCCGTTGTGTTACACTCTAAGTTTATGCAAACTCACCTTTGTTGTCTGTTTTATTTTAGGAATCCTCAGACATAGCCAGGTCGGTGCGATAGAGTCTCAATGGTGACCACTAGTTTGCGAACTATTTTAATTAATGGTTTTTACCTAAAATCTGGATTATTTTTAGGAGTTTTGTAATTTTGGGACTCTCGAGACAGTTGGTTTTAATTTTGGTTTTGGATGTGTTTTTGACTTTTATACTGCGATGTTTGACAAAACCATAATTTTACGCAAACAAATATTTTTATGAAAACACAAATTCAGTTTTCAACTTTAACAATATCAGACTTCCGTTGCAAAATAAGTTTTTTGAAAGAGCAAATTAACAATGTTTTCCTTAACGAAAATAATAATAGGTTTAATAAAATGTGGATTCTTTTTAGTAGCAATTAAATGCGAGAAATTTAACATAAAATGATTGATTTTCAAAACCTTTCTTCGTAACACTCTCAGATTCGGCCATAACGTCTAGGCCGGGTTTGGGGTATTACATTTATCTACAAGATAAATATTAAAGTAAATATAATACTAAGATAATCACTTTAATATTAAACTAATAAAATACTATCAAGATAAGTATTAAATTAAATTATTAAAATAATATTATTTTTAGAATATTTAATGTAAAATAAAACTATCCAGTAAAGTCTCAGTAGGAGTGTAATTGTTCCACTACTCAACCTCCAAAAAACCACTGCCGTCAACCATTCTTTGGCTACCAAAATGCCATTATCGTAGCCTTTGGCACCACCGTGCTCGATGGTGTGATCATAGACGTGTCATCCTTATGGTACCCCGAAGCTGATTGATCTGGTCCAATAGCTGGATTGTCGGCCCGATTTCTCATACTGGGCTCAGTTCAACCAGTTTTGGGTCTCAGTCTTAGTTTTTGGTTATCGGTTCCAATTTTCAATTTCAAGTCAAATTTTCAAGTTTAATTACCTATTGAGCAAATTGTTTGACTCGAAAATTAATTTCCAAAAATATTATTTTTTAATTAATTTAATTTTTCTTGATCAAAATTAATTTTCCCAAAAATCACTCAGATTTTCCAAAATTATTTTTTCAAGAAAACTCTTTAATCAAATTCTCTAGTTGAACAATTCTCACAGTAGCCCAATGTAATTCCACATCGAATAAGTCAACTCAATTAAATTATTTCCAAACTTGTAGAATTTTATTCTGAGTCAAATGCAGTCCAATAGAGCTTTTTTTGAGCTAGCGGTGGGACCAATCAGATATATACAATTAATCTCTAGTAATTGTCATTATGTTTAGAAGCATCATTCCGATAATTCAAAATTCATTTGATCATGGAGTCAATGTACAAGAAGTACCACGATTGAAAACTCCTTATTGTATACTCTTTATAAAAGCAATTCATCCAACTGTTTTGTCCAATGACCTCTGTAACACCCCAAACCTAGCCTAGAAGTTTTGACCCAAATTTGGTGAGCAACATTAGCCACCGAAGTGACTCTCTGTTGACTCCCAACCTAACCTCCAACACACCACTTAAGTCTTTAACATCTATTATGCTAACTTAAAACTTAGCAGCAAAAACATAATTTAAACATGTGAGCTTCACAAACAAACAGAGGCAAGTTTGTATGCTTAACAACGTACTTAAGAGTTCACAACATAACTTAGACTTTTCGGGCTACAACTTAGTTCACATGAGAAGAAGCATATAAGTTCGCAGTTCAATTTAAAGCATAAGCTCACATACTTATCAGGCTTCGCATGAAATCATATAATACAATAGTTATATATTTCAATAGGGTTCGAATGTAAAATATTAAAGACAAAAAATATTAAAATAAAAATAAAAATGCTAAATTAAGAAGTAAAATTTTCTTAATATTTTAGTCCTAGACATCGACGCAAAAAACTTGATGCATCACAAAACTAACTAAAAAATTGACTAAGGAAAGTGCACCTATCAATTAATTGTATAGTTAAAGTAAGGAAATATATCATTCCTATGAAGACTAAAAGTACTAGTAGTTATTGTCTTTCTATTATTTAACCGACAAATTCGATTGATTAATTCAAAATTAAAAATAACTAAATTAATTAATTAACGAACATGACAAAGAACAAAACACGAAAATAACCGATTAATAACCAAAAAGCGAAACAATACCCATGAAAAAATTTAACCTGGACTTCATCTGTCTCTATCAATCTAAATTTCACAATTTCTTTACTTAGTGTCTTGATTTGTAGAAATCCCTAAATTATGCTAATATCTATTTCGAGAGTAAGAGCAACTGACTCTAGGTTGATTAATTGAAACTTCTTTCTAATTAAAACCCCTATTATCGTATTAACTCGATTTATGGATTCCCCAATTAGATTTGACTTTAATCTGGTAGATGTATGTCGTCCTATTTCTAGGATTGCATGCAACTCCACTCAATTATGCAAGATCCACTCTTAAACAAGGTCTATTTCTCCTCTAATTTAAGCATATCAAACATGGATCAATAATCTAGAAATATCAAACCAAGAATTAAACACACATAACTGAGAAGAAAATTTAAGTATTTATTGTATAAAACAGAAACCAAACGACAGAATTCATTATAGGGTCTATCTCTCTAGGTATATAAAAAATTAGTTCATGCTTGCAAATAAAAACATTCAAGTGACAGTATAACCGAAAGAAACAAAGAAAATCATGATAATCTCTTAAGAAATCAAATGCGAATCTTCAATCTTGAAGGAAATCTGCTTCAGAATTAACTTTAATTGTGTTTTCCGAATTGTTTTCTTGAGTATTTTATGGCGGCTCACTCCTATCTTCTTTTTTTTTGCCATATATATGTCTTAGAATACCTGAAAAACATAAAAAAATAATTTTCCACAGTTTAAGGTGCAAATTTGCGAAATCGACACAGCCTGCCACATGACAGTGTGGCAAGTCGTTGGAACCACGGAAATGTGCAAGTGTACACAATTGCAACAAGTAATAAAGTGACAAGTAAATGTCGAGTTATCATATCCACAGGGACTGTGAAAAGAATTATTTATGAATGCAATTTGAAACATTTTGGTGAAGAAAATTATTTTGATTTGAAGTGGTGATTAAAAACTAAGATTTTTAACTAAATAAAATAAATAAAGAGAAAATAAAAGTTCCAATGCACGATTTCAAAAGATGATTATAATCAAGATGACATAATTATGATAGATTATTTACATTAACTTAGAATTATTAAACTCATATTTATGTTGTTACGAATAAATTCACGGCAACTCAGTAAATTGCTAACTTATCTCTTGTACATATCTTGACTATATCTCTATGTCAATTCAACCGATTAAACAAATTTTAATAAACAAATGTGTCAATGCACATACATACTTATGAAATTAGAATAATCTCTTGTACATATATCTATGCCAATTCAAACAATTAATTCAATCTCATAAGCACATAAAAGATTACGTGAGGTAACAATGTATTTCTACCTTGAAACAGTTTAATCACAATAATCTTGCAAGTTATGCAAGGCTAATGTATCATTAGATACCGTTGCTAATTTAACCCTCAGCTACCTTAGATAATTAAACATGCACTGATTAAGTATTGTGTCAATGAATTACAATTTCAATCCGTTTAAATAATTAATTAGTTACCTTACAACTGTAATGCAAGAATAACCTAGTTATGGTTTTACTTAATCAAACATCTTACCGAGGCCTATAACAACAAAAACACAATTTTAATAACTCAAGTAAAGGAAATGCAATCAACCTAACATGAATTAAATTTAAATCATATTAATTAAATTAAACATATCAACATACAAATATTCATAGACATGTTCATAACAACAACAATAAAATAAAAAGGATAAGGACTAAGAATCAAATCTAGTGTTTCTCCGAGGCTTGACTAGTTTGCTCTGCTTGTTCTTGTTGAACCAATGCTTCCAGAACACTTGAATGCTGCTCCAAATGGTGGTTGAATGACTCTTTTTCAAGAGGTGAAATTGGCAAGGGAATGGGGAAGAAAATGAAAAACAATGAAGCGAGAAAAGAGAGAGAGAAATGAAGAATGAATGGTTTTGAGATGTGTTTGATGTGACCAGCCAATGGGGAATTTATAGGTTGAGAAGGCTGCTAAAAATAGCCAAAATCAGCATCCAAAGACTCCCCCTATGGCTGGCCACAAATGTGGCATGTTTGAAGATTTCAAACATGCTATTTTTAGGTAGGGGCAAATCTTGAAAGGTATGAATAGTGGAGGGGTTTGAATGCAATTTGAAAGAGTCTTCAAAGGATATTATGTAAGCCAAATAATCAGCCAAACAAGCTGATTGGGTCAGCATGTGGGATGGTTTTGGACTGGCCAGTGCTAGGTTGGATCAGTTTTCTCGGTTTAATTCAACTGGGCCACTTTTCATAATTAATTAATAATACTTTATTTAACCCAAATTGAATTTGATTAAAATTAAAATTAATTATATTATGAATTAATATACATAATTTGGACCATCTTAGGGTGAAAAATTATTTCGCCTTGATGCTTCAAAAATTGCTTTTTGGTTTTGCACTTTTAGTAGTGTCTGCCGAGCCAATTTTCGTCCTCTGTGCAAATCTGTTGAAAATGATCAAAATTAATCAAAATTTATTATAAAATTAATTAAATTTCAACATATTCATAATTTAGTACAATTTAATTATTTTATAATAATTATATATTTTTCGACAAGAATTTTATTGAAACTGCATGAATTTGAGTTAAAAAGGGCATGAAAAAATGTGTGTATTTTTGTGTTTTCACACCCCTAAACTTAATTCATTTCTCGTCCTGAGTAATACATAAATTGAAAAGAATTTCTTGGAAACACCTTTGAAAAACTCATTCAGAACAACATTCTTCCCAAAATTATGAATTAGGTATACTTATGCTTAAGAATAAGAATTTTGATATTTATGCTACTTATGTATACATATCATTCAAATTAATATCAATAACTACTATGACTGTAACAATCCAGTTTAGACCCTAGTCGGAATAGTAGTTTTGGGACCACAAATTCGAGTCAGAAAAATATTTTAATAATATTTTTTGTGCTTATAATATGTGAATTGACATGTGTGAAAGTTTCGTATGAAAATTCGATCATTTGTGTGCTTAATTTGTGAAAATGACCTAACAGCATAAAATGTAAAAGTGGCCGTCTATTTGTTTAAGTGTCTATTTGCTATGGTTTATTAATTATGAGGTCCTTATGAGGTTATTTTACCATGGAATGAATTAAATGACATTAATGGGCATTAGTTGGTGGAATTTTAATGATTAATAATAATTTTAAATTGGTAAAGTGCATATTAATGTTATATTAATTAAAATCAAAGCTACATTTTAGCTTATTTCTTTCATCCATTGACGAAAATACAAGAAAAAGAAGAGGGAAAAAGAGTTCTAGGATTCGACCATTGTTTTGTTTGATTGAGGTATGTGTTTTGATCTGTTTTCGATAATTTCTACATTTTTGTGATAGTTGCTTAGATTTCTATCAAGCCCATGTTTGAATTTCTGAAATTGTTAATGATTTTGAGTTGAGCTATTGATGAAACTATGAGTTTTATGAAGTTTGAAGTTAGTAAATGTAAGATATGTATTGGGTTAACATAGTTTATCTTTGAAATTTTGATTAATTTGAGTAAAATGGGCTAAATTGTGAAAATTGTAAATTGAAGGACTAAAATAAGAAATAAAAGAAATATGTGGACTTGTATGAACACTATGAGAATTCGGCTAAGTATGTGTGCAAAGAAATTATGTGTATTTTGTGATTTTGTGAATTACAGACTAAAGTGTTAAAATATGAAAATGTGAGGGCTAATTTGTAAATTGCCCTAAATGTGTGTTTTTGGATTGATTTGATTGATTTGGTGAATAAAAGAGTTAAATTTGAATTTATATAGATCAAGAACAAAAGAAAACAAAATTAGATTTGGGGGAAATCGAAAGTCGTCGAGTAGTCAACTCCATTCGTCCGAATCTGTACGAGGTAAGTCCATATGCAAATAAACGTGTTTGAAATGGTTTATTTATTTTTATATGCTATTGAACGATGATGAATGGCTTATACATTGAATATGAGATATTCAAGAAAGTATCGACAAAGTTTCGACGTCCTAAAAGTCCCTTATGATCCATAACAATAGTTAGGATCCGATATGTGTTCTTGTGTAAGACCACGTCTAGGACATTGGCATCGACTTATGATTTATGTGTAAAACTATGTCTGGGACATTGGCATCGTATTTGATTTTGTGTAAGACCCTGTCTAGGACAATGGTATCAATTTTTGATTACATGTAAGACCACGTCTAGGACGTTGGCATTGTACGAGCTTTTCGAGCTATCCGCGTACCTTATGATTTTGAACGGTTCAACGGGCATTATGAGAAAATGAATTATTATGTGAACATGTATCCGATTCAGGTACATTGGAAATGAGTATCATATTTGATGTTGAAAGGTAAGTATATGTACTTCAGTGAACAAATCTTGATATGTGATAAAAGCATGAGAAAATATGCTATATGTGCTAAAGAATTTAGAATATGTGAAATGTATATGCATATTGAGGCCTATGATAGTATTTGGCTATGAAGTATATGTAATTTGATGATGCTTTTATGCCTAAAGTGTTAAGTTTATTTGTATATGGCTTACTAAGCTCTTGAAAGCTTACTCTGTGTGTTTTCCAATTGTTTTATAGATATCGAAGCTACCAGGAGCTCGAGGATCATCGAGGATCATCACCACACTATCGAACTTCTTTTTGGTACTTTTTGAAAATGTGAATATTAAAGTATGGCATGTATAGGCTAGAAGTATGTTGATTATGTTTTGTGGTGTATATATCTAGCCATGTGATTTGGCTTGATTATGGTAGTATATATGAATGAGTTTTTGGTATGAAATATGTGATGCAATATGATCAATATGATGTGTTTTGAATGGCTATTGAAATTGGTCATTTTGGTAAGTATTGGTATATGTTTGTTTAAGAAAGTGGTAAGTTTTGGATATGAGATTGAATAATGTAAATTGAAGTATTGAAACATATGATTTTGGTTAGATTTGGTATGATTTGGTTGGTGAATTGAGAATGAAATTTGTTGATAATGAAATGGCATGAGTGGTGTATGTTTTGGTTGTGAAATGGTTGAGAATTTGGTATAAAATGTTGTGGTTTTGATGCTTGTAGGGAGGACTCTTAATGGGTGGCAAATTGGCCTTGTAAATAGCCTATTTTTTCCCACATGGGTAGAGACACGGGCGTGTGTCTCAGCTGTGTTGCTCGAGGGCCATTTCGAAATGAGCCCGGGGTAGACCACACAGTCGCACACACGGGCGTATATTAGGCCGTGTGGCTAAGTTAGCTTCGACCATGGGCTAGACACAAGGGCATATGATCAGCCGTGTGGCCAAGTCAGTAGCCTCCCTAATTTTCACACAACATGGCACACGGGCGTGTCTTGTGGCCATGTGGACAAGTCAGAATGTATGCCTTGTTTTGACATGGCCTAGACACATGGGTATGTCTAAAGCCGTATGAGGCACACGGTCCATTCAAATGGGCGTGTGACCTGTACAACTTTGAAAAATGTTTAAGTTTTAAAAAAAATTGTATGAGCTCGGTTTAGTCTCGACCCCTTTCTAAAACACGTTTAAAGTCTCGTAGACCTTTGTAAGGGACCCTGTAATGATGTATGATTATGTGTAAATGATGTTTGTGAATTGTTTGTGAAATGTTCCGTTATGTCTGATAACACCTTTAACTCTAGTCTTGTGACAGCCCTAAATTGACCCTAGTCGAAAAGTGGTTTCGGGACCACAAGACCGAGTCATAAAAATAATTAACCATTATATTTGACGCTTATTATATGTATATAGGCATGTGTGAAAATTTCATGTTTGAATTTTGTTAATTGTAAGTGAATTTTGCTAAATAGGACTTGTGTGAGAAAATTTAGAAATGTGCTAGGCAAATGTTAAAGTGGCCTATTGATGCATGATAGAAAATGTTGTCCTTGCATGTTAAAATACCCAAAACTTGGGATGGTGGCCAGCCATGCTATGGGTAAAAAGGTATTATAAACATGCTATGTTAGTGTTTCATGGGAGGAATGATAAAATAAGGAGCATGGTAATAAAATAATGAAAAGGAAAATGATAAAGAAAAAAGAAAAAGTTCTCATGTTGTTCAACTTGGCCGAATAGAAGAAAGAAAAAGAAGGGAAAGAGCTTAGAGAAAATCGGCTATGGTGGTTCACTAGACTAAGGTATGTTGATGTTGTTCCATGAGATTCATGCATATTTTTAGTTGTTAGCTTGAGTTCTACCTAGCCCATGGTTTAAATCTTTGCTATGAGATGGAGATGATATTCGCCATGGGTGTTGTCTTCTTGGTTGGTGTTTGATGTTGTGGTGATGAGGCATGAAGATGAGTTAAGTTTCGCTAAGGTGGACTTGTGTTGATGTCATTTGCATGCTAAGTGTGAAGCTTTGTAATGATACATGTGATGGTGATTGATGACTCTTGGATTTTCTTTTTAGCATTTTTGAGTTAGACATTAAGTTCTTTGTTTAACCCATGACCAAAATTGAAATAGTATGGTGTCTTGATGCATTCAGCCATGGTAGGAAGTAGATGAGAATTGGTAGTAAGGTGAAGTGCAAATGTTAGTATTTGATTAGTAGTGTATATATGTGTATTAGCGAGTTTTGAACTTGAAACAAAATGGTATGTAGTCAATACAAGTAACCATATTTGTAGGAAGTATTAAGCATATAATCGGCCTCAACATAGACATGCATATTCGCCACATGAGGTAGATTGGTGTTGCATGTATTCGGTTAGAGGCAAGCATATTGATGCTTTTATCTTGGCTTAGATAATCGGCTAAAAGAGAGTGTGGGCTAATATGTTGAGTTGATTCATGATTTCATATATATGTGACTCTAATGTCTAATGTATATATGGGTTAAGTACCTTGAGTTTCTCTTTTTGATGTTCAAATGATTAAATCAATTTATTGTTAAATTAAGCTCAAGAACAAAGGGGAACTAAATCCGATAAAGGGAAGGAAAAAGTGATCGAATAGCCGTCGAAATCGTTCGACAACATCCGAGGTAAGTTTTCTAGTAATGAAACTTAGTTTACGATTTGATTAAGTCATGACGTATAATCATAACAAATATACGGTGATATAATGATTCTACTTGAATTATATGTTGAGTTAATTAGTCTATACGTATGATGGGTAGCCGTATGTGCATAGAGATCATGTCATAAAGCAAACCAAATCATGTTGTTTGTATGTGGCTATTGAGTAGAAAATGGGAATGCTTAATAATTGACTTGTGTTTGAATTCTAGTTATGAAAATGAAATAAAGATGTGTCATGATTTCTTGATATGTGCATGAATATTCGGATGATAACGGGCTAAGTCCGAAGGCATTTGTGCTAGTGACTAATTCGGGCTAAGTCCGAAGGCATTTGTACTGAGTTACTAATTCGGGCTAAGTCCGAAGGCATTTGTGCGAGTTACTATATCCGGGCTAAGTCCCGAAGGTATTTGTGCGAACTACTATATCCGGGCTAAGTCCCGAAGGCATTTGAGCGAGTAGCTATATCCGGTTAAATCCCGAAGGTACTTGGTTTGGGAATGAGCGATCTTGCTACAATAATTTCAATTAATATGCTCGTAAAATCCCAACGATGAGGTATGTTTCGTATATGCATTGGATTAGTTGATTCCTTTTAAATAGTATTCGCTCAGTCGATTAATGAGCTTCCGGCTTTTGGTTAAGTTGATCTCTTATGTATGAGTATAAGGGTTGGTAATGTGAAGTAGGTATGATTTTGAGAATATGTGTATATGAAATTATCCGTTTAGTCATATGAATGCTATACTTCAATTGTGCCTAATTTCATTGCTCAAAACTTACTAAGCATTAAATGCTTATTCCGTTTCTTTGATTCTCTGTTTTATAGATTTTGGTTCGTCAGCTATCGGACTCGGGATTGTCAAAGTCGAAGTCGTCCACACTATCAAAGCCCTTGTGGTACTCTTTTAGTTGAACTCTACTAATGGCATGTATAGGACTGCCCTTGTGTTATTAGTCAAGTACTTTGGTGTTGTATATATTTAGATAGCCATGCGAAAATGGCTTATATATTTTGAGCATAATGTTATAATAATTTTGTATGTATATGGTTACTGAGAGGTGTGGATATGCTTGGCAATGATTGGCCATTGGAATGGTTAATCATGATCATATTTTGTGCTATATATGCTAAAGGGCTAGTTGAATCATGGAAACTATGAAATAGGTAAAGTCTACCTTAAAGGTAGATGCTGATAGCAGCAGTGATGTAAATTTAAAAAATCACTAAAAATAGTAGGAATGGAATTAAATAGTGAATAAATTATTTAATCGAACCTTGATGAATCTACTTTAATATGGAAGAAACGAAACAATCATATGAGTCGTATTTTAAGAGATATTTAACTTTTCGTGGAACAGGGCTAGAGCATTTTCTGGATCCCCTGATCTGACTTTGGAAATTAACTATAAATTAACCAGAGATAATTAGAAGTCATGTCATATATTTATAGATTCCTTTTTGAGTCTAGTTTCCTTAGAAACAAACAGCATAAGTATTGAAGCCCTGTACAGGGAGATATATAAGTCGTAATGCATGAAGGTCAGAGCAGTTGAACCCTGAAACAGGGGAGAATTTAACTAATAAACTGTACTAATTGGCCCGATTAAAAATTCTAGAAAAAAATTTGTAGATGGATATATGAGTCTAGTTTCAGGGAAAATTTATGGAATCAGTTTTCGAGCTTCGGAACTCGAGATATGATTTTTAAAGTGACTGTGATGCAGTTAGCAAACTTGTCTGGAAAAAAAAAGAAAAAAAAATGAACTGTGTAAGTCAATGAAATAAGTCCGTAAATACCTCGTGTTCGACTCCGGCAACGGTCTCGGGTACGGGGTGTTACAAGTCTAGCGACAAATACAGGTTAGGAGTGTTACATTTGGCTGGTATCAAAGATACTGTTTAGTCGATTCTAGGATTAACGTAGCATATGTGAGTCTAGCTATACATGCCATATTTATGAACTACGATAGTGTGATGAATCTTGACAATGAAAATGTGTTTTTATATAGAAAATGGATCCCAAACGAGCTGTAGCTGACGATGTCAAAAGTAATGCGCCTCTTCCCGCGCAAAGGACAGCGCCATCCGACTCTAGACCAGCTACAAGTAGCCATGATGAAGAGGCTATACAAGGCTTCTATCAGATGATGAACAATTGGTTCACCCAATATATTCAAACTAATCTGGCTATTCAACAACCCCAAACCCTGACTAATCCTCCGCAAGTCCCTGCTATGCCACAAGTTAATCTGATTCAGTCAAGTAAGCCTCCGATTGACAAAATAAGAAATTATGGGGCTGAAGAGTTCTGGGCTACCACCATTGATGATGCCAAGAGAGCCAAATTCTAGTTAGAAAATACAGTACAAGTATTCGATGAATTGTCATTGACTCCTGATGAATGTTTAAAGTGTGTCATTTCGTTTTTGAGAGATACGACATATCACTGGTGAAAGGCATTAGTATCTGTGGTTTCGAGGGATAGAGTCACCTGGGATTTCTTTCAAGCTGAATTCCAAAAGAAGTACATCAGTCAAAGATTAATTGATTAGAAATGTAAAGAGTTTCTTGAGCTTAAACAAGGCCGTACGTCTGTTACAGAATATGAGCGAGAATTTGTAAGACTGAGTCAGTATGCACGAGAATGTGTCTTAACAGAAGCAATTATGTGCAAAAGATTCGGGGATGGTTTGAATGAAGATATCCGTTTGTTAGCTGGGATTTTAGAAATAAAAGAGTTTGTTGTGCTTGTTGAGCGAGCATGTAAAGCAGAAGAACTTGGGAAAGAGAAAAGAAAAGCTGATTCAGAAACTAGAGATTTGAGAAAGAGATCTATAAGTAAATCATTTCAGTCTACGTCAAAGAAGTTCCGAAATGATTTTAGCCATTCAAAGGTTAATGTGGGGCATTCGAGTAGAGATCGTGCTAGAACTCATTCGAGCTTTGGAGCTCCAGCTACTTCTATTGCAAGTGTTGGAAATGCTAGATTTGATCGACCCTAGTGTAAACATTGTGGTAAAAGACATCCCAGTAATTGTAGATTGTATGATCAGGATTGTTTCAAATATGAACCTTTAGATCATTTTATTTGAGACTGTCCCGAGTCTGTTGAGCAAGAGAATATACAAAATCTGATACAGAGTAACATTTTAGTTAGAGGTAGACCTCCCAGAAATACGGGAAATGTGTGTGGTAGTCAAAGAGGGACTAAAAACACTGCTGTTCGATCTGAGGCTAGAGCACCTGCCAGAGCCTACGCCATCCGAGCTCGTGAGGAAGTTTCGTTTCCCGATGTTATAACGGTACATTTACTCTTTATGATACTTTTGTGATTGCATTGATAGATCCTGGATTGACGCATTTTTTATATATGTATGAACTTAGTAACTAGTAAGACTTTGCCTGTAGAGTCTACTGAATTCATGATTAAAGTATTGAACCTCTTAGGTAAAAGTGTCTTAGTCGACAAAATGTGCAAGAACTGTCCGTTAATGTTTCGAGACATTTGTTTCCTGGACGATCTGATGTTATTACCTTTTGATGTGTTTGATATAATTATGGATTTGGATTGGCTAACTTTGCATGATGTTATTGTGACTTGCAGATAGAAAACTATTGATTTGAGATACAAGAATGATGAAATAGTCCGAATTGAATCTAGTTATCTGAATGGATTACCGGCTGTGATATCTTCAATGAAAGCTCTGAGTATTGTGAGAATAGGTTGTGAAGCTTATTTTTCTTATGTGATTAATTTGAAAGTATTAGAAAATAAAGTTCAATCAGTGCCTATTGTTTGCGAATTCCCTGATGTGTTTCCTGAAGAACTTTCGGGATTACCTCCAATTCGAGAAGTAGAATTTGTCATTGAGTTAGTACTAGCAACTACTCTAATTTCGATAGCTCCATATAGAATGACTCCAACTGAATTAAAAGAATTAAAGTCTCAGTTGCAAGAATTGATTGATGGAGGATTTGTATGACTGAGTTTCTCACCTTGGGGTGCTCCTATTCTGTTTGTAAAAAAGAAAGATGGTACGATGAGAATGTGCATTGATTATCGTCAATTGAACAAAGTGACTATCAAGAGTAAATATCCTCTGCCCAGAATTGACGATTTGTTTGTTCAGTTGAAAGGAGCTATCGTGTTTTCGAAGATAGATTTAAGCTCAGGCTATTATTAGTTGAGAGTAAAAGACTCAAACATTCTAAAAACTGCATTCAGAATGAGGTACGACCACTATGAGTTCTTAGTTATGCCTTTTAGATTAACGAATGCACCTGCTGTCTTTATGGATTTGATGAACAGGATTTTCAGACCGTATTTAGATCGATTTGTTGTCGTATTCATTGATGACATATTGATTTATTTACGTGATAAATCTAAGCATGCCGAGCATTTGAGAATAGTGTTACAAAATTTGCGAGATAAGCAGTTGTATGCGAAGTTTAGCAAATGTGAGTTCTGGTAGCGCAAAGTTAGTTTTCTAGGCCATATTCTGTCAGCATCAGGTATTCGAGTTGATCTAAGCAAGATTTCAGCTATTTTGGATTGGAAGCCTCCGAGAAATGTTTCTGAAGCCCGTAGTTTTCTAGGACTTGCTGTTTATTACTGACAGTTTGTAAAAGGCTTTTCAATGATTGCAACTCTGTTAACGAAACCACTTCAGAAAGATGTGAAATTTGAATGGTCTGAAAAGTGTCAAAAAAGCTTTGATCAGTTGAAAGTCCTATTGATAGAAGCTCCAGTATTAGGACAACCAGAATCGGGTAAAGAATTTGTAATCAACTGTGATGCTTCGTTGAACGGTCTAGGATGTGTTTTGATGCAAGAAGGCAAAGTTATAGCTTATGCTTCGAGACAGTTAAAGCCACATGAAAAGAACTATCCGACACACAACCTTGAGTTAGCTGTGATTGTATTTACTTTAAAGATTTGGCGTCAATATCTATTTGGTGAGAAATGTCACATATATTCTGATCATAAGAGTTCGAAATATCTGATGACTCAGAAAGATTTGAATCCGCATCAAAGAATATGGCTAAAACTGTAAAAAGACTACGAGCTTGTTATTGATTACCATCCGGGAAAGGCCAATGTTGTTGCTGATGTTTTGAGTCGAAAATCATTGTTTGCATAACGTGTGATGAATGCTCATTTAGTTCTATCTGATGACGGTTCATTGCTAGCTCAATTGAAAGTGAGACTGTTGTTTTTACAACCGATTATTGATGCTCAGAAAGTTGATAATGAGATAATCGCAAAACGAGCTCAGAGTGATTTAGATTCTAATTCAGAATTCAGAGTTGATAAAGATGATTGTGTGAGATTCTAAGATCGTGTAACAGTTCGATTTAGACCCTAATCGAAACAATGGTTTCAGGACCACGAATTTGAGTCAAAAAATATTTTAAAATTATTCTCTGTGTTTATTTTATGTGAATTTATGTCTGTGAAATTTTCGTGATTTAATTTTGTCGTTTAGGTGTCCGATTTAATAAAAGGACTTAATCGCGTAAAATGAAATTTTGATGGTTATTTCTAAAAAGGACCTATTTGTTATTGGCTTCTTTAGTGGGAACCTTTATGTTGTAAATAGCCTACTTTCATGTTAGTTGGACTGCATTAGTCTTGCATTACAAAGTTTTATTATTAATTCATTAAGGTTATATTGGTAAATTAAATTTTAACTTATAATATGTTATATTATACATAATAAAACATAAAATAAAGACAACATATATGTTATTTCTTCATTTTTCTTGCCGAATATAAACAAAAGAAAAAGAAAGAAACCAAGCTAGGGTTTGGCCAATATTCAAGCTCAATCAAAGTTCGTTTTTGTTCGATTTTTGATAATTTCTACGTTTTTGAGATCGTTGCTTAGTAATCTTCAAGACCCATGCTTTAATTTTTTATTTTGATGAATATTTTGAGTTGTACCATTGTTGATAGCTTGTGATTTTTGTTGTTTGATGATGAAATATGAAAGATATGTTTTAGATTAACAAGTTTTGTATTGGAGTTTTTGATGATTTTGAGTAATTAGGACTAAATTGCAAAAATAATAATTTGAGGGACTAAAATGTGAAATAAATGAAAAATATGGGCTTGTATGAACACTAGGGATATTCGGCCAAACATGGATACCTTGAAATTTTGAATATTTTGTGTTTTGTGCAATAGGGACTAAATTGTAAAAATTATAAATGTCAGGGGTAAAATGGTAATTTACCCATTTATGTGATTTTGGACTAAATTGAATGAAAATATGTTTTAATGAGCTTAATTTGAATATGTTTTGATCAAGAACCAAAGAAATCGAATTTGGACCGGGGAAAAACGAAAGTTGTCTACTAGCAACCCGTCTCGTTTTACTACGTCCGAGGTAAGTTTATAAGCAAATAGAAATATTTAGTTTTAAATAAATAAAAAAATATACATGCTGAAATGAAATTTATGATTTTATTTAAACTATAGCCAAATATGATTTAGCTTAATTACTATGTTTCTGAAATTGTTTCGACCGAGTTACGACGTCCGAAAGCTCCGTATGAACCTTAGGAATAGTTAGGATACATATGTCATGATATAGGATTCCGATTTATGTGTACAAGTAAGATCATGGTATCGATATGTGATATCGATATGTGTTTACGAGTAAGACACTGTCTGGGACAGTGTCATCGATATATAATTACATGTAAGACCACATTTGGGACGTTGACAGTGTACGATTTGTGTGATTATCCAAGTGTACTATCAAATTCCTAATGGTTCATCGGGCAAGAGTAAATCGAGTTTGAATGTGTTAATTGAGCTATATACCAGGTATGAATTAATATGTTATTTACTTGAGGTAAGTTACGTAAACACCATGACTATATATTATAAATCTTGTATGGTGCAAATAAAGTAGAAAATGTGTATGCTATGTGTATTTGGCTTAATAAATGGATAGTTAGTATGTCATGAATAACCTATATACATAGGTAAATATGCTATGGTATTTTTGGTTATGTAATTAATATATGTATATGCAATATTATTTCGATATTCGAAATTTTGCATTTGGGTGAATATGTATAAAATTTTTATATGATTATTTGCCTTTGAAAGTTGGTTACTAACATGATAAGTGCCTTGGTGAGTATTCGGCCAAATAAGGATTTTGTGTGCGCAATGTCATATTGATTCTTGAACTTATTTTAATGGTAAGCATGCTCGATTATTTGGTGACATTTTGGACCCGAAATGTTGATTGATGATGGTTAATTTGTTTATGTAAGTATTCAATCAAGGTAAAAGAAATGGTATATGGTAGTGTACCATTATATCTTATATGTGGGTTTAAGGATAAGCTTTGGTCACGATACTATAATTCGGGTTAATAAGATAATCTGATTGTGTTATTGAAGTGTTTATTTGCTTATGACTTACTAAGCTATAATAGTTTACTCTGTATATTTGTTTCTGTTTTATAGATTTTGGAGTCAAGTTACGAGCTCAGGGACAGTCAGCAAAGTTCATCACACTATCAGCTATTTTGGTACCTTTATAAGTTAAACTCAAATTATGGCATGTATAGGCTGGGATGTGTTATGGGCAATATTGAACTTTGATTTTGTATTAAAGCCATACGAATATGGCTTATTTCTATGATTGTGTTCGGTTCTAGTTTGATAATGGTATAAGTCCATTTTGATTAATATGCTGTGCCATGAATGGATATCGTATGAGTTATTTGTTCAAATGTTAAATTTGATTAATGACTTTGCGTGAGATATGGAGAAATCTATCGTAAGCATGTTTAGCTACTTTGGATGTGTTTTATACTAATTTATTTAATGAATAAGTGCATTTGATCACCATGTTTAGTCTTAGTCTTATATGTTCTAGTTGTAATGTTTAGTGAACTTAGTTTTAGTAATTTTCGGTGATGAAATCTATGGATATGTTCATGGCTTTTAGTAATGGAATTTGGTTATGTAAGACAAATAGTAATACATAAATTGTCCCATGAATAGTTAGTAAATTGTTTGTATGGAATAAAATGTGAAGTGTGGTGTTCAATTTAAGGTAAAAACGTATAGTATGTATATGAGTAAAAAAGCATGTTCAGCTATGTTGTGTCAGAACAAGGTTACATACGTGATTGACTATTAAATTAGGTAATATGTTTTAATCGGTTATATTAGAAGCTTCTACAGAAATAGATACTGTGATTAAATAATAGACTGAGATTATCACAAATGAAGCATGTTTCGACATTGAGTGGTTATTACGGCTGAAATTGATTCATAATTATTTGATGAAACATGTTTGAGTTCGATGAGACATGTTACATCTCTTAAGTGATGGTTATATATTTATATCAAACCGAAATTATGATTTGCCTTAAAAGCTTCATTCGATTATGCCTAGTTATTTCTACTTACGAGGTTATATTTATTAACTGGGTGTATTAGGTAACCTTAATGTTTAACTTATGAACTATATATATATATATTAATAAAGTAATGTCACATAAATAAATAAAAGAAAAGTATTGGAAATAGTTTCTAATAATGTTGTTGATGTACGTACGCATGAATTATATATGTTGGTTTTGCATTCTATTAATCAAGCTATTAGTTTGATGCATGTTCAGTATATAGCTAAATTGTTTAATAGACATAGATTATGTTTTAAATTATGTCAAGTTAATAATAATGAGATAATAACATTGAATCTTTGATTTAGATTGAATATTAATGGAATTAAAAATTTCAAATTGTAATTTGCATACCTGTAAGATATGTATTATGATACGTAATGTCTCTTAACCCTCATCCGACAATGGATATGGGTTAGGGTGTTACATTTTATTGGTATCAGAGCTACGTTTAGTCGGTTATAAGACTAACGTAGCGCGTGTGAGTCTAGCTATACATGCCATATTATATATTGTGATAGTGTGATGACTTCTGACATTGGAAAATGTGTTTTCATATAGTAAATGGATCCCGATAGAGCTGTAGCTGATGATGTCGAGAGCGTAGCACCTGCTCCCGCGTAAGGGACAACACCGGTTGATTCTCGACCGATTTCGAGTAACTAGGAAGGAGAGGCTATACAAGCCTTTTACCAAATGATGAATGACTAGTTTACTCAGTATATCCAGACTAACCCGGCTGCACAACAACCTCCGCCCTCGACTAATCCATCTTCGATGCCTGTTGTGCCTCAAGTAAGTGATCCGTTGAGATTTTATAAGCCACTTGTTGATAAAATCAGAAAACATGAGGCTGAAGAGTTTAAAGCTACTGATGATGACGATGCTGAGTGGGCTGAGTTCTAGCTTGATAATACTATCAGTGTGTTTGATGAGCTGTCCTGTACCCCAGATGAATGTTTGAAGTGTGCCATATCTTTACTTTGAGACACAGCATATCACTGGTAGAATACCTTAGTATCAGTGGTTCCGAGAGAGCGGGTGACCTGGGGATTCTTCCAGACTGAGTTCCGTAAGAAATATATTAGCCAGTGATTCATTGATCAGAAGCGAAAATAATTTTTGAACTGAAACAGGGTCGGATGACTGTGACAGAGTATGAGCGGAAATTCGTGAGACTTAGTCGATATGCCCGGGAGTGTGTTTCTACCGAAGGCATAATGTGTAAAAGATTTGAATATGGACTGAATGAAGACATCAAATTGTTAGTTGGCATACTTGAGATAAAAGAGTTTGTGGTACTTGTTGAGCGAGCCTGCAAAGCTGAAGAGCTCGGGAAAGAGAAAAAGAAAGCTAATTTTGAAGCTAGAGACTCGCGTAAGAGATCATTCAGCAGGTTAGTCCAGTCGCCACCAAAGAAGTTCAGAGATGATTTCAGTCATTCAAAAGCCACTCCGAGTTATTCTCGACGAGACCAGAGCAGACCACCGGTGAGTTCAAGAGCTACCTCAGTAGCCAGTGTGGGTAATGTCAGATCAAATCAACCTGAATGTAAACACTATGGTAAATGACATCCCGGCAGCTGCAGATTGCATGATCGGGCCTATTTTAAAAGTGGATCGATAGATCACTATATTCGAGATTGCTCAGGGTTAGCTAAAGAGAATCCAGTGCAGAACATGAGATCGGGTAATACTGGGGCTTGGGGTAGACCACCGAGAAATACGGGTATTGCGAGTGGCAGTCAAAGAGGAAATAAAGATACAACAGTCAGATTTGAGGCTCATGCACCTGCCAGAGCCTATGCCATTCACGCGCGAGAGAAGGCTTTATCTCCAGATGTTATTACTGGTACATTCACTCTTTATGATACTAATGTAATTGCATTGATTGATCCCGGTTCTACTCATTCTTACATGTGTGAGAAATTAGTATTAAGAAAGACTCTACCTGTTGAGTCTACTGAGTTTGTGATTAAAGTGTCAAACCTCTTGGGCCGGTGTGTTATGGTTGACAAAGTATGTAAGAATTGCCCCTCGATGGTTCGAGATCTGTGCTTTCTAATTGATTCGATGTTATTGTCATTTGATGAGTTCGATATAATTCTGGGTATGGATTGGTTGACATTACATGATGCTGTTGTAAACTGCAAGAGAAAGACCATTGATTTGCGGAGTCAGAATGACAAGATTATTCGGATTGAATCTAATGATTTGTATGGTTTACCAGCAGTAATTTCTTCGATGATAGCTCAGAAATATGTGAGAAAAGGGTGTGAAGCTTATTTTGCCTACATGCTTAACAGTAAAGTGGCTGAAAGGAACATTGAATCAGTACCTATTGTGTGCGAGTATCTGGATGTGTTTTCTGAAGAATTACCGGGTTTGCCACCTATTCGAGAGGTAGAGTTTGGTATTGAGTTAATGCCAGGGATGACTCCGATATCCATAGCTCCATACAAAATGACACTTACAGAATTAAAAGGATTGAAAGCTCAGTTGCAAGAGTTGAAAGATAGAGGTTTTGCGGAACCGAGTTTCTCTCCTTGGGGTGCACCAGTACTGTTTGTGAAAAAGAAGGATGGAACTATGTCAATGTGCATTGATTATAGACAGCTCAATAAGGTGACTATAAAGAATAAGTATCCGTTGCCATGGATTGATGATCTGGTTGATCAACTGAAAGGGGCTATAGTGTTTTCGAAGATAGATTTGAGATCAGGCTACTATCAGCTGTGAGTTAAAGATTCAGACATACCAAAGACTACTTTCTGAATGAGGTACGGACACTATGAGCTTTTGGTTATGCCATTTGGACTCACTAATGCACCTGCTGTTTTCATGGATTTGATGAATCGAATTTTCAGACCGTATCTAGATCAGTTTATGGTTGTGTTTATAAATGACATTTTGATCTACTCTCGTGATGAAGCTGAACATGCCAAACATTTGAGACTTGTGTTGCAAACCTTACGAGATAAGCAGTTGTATGCGAAATTCAGTAAATGTGAGTTCTGGTTAAGTGAAGTTAGTTTTCTAGGTCATGTGGTATCAGCATCGGGTATTTGGGTTGATCCGAGTAAAATCTCAGCTATACTTGATCAGAAATCTCCGAAAAATGTTCCTGAAGTCTAGAGCTTTCTGGGACTGGCTAGTTATTATAGACGATTCGTGAAAGGTTTCTCTATGATTGCAGCCTCGATGATGAAACTATTGCAGAAAGATGTTAAGTTCGAGTGGTCAGAGAAGTGCCAGAAAAGCTTTAATCAGTTGAAAGCCCTTTTGACCGAAGCACCAGTATTAGTTCAGCCAGAATCAGGTAAAGAATTTGTTATCTATAGTGACGCATCTTTAAATGGTTTGGGCTGTGTTTTGATGCAGGAAGGCAAAGTTATAGCTTATGCCTCGAGACAGTTGAAGCCACATGAAAGGAACTATCCGACACACGACCTAGAGTTGGTGGCTATTGTGTTTGCATTGAAAATATGGTGCCACTATCTGTTGGATGAGAAATTTCATGTATATTCTGATCACAAAAGTCTAAAAAACTTGTTGACTCAAAAAGATCTGAATTTGAGGCAACGCCGATGGTTAGAATTGCTAAAAGACTATGAGTTTGTGATTGACTATCACCCGAAAAGAGCTAATGTTGTTGCTGATACGTTAAGCCCAAAATCACTTTTTACTTTACGTGTAATGAATGCACATATGACCATGTCTGATGATGGTTCGATAGTAGCTAAATTGAAAACAAGACCATTATTCATTCAACAAATTTGTGATGCCCAGAAGGTTGATAATGAATTGATCGTAAAACAAGCTCAGTGTGAGACGAATACGGATTCAGAATTCAGAGTTGATGCTGATGAATGTTTGAGATTTAGAGACTGAATATGCATTTTGAGGAATTCATAAATGATTCAGATGATTTTGAATGAAGCTCACGACAGTCGGTTATCTATTCATCCAGGTAGTACAAAGATGTATAATGATCTGAAACAGGTATATTGGTGGCATGGTATGAAACGAGACATTTCTGACTTTGTTGAAAAATGTTTAGTCTGTCAACAAGTAAAAGCCGAGCATCAGGTACCTTCTGGATTGCTTCAGCCTATTATGATACCAGAGTAGAAGTGGAACAGAGTTACTATGGATTTTGTATCTGGTTTGTCGTTGACACCGAGCAAAAAAGATGCAATCTGGGTTGTTGTAGATAGATTGACTAAATCTGCTCATTTTGTTCCGATACGTATAGACTACTCACTAGATAAGCGGCTAAATTGTACGTCTCTCAGATTGTGAGATTACATGGTGTGCCTATATCTATTGTTTCAGATAGAGATCCAAGGTTTACATCACGGTTCTAAAAGAAATTGCAAGATGCACTAGGTACGAAATTACATTTCAGTACTGCTTTCCATCCGAAAATAGATGGCCAGTCTGAGCGAATTATTTAGATACTTGAGGATATGTTGAGATGTTGCATTCTCGAGTTTAAAGGTACGTGGGAATGATACCTACCTCTGATTGAATTTACGTATAATAAGAGCTTTCAATCGAGTATCAAAATGGCACCTTATGAGGCTTTGTACGGTCATAAGTGTCATATACCATTATACTGGACTGAGCTCAGTGAAAATAAGATACACGGGGTCGACTTGATCAGAGAAACTGAACAGAAAGTGAAAGTAATTCGTAAAAGTTTGAAAGTAGCATCGGATCGTCAGAAATCTTATACAGACTTGAAACGTAAAGATAAAGAGTTTCAGATCGGGGATAAAGTTTTCTTAAAAGTCTCAATGTGGAAGAAAATACTCAGATTTGGTCGCAAAGGTAAATTGAGTCCAAGGTTTATTGGACCGTATGAGGTAATAGAGCGTATCGGGCCAGTTACATACAAACTATTGTTGTCACCTGATTGGAAAAGATTCACAATGTATTTCATGTTTCGATGCTCCGTAGATATCGGTCTGACCCTTCACATGTGATTAGTCTGTGACAGCCCAAAATAGACCCTAGCCGGAATGTGGTTTCGGGACCACAAAACCGAGGCATAACAATAATTTAAAATTTATTTTGATGCCTATAATATGTGAGTATTCATGTATGACATTTTTTGATGATTGATTTAGTGTTATAAAGGTGAATTTCACTAGAAAGGACTTGTGTGAGAAAATTTAGAATTTGAGATAGGCAAATGTGGAAGTGGCCTATTGATGCACACTAGGAAATGTTGTCCTTGCATGTCAAATTCCCCAAATTTGACTATAGTGGCCGCCATGGTGATGAATATGGGCAAAAGAAAACATGT
The DNA here is from genome assembly GCF_025698485.1 of Gossypium arboreum. Classification (NCBI taxonomy): domain Eukaryota; kingdom Viridiplantae; phylum Streptophyta; class Magnoliopsida; order Malvales; family Malvaceae; genus Gossypium; species Gossypium arboreum. Next base: position 128,205,931 of record NC_069075.1, read on the forward strand.
CTTAAACATGTTTTGCTAGTGGTGCATGTTAGAAGTAATAAAATAAGAGTATGAAAAAAAAAAGAAAAAAATGTTCATTCTTCTCCATAGGCTTGGCGAATGTACTAAGGAAAGAAAAGAAAAATTTGTTCATCCTTTCTCATCTTCTTGGCGAAATTACTAAGGGAAAGGGGAGGATTTTTGCTTCATGCTTGGGTTGGAAGAGACCTAGAAGGAGATTTGGCTAAGTTTACATCAAGATTAAGGTATGTATGAGGTTGTGTTGGGAGTTTCATGCATGGTTTGGTTGCTAATTTGATGTGCATGTTAGCCATGGCTCAAATCTTTGTTATGCCATGGAAATGGCATTTGGCCAAAGTTGTTATGGTGATAAAGCCATTGCATGCTAAGTGTGAAACTTGATGATGATGCATGCAATGATGGATTGTCTACTCATGAGTAAGATTTTGAGTTTTCTCTTTGTTTTATCATGATTGAAGTTGAAAAGGAGCATGATTGTCATATTCGGCCATGATGCATTCTTGAGCATGATTCATGCTTCTTGCATGTTAGTTAAAATTTGTGTTTTGGATGGCTATGGACACCTTGAAAATTCGCCATGCTCATATATGCATATATATGATTGCACATTATGTTTTGGTTATGAACTAAGTGATGAATATATTGGTTTAAAGAAGAAGATGTGGAAGAATGCTTGTGAAATTGCAAGCACAATTCGGCCTAGCACACATGTAGGTGCTTGATGCTATATTATAAGTTTTGGGCCACAATGTGCAAAGCATTAATTAGTAAATTGCATGCTGTTTTGTGAGGTATTAAGTGCAAAATTGACCTCAACATGTACATGAATATTCGGCCTTGGGTAGCCTATTGAAGGCCTTAGCATTTCCTTGATGCTCAAATAAATTGTATTGAATTGCTTGATGTAGTATAAAATGTGCATGACCATTGTGTATTCAAGCTAAAGAGTGGCCATATGACCATTTAAAATCCTTGTCATATTCGGCCATAAGCAAGCACAATGAGGTTTTAATAAATTGAATTTGTTTGAATTAGCTCAAGAGCTAAGAGGGCCACAATTGGACAAGGGGAAGGAAAAGGTGATCGAATAGCCGAAAAAGCCGTTCGACAACATCCGAGGTAAGTCCTCAAGAAGTGACCTTACTTGAATTATGTGAGATGAAATATGGATGTGTTATGAGCATTTGAATTCCACCCGGGCTAAGTCCCGAAGGCGAATATGCTAATGATTATAATTGTGTTTGAGCCTTAATGTGAAAATGAAATATGTATGTCCAATGATTATTGATGTATGTGTGCATAAGAAATTGAATGATATCGGGCTAAGCCGAAGACAATTATGCTGGAAATTATATCCGGTTAAGACCAAGGCAAATGTGCTAGTGGCTATATCCGGGCTAAGACCAAGGCATTCGTATGAAGTTATTCTATCCGGGCTAAGACCGAAGGCATTTGTGCACGTGATTATATCCGGTTATATTCGAAGAATCTTGGGCTGGAGGTGAGTGTTGGTTGCTGTAACGAATTCAATTAGTACACTCGGAAAGCCCAAAGGATAAGGTACGTTATATGTGCATTGGAAAGTCGACATGTTTGAGCAACATTCGCTCAATCGACTAATGAATTTCAGTTATTGAATTGATTGATGCTTTGTGAACTTATATAATGATGAAGTATGAAGTAAGAATGTGTATTAATGAAATGATGCATTTGGCTATGTGAATGTATTGCTGTAATTAGAGTTGATTATATTCCTTGAGACTTACTAAGCATAAAATGCTTACCCGTTGCTTTGGCTCTCGTTTTCTAGATTTCGCTCAAGCAATCGGATTTGGGATCGTTGAAGTCGAAGTCATCCACACTATCAAGCCTCCATTTTGGTATAAATTTTTGGTTGAGCTTGAGATGGCATGTATAGGACTACCCTTGTTTGTTAAATATGTTGTAATGTAAGTATGTACGGCCATGCGAAAATGGCTCGAAAAAGGAAGCATGAACTTAGACTAATTGTGGGTTGTATGTATATATTTTGTGTCATGATGTGGCTATGGCTTGGAAATGGAATGTTGGTCATATGATCAGCCATTGGCATGGTTAAAATGATCATATATGAACCTATGTATGGTAAGACTAGTTGAATCATGGAGACTACCAAATAGGTAAGTCCTATCTTAAAACAGATGCTGCCAATTGTAGTGGCATGAATGTGAAAAATCACCAAAATTCATAGGAATGGTATTAAATAGTGAATAAGCTATGTAAATGAACCTTGATGAGTCTATTTTCATATGGAAGAAACGAAATGGTCATAGGAGTTACAGGTTAAGAGATATTAAAGCTATTGTGAGACAGGGCCAGAATGGTTTCTGGGTTCCCTGTCGCAACTTTAAAAATTCACTATAAATTATCCAAAAAGAATTAGGAGATATACCTTATATGTACAGATTCCATTTTGAGTCTAGTTTCATTAGAAACAAACGACACCAGCATTAAAGTCCTGTACAGAGAGATATTCAAGTTATACCGCGCGAAGGTCAGAGCAGTCGATCCCTAGAAATAAATCCATGGATGGATATATGAGTCTAAATTCGTGGAAAATTCTGAAACCGGTTTCCGAGTTTTGAAACTCGAGATATGATTTTTAAGGCGACAGTGGACGCAGTTTTCCACTGATTGGAAATGTCAAATTGGTGGGCAAAAACATGTGAACTTGGCTTGTTAACCCTCGGGTCCGACACCGCGATGGTCTCGGGTTTGGGGTGTTACAATTTAATTGGTATCGAGCCACGGTTTAGTCGATTCTAGGACTACCGTGATGTGTTTGGGGTCTAGCTATACATGCCATTAAATGATGAATCGATAGTGTGATGATTTCGACAATTTGACTTCATGTTTGTTTATAGCAATGGATCCCGATCCCAACCGAAAGCGATAGGCGATGATGTGGAGAGTGTGGCGCTGCTCAGCGCAAGCAAGGGACAATGGCCGGACTCTCAACCTATGGCGATAATCCTAATGACGAGGCTAGGCAAGCCTTTTATAGTGTGATGAACGAATGGTTTAATCAATACATTCGAACCAACACGGCTGTTCCACAACCTCCATTCCCGACGAATGCAACCCCGCACCTACAATACCTCCGTTGATGACCAAATAAGGTCGGGTAAGCCCCGATCGATAGGATTGAAAACATGGGGCCTTGAATTTAAGGCTACGGATGATGATGATGCCGAAGCGAGCTGAATTATGGTTAGATAACACTATCCGGTGCTTGATGAGCTATCCTGTACACCCGATGAGTGCTTAAAGTGTACCATCTCCTTGCTACGAGTCCGCCTACTATTGGTGGAGTACTCGACTTTGTGGTGCCTAGAGAGCAAGTGACTTGGGAATTCTTTCAAACCGAGTTCGAAAAAAGTATATCGATCGAGATTCATCGACCAAAAGCGGAGGGAATTTCTTGATCTTAAGCAAGGTTCTATGTCCGTTACTGACTACTGACGAAAGTTTGTGAGGCTTAGCGATGCTGCGAGAATGCATTTCGTCCGAAGCTATTATGTGTAAACGCCGAGGATGGGCTGAATGATGATATAAGGATGTTTGTTGGCATTCTCGAGATCGAGAGTTCGTAGTACTTGTTGAGCGAGCTTGTAAAGCCGAAGACCTTAGAAAGGAGAAACAAAAAGCTGATGTGGGGATTGGAGAATTCGAAGAGGTCCTCGGAAAGTCTCTTCAACAAGCATCGAAGAGATTTCGAGATGATGCGAGCCGGTCTAGAGGCGTTTGGGCTTTTCTAGACGAGGACGCGATCGACCCTGTGACCACACGAGTCACTTGATCGCTGATGGTGGAAATGATCACCGAGAGAGGCGGAGTGTCCACATTGTGGCAAATGGCATTCGGGAGCTGTTGGTTTCGTGATCGCTCTGCTATAAGTGTGGATCGGCCGACCACTTTATGAAGGATTGCCGAGGATGCATGAAGCAGAATGTAAGTCGAGTGCAAACCGGGTGCTACCATTGCTCGAGGTAGGCCACCTAGAAATATGGGCAATGTCGTTGGCGGTCGAGAGGATCTAGAGATGCTACCATCGGATCTCGAGGCTCGGCGCTCTGCTAGGACTTATGCCATCACGCGCACGCGAGGATCTTGCCTCTCCGGATGTTATTACCGGTACTTTCACTCTTTTCAATACAAATGTAATTGCTTTGATTGACCCCGGTTCTACTCATTCATATATATGTGAAACCTTAGCATCCGGAAAGACTTTGCCCATTGAGTCTCTCGAGTTTGTAATTGGTGTCAAACCCTTGGGTCATTACGTGCTTGTCAACAAAGTGTGCAAGAAAAGTCCCCTAGTGTTCCAAGGTTCTTGTTTTCCGGCGGACTTGATGCTTTTGCCATTCGATGAGTTCGATGTTATTCTTGGTTTGGATTGGTTGACCATGCACGATGCGATTGTAAATTGCAAGAGCAAGACCATCGATTTGAGGTGCGCGAATAATGAAATAATTCGGGTTGAGTCTACGGACTTAAAGGGTTGCCGGCTATAATATCGCGATGTTGGCCCGAAATATGTAAGAAAAGGGTGCGGCGTACCTTGCGTCGTGCTTTCGATGACAAGGAATCGAGAAGAAACCCGAATCTGTGCCGTGGTTTGTGAATACCGGATGTTTTCCCGAAGAATTGCGGGTTTACCACTGTTCGGAAATAGAATTTGGCATCGAATTGGTACCGGTACCACTCAATTTCGATAGCTCCGTATCGTATGGCACCAACGGAATTAAAGGAGTTGGAAGCTCGGTTGCAAGAATTGGTGGATAGAGGTTTTGCTGCTTGAGTTTTTCGCCTTAGGGTGCGCCGGTGTTGTTCGTGAAAAGAAGGATGGAACCATGCGGTTTGTGCATCGACTATCGTCGACTTAATAAAGCGACGATAAAGAACAAATATCCGTTGCCACGTATTGACGACTTGTTCGATCAAGCGAAGGGAGCCTCGGTGTTCTCGAAAATAGATTTGAGATCGGGCTACTATCAATTGCGAATCCGAGATTGGACGTGCCCAAGACCGCCTTGAGCGAGATATGGTCACTATGAGTTCCTAGTGATGCCGTTTGGGCTCACTAATGCCCTGCGGTATTTATGGATTTAATGAATCGGATCTTTAGACCATATTTGGATCGATTCGTAGTCGTGTTCATTGATGACATCTTGGTCTATTCAAGAAATGAGACCGAACATCTTGAACACTGCGGTTAGTCTTTGCAAATTTTACGGGACAAGCAATTATATGCTAAGTTCAGCAAGTGTGAGTTACGGTTAGAGAGGTTATGTATTAATGCAAGAAGGTCGAGTTGTGGCCTATGCGTCGAGGCAATTAAAGCCACATGAGAAAAATTATCCGACTCATGATCTCGAATTGGCGCCATCGTATTCGCCTTAAAGATTTGGCGACATTACTTATTTGGTGAAAGGTGCCATGTATACTCGGATCACAAAAGTCTCAAATATTTGATGACCCAAAGAGACTTAAATCTGCGACAAAGGCGTTGGCTTGAGTGTTAAAGGATTATGAGTGATCATTGACTATCACCCGGGAAAGGCGAATGTGGTTGCGGATGCCTTGAGTCGTAAATCGTTATTCACTTTACTGAGCGATGAATGTGCACTTGTCCGTCCGATTCGAAAGTGTGTTAGTGGCTGAATTGAAAGCCAAACCATTATTGACACACCAAATTCGAGAAGCTCGAGAAAGTCGACGACGAGTTGGTTGCAAAAGCGGGCTGCGTGTGTTCGAACAAGGACTCGGAGTTTCAAATCGGCGATGACGATTGTTTGAGGTTCAAAAGTCGTCTGTGTGTCCCAAAGAATTGAACTCATTTCGATAATTCGAATGAAGCCCATTGTAGCCAAATGGCAATCCACCCGGGAGTACGAAGATGTACAATGATTTGAAACGTCGGTTTGGTGGCATGGTATGAAGCGAGACATCTCCGACTTTGTTTGAGATGTTTAATATGTCAACACGTGAAAGCGGAACATCAGTGCCTTGAGGATTACTTCACCAATCACGATACCCGAGTGGAAATGGGATCGAGTCACAATGGACTTTGTATCCGGACCGCCATTGTCGACCAAGTAAGAAGGATGCGGTTTGGGTCGTGGTAGATCGATTGACTAAGTCGGCCCACTTTGTCCCCGTGACGCACGGATTTTTCAATGGACAAATTAAGCGGAATTATGCGTTTCTCAGTTGTGAAATTACACGGGTGCCTATTTCTATCGTGTCGGATAGAGATCCGAGATTTACCTCGCGATTTTGGAAAAAGTTGCAAGAAGATTTGGGTACCAAGTTGCATTTCAAAGACCGCCTTTCACCCCAAACCGATGGTCAATCCGGCGGATAATTCAGATACTTGAGGATATGTTAAGATGTTGCGTCCTCGAGTTTAGTGGTTCATGGGAGCGGTATTTGCCGTTGATTGAATTCGCTTACAACAACGACTTTCAATCAAGTATTAAGATGGCACCCTACGAGGCTTTATGCGGCGTAAATGCCGTACACCATTGTTTTTTGGTGAGCTTGGTGAAAGCAAGATTTTCGGTGGATTTGATTAGGGATGCTGAATAGAAAGTGAAAGTAATCCGTGAAAGTCGAAGATAGCCTTCGATCGTCGAGGAAGTCGTGCAGCGGATTTGAAGCGTAAGGATATCGAGTATCGTGGGTGATAAAGTGTTTCTCAAGGTATCGCCTTGGAAAAAGATACTCAAGTTCGGTACCGTAAGGGCAAGTTGAGCCGAGGTTCATTGGGCCATATGAGATATTAGGCGAGTCGGTCCGGTGGCATATCGTTTGATTTTGCCCCGAACTCAAAAGGTTCACGATGTCTTCCACGTTTCGATGCTTGACGTTATAGATCCGATCCATCGCACGTGATTAGTCCATCGAAATTGAAATTCAAGCTAATATGAGTTATGAGGAAGAACCGATTCGTATCCTATCACGAGAAGTGAAAGAGTTGCGAAACAAGCGGGTTCCGCTAGTGAAAGTGTTATGGCTCAAGCACGGGATAGAAGAAGCTACTTGGGAGACCGAAAACTCTATGAGAGAGCGATATCCGAACCTATTTACGGTAAGATTTTGAGGGACGAAAATTCCTTAAGAGGGGGGAGTTGTGACACCAAAATAGACCCTAGCGGAATGTGGTTTGGGACCACAAAACCGAGGCATAACAATAATTTAAAATTTATTTTGATGCCTATAATATGTGAGTATTCATGTATGACATTTTTGATGATTAATTTAGTGTTATAAAGGTGAATTTCACTAGAAAGGACTTGTGTGAGAAAATTTAGAATTTGAGATAGGCAAATGTGGAAGTGGCCTATTGATGCACACTAGGAAATGTTGTCCTTGCATGTCAAATTCCCCAAATTTGACTATAGTGGCCGCCATGGTGATGAATATGGGCAAAAGAAAACATGTCTTAAACATGTTTTGCTAGTGGTGCATGTTAGAAGTAATAAAATAAGAGTATGAAAAAAAAAGAAAAAAAATGTTCATTCTTCACCATAGGCTTGGCGAATGTACTAAGGAAAGAAAAGAAAATTTGTTCATCCTTTCTCATCTTCTTGGCGAAATTACTAAGGGAAAAGGGGAGGATTTTTGCTTCATGCTTGGGTTGGAAGAGACCTAGAAGGAGATTTGGCTAAGTTTACATCAAGATTAAGGTATGTATGAGGTTGTGTTGGGAGTTTCATGCATGGTTTGGTTGCTAATTTGATGTGCATGTTAGCCATGGCTCAAATCTTTGTTATGCCATGGAAATGGCATTTGGCCAAAGTTGTTATGGTGATAAAGCCATTGCATGCTAAGTGTGAAACTTGATGATGATGCATGCAATGATGGATTGTCTACTCATGAGTAAGATTTTGAGTTTCTCTTTGTTTTATCATGATTGAAGTTGAAAAGGAGCATGATTGTCATATTCGCCATGATGCATTCTTGAGCATGATTCATGCTTCTTGCATGTTAGTTAAAATTTGTGTTTTGGATGGCTATGGACACCTTGAAAATTCGCCATGCTCATATATGCATATATATGATTGCACATTATGTTTTGGTTATGAACTAAGTGATGAATATATTGGTTTAAAGAAGAAGATGTGGAAGAATGCTTGTGAAATTGCAAGCACAATTGACCTAGCACACATGTAGGTGCTTGATGCTATATTATAAGTTTTGGGCCACAATGTGCAAAGCATTAATTAGTAAATTGCATGCTGTTTTTGTGAGGTATTAAGTGCAAAATTGACCTTAACATGTACATGAATATTCGGCCTTGGGTAGCCTATTGAAGGCCTTAGCATTTCCTTGATGCTCAAATAAATTGTATTGAATTGCTTGATGTAGTATAAAATGTGCATGACCATTGTGTATTCAAGCTAAAGAGTGGCCATATGACCATTTAAAATCCTTGTCATATTCGGCCATAAGCAAGCACAATGAGGTTTTAATAAATTGAATTTGTTTGAATTAGCTCAAGAGCTAAGAGGGCCACAATTGGACAAGGGGAAGGAAAAGGTGATCGAATAGCCGAAAAAGCCGTTCGACAACATCCGAGGTAAGTCCTCAAGAAGTGACCGTACTTGAATTATGTGAGATGAAATATGGATGTGTTATGAGCATTTGAATTCCACCCGGGCTAAGTCTCGAAGGCGAATATGCTAATGATTATAATTGTGTTTGAGCCTTAGTAATGTGAAAATGAAATATGTATGTCCAATGATTATTGATGTATGTGTGCATAAGAAATTGAATGATATCGGGCTAAGCCGAAGACAATTATGCTGGAAATTATATCCGGTTAAGACCGAAGGCAAATGTGCTAGTGGCTATATCCGGGCTAAGACCAAGGCATTCGTGCGAGTTATTCTATCGGGCTAAGACCGAAGGCATTTGTGCGTGATTATATCCGGTTATATTCGAAGAATCTTGGGCTGGAGGTGAGTGTTGGTTGCTGTAATGAATTCAATTAGTACACTCGGAAAGCCCAAAGGATAAGGTACGTTATATGTGCATTGGAAAGTCGACATGTTTGAGCAACATTCGCTCAATCGACTAATGAATTTCAGTTATTGAATTGATTGATGCTTTGTGAACTTATATAATGATGAAGTATGAAGTAAGAATGTGTATTAATGAAATGATGCATTTGGCTATGTGAATGTATTGCTGTAATTAGGGTTGATTATATTCCTTGAGACTTACTAAGCATAAAATGCTTACCCGTTGCTTTGGCTCTCGGTTTTCTAGATTTCGCTCAAGCAATCGGATTTGGGATCGTTGAAGTCGAAGTCATCCACACTATCAAGCCTCCATTTTGGTATAAATTTTGGTTGAGCTTGAGATGGCATGTATAGGACTACCCTTGTTTGTTAAATATGTTGTAATGTAAGTATGTACGGCCATGCGAAAATGGCTCGAAAAGGAAGCATGAACTTAGACTAATTGTGGGTTGTATGTATATATTTTGTGTCATGATGTGGCTATGGCTTGGAAATGGGAATGTTGGTCATATGATCAGCCATTGGCATGGTTAAAATGATCATATATGAACCTATGTATGGTAAGACTAGTTGAATCATGGAGACTACCAAATAGGTAAGTCCTATCTTAAAAACAGATGCTGCCAGCTGCAGTGGCATGAATGTGAAAAATCACCAAAATTCATAGGAATGGTATTAAATAGTGAATAAGCTATGTAAATGAACCTTGATGAGTCTATTTTCATATGGAAGAAACGAAATGGTCATAGGAGTTACAGGTTAAGAGATATTAAAGCTATTGTGAGACAGGGCCAGAATGGTTTCTGGGTTCCCTGTCGCAACTTTAAAAATTCTCTATAAATTATCCAAAAAGAATTAGGAGATATACCTTATATTTACAGATTCCATTTTGAGTCTAGTTTCATTAGAAACAAACGACACCAGCATTAAAGTCCTGTACAGAGAGATATTCAAGTTTTACCGCGCGAAGGTCAGAGCAGTCGATCCCTGTAACATGGGTAACTTTAACTAATAAACTGTACCAATTGGCCCGACCAAAAATCCTAGAAATAAATCCATGGATGGATATATGAGTCTAAATTCAGGGAAAATTTACGAAACCAGTTTCCGAGTTTTGAAACTCGAGATATGATTTTTAAGGCGACAGTGACGCAGTTTTCCAGCCTGACTGGAAATGTCAAATTGGTGGGCAAAAACATGTGAACTTGGCTTGTTAACCCCTCGGGTCCGACACCGGCGATGGTCTCGGGTTTGGGGTGTTACATAGTCCGTCTGAGATTGAGATTAAGCCCGATATGACATATGAAGAAGAACCGATTCGTATTCTGGCCCACGAGATTAAAGAGTTGCAAAATAAGAAGATTCCATTAGTTAAAGTACTATGGCATAAACATGGAGTTAACGAAGCAACGTGGGAGCCAAAGGATACAATGAGAGAACGTTATTCGAACCTATTTATTGATAAGATTTTCTTTGGACGAAAATCCCTAAGGGGGGAGAGTTGTAACAACCCAATTTAGACCCTAATTGGAATGTTGGTTTCGGGACCACGAATCTGATTCAAAAAATATTTTAAAATTATTTTTTATGTTTATTCTGTGTGAACTTATGTCTAGGAAATTTTCGTGATTTAATTTTGTTGTTTAGGTGTCTGAATTAATAAAAGTTCCTATTTGTTATTGGCTTCTTGAGTGGAAACCTTTATGTTGTAAATAGCCCACTTTCATGTTAGTTGGACGGTATTAGGCTTGCATTATAAGGTTTTATTATTAATTCATTAAGGTTATATTGGTAAATTAAAATTTAACTTAGAATATGTTATATTATACATAATAAAACATAAAATAAAGACAACTTATATGTTATTTCTTCATTTTTCTTGCCAAATATAAACAAAAGAAAAGAAAGAAACCAAGCTAGGGTTTGGCCAATATTCAAGCTCAATCAAGGTTCTTTTTTGTTCGGTTTTTGATAATTTCTACGTTTTTGAGATCGTTGCTTAGTAATCTTCAAGACCCATGCTTTAATTTTTGATTTTGATGAATATTTTGAGTTGTGCCATTGTTGATTTAGACCTGTTTAAAAACCCACAACCTAGTTGTTGCAACTGGGCTCTGATACCACAAATGTAACACCCCAAACCTGGCCCAGACGTTATGGCCGAATCTGACGTGCCACATTAAAGTTAAAAATCCATGTCTCGTTTTAGTGTTTTAAAAACCGACTTTTGTTAAGTTAACAAAGTGAATGGAAGCTGGGCACCAGGTAGGTATCCATAACAGAGGAGGTGAGCCATGATGGCTGCTTAAGTACCAAGCTCTTCAGTTGGATCCAATCCTAGACATGCCCACAACCATTGCCACACTTGGTTATAATGAGTTGAAATTTCTTTGAGTGGATATCTTTGATAAATCGAATAATCGTAACGTTGTGTTATTTTTAAAACAAGTATCGTTTTGAAAACGCGCCCTAAGTCTAACCCATTTAAATTATTATCAACCGGTTTAAAGTTATTAAAAATAAAATAATCCCAGAAAAGAGAAGAAAACAAAGTTAAAATGGCCTTATTAAAACCCAAAAATAAGTAGTAAATAAGATAAACTAAGGGAAACCAGTCACTTATTTCAAAGCCCAAAAGCGATCACTGTGGCCACTCTGAATCCCCTCCGACTCCAAGTCCCCAAATCAAGGCTCACCTGCAAGGTTAGGAAGGGGGTGAGTTTGGAAACTCAGTGTGCAACAAGCCCCTTTCAGAGCCCAAAACAATATCAGCCCGCTAGGCCTAAGCCCAACTTCAATCTCAATATATACTGGGCCGAAGCCTTTTCATTATCATATCACTGGGCCAAAGCCTTTACTGTAAATGGTATGGCCCATAGGCCCAAATCAATACCACATGCATTATTAATGGATGTATGCAAGCCCATTCGGGGAGACTACTCAACCCACCAACCGCTACTCTCCACCCGTACCAACCAAGCTCTCCATGTGGGGAATAACTCAACCCACCCAACCAAACTCTCCCTTGGCAAGCATAGTGCTTTATCATATAACTAGAGGCCTAGCCTCTTTTAATAACTAAGGCAAAGCCCTTTTGATAAACCGGGCAAAGCCCTTTTGATGGCCGGGGCAAAAGCCTTTTTGCACTTCCTCCATCCATATAAAACCCAACCCATGCATAAATGAATACATCATGTGCATATCATACATATCATGTGCATATCATGTCCAATCATGTATATCAAAGTCTCATGCATCAAACTCATAATTAAACCCTAGGGGTATAATGGTCATCTTTACCTAGGGGCAAAATAATCATTTTCCATATTATAAGGGTAATGGGCCCAAACCCTAATGGGCCCTACGAATGTCGATTTAGTCACCTATGCCCATTTAGCCTATATTCCACAATGGTATTAACAGTCTTAACGTGCAATTTTACAGGATTCCATTTTCTACCAAATTTACCCGAATGGGCCCAGAAGCCTATTGGGCCCTTTTTTAGCCCCTCGAGGCCCAACTTACCATCGTGCACAAAATCGTGCCCTTACCTGTTCCAACTATCCCGATCATCGAACTTAGCAAAATTAACTAACCTATGAGCATTCGCGTGCTCTCGAGTCCTCGAAATACCAGAATTTTGGGATTTCGGCTTTTCGGCATATATCGATTTAAGCTACGAAAGAGGGTTCGTTACACACCTGATTTGCAATATTCCTTGATGCGATCTCCCACGGTAACCTACAATTATACACCTCCATTTTTAGTGTACAAATCATACTTATCAAACCCAAAATCTACCTTACCACATTCGGCCAAAGACCCCTAATGGCCATAGTTCACTTACCTTCACAAGGTCTAACGATATGATCCAAGCCTATCCAAATCAACACCCCATGCCTTGCTACTCCTCCAACGTATCTACTCCACTATACAAACCATAAAAAGTCAAAAGAAAAAGCCCAATAAGGCTTATATCTCTAATCAGCCACCTCCCTAAACTGTAGGGGTTTCGGCTTTTGTCAACAGTTACTACTGAATCGGTTTAGAGTACAAATACTTACCACAGTCTCCCTCCTTGAACCGTTTAAAACTTAGAAGATAAAGGGATTGGCCATCAAAACGTGAAGGGAAAAGAAGGTTGCTGGTCAATAAAGAATCGACACCACCAAGCTTCACAAGTTCGGCTTTTTGCGGCTTTTCGACACATGTGGAGGTAAGGAAAGAAGTAGTAGGTGAACGGAAGGGAGTAGTGGGCTGGTTTTGGAGAAAAGAAAATGAAGGAATGCTGGATGTAAGGGTGGTAGATTCGGCTAGAGAAGAAGAAATAAAAAGAAAAGACTAATCCTAAAGAAGAAAACGGCACAACCTAAGTCCCTAATGCCGAAAATACTTACCTAATACCCCTTTGCCGAAATCCCCTCTCTAATCCCCTCTATTCGGCTAACTCAATCTCTCTCTCAAATCCCTAAAATCTCTCCCCTTATCCCTCCTTAATCCATGCGTTTGACTAATTCAAACTCTCTCCCACAGAGTTCCATTCGACTACAACTCCTGCATGCTCAAAGCATAAAAATTAACATCACACTTGCCATCACATTGAATCGAACCCAGGCTTTCCTCCTACCACTTACACGCCACCTTTTTATCTCCTTAGTGGCGTCACTTAGACACTTTACTAGAGGCTCTCTTGTGATACATTTCACCCACAATTTTTAATAAGACCACCTATCCAAACTTCTTAAGTCCAAAATTCAAAAATTCTACAGGGTTTTGGCCATCACATGGGCCTTCCATAAGCCCTTTTACACACTCCAATTATGAATTTCACAACCATATACCAAATTTTAAAAATTTACCAAAATCTCGCGAATCACGAAAAAACCCGAAAATCAGGATGTTACAACTCTACCCTCCTTAAAGAAATTTCAGCCTCAAAATTTTACCTGATCCAAACAGTTGAGGGTACTGCTGATAAATCGCGTCCTCTGTCTCTCAAGTAGCTTCTTCTTTACCATGGTTTCTCCAAAGTACCTTCACTAATGGGACTGACTTCCTTCTCAGCACCTTGACATCATGATCAAGTATCTGCACTAGTTCTTCTTCGAAGGTCAAATCTGACTGTACTTCGATTTCTGCAACTGGCACGATATGAGTTGGGTCAGAACGATATCGCCTTAGCATGGACACATGAAAAACATCGTGAATACGATCCAGCTTTAGAGGTAATTCTAGCTGATAAGCCACCGGCCCTATCTGTTTAATAATTCGATAAGGCCCAATGAATCGTGGACTCAATTTGCCCTTCTTACCAAATCTCAATATCTTCTTCCAAGGCGAAACTTTCAAAAAGACCATGTCCCCAACTGCATATTCAATATCATTACACTTCAGATCAGCATACGACTTTTGTCGAACCACTTCCTCCTTTAACTGATTCCTGATCACCTTCAACTTGTCTTCAGTATCCATTATCAACTCTGGCCCAAGTACTTGCCTTTCCCCTAACTCTGCCCAACAAGTAGGCGAACGATACCTTTGCCCATACAGTGCCTGATAAGGGGTCATCTGAATACTTGCTTGGTAACTGTTGTTATATGTGAACTCTACCAATGGCAAGTAATCCTCCCAACTGCCCCTAAATTCAATAACAGAACCTCTCAACATGTCTTCTAGAATCTGAATGACCCTCTCTAACTGCCCATCCGACTGAGGGTGAAAAGCCGTATTGAAATCCAATCGTGTTTCCAACGCCTCATGCAACTTCTGCCAAAATCGAGATGTAAACCTTGGGTCTCGGTCAGAAATTATCGATACTGGTACCCCATGCAACCACATTATCTCTGCCACATACAACTTGGCCAGCTTCTGAAGTGAGTAATCGGTTCAGACAGGTATCAAATGGGCAGATTTTGTGAACCTATCGATAATTACCCAAACTGAATCCTTCTTGGAAGGCATCAACGGCAACCCATTACAAAATCCATAGTTACCCTTTCCTACTTCCAAAGTGGTATCTTCACTGGCTGTAACAATCCTGAAGGCAGTTGATGCTCGGCCTTTACTTGTTGACACGTCAAACATTTCCCCACAAATTCGGTCACTTCTCGCTTAAGCCTAGGCCACCAATATATCTCCCGCAAGTCTCGATACAACTTACTCCCTCCTGGATGCATAGCACATGGTCCACTATGTGCCTCCTTTAAAATCATCATCCTTAAATCAGGGTCCTTCGGCACACAAATTCTTCTTCAAAAACAAAGAACCCCATCGTTATTTAACCCCAAATCTTGATTCTCCCCCTTCTCGACTTGCTGAAATCGAGAAACCAACGACTCATCCTCCAACTGCTGCTTCTTAATCTGCTCCACCCAAGTCGGTCTCACTTGTAACTCTGCCAATAAGCTTCCATCGTCATACAAACTTAAACGAGCAAACATTGCCTTCAATTCCGCCACAGTCCTTCGACTTAAAGCATCAGCCACAACATTTGCCTTGCCTGGATGGTATTCAATCAAACAGTCATAGTCCTTTAACAACTCTATCCACCTTCGCTGTCTAAGATTCAGCTCCTTTTGAGTCAGCAAGTACTTAAGACTCTTATGCTCTGTATAAATAATGCATCTCTCCCCATACAAGTAGTGCCTCCATATTTTAAGTGCAAAAATCATCGCTGCCAACTCCAAGTCATGAGTGGGATAATTTACCTCATAAGGCTTAAGCTGTCGAGAAGTATAAGCGACCACTTTACCCTCTTGCATCAACACGCAGCCCAAACCTACGTGTGACGCATCGCTGTACACAATGAAATCTTTACCAGACTCTGGCTGAATCAGCACTGGTGTCTCAGTCAAAACCTTTTTTAGCTTCTCAAAAGCCTCTTACTGCTTATTTGTCCAAACAAAAGGTGTTCCCTTCCTTATAAGTTTCGTTAACGGTTCTGCCAACACAGAAAATCCTTCCACGAATCTTCGATAATAACCTGCCAACCACAGAAAACTTCGAATTTCTGTTACCGAATTTGGTGGCTTTCATTCTAGAATTGCCTCAATCTTTCGAGGGTCCACCTTGATCCCCTCAGCAGACACAACATGCCCCAAGAAAGTTACTTCCTTCAGCCAAAACTAACACTTACTAAACTTTGCGTAAAGTTGCTTTTCTCTTAGCACTTGCAGCACAATATGAAGATGTTCATCATGCCTCTCTTTTATTTTCGAGTACACTAAGATATCATCGATGAAAACGACTACGAACCGATCCAAGTATGGCTGAAACACCCGATTCATTAAATCCATGAATGCTGCCGGTGCATTAGTCAAACCAAAAGGCATAACCAGAAACTCGTAATGACCATATCGAGTCCTGAATGCCGTCTTATGAATATCCACTTCTTTGACTCTCAACTGATGATATCCTGACCGAAGGTCAATCTTAGAAAATACTGAGGCTCCTCTTAGTTGGTCAAACAGATCATCGATTCTTGGCAGAGGATACCTGTTCTTGATTGTCAGTTTGTTCAACTACCGATAGTCAATGCACATCCGCATGGTCCCATCTTTCTTCTTTACGAACAATATTGGTGTGCCTTACGGGGAAACACTTGGTCTTATAAACCCTCTATCCAACAGTTCTTGAATCTGAGCTTTCAATTCTACCAACTCCTTTGGTGCCATCCTATAAGGCGCAATGGACACTGGGGCTGTTTCAGGTAACAAGTCGATTCCGAGCTCGACTTCTCTGTTTGGAGGTAATCCAGGAAGTTCCTCCGAAAATACATCTTGAAATTTTTTAATGGTCCTAACCGACTCCACAGTTATCCCCTCAGGTTTAGCTTGACTTACAAAGGCCAAGAACGCCTCATAACCTTTTCGAATCAACTTTTCGGCCCTTAAAGCTGAGACAATATTGGAAAAATAGTTCCTTCGCTCCCCTATGATCATTATCTCCTCATCCTCGGCAGTTCTTAGTACCATTCTCTTAGCAGCACAATCCAACGTCGCCCTATGCTTAGTTAACCAGTCCATTCTCAAGATAAGATCAAAATCCCCAAATGGCAGCTCCATCAAATCTCCTTCAAAAATCTTATCCTGTATCTCTAAAGGCACCGCCCTAAAAAGTTTATCTACCTCAATTGAGTGTCCTAAAAGGCTTATCATCGATACCCCACTCACAGTCTCCTTAGGAAGCACACACAATGCCCCAGTTACATCACAAGCAACATACGAGTGAGTGGAACCCACATCAATCAAAGCAGTGTAAGGCATGCTATAAAGCAGTGTAAGGCCTCCTCACGATGCCGTGCAGCATATACCAACGCCAACTGTCGAGCTTCAGCATGTCCAGCACCCCTGCCAGGTGCCCCACGTCCTCGTCCATTACCATTGCCACCCCTACCTTGCCCACGACCTCTCTGTGGTGGTGGTCCTCCTCGCTGTGGTTGGACATCCTTATGCTCCGTAGCTCCATCCTGAGCTACTTTTCGAGGACATTCTCTGAACTTATGCTCCTTTGACCCATATCGAAAACATACTCCAGTTCGTTTCCAGCACTCCCCTATATGCACCCTGCCACAGTCCCTACAAGCCTGCGGTCTAAAGGTATTCACTGGAACTGCTCAAACCGGTTCCTCTATTCTAGCTCTTTTAACATTTCTATTTGTAGCACCTGGGGGTCCAAATTCCCTCCTAAATCTGAGTCGATCCTTCTCACAGTTCTGCCGTTCAGTTCTCTTTACTTCGTCGGCTACTTAGCCTTTTCATCCAACGCAGCGAAATCACGCTCTCTCTGTGGAGCTATCAGTATCCTAAGCTCATCGCAGAGACCATCCTCAAATCGAACACTGCACTCATATTCAGTCGTAACTATCTCGCTGGCGTATCGACTCAACCTTAAGAATTTCGCCTCATACTACGCGACAGTCTTATTACCCTGAGTCAGATTCAAAAATTCCTTTCGACGGGCATCCACATAACTAGCTCCAACATACCTCCCCTTAAAGGCAGTCTTGAACAATTCCCAAGTTACTCGTTCAATCGGGGTGCTCTCCCTTACGGTGATCCACCATCGGTATGCCTCGTCTCGTAGAAACGACACAGCCCCCTTCAGCTTTTGCTCCACAGAGCAATCTAAATCGTCCATAATCCGCTCTATTGCTTCCAGCCAATATTCAGCCACATTTGGGGCTACTCTAGAAACACCCCTAAAAACTTCTGCTCCATTAGCCCTGAGTCGCTCCGAGATGAATCCCCTATTTACTGTCCCAGTGCTAGCTCCAGCAACTCTTTCTAAAACTTTAACATTGCTTGGGACAAAGCATCATCCCCCGCAGCCCGATCATATGACCCAATCTCAGTTGCCTGTGGCACGAATGCCTCCTCAGCTGGCCTATGCCCTGAGGATGAAGATTCAGCCTGCACCTTTCCGCGACCACGTCCACGGCCTCTTCCACGAGTTCTTCTTGTACTCATATCGAATGATTTGATTACGAATTTTATGACATTAGTTTAATGTTCAATTGTTTATTACGAGATGTCTTATGGAAATATAGCAGTTCAAGGATTGTTTTCGCAACGTCGTAGCCTAGCTACAGTCTCATTCCTACCATTTTATAGCTCTACCCTATCTAAAGTATCATAGTAGGGTCTCAGCATCATATCAATAACACATAACGTAAAAAAGAGAGTATACTTACAGACTTGGTGCTGGGGATTCAGTGTGCCACTTCTTTCTCCAAACTATTTAAAACCACAAACGATGTATTTAGTTACAGAAAATAGAATTTCTTTAAAATTTGAAAAAAAGATACCTTTGTTTGAAATTCTCGATTTTAGACCCGTTTAAAAACCCATAGCCGAGTTGTTGCAACCGAGCTCTAATACCACTAAATGTAACACCCCAAACTCGACCCAGACGTTATGGCCGAATCCGACGTGCCACATTAAAGTTAAAAATCCATGTCTCGTTTTAGTATTTTAAAAACTGACTTTTGTTAAGTTAACAAAGTGAATGGAAGCTGGGCACCAGGTAGGTATCAATAATAGAGGAGGTGAGCCATGAAGGCTACTTAAGTACCAAGCTCTTCAGTTGGATCCAATCCTAGACATGCCCACAACCATTGCCACACTTGGTTATAACGAGTTGAAATTTCTTTGAGTGGATATCTTTGATAAATCGAATAATCGTAACGTTTTGTTATTTTCAAAACAAGTATCGTTTTGAAAACGCGCCCTAAGTCTAGCCCATATGAATTATTATTAACCAGTTTAAAGTTATTAAAAATAAAATAATCCTAGAAAATAGAAGAAAACAAAGTTAAAAAGGCCTTATTACAACCCAAAAATAAGTAGTAAATAAGATAAACTAAAGGAAACCAGTCACTTATTTCAAAGCCCAAAAGCGATCACCGTGGCCACTCTGAATCCCCTCCGAATCCAAGTCCCCAAATCAAGGCTCACCTGCGAGGTTAGGAAAGGGGTGAGTATGGAAACTCAGTGTGCAACAAGCCCCTTTCAGAGCCCAAAACAATATCAGCCCGCTGGGCCTAAGCCCAACTTCAATCTCAACATATACTGGGCCGAAGCCTTTGCATTATTCATGACACTGGGCCGAAGCCTTTACTATAAACGGTATGGCCCATAGGCCCAAATCAATACCACATGCATTATTAATGGATGTATGCAAGCCCATTTGGGGAGACAACTCAATCCACTAACTGCTACTCTCCACCCGTACCAACCAAGCTCTCCATGTGGGGAATAACTCAACCCAACCAACCAAACTCTCCACTGGAAGCATAGCTACTTTATCATATAACTGGAGGCCTAGCCTCTTTTAATAACTAGGGCAAAGCCCTTTTTGATAAACTGGGGCAAAGCCCTTTTCGGTAAACTAGGGCAAAAGCCCTTTTGCACTTCCTCCATCCATATAAAACCCAACCCATGCATAAATGAATACATCATGTGCATATCATACATATCATGCGCATATCTTGTCCAATCATGTATATCAAATTCTCATGCATCAAACTCATAATTAAACCCTAGGGGTATAATGGTCATCTTTACCTAGGGGCAAAATAGTCATTTTCCATATTATAAGGGTAATTTCGTAATTTTACCAAAATATTAGGGTTTCCATGTTCATTAGCCATTACCAATCAATCCAAGTGTTTAAACAATAATTTTAACGCACTTTATCAAATTTGGGCTTTTGGGCCCAAACCCTTAATGGGCCCTACGAATGTCGATTTAGTCACCTAGGCCCATTTAGCCTATATTCCACAACGGTATTAACAGTCTTAACGTGCAATTTTATAGGATTCCATTTTCTACCAAATTTACCCGAATGGGCCCAGAAGCCCATTGGGCCCGATTTCAGCCCATCGAGGCCCAACTTACCATCATGCACAAAATCGTGCCTTACCTGTTCCAACGATCCCGATCATCGAACTTAGTGAAACTAACTAACCTATGAGCATTCGCGTGCTCACGAGTCCTCGAAATACCAGAATTTTGGCATTTCGGCTTTTCGGCATATATCGATTTAAGCTACGAAAGAGGGTTCGTTACACACCTGATTTGCGATATTCCTTGACGCGATCTTCCATGGCAACCTACAATTATACACCTCCATTTTTAGTGTACAAATCATACTTATCAAACCCAAAATCTACCTTACCACATTCAGCCAAAGACCCCTAATGGCCATAGTTCACTTACCTTCACAAGGTCTAACGATATGATCCAAGCCTATCCAAATCGACACCCCACGCCTTGCTACTCCTCTAACGTATCTACTCCACTATACAAACCATAAAAAGTCAAAAGAAAAAACCCAATAAGGCTTATATCTCTAATCAGCCACCTCCCTAAACTATAGGGGTTTCGGCTTTTGTCAACAGTTACTACTGAATCGGTTTAGAGTACGAATACTTACCACAGTCTCCGTCCTTGAACCGTTTAAAACTTAGAAGATAAAGGGATTGGCCACCAAAACGTGAAGGGAAAAGGAAGGTTGCTGGTCAATAAAGAATCGGCACCACCAAGCTTCACAAGTTCGGCTTTTTGCGGCTTTTCGGCAGATGTGGAGGTAAGGAAAGAAGTAGTAGGTGAACAGAAGGGAGTAGTGGACTGGTTTTGGAGAAAAGAAAAGGAAGGAATGCTAGATTTGAGGGTGGTAGATTCGGCTAGAGAAGAAGAAAGAAAAAGAAAAGACTAATCCTAAAGAAGAAAACGGCACAACCTAAGTCCCTAATGCCAAAAATACTTACCTAATACCCCTTTGCCGAAATCCCCTCTCTAATCCCGTCTATTCGGCTAACTCAATCTCCCTCTCAAATCCCTAAAATCTCTCCCCTTATCCCTCCTTAATCCATGCGTTTGACTGATTCAAACTCTCTCCCACAGAGTTTCATTCAGCTACAACTCTTGCATGCTCAAAGTATAAAAATTAACATCACACTTGCCATCACAGGGAATCGAACCCAGGCTTTCCTCCTACCACTTACACGCCACCTTTTTAGCTCTTTAGTGGCGTCACTTAGCCATTTTACCAGAGGCTCTCTTGTGATACATTTTACCCACAATTTTTAATAAGACCACCTATCCAAAGCCCCTAAATTCTTAAATCCAAAATTCAAAAATTCTACCGGGTTTTGGCCATCCAATAGGCCTTCCATAAGCCTATTTACACACTCCAATTATGAATTTCACAACCATATACCAAATTTTAAAAATTTACCAAAATCTCGCAAATCACGGAAAAACCCGAAAATCAGGATGTTACATGTGATTTTTGTTGTTTGATGATGAAATATGAAAGATATGTTTTAGATTAACAAGTTTTTTATAGGAGTTTTTGATGATTTTGAGTAATTAGGACTAAATTAAAAAAATAATAATTTAAGGGACTAAAATGTAAAATAAATGAAAAATATGGGCTTGTATGAACACTAGGTATATTTTGTAACGCCTCAATTTTTGGGTTCTCTGTGTTTCTATGATTTTTAAAATTTGTGTGTGTTCTGGTTGGTTAATATATATATTAGTAGGTTAGTGGGCCTTTGGAAGGCCCAAACTTAAGTTAAATCCGTGGTAGTCTTCGGAATTTTAATTTTATGAATAGGTGATGCAATTGGCGTTTGGGCTTTTAAGAGTAAAGGGGTAAAAGATGACACAAAAAAGAGTGTGGTGTAGTGGCAAGGTGGCGCCACTTAGGGGACAAGGAAGTGACGCCATAGAGGAAGCAAGGGGTTCAAGGTTCAAGTCTTGGCTCTTGCAATATATTTTGGTTTTTCTTTTCAATAAATCTGGAAGCAAGTAGGTGCGCTTTAAAGTTTAATGTGTTGGATTTATGACACAAATGAGTTGATGGACTAGTGGTGGTTGCGTGAGTTGGCATGTGAGAGGACTTTGGTTCGAATCCCTTATCATGCAAAGGTTGATTATTTTGGTATATTGGGATGGCAAGAGTTGGTGTTGGTTTTAAACACTGGTGATGGAGGGATCCCACATCGGGAAGCTAACATAAGAGTAGATGGAGAGCTGGCTTTAAATAGAGCAAACCATGAGGAGAGTAGGCATAGCCTTCTTGGCTGATCCCTTTCGCTTTATGACGTGCTCGTTTGGGTTGGGCGTCAGCTAAGAGTGTTTGGAGTGCAGATTAACTGTAGTCTCCTAACAGGTGTGTATTTCTCATTACTCTAGCAGTAGAACGACTATTTCGGGCCTCGATCGGCTGAAATGGGCCATGTGGTCCCAGTGGGTCTGTAGGCCCAAGTGGATAAGTTGTAGAACTACTAAAATACCTCTGTAGGGTAGGACTACCGATTTACCCCTAGATAAGTCTGACTCTGAGGTTTGATCTGTTTTGGGCTATGGTTGGGTTATGTTACACACTGAGTTTACCGAACTCACCCTTTATTTTCATCTTTGCAAGAAATCCCCAACCATAGTGGGCTTGGAGCTGTGAGGTATTCGGAGTGGCCACATCATCTGCAAAGTTTTATTTTCTAAGTTAGTTATTTTTATTATTTTATATTCTGATTTAATATTGGGTTTTAAGTTGTATTAAGGCCGTTATTTAAATTTCTTTTTCCGCTATGGTTTTATTTTTTGAGTATATTTATACTATGTTGAAACTGCTAGTGTTAGGCTGCGCGGGTTTTCAAAATTAATGAACGTTTTCCAAGACTCAACAAGCACAACAAACGGATAGCCTAAAGATTGATAAACCGACTTTTCATTCAACCGTTGTTTTTACAAAGACCACCCCAATCACTTAAACCAACGAATGCATACTAAGTCGTAAGTCCATGTGACACGTCAGATCTGGCCATAACGTCTGGGTCAGGTTTGGGTTGTTACATATTTGGCCAAACATGGGTACCTTGAAATTTTGAATATTTTGTGTTTTGTGCAATAGGGACTAAATTGTAAAAATTATAAATGTCAGAGGTAAAATGGTAATTTACCCATTTATGTGATTTTGGACTAAATTGAATGAAAATATTTTTGAATGAGCTTAATTTGAATATGTTTAGATCAAGAACCAAAGAAATTAGATTTGGACCGAGGAAAAATGAAAGTTGTCGACTAGCAGCCCCTTCTCATTTTACTACGTTCGAGGTAAGTTTATAAGTAAATAGACGTATTTAGTTTTAAATAAATACAAAATATACATATTGAAATGAAATTTATGATTTTATTTAAACTATGCCCGAATATGATTTAGCTTAATTACTATGTTTCCGAAATTGTTTCGACTGAGTTACGACGTCTGAAAGCCCCGTATCAACCTTAAGAATAGTTAGGATGCATATGTCATGACATAGGATTTTGATTTATGTGTATGAGTAAGACCATGGCATTGATATGTGATACCGATATGTGTTTACGAGTAAGACCCTATCTGGGACAGTGGCATCGATATGTGATTACATGTAAGACCACGTCTAGAACATTGGCAGTGTACAGTTTGTATGATTATCCGAGTGTCCTATCAAATTCTGAATGGTTCATCAAGAAAGGGTAAATCAAGTTCGAATGTGTTAATTGAGCTATATAACAGATATGAATTAATATGTTATTTACTTAAGGTAAGTTATGTAAACACCATGACTATATGTTATAAATCTTGTATGGTGCAAATAAAGTAGAAAATGTGTATGCTATGTGTATTTGGCTTACTAAATGGATAGTTAGTATGTCATCAATAACCTATATACATAGGTAAATATGATATGGCATTTTCGGTTATGTAATTAATATATGTATATGCAATATTATTTCAATATTCGAAATTTTGCATTTGGGTGAATATGTATAAAATTTTAATATGATTATTTTCCTTTGAAAGTTGGTTACTAACATGATAAGTGTCTTGGTGAGTATTCGGCCAAATAAGGATTTTGTGTGCGCAATGTCATATTGATTCTTGAACTTGTTTTAATGGTAAGCATGCTTGATTATTTGGTGACATTTTGGACCCAAAATGTTGATTGATGATGGTTAATTTGTTTATGTAAGTTGTCGATCAAGGTAAAAGAAATGGTATATGGTAGTGTACTATTATATCTTATATGTGGGTTTAAGGATAAGCTTTGGTCATGATACTATAATTCGGGTTAATAAGATAAGTTGATTGTATTATTGAAGTGTTTATTTGCTTATGACTTACTAAGGTATAATAGCTTACTGTGTATATTTGTTTCTGTTTTATAGATTTTGGAGTCAAGCTACGAGTTCAGGAACCGTCAGCAAAGTTCATCACACTATCAACTATTTTGGTACATTTATAAGTTAAACTCGAATTATGGCATGTATAGGTTGGAATGTGTTATGGGCAATATTGAACTTTGATTTTGTATTAAGGCCATGCGAATATGGCTTATTTCTATGATTGCGTTCGGTTCTGGTTTGATAATGGTATAAGTCCATTTTGATTAATATGTTGTGTTGTGACAGCCCAAAATAGACCCTAGCCGGAATGTGGTTTCGGGACCACAAAACCGAGGCATAGCAATAATTTAAAATTTATTTTGATGCCTATAATATGTGAGTATTCATGTATGACATTTTTTGATGATTGATTTAGTGTTATAAAGGTGAATTTCACTAGAAAGGACTTGTGTGAGAAAATTTAGAATTTGAGATAGGCAAATGTGGAAGTGGCCTATTGATGCACACTAGGAAATGTTGTCCTTGCATGTCAAATTCCCCAAACTTGACTATAGTGGCGGCCATGGTGATGAATATGGGCAAAAGAAAACATGTCTTAAACATGTTTTGCTAGTGGTGCATGTTTGAAATAATAAAATAAGAGTATGAAAAAAAAAAAGAAAAAATGTTCATCCTTCTCCATAGGCTTGGCGAATGTACTAAGGAAAGAAAAGAAAAATTTGTTCATCCTTTCTCATCTTCTTGGCGAAATTACTAAGGAAAAGGGGAGGATTTTTGCTTCATGCTTGGGTTGGAAGAGACCTAGAAGGAGATTTGGCTAAGTTTACATCAAGATTAAGGTATGTATGAGGTTGTGTTAGGAGTTTCATGCATGACTTGGTTGCTAACTTGATGTGCATGTTAGCCATGGCTCAAATCTTTGTTATGCCATGGAAATGGTATTTGGGCAAAGTTGTTATGGTGATAAAGCCATTGCATGCTAAGTGTGAAGCTTGATGATGATGCATGCAATGATGGATTTTCTACTCATGAGTAAGATTTTGAGTTTTCTCTTTGTTTTATCATGATTGAAGTTGAAAAGGAACATGATTGTCATATTCGCCATGATGCATTCTTGAGCATGATTCATGCTTCTTGCATGTTAGTTAAAATTTGTGTTTTGGATGGCTATGGACACCTTGAAAATTCGCCATGCTCATATATGCATATATATGATTGCACATTATGTTTTGGTTATGAACTAAGTGATGAATATATTGGTTTAAAGAAGAAGATGTGGAAGAATGCTTGTGAAATTGCAAGCACAATTGACCTAGCACACATGTAGGTGCTTGATGCTATATTATAAGTTTTGGGCCACAATGTGCAAAGCATTAATTAGTAAATTGCATGCTGTTTTTGTGAGGTATTAAGTGCAAAATTGACCTCAACATGTACATGAATATTGGCCTTGGGTAACCTATTGAAGGCCTTAGCATTTCCTTGATGCTCAAATAAATTGTATTGAATTGCTTGATGTAGTATAAAATGTGCATGACCATTGTGTATTCAAGTTAAAGAGTGGCCATATGACCATTTAAAATCCTTGTCATATTCGCCATAAGCAAGCACAATGAGGTTTTAATAAATTGAATTTGTTTGAATTAGCTCAAGAGCTAAGAGGGCCACAATTGGACAAAGGGAAGGAAAAGGTGATCGAATAGCCAGAAAAAGCCGTTCGACAACATCCGAGGTAAGTCCTCAAGAAGTGACCTTACTTGAATTATGTGAGATGAAATATGGTTGTGTATGATTATTGATTATGTGTGTATGAGTATTTGAATTCTACCGGGCTAAGTCCCAAGGCGAATATGCTAATGATTATAATTGTGTTTGAGCCTTAGTGTGAAAATGAAATATGTATGTCCAATGATTATTGATGTATGTGTGCATGAGAAATTGAATGATATCGGGCTAAGCCCAAGACAATTATGTGGAAATTATATCCGGTTAAGACCGAAGGCAATTGTGCTAATGGCTATATCCGGGCTAAGGCCGAAGGCATTCGTATGAAGTTATTCTATCCGGGCTAAGACCGAAGGCATTTGTGCACGTGATTATATCCGGTTATATTCCGAAGAATCTTGGGCTGGAGGTGAGTGTTGGTTGCTGAAATGAATTCACTTAGTACACTCGGTAAGCCCAAAGGATAAGGTACGTTATATGTGCATTGGAAAGTCGACGTGCTTGAGCAACATTCGCTCAATCGACTAATGAATTTCAGTTATTGAATTGAATGATGCATTTGGCTATGTGAATGTATTGCTGTAATTAGAGTTAATTATATTCCTTGAGACTTACTAAGCATAAAAATGCTTACCCCGTTGCTTTGGCTCTTAGTTTTCTAGATTTCGCTCGAAGCAATCGGATTTGGGATCGTTGAAGTCGAAGTCATCCACACTATCAAGCCTCCATTTTGGTATAAATTTTTTTGATTGAACTTGAGATGGCATGTATAGGACTACCTCTTGTATGTTAAATACGTTGTAATGTAAGTATGTATGGCCATGCGAAAATGGCTCGAAAAGGGGAGCATGAACTTAGACTAATTGTGGGTTGTATGTATATATTTGGTGTCATGATGTGGCTATGGCTTGAAATGGGAATGTTGGTCATATGATCAGCCATTGGCAGGGTTAAAATGATCATATATGAACCTATGTATGGCAAGACTAGTTGAATCATGGAGACTACCAAATAGGTAAGTCCTACCTTAAAACAGATGCTGCCAGCTGCAGTGGCGTGAATGTGAAAAATCACCAAAATTCATAGGAATGGAATTAAATAGTGAATAAGCTATGTAAATGAACCTTGATGAGTCTATTTTCATATGGAAGAAACGAAATGGTCATAAGAGTTACAGGTTAAGAGTTATTAAAGCTATTGTGAGACAGGGCCAGAATGGTTTCTGGGTTCCCTGTCGCAACTTTAAAATTCACTATAAATTATCCAAAAGAATTAGGAGACATACCTTATATTTACGGATTCCATTTTGAGTCTAGTTTCATTAGAAACAAACGACACCAGCATTAAATCCCTATAAAGAGAGATATTCAAGTTATACCGCGCGGAGGTAAGAGCAGTCGATCCCTGTAACATGGGTAACTTTAACTAATAAACTGTACCAATTGGCCCGACCAAAAATCCTAGAAATAAATCCATGGATGGATATATGAGTCTAAATTCAGGGAAAATTTACGAAACCAGTTTCTGAGTTTTGAAACTCGAGATATGATTTTTAAGGCGACAGTGACGCAGTTTTCCAGCCTGACTGGAAATGTCAAATTGGTGGGCAAAAACATGTGAACTTGGCTTGTTAACCCCTCGGGTCCTACACCGCAATGGTCTCGGGTTTGGGGTGTTACAATTTTATTGGTATCGAGCCACGGTTTAGTCGATTCTAGGACTACCGTGATGTGTTTGGGGTCTAGCTATACATGCCATTAAATGATGAATCGATAGTGTGGTGATTTCGACAATTTGACTTTGTGTTTGTTTATAGCAATGGATCCCGATCCCAACCGAAGCGATAGCTGATGATGTGGAGAGTGTGGGCGCTGCTCCGCGCAAGGGACAATGGCCGGACTCTCAACCTATGGCCAGCAATCCTAATGACGAGGCTAAGCAAGCCTTTTATAGTGTGATGAGCGAATGGTTTAATCAATACATTCGAACCAACACTACATTCCACAACCTCCATTCCCGACAAATGCAACCCCGCACCTACAATACCTCCGGGATCTGACCAAATAAGGTCAAGTAAGCCCCAATCGATAGGATTCGAAAACATGGGGCCACTGAATTTAAGGCTACGGATGATGATGATGCCGAAGCGCTGAATTTTGGTTAGATAACACTATCCGGTGCTTGATGAGCTATCCTGTACACCCGATGAGTGCTTAAAGTGTACCATCTCCTTGCTTACGCGAGTCCGCCTACTATTGGTGGAGTACTCGACTTGTGGTGCCTAGAGAGCAAGTGACTTGGGAATTCTTTCAAACCGAGTTAGAAAAAAGTATATCGATCGAGATTCATCGACCAAAAGCGGAGGAATTTCTTGATCTTAAGCAAGGTTCTATGTCCGTTACATCGACTCTGAACGAAAGTTTGTGAGGCTTAGCCGCATGCTGCGAGAATGCATTTCGTCCGAAGCTATTATGTAAACGCCGAGGATGGGCTGAATGATGATATAAGGATGTTTGTTGGCATTCTCGAGATACGAGAGTTCGTAGTACTTGTTGAGCGAGCTTGCAAAGTCAAGAGCTTAGAAAGGAGAAACAAAAAGCTGATGTGGGGATTGGAGAATTCGAAGAGGTCCTCGGAAAGTCTCTTCAACAAGCATCGAAGAGATTTCGAGATGATGCGAGCCGGTCTAGAGGCGTTTGGGCTTTTCTAGACGAGGACGCGATCGACCCCTGTGACCACACGAGTCACCTCGATCGCGGTGGCGGAAATGATCGCCGAGAGAGGGCGGAGTGTCCACATTGTGGCAAATGGCATTCGGGAGCTGTTGGTTTCGTGATCGCTCCTGCTATAAGTGTGGATCGGTGACCACTT
Organism: Gossypium arboreum; assembly: GCF_025698485.1. Lineage (NCBI taxonomy): Eukaryota > Viridiplantae > Streptophyta > Magnoliopsida > Malvales > Malvaceae > Gossypium > Gossypium arboreum. The sequence continues at coordinate 128,235,293 of NC_069075.1, forward strand.
TATGAAGGATTGCCCGAGGATGCATGAGCAGAATGCAAGTCGAGTGCAAACCCGGTGCTACCATCGCCGAGGTAGGCCACCTAGAAATATGGGCAATGTCGATTGGCGGTCGAGAGGATCTAGAGATGCTACCATCGATCCGAGGCCCGTGCTCTGCTAGGACTTATGCCATACGCGCACGCGCGAGGATCTGCCTCTCCGGATGTTATTACTGGGTACTTTCACTCTTTTCAATACAAATGTAATTGCTTTGATTGACCACGGTTCTACTCATTCATATATATGTGAAACCTTAGCATCCGAGAAGACTTTGCCCATTGAGTCTCATCGAGTTTGTAATTCGGTGTCAAACCCTTGGGTCATTACGTGCTTGTTAACAAAGTGTGCAAGAAAAGTCCCCTAGTGTTCGAGGTTCTTGTTTTCCGGCGGACTTAATGCTTTTGCCATTCGATGAGTTCGATGTTATTCTTGGTTTGGATTGGTTGACCATGCACGATGCGGTTGTAAATTGCAAGAGCAAAACTATCGATTTGAGGTGCGCGAATAATGAAATAATTCGGGTTGAGTCCACGGACTTAAAGGGTTGCCACCGTGTAATATCGCGATGTTGGCCCGAAATATGTAAGAAAAGGGTGCGGCGTACCTTGCGTCGTGCTCGATGACAAGGAATCGAGAAGAAACCCGAATCTGCGCTGCGTGGTTTGTGAATACCGGATGTTTTCCCGAAGAATTGCGGGTTTACCACTGTTCGGGAAATAGAATTTGGCATCGAATTGGTACTGGTACCACTCCAATTTCGATAACCGTATCGTATGGCACCAACGGAATTGAAGGAGTTGAAAACTCAATTGCAAGAATTGGTGGATAGAGGTTTTGCTCGCCCGAGTTTTTCGCCTTGGGGTGCGCGTGTTGTTCGTGAAGAAGAAGGATGGAACCATGCGATTGTGATCGACTATCGTCGACAACAAAGCGACGATAAAGAACAAATATCCGTTGCCACGTATTGATGACTTGTTCGATCAACTGAAGGGAGCTTCGGTGTTCTCGAAAATAGATTTGAGATCGGGCTACTATCAATTGCGAATCCGAGATTGAGGCGTGCCCAAGGCGCCTTGAGCGAGATATGGTCACTATGAGTTCTGGTGATGCCGTTTGGGCTCACTAATGCCCTGCGGTATTTATGGATTTAATGAATCGAATCTTTAGACCATATTTGGATCGATTCGTAGTCGTGTTCATTGATGACATCTTGGTCTATTCAAGAAATGAGACCGAACATCTGAACACTGCGGTTAGTCTTTGCAAATTTTACGGGACAAGCAATTATATGCTAAGTTCAGCAAGTGTGAGTTCGGTTAGAGAGGTTAGCTTCTTGGGTCATGTGGTATCTGCATCGGGTATTCGAGTCGACCGAATAAAATTTCAGCCATACTAAATTGGAAGCCTCAGAAATATTACCGAGGTTGAAGCTTTTTGGGGCTTAGGTTATTACCGATGATTTGTAAAGGCTTCTCAACGATAGCCACGCCGATGACGGCTTACTCCAAAAGGATGTTAAGTTCGAATGGACGGAGAAATGCCAAAAAGCTTCGATCAATGAAAACTTATTTGACTGAAGCCCCAATTCTAGTGCAACCCGAGTCCGCAAGGAGTTTGTCATCTATAGCGACGCCTCTCTACTTGGGTTAGGTTGCGTATTAATGCAAGAAGGTCGAGTTGTGGCCTATCGTCGAGGCAATTAAAGCCACATGAGAAAAATTATCCGACTCATGATCTCGAATTGGCCGCCATCGTATTCGCCTTAAAGATTTGGCGACATTACTTATTTGGTGAAAGGTGCCATGTATACTCGGATCACAAAAGTCTCAAGTATTTGATGACCCAACGAGACTTAAATCTGCGACAAAGACGTTGGCTCGGTGTTAAAGGATTATGAGTGATCATTGACTATCACCGGGAAAGGCGAATGTGGTTGCGGATGCCTTGAGTCGTAAATCGTTATTCACTTTCTGAGCGATGAATGTGCACTTGTCTATCCGATCCGAAAGTGTGTTAGTGGCTGAAATGAAAGCCAAACCATTATTGACACACCAAATTCGAGAAGCTCGGAAAGTCGATGACGAGTTGGTTGCAAAACGGCTGCGTGTGTTCGAGCAAGGACTTGGAGTTTCAAATCGATGATGACGATTGTTTGAGGTTCAAAAGTCGTCTGTGTGTCCCAAAGAATTGGAACTCATTTCGATAATTCGAATGAAGCCCATTGTAGCCGAATGGCAATCCACCCGAGAATGAAGATGTACAATGATTTGAAACGTCGATTTTGGTGGCATGGTATGAAGCGAGACATCTCCGACTTTGTTTGAAATGTTTAATATGTCAACAAGTGAAAGCGGAACATCGGTGCCTTGAGATTACTTCACCAATCACGATACCCGAGTGGAAATGGGATCGAGTCACAATGGACTTTGTATCCGGACCGCCATTGTCGCAAGTAAGAAGGATGCGGTTTGGGTCGTGGTAGATCGATTGACTAAGTCGGCCCACTTTGTCCCGTACATACGGATTTTCAATGGAAAAATTAAGCGAATTATCGTTTCTCGATTGTGAAATTACACGGGTGCCTATTTCCATCGTGTCGGATAGAGATCCGAGATTTACCTCGCGATTTTGGAAAAAGTTGCAAGAAGCTTTGGGTACCAAGTTGCATTTCAGCACCGCCTTTCACCCCCAAACCGATGGTCAATCCGGCGGATAATTCGGATACTCGAGGATATGTTAAGATGTTGCGTCCTCGAGTTTAGTGGTTCATGGGAGCGGTATTTGCCGTTGATTGAATTCGCTTACAACAATAGCTTTCAATCGAGTATTAAGATGGCACCCTACGAGGCTTTGTACGGGCGTAAATGCCGTACACCATTGTTTTTTGGTGAGCTTGGTGAAAGCAAGATTTTCGGTGGATTTGATTAGGGATCTGAGCAGAAAGTGAAAGTAATCCGTGAAAGTTTGAAGATAGCCTTCGATCGTCGTAAGTCGACGCGGATATGAAGCGTAAGGATATCGAGTATCGGTGGGTGATAAAGTGTTTCTCAAGGTATCGCCTTGGAAAAAGATACTCGAGTTTACCGTAAGGGCAAGTTGAGCCCGAGGTTCATTGGGCCATATGAGATATCGAGCGAGTCGGTCCGGTGGCATATCGTTTGATTTTGCCCCCGAACTCAAAAGGTTCACGATGTCTTCCACGTTCGATGCTTCGACGTTATAGATCCGATCCATCGCACGTGATTAGTCCATCGAATTGAAATTCAAGCTAATATGAGTTATGAAGAAGAACCGATTCGTATCCTATCACGAGAAGTGAAAGAGTTGCGAAACAAGCGGGTTCCGCTAGTGAAAGTGTTATGGCTCAAGCACGGGATAGAAGAAGCTACTTGGGAGACCGAGAACTCTATGAGAGAGCGATATCCGAACCTATTTACGGTAAGATTTTCGGGACGAAAATTCCTTAAGAGGGGGAGTTGTGACAACCCAAAATAGACCCTAGCCGGAATGTGGTTTCGGGACCACAAAACCGAGGCATAGCAATAATTTAAAATTTATTTTGATGCCTATAATATGTGAGTATTCATGTATGACATTTTTTGATGATTGATTTAGTGTTATAAAGGTGAATTTCACTAGAAAGGACTTGTGTGAGAAAATTTAGAATTTGAGATAGGCAAATGTGGAAGTGGCCTATTGATGCACACTAGGAAATGTTGTCCTTGCATGTCAAATTCCCCAAACTTGACTATAGTGGCGGCCATGGTGATGAATATGGGCAAAAGAAAACATGTCTTAAACATGTTTTGCTAGTGGTGCATGTTTGAAATAATAAAATAAGAGTATGAAAAAAAAAAGAAAAAAATGTTCATCCTTCTCCATAGGCTTGGCGAATGTACTAAGGAAAGAAAAGAAAAATTTGTTCATCCTTTCTCATCTTCTTGGCGAAATTACTAAGGGAAAAGGGGAGGATTTTTGCTTCATGCTTGGGTTGGAAGAGACCTAGAAGGAGATTTGGCTAAGTTTACATCAAGATTAAGGTATGTATGAGGTTGTGTTAGGAGTTTCATGCATGACTTGGTTGCTAACTTGATGTGCATGTTAGCCATGGCTCAAATCTTTGTTATGCCATGGAAATGGTATTTGGGCAAAGTTGTTATGGTGATAAAGCCATTGCATGCTAAGTGTGAAGCTTGATGATGATGCATGCAATGATGGATTTTCTACTCATGAGTAAGATTTTGAGTTTTCTCTTTGTTTTATCATGATTGAAGTTGAAAAGGAACATGATTGTCATATTCGCCATGATGCATTCTTGAGCATGATTCATGCTTCTTGCATGTTAGTTAAAATTTGTGTTTTGGATGGCTATGGACACCTTGAAAATTGGCCATGCTCATATATGCATATATATGATTGCACATTATGTTTTGGTTATGAACTAAGTGATGAATATATTGGTTTAAAGAAGAAGATGTGGAAGAATGCTTGTGAAATTGCAAGCACAATTGACCTAGCACACATGTAGGTGCTTGATGCTATATTATAAGTTTTGGGCCACAATGTGCAAAGCATTAATTAGTAAATTGCATGCTGTTTTGTGAGGTATTAAGTGCAAAATTGACCTCAACATGTACATGAATATTCGGCCTTGGGTAACCTATTGAAGGCCTTAGCATTTCCTTGATGCTCAAATAAATTGTATTGAATTGCTTGATGTAGTATAAAATGTGCATGACCATTGTGTATTCAAGTTAAAGAGTGGCCATATGACCATTTAAAATCCTTGTCATATTCGCCATAAGCAAGCACAATGAGGTTTTAATAAATTGAATTTGTTTGAATTAGCTCAAGAGCTAAGAGGGCCACAATTGGACAAAGGGAAGGAAAAGGTGATCGAATAGCCGAAAAAGCCGTTCGACAACATCCGAGGTAAGTCCTCAAGAAGTGACCTTACTTGAATTATGTGAGATGAAATATGGTTGTGTATGATTATTGATTGTGTGTGTATGAGTATTTGAATTCTACCCGGGCTAAGTCCCGAAGGCGAATATGCTAATGATTATAATTGTGTTTGAGCCTTAGTAACGAAAATGAAATATGTATGTCCAATGATTATTGATGTATGTGTGCATGAGAAATTGAATGATATCCGGGCTAAGCCCGAAGACAATTATGCTGGAAATTATATCCGGGTTAAGACCCGAAGGCAATTGTGCTAATGGCTATATCCGGGCTAAGGCCCGAAGGCATTCGTGCGAGTTATTCTATCCGGGCTAAGACCCGAAGGCATTTGTGCACGTGATTATATCCGGTTATATTCCGAAGAATCTTGGGCTGGAGGTGAGTGTTGGTTGCTGAAATGAATTCACTTAGTACACTCGGTAAGCCCAAAGGATAAGGTACGTTATATGTGCATTGGAAAGTCGACGTGCTTGAGCAACATTCGCTCAATCGACTAATGAATTTCAGTTATTGAATTGAATGATGCATTTGGCTATGTGAATGTATTGCTGTAATTAGAGTTAATTATATTCCTTGAGACTTACTAAGCATAAAAATGCTTACCCCGTTGCTTTGGCTCTTAGTTTTCTAGATTTCGCTCGAAGCAATCGGATTTGGGATCGTTGAAGTCGAAGTCATCCACACTATCAAGCCTCCATTTTGGTATAAATTTTTTGATTGAACTTGAGATGGCATGTATAGGACTACCTCTTGTATGTTAAATACGTTGTAATGTAAGTATGTATGGCCATGCGAAAATGGCTCGAAAAGGGGAGCATGAACTTAGACTAATTGTGGGTTGTATGTATATATTTGGTGTCATGATGTGGCTATGGCTTGGAAATGGGAATGTTGGTCATATGATCAGCCATTGGCATGGTTAAAATGATCATATATGAACCTATGTATGGCAAGACTAGTTGAATCATGGAGACTACCAAATAGGTAAGTCCTACCTTAAAAACAGATGCTGCCAGCTGCAGTGGCGTGAATGTGAAAAATCACCAAAATTCATAGGAATGGAATTAAATAGTGAATAAGCTATGTAAATGAACCTAGATGAGTCTATTTTCATATGGAAGAAACGAAATGGTCATAAGAGTTACAGGTTAAGAGTTATTAAAGCTATTGTGAGACAGGGCCATAATGGTTTCTGGGTTCCCTGTCGCAACTTTAAAAATTCACTATAAATTATCCAAAACGAATTAGGAGACATACCTTATATGTACGGATTCCATTTTGAGTCTAGTTTCATTAGAAACAAACAAAACCAGCATTAAATCCCTATACAGAGAGATATTCAAGTTATACCGCGCGGAGGTCAGAGCAGTCGATCCCTGTAACATGGGTAACTTTAACTAATAAACTGTACCAATTGGCCCGACCAAAAATCCTAGAAATAAATCCATGGATGGATATATGAGTCTAAATTCAGGGAAAATTTACGAAACCAGTTTCCGAGTTTTGAAACTCGAGATATGATTTTTAAGGCGACAGTGACGCAGTTTTCCAGCCTGACTGGAAATGTCAAATTGGTGGGCAAAAACATGTGAACTTGGCTTGTTAACCCCTCGGGTCCGACACCGGCAATGGTCTCGGGTTTGGGGTGTTACATGTGTGCCATGAATGGATGTAGTATGAGTTATTTGTTCGAGTGTTGAATTTGGTTAATGACTTTGCATGAGATATGAAGAAATCTATCGTAAGGATGTTTAGCTATTTTGGATGTGTTTCATACTAATTTATGTAATGAATAAGTGCATTTGATCACCATGTTTAGTCTTAGTCTTATATGTTCTAGTTGTAATGTTTAGTGAACTTAGTTTTAGTAATTTTCGGTGATGAAATCTATGGATATGTTCATGGCTTTTAGTAATGGAATTTGGTTATGTAAGGCAAATAGTAATACATAAATTGTCCCATGAATAGTTAGTCAATTGTTTGTATGGAATAAAATGTGAATTGTGGTGTTCAATTTAAGGTAAAAACGCATAGTATGTATATGAGTAAAAAAGCATGTTTGGCCATGTTGTGTCATAACAAGGTTACATACGTGATTGACTATTAAATTAGGTAATATGTTTTAATCGGTTATATTAGAAGCTTCTACAGAAATAGATACTGTGATTAAATAACAGACTGAGATTATCACAAATGAAGCATGTTTCGGCATTGAGTGGCTATTGTGGCTGAAATTGATTCATGATTATATGATGAAGCACATTTGAGTTCGATAAGACATGTTATATCTCTTAAGTGATGATTATATATTTATATCAAACCGAAATTATGATTTGCCTTAAAAGCTTCATTCGATTATGCCTAGTTATTTCTACTTACGAGTTTATAGTGATGCATCGTTGAATGGTTTGGGCTACGTTTTGATGCAGAAAGGCAAAGTCATAGCTTATGCCTCGAGACAGTTGAAGCTACATGAAAAGAATTACTTGACACATGATTTAATGTTAGCAGCCATTGTATTTGCATTAAAGATATGGAGTCATTATTTGTTCGGTGAGAAATGTCATGTTTATCTGATCACAAGACTTTAAAATATTTGATTACTCAGAAAGATTTGAATTTATGACAGCGAAGATGGCTAGAATTACTAAAAGATTACGAGCTGGTGATTAATTAACATCTGGGAAAAGCAAATGTTGTTGCTAAAGCATTAACCCGAAAATTTTGTTTGCTCTAGTGCAATGAACATTCAAATAGTTTTGTGTAATGATGGTTCGATAATAGCTGAGTTGAAAGCAAGACCATTGTTTATACAGCAGAACTATGAAGCTTAGAAAGTTGAATATAAAATGTTAGCAAAACGAGCTCAGTGTGATTCAAACTTTGATTCAAAGTTTTAAGTTGATTCAAATGATTGTTTAAGATTCAAATGTTGTATATATGTTCCGAGAAATTCAGAGTTGATTTAGATGATTTTGAATGAAGCACATAGTAGTCGTTTGTTTGTTCGTCTGGGAAGCAAATGTATAATGATTTGAAACAAATTTTTTGGTGGTATGGTATGAAACGTTTGATTTGTCAGCAAGTTAAAGCTGAGCATCAGGTACCGTCAGGTTTATTGCAGCCGATTATGATTCCTGAGTGGAAATGGGATAGAGTAACTATGGATTTTGTTTTGGGTTTACCCCAATCTCTGAGTAAGAAAGATGCAATCTACGTTATTTTTGACATGTTGACAAAATTGACTCATTTCATTCCGGTACGAATGGACTATTCGCTTGAAACGTTAGCTAAGTTGTATATCTCTGAGGTTGTGAGATTACACGGAGTACCTATTTCTATTGTTTCAAATAGAGATCCGAGATTTACATCAAGGTTTTCGAAGAAATTGCAAGATGCATTGGGTACAAAACTACATTTTAGTACCGTATTTCACCCGCAAACGGATGTTCAATTCGAGCGAGTTATTCAGATACTTGAGGATACGTTGAGATGTTGCATTCTTGAGTTTGAAGGTTCGTGGGAAAAGTATTTGTTGTTGGTTGAATTTGCTTATAACAACAATTTTCAATCGAGTATTAAAATGGCACCGTACGAAGCTTTATATGGTCGGAAGTGTCGAACACCTTTGTATTGGACTGAACTTAGTGAGAATAAGATTCACGAGGTTGATCTGATTAAAGAAACAGAAGAAAAAGTGAAAAAAATTTGTGATATTCTGAAAGCAACGTCAAATCATCAGAAATCATATGCAGACTTAAAACGGAAAGATATAGAGTTTCAGATCAGGGATAGAGTGTTTTTGAAAGTATATCCATAGAAGAAAATACTTTGATTTGGTCGTAAAGGCAAATTGAGTCCAAGATTCATCGGGCCGTATGAGATTATCGAGCAAGTTAGACCGTTTCCTTATTGGCTAGCATTGTCGTCTGAGTTAGAAAAGATTCATAATATGTTTCATGTATCAATGTTATGAAGGTACAGATTTGATCCTTCGCATGTTATTTCTCTGACAGAAGTTGAGATTCAGTCAGATTTATCGTATCGTGAAGAACCGATCCGAATTCTAGTTCGTGAGATCAAATAGCTGAGAAGTAAAAGAGTAGCGTTAGTGAAAGTATTATGGCATCGACACGGGGTTGAAGAAACTACGTGGGAACCCGAGGATGCTATGAGAAAGCAATATCAAACCTATTCACTGGTAAGATTTTCGGGGACGAAAATCCCTAAGGGGGAGAGTTATAGTAGCCCGGTTTTAGCTAAATCAGAACAGTGGTTTTGAAATCACAAATTTGAGGTCGTGAAATTATTTTAATATTACTTTTGGTGTTTACATAATGTGAAAATGTATGTGTGAAAGTTTCGTGTGCTAATTTTATCGTTTAAGTAGTTAATTTGAGAAAAGGGCTAAATCGCATAAAATGCAAAAATTGCATTCCGCTTGTTAAAAGTACTTAATTGCCATGGCTTATTAAATGAAAGGTCCTTATGTTGTAATTAGACCATGGATAGTGGGAATGGACTTAATGGGAATTAAATAGATGATGTTAAATGTTTTATATTAAGGTTCAAATTGTAAATTGGTTAATTAAGTTATATTAAATAAAAGAAAGTTAAAAACAAGTATTATTATCATCATTCATAGTAAAAAATTAGCAAAAAGAAATAGGGTCTGAGCTTTCAGCCATTGTTAAGTTTAATTGAGGTATGTTTCGAGCTCAGGTTTTGATGATTTCTATGTTTTTGTGAGATTTCATCCATTTAGCCATTGTTAAATTGAATTCCATGAATTTTATGTTTTTATGAAATAGGGACTAAATTGAGAAAATGTGAAACTTTAGGAATTAAAGTGTAAAAATGCTCAAATAGGTATTTTTGGATGAAATTGAATGAATTGGTGATTAAATTAGTTAATTTGGAATAGATATAGATCAATAAAGAAAGAATTCAGATTTAGATTAGGGAAAATCAAAGGTTATCGAGTAATCGATCCGATTCGTCAATTTTGAGTACGAGGTAAGTTCGTACGTGATAAACATTGTTTCAATTGTTTTTAATGCATTAATAATGCATAAATTATATATATATATGACTACGATTTCGTACGACGAGAAATCAACTATATTTGGCACTTAGTGTGCATTTCGAGATAGCTTCAACTATATATAGCACTTAGTGTGCAAACTGAAATAGCTTCAGATATATGTGGCACTAAGTGTACGGTACTAAGATAGCTTTAGTTTAATGTGATGGTATTACGTGTGTGATATAGTTATAGCTTCGGCTAATCATTTTTGCACCAAGTGTACGAGTTCCTTGAGTATTGAAAGATTTTCTGATGGAATAACGTATTGAACAAAGAGGTGAAAATATAATAAATAAATACGGGAGAGTACAGGTAAGTACGATACCTATGTGGTAGTTGATACGGGTTAGGGCTGTTACAGAATAGATACTATACACAAGGTAGGATTCTAGAAAATAGAAGGTGAGTCAATTTGACTACTTAAGTACCAAGCTCTCTCTAGATCCAATCCTAGACATGTATATATCTATTGCCACACTTTGTACTTTGCAACTTGTTCATTTTTATTTATGATTTCCACCTCTTGTTTTATTATGTGAAAAATAAAAATCATAATAGAACCTAATCCTAAAACATTAAATAACCTAGAAAAGAAAATGAAATAAAGTAAAGATCCCCCCTTTTTATTTATTTGTAGATCCCTCAGAATCTGACTCATCTTTTTCCTTCCTCGACATTAGAGTCCATGGTTCAAGTATAAAGTCTGGAAATTCAGGTAGAAAAATAAACAGGTTATGAAATATATATTTTAAATGTATCTTTGATTGAGTCATCCCGTATTTTTGAGTATCTCCAGTAATCTTGTTACGGCAACCACATATGTTGTAGCATAGCCATTATACCAAAATGTTCACTTCATGGAATGGTGCTAGATAAAGGGACTCTCAGTGTCAAACTTAGGAAATTTGTTAAGGGTGGTTTCAGTTTTAAACAGGTGGGTGAGTAGCTAAGGGTAAGGTTTAGAGTTGAAGAAGGTGGCAATTTTAAGGATAGTCTAGGTGCAGTAGTTGGTGACTTCAAATGAAGGTGTTTGGGGTGGTGATTTAGGGAATTAAGGGCTGCAACATTAAGGAGTTAAGTGAGATATACTATTGGGCTACTTGGGAGTAGAGGTGGAGCAAGGCAAGGGCTATACGTTTGTGCAGAAAATGGTTGAATATTTCCCTTCCTAGAAGTGTCTTAAGCCCAATGGCAGCTCCTTTTTGGATTATAAGCTCCTGTACTAAAAGTAAACTAAAATTAGTGCTTGGCTTAATATTTGACCCTTTATTTAATGAAATAAACGCTTAAATTCTTCGGCCTACTAAGAAGAATATTTTTCAAAAAATTACATTAAATTAAACTCCCAAGAAAGACTAGAGGGGTCACAAATGGTCCTGCTTAAGTTCCAATCTCCTAGACAAAGTTTTAATTAATGTAATGAACCAAAGAAAATTTTATCTAAGTCTACCATTTTATTCAAATGAGGAAAAAAACTAAAAATATAAAATAATGATAGAGAAAGTGAAGAGAACTCCCTCCATTTTATTCAGGATCGTCATTGACTATGGTGGTGTCAAATGGCCATTTGTCATACCAACTATAACATCTAGGAAGTAATCATATTCTTTCCCATCAAATCTGTCCATCATCTTATTAGGGAAAGAAAACCCGCAATGATCTTTCCTGGTGGCCTTGTTTAACTTCTTGTAATTCCTACAAATCCTCGAACCCGATACTCGAATATGTGAAATAATCCATCCAGTACTCTTCTTGTGCCTTTCCAAAATCACAAGTGCCTCTTCTTATTGATCTTTGGTGAACTCAACTGAAATAATGACAAGCAATTTCGAAGATAGACCCAAATAGTCATATTTCAAATGAAGAGACAAAATCTTCAATTCCAATTTAGGTGGCTCTTCAAGCAACGACTTTGATTGCGTATAACCCTGAGATGATAACTCTAATGATTTGAGTAGAACTTTTTTAGTGAATTCCCTTGAATTAGCTTCTAACCAAGCCAAACATTCCTTCTCTTTATCATCACTTGGTAAATCCTCAAGTAAAATATGTTCTAATGGATCGTCTAAAGAATTGAGCTCTAATTCTATAGAAGCCAACAATTCCATCTTCGAAATAGCAGAGCAGTCTTCAACTATATCTGGGGATTTAGTAGCATCGAAGTCATTAAAAGTAACCTCGTCATCAATGATTTTGGTCAACTGAGTATCATTTTGCTGCTTTTGGAATCGTTGAGGATATGGTAGTGGTGGAATCTTAGCTTTAACTGGACAACTCTTCTGTGGAAATTTTTCTGTATTTGACAAGAGTGTTTGGTAATCAGAACTAACTGCTTTAGAGTTTACCTTATCAAGGATCACTGTATCTGAATTTTATGGAACAGGAGTTTCAACACTTGGTTGAACTTCCTCTTTGTCTTTAGCAACAATAGGCTCATCTTGAACCTCAACCACCTTGGGCTCCAATGTCTTTCCACTTGGCAAAAAGACTACTTTGCAAAGTTCTTTGCCAAAATTTTTTGGATTTTCTATGTCACTCAGCCAAATACCTTGGGGTTTATTTCAAGGTTCATTGGTTAGCTGACCCATTTGATTCTCTAGATTTCTTAAAGTGGTATTATTCTTCGCTATGTATACCTTCAGCAAATTCTCAAAATCACTTGAAGATTCAGTTGGTGGGGTTGTTGCACTTGTTGAGAATAGTCTAACGGATAATTTGGTCAAAATGGCATAACAGAGTCACTATGGTTTGCCCATTGATTACTCCATGAAGAAATTACATGATTCTACCATGAAGAGTTGTAAAAATTTGATTGCAGACTATTCCAATTCTGATTTCCCAGTAATAATTTGACTCTTGACTTGATAGGCAATTTTCAAAGAAATGGCCATCTCCACAGTATTCACAAGAAATATTCTTGAACTGGTTCGGTTTCTGACCTGACAGATTACCATTGAAACCATTAACAATTATGTTCTTAAGCGTAGAAGATACCTAGGCTGCTAAAGAAACAAGTGTGTCCGCTTTATGTACTTCTGTTGCTCGTCTTTCTGAGGCTACTCAGTTGGTTGGCCACTTATAATTATTGCTAGCAATTCTTTCAATAATCTCGTAACCATCGTTATAAGCTTAGAAAGAAGGGCTCTATTTGCTGAAGCATCCACCATCATTCTAGTATGAATACTGAGACCAATATAGAAAGTTTCGATTTGAATGCAGTAAAGAATGCTGTGATGAGGGCACTTTCGTAATAACTCCTTGAACTGCTCCCATGCCTCATATAAAGATTCTTCATCAAGTTGCCGAAATGAAGTCATTTCATTTCGGATCTTGGCGGTTAAAGATGGAGGGAAATATTTCATTAAGAAACGTTCAACCAACTTTTGCCATGTAGTTATGGAACCGGATGGGAGGGAGCTCAACCACACTCGTGCTCTATCTCTTAAAGAGTATGGAAATAATCTCAATCTCAAGGCATCTTTAGTCACCCTGACTAGTTTAAGTAAGTCACTCACTTTCATGAATAACCGAAGATAAAGAGTGGATCTTCAGTAGGAATCCTACTAAATTGACCCATATTTTGCAACATTTGGAACATGATTAGCTTCAGCTTGAATTGTTGTGCCTCGATTTAGGGTCTCCTATTACTCGGATTGACTTCGTTGAATAGAGGAATGGCATATTGTTGAATGGCACAGTTTCTGTCATCGCCAACAATGATCGGATTGTGAGTATTATAAGCAAATGTTCCTCCTAGATTTTGGTATGGATTTTCAAAATTCATATCTTTGGTCCTTCTTTGGTTCGCTTGTCTTCTCCTTTTTCAGAAAGTCCTTTCAATTTCAGGGTCTACGGGGAGTAAGTCAATAATTTGATCAATAATCATAAACACCTAAAACAAACACAAAAAATAGGATTAAAATTTAACAAAAAAGACCAAAATGAAAAATTAACAATTTCACAAATAACGTATTTTAAAATAGTCCCGGGCAATGGCGCCAAAAACTTGGAACAACGAAAATGTGCAAGTGTACACAATCGCAACAAGTAATAAAGTGACAAGTAAATGTCAAGTTGTCGTACCCACAGGGACTATGAGAAGAATTATTTATGAATGCAATTTAAATCACTTTGATGAAGAAAAATATTTTGATTTGAAGAGGTGATTAAAAACTAAGATTTTTAATTAAGTAAAATAAATAAAGACAAAATAAAATTTCTAATGCACGATTCCAAGAGATGATTATAATCAAGATGACATAATTGTGCTAGATTATTTACATTTCTTAACTTAGAATTATTAAACTCATGTTTATGTTGTTACAAATAAATTCACAGCAACTTAGTAATTTGCTAACTTATGAACATATTTACCTACCAAAATCCATTCATCTTTTGACTATATCTCTATGTCAATTAAACCGATTAAACAAAATTTAATAAGCAAATGTGTTAATGTACATACAAGGTATTAAATTAGAATAATCTCTTATACATATCTCTATGTCAATTCAAACAATTAATTCAATCTCATAAGCATATAAAAGATTACGTGAGGTAACAATGTATTTCTACCTTGAAACAGTTTAATCACAATAATCTTGCAAGTTATGCAAGGCTAATGTATCATTAGATACCGTTGCTAATTTAACCCTCAGATACATTAGATGATTAAGCATGCACTAATTAAGTATTGTGTCAATTAATTACAATTTCAATCCGTGTAAATAATTAATTCATTAGTTACCTTACAATTGTAATGCAAGAATAACTTAGTCATAGTTTTACTTATCAAACATCTTACCGAGGCCTATAACAACACAAATACAATTTTTAATAACTCAAGTAGAGAAAATGCAATCAACGTAACACAAATTCAATTTAAGTCATATTAGTTAAATTAAACATATCAACATCACAAATATTCATAGATATGTTCATAACAACAACAATAAAATTAAAAGGATAAGGAACAAGAATCAAATCCAGTGTTTCTCTGAGGCTTGACTATTTTGCTCTGCTCCTTCTTCTCTGCTTGTTCTTGCTGAACCACTGCCCCCACGAACACTTAAATGCTGCTCCAAATGGTGGTTGAATGACTCTTTTTCAAGAGGTGAAATCAGCAAGGGAATGGGGAATAAAATGAAGAATAATGAAGAGAGAAAAGTGTGAGAGAAGTGAAGAATTAGTGGTTTTGAGATGTGTTTGAAGTGAGAACCCAAGGGGGTATTAATAGCTTGATAAGGCTGCTAAAAATAGCCAAAATCAGTAGCCAAAGACTCCCTCCATGGTTGGCCAAACATGTGGCATGTTTGAAGATTTCAAACATGTGGCATGTTTGAAGATTTCAAACATGCTATTTTTAGGTAGGGGCAAATATTAACAGGTATGAATAGTGAAGGGGTTTGAATGCAATTTGAAGGAGTCTTCAAGGGCCATTTTGCAAGCCAAATAATCAGCCGAACAAACTGATTGGGTCAGCATGTGGGATAGTTTTGGGCTGCCCAGTGCTTGGTTGGATCGGTTTTCTCGGTTTAGCTCAATTGGGTCACTTTCCATAATTAATTAATAATAATTTATTTAACCCAAATTAAATTGGATTAAAATTAAAATTAATTATATTATGGATTAATATACATAATTTGGACCGTATTAGGCTAAAAAATTATTTCTCCTCGATGCTTCAAATATTTCTTCTCGATTTTGTGCTTCTAGTAGTGTCTGTCGAGCCAATTTTCGCCCTTTGTGCAAATTTGTCGAAAAAGATAGAAGTTAATAAAAAATTATTATAAATTTAATTAAAGAACAAAATGTTCATAATTTAAGTACAATTTAATTATTCTATAATAACTAAATATTTTTTAGCAAGAATTTTATCGAAACTGCATGAATTTGAGTTAAAAAGGGCATGAAAAAGTGTGTATATTTTCATGTTTCCAGCCGTGTGGAATGGTCTAGCCCATGTGGTTCTTGTAATTTGCTCTAAGTTTTCGTGTTTTTCTCATTTTGCTCCCAAGTGCTCTATTAAGCATAAAAACATGAATTTAAAGGATTATGAATATAAAATTAACAATTAACATCGAATAATCACCCAAAACACATTAAAAATGAGGTTAAAACATGTTACGTTTAGCACTTATCAATATGTTTATGGAATCCTAGAAGTGGAAGTCGTAGATGGGCAAGACCACGAATAATCTGAATGTATAATCTCCTCTTTTTGGGTCGTCTATGATAGATCCAATGTAATAGCCCGAAAGTTAGTGGTGTCAGAAATAGTGGTTTCGAAATTCCATTTTCTGATGATAAAGTCAGTAAATATTATTTATTAATATTTACAAGGGTATTACAGTATTAAACTGAAGCTTGGTCTAACAATTTTTGTTATTTGGAAATTTAGACAAGGTACAAATGTATTGATTCTAAAGTTAGTGGTTTTTGGAAATTGAGTTACCGGGACCTCATTTTCGTAAACCGGACTTGTAAATATTTTTAACAAATATTTATGGAGTTATATTAGAATTGAATTGAAGTTTGGTTAGGTAATTTCGTTGAATTAGTACTTAATTTAAGAACAAGGACTAAATCGTGTAAGGGTTAAAAGTTGAATTATAATTAAATCATAAAGTAAAACATACCTAAGGGACTCATAAGGAAATTAAACCATTGGCTTAATGAAAGTGGGTAATAAATGATGTTATAAAAGAAAATGTAATAAAATTAATAAATAAAACAAAACATAAAGTTATAAAATAAATGGTATAGTGGATTTAAAGAGAAGTATTATTCTCTTTTCATCCAAACCATTCGAAGCAAACATAAAATGGAGAAAGACGCATGACACTACGGGTCTTAAAAGTTTCAAGCTTTAATTACTAACGTCGACCCAGAATCCTCGAGAAAGAAAAGAAAAGACAAGGTCGTTAACGAATAGCTCAGAGTGTATGGTTTGCATTTCAATAACCTGAACCATTTCAATTGTTGCATTCACAAACTGCACTACATGGTAATAACATAAGGTAAGCTGGAAATGATAGGTCGGGGGGAATTGAACCGATTCAAATTAGTTGTTTGTGATCAAGACTAAATTGAATATACTTGAAAATATAATATATTGTTATAATTGTGTAATTGAGTTCAATTAATGATGAATTATGTCATCACATATGTGATTTAATCATTGGTTGATGAAATTATATTATTGAACTAAGAAATTGATTATAATGAAATTGAAACAAGAATGGATAGTGGATATCAGTTTATAAGCACAAAATTAGGGATTTGATCTTGTACGATTTAATCAATTCGATTGTGATAGGGAAAAATGTATATGTTGCAACTATGATAGCTCAGTTTAAGATATGTAAATAGATTGAATAATTAGGTGATGTAATAGGACTTGTAGATTGACATGTTCAAATGCATCATAACCTTTATAATATGTTTTAATGTTTGATTATAGAAATACCACTGAGTTATACTCAGTGTATGATTTTGTTTTCTATTCATAGGTTAGTTACATTACAACTTGATCATTGACTCAGCATTCAGCGACCATTCTAAACTTAAACATTGGTGATATGATCATTTTGGTCTTGGCATGTACCTAGGAGGTCTTTTGGTTATAATGTTCATTTTGTATCTTTATGGTCTTACTTATTATGTTTATAAGTGTATATTTGTATGTATATATGAAAAGGTAATAGTATTTGGTTGATGTCTTGTTATGCAATATGTTTTTGATATGATGTACTATATGTAATGTTTGAAACATGAAGTTGATTTGAAGGTAAGTTGTGCTTGAGTAAGTGATAGTGAAAGTGTCATCAAATGTTAATGAATTGGTATGTTTGATCATATTCATTTTGGTTATTTTTAATTGCAAATTGTGGTGCCTTCGTGGGCATATTGTTTAGGGACTTAGGTTGAATGGTATATGGCATGTTTTGACATAATTTGGTGTTACTAGAAATGGGTATTTATAGATGTAATTGTTATGGCTTGGTATCCAAGCAATGCTCACGGCTGAGGACACGATCTACCACACGGTCACCCTACACGATTGTGTGGCCTATTTAATTTTGGTGTAGGTTCGTTCACACGTTTCAGGGGGTTACACAGTCTAGCGACATGGCGGTGTCACTCCATTTTCACATGGTTTTCTCACACAGCCATGTGACCCATACACATGGCCTCAGCCCTTCCACATGGTTGTGTGTCCTACATTTTTCGATTTTTCTTAACTTTTTTGTTTTTTATTCAAATTGATCCTTGTTTAATACTGAGTTGTTCTTAAGCTTCTGTATGCTCGATATAAACCTGAAATAGATTGAATAGCATGATATACTTTCTCAAATGTGATGAATTGATATTTATTTAAGATTTTGGTAAATAAATTGCATACAATTGTTTGATATATTTGTTCATAACATTCTATTACTGAAGTCTGCCAACTAGACCAAGTAAGGGGTGTTACATCCAAGGCAATCAATCAAGCCAACTTGTTCTCCAAGATACACAATTAAATAAGTAATGGTGTCACCGATATAATGTATCAAGTATAAGTTAAGCCAATTTTTATGATGCCAAGACTACGCTAGTAAGATTAATGAACTGTCGTAATACAGACAAAGCCAAACATGAATTCAGAACCATGAAGTACCGGTTTATTAGCATTATGTTGATGCAAGGTATGGACAACTTACTAAGTTCATTTGAAATTACATATGTGTTATTATGTATTCTAAGTAAAAAGGTGAAATTCTAGGTTTTGGATAGGGACCAGGCTAAAATCTGTCGTACTTCTTAGTTGTAATATGCATATAACGAGGCGGCCTAAAGGCATAGTCTCAGGGTTAAAGTTGAGTTGTAATTATGTATGGTCACAAAATATATTCCTAGGCTAAGTAAAATTGTCCATATATTAAAGCTACTGTTGTAAAAAAATTATATCTTAAATATAATTGTATTTAATTCATCTAATTTGGTGAAGCCAATTAGCTAACTGTGTTATAAATGATATTGACATTAATATAATTTGGTATGCAGAATGTTTTAAGGAATGTGTTAGTCAAATTCGGATCTAGAACATAGTACCTTTTTGATTGTCGTTACGCCTCATGGCACATCGAACATCAACCATGGATCCATGTATGAGGAACGAACCGGGTTGAAATAAGGGTCAAAAACATACCTTTCCAAAAATGAAAGATCAATGAATAACGTTGTTGATAGGATTATTTCATTATTATTAGAGAAACAGATTAAAAGAAATTATATTTTTTTTCAAAATAATATCAATTTCGATGTGTTTTATATTCTGACCAAAATTAATTATTATAATTGTTTATAATAATAATTTTGTTAAACTATACATGATACGTGATATTCGAGATAGATTTTTAAAGATTTATGAAAGAATCGTTCTTGAGACTAACTTATTATCACGATTAAGGCAAGTGTACCTATCGAACAGTAGTATAGTTCAAGAAGGCCGGATTATCGAACCCAAAGGAACTACGAGTACTAGTATTTACTTCCTTTTTATAGCCTAAAAATTAAGAGGTTTGGTTATCTAAACTAATTACTAACTAAGAATGCATAGAAAGAAAATTTGGGAAAATACTTTTGGGAAAATTCGATTGATTAAGACAATACCTAAGGAAAAATCCACCTAGACTTCACTTGTTATTTGACTCTGAATCAGACGATTTATTCATTTGACTTGATCCGTAGAAATCCCTAAGTTATATTATTATCTCTCTCGAGACTAATAACTTCTAACCCTAGGTTGAATAATTGAAATCTCTTTCTAATTAACACCCTAGAATTGCATTAACTCGATCTATGGATTCCCTTATTAGGCTTCACCCTAATCTGGCAAAATCTTATCACCCTATCTCTAGGCGTGCAATCAACTCCACTTAATTATGACAAATTTACTCTTAGACAGGGTCTATTCCTCCTCTGAATAAGAGCTTAACTTGAATCAATATCCTGGAATATCAAAACAAGAATTAAGAACACATAATTAAGAACAAGTTAAGTATCTATCATAAAATTTAGAAAATAATAACAAGATCTGTCTTAGACAAGGCCATGTCGCACGGCCGTGGCAACTTATCGCATCCCATGTTGGGGAAAAAATTTGGCCCTGTTTTCACACAACCTAATGCACGCCCGTGTGCCTGGCCGTGTGGTCTTTAGAAAGTCTACGTTCCATGATTACTGTTTGTAATATCCTAAATTAGGGCTTAATCGGAATAGTGGTTTCGTGACCACAAATCTGAGATAGAAATAATTATTTTATAATTATTTTGATGATTATGATATGATTGCATGATTGTGTGAAATTTTCGTGATGAAATTCTATGTCTAAAGTGTTTAAATTGAAAGTAGGGACTAAATCGAATAAGTTGCAAAATTTTCATTCTAGAAGTTTTTAGTATGAAATTGCATTGAAATATTAATTAGGAGGTCTTAAATAGCAATTTGACCAATTTTAAGTTCATGGACAAAATTAGGACATGGAAGGAATTTTTGAAAGTTTAGTAAGGAGGGGCATTTTGGTCATTTGGATATTAAATGAAATAAAATGGTAAAAATAACACAAAATTGGTCATCATCATCCTTAGTTGCTGCTGAATTCTCCTCTCTCCATAGCTAGGGTTTCTTCAACTTTCAAGCTCCATAGTAAGTGATTCCAAGCCCGCTTTTAATGTTCTTTACGTTTTGGAATCCGGAAGCTCGATTAAGCTTATGCTAGCAATAATTCAACCTAGGGTTTATATTTGGAAAAATACCCATAGGTGAAATTTGTGTATTTTGATGTTTTATGATAGAATATGGGGTTTTAAATTATGTTAGACAACTTGTGCTACTCGGTTTTGAGTGAAAACGAGTAAAAGGGCTTAATCGGCAAAAATACCTAATAGTCACAAGTATATGTTAGAATGAGAATTTGATGTTGCCATAGAAGGTAAAAGTGATCAGCATGTTATAAAACATAAGAATAAGGAATAAAGTTTAATTCCCGAGCCTAGGGGCAAAAGTGTAATTTTCCAAAGTTCGTATTAAATGCTGTTTTGATGAATGTATGTATTAAATAAGATTAATTTGGTATTCTAGATCAAGAGAAATGAGATTCAAGTCGCGATCGAGGAAAAGAAAAGATTGTGGACTAAATTGCAAAATCTTTATATTTTGGTACCAAGGTAAGTTCATGTGTAAATAATGTAGCATAATTGTTATTTTTAAGTTATTGATGTTAATTATATGATATGCTGATTTTTAATCGTGAAATATGATGCTTTTTGGTTAATGTTGAGTAATATGCAAATTATGTTTACTACTTGATAAATATGAATTGCTACCGAGTATCGGTTCCGATATTCCATGGAAGACGGCAAATGTGAGATCGAGGGAAAAATCCCGTTTGAACCTTAGGAATAGATTAGGATACAAGTGACATGTCACTAGGATGGTTGAGCATCCGAACTCATTGAGTTGAGTCCGAGTTCACTTATGGATGCAAATGTCCGAACTCGTTGAGTTGAGTCCGAGTTCGTGAGATGTAACTAGGCATCCGAACTCGTTGAGTTGAGTCCAAGTTCATTTATGGATGCGAACGCCCGAGCTCGTTGAGTTGAGTCCGAGTTCACTTAGGGGCGGGTTACACGATTTCTTGATTACATATGTGGCACTTATGTGCAAATTATCCATGTATCCGAGTTATATTCCGATGTGTTCAACGGGTGAAATTTCTAGTTTAATGGAAGAGCACTTAAGATATAAGTGACGTTTTGGGTAAGTGTTGTGAAATGGACACTTTGGACAGGTATGTTCTTAACCCTCGGGTTGGAAATAGATACAACAACGATAAGATCGTAAGATGATGAATGATATTTAGAAATGTGATAAATGTTTTGGTGATACCATGTTAAGGTTGTTTGGTATGATTGTATTGTTATGTTACTTGTTATTTGCATATGAACTTACTAAGCATTTATCCTTACTCTTTCCTTTTCATTCACTGTAGTTTTGAACAAGCCGGCTCAAGAATCGAGACAGGTCGAAAGTTCGATCACACTATCATTGAAAAGTCCGAGTTCGTGAGATGTAACTAGGCCTTTTGTAGTAACCGGGTCATCGGTGAAGCAATCATTGAAAAATCCTTCACACATCTACGGTAGTAACCAGCTAATCCAAGAAAACTTCGCACTTCCGTAACATTTTTTTGGAATTGTCTAATTAATTACTGCTGACACTTTGCTTGGATCCACTCGTATACCATCAGTCAACACAATGTGACCCAAGAATCCCACTTCATGAAGCCAGAATTCACATTTGCTGAATTTTGCATATAATTGTTTTTCCCTCAAAATCTGCAGTACAATTCTCAAGTGCTGAGCATGCTCAGATTCTGTCCTTGAATAGATCAGTATATTGTCAATAAACACAACCACAAATCTATCCAGGCAAGACTGAAAAATTCGATTCATTATATCCATAAAAGCAGCAGGAGCATTTGTCAAACCGAATGGCATAACTAAGAACTCATAGTGACCATACCGAGTTCTAAAAGTTGTTTCTGTACATCACATTCCTTTACCTTTAACTGATAATACCCAGATCTGAGATCTATCTTCAAAAACACCGCAGCATCTTTAAGCTGATTGAATAAATCATCAATACGAGGCAAAGGATATTTATTTTTAATCTTTACCTTATTCAACTGTCTGTAATCTATACGCAGCCTCAATGAACCATCCTTCTTTTTCACAAATAAGACAGGTACACCCCATGGCGACATACTCAGTCTGATAAACCCTTTATCCAACAAATCTTGCAACTGTGTCTTCAATTCTTTTAATTCTACTGGAGCCATTCTATACTGTGTCACTGATATGGGAGCTATTCTCGGAAGCACATCTATCACAAACTCAACCTCTCTATCGACTGGTAAACCTGGTAATTCTTTAGGAAACACATCCATGAATTCATTCACAATAGATAATTGCTCTAACTTTGATTCAGAACTTCGAGTATCAAGAATATAGGCTAAATAAGCCTCATTTCCTTTACACAATAATTTCTGAGCAGAAATAGATGAAATCATTCTAACCGTATCATCCAAATTTCCAGACTCAACCAAAATAATATCTCCTGTCTGACATTTCAAACTAATTCATTTTTCTCAACAATTCACTATCGTATCATGTTTCATTAACCAGTCCATGCCTAAGATAATATCAAATTCTCGAAAGGGTAGCAGCATCAAATCAGTGGGGAAATCACAGCCCTTAACTTTCAGTGGACAGTTATGACATATTAAATTAACAACCACACTTTGACCTAACAGATTTGTAACTTGTACATCATAATCAGTAGTCTCAACAATTAAATTCTTTTCAGATACTAACATCGTACAAATATATGAATTAGTAGACCCAGAGTCTATTAAAGCATACACAGGAACATCATAAAGATAGAAAGTACTAGCAATTACATCCGGAGTTGTTGCTTCTCCTCTTGCTCGAATGGTATAAGTACGAGCAGGGGCCCTAACTTCTGATCGATTAGTAGTATCTTTCATACCCGAACGAGTAGCCCTGGTAGCACTGCTCTGACCAGAGCGTCTTCCTTTTTGAGGAGGAGTTTTCTGGTTCTCCTTCTATTCCACTTCTTTTACTTGTAGTTGGGGACAATCATGAATAAAGTGATCCGTGGCCCTACATTTATAACAAGCCCCTAACTTACTTCTATATTCACCGGGGTGACTTCTTCCACAATGTTCGCACTTAGGCCTTTGGGTATTTTGTACACTACCCACGCTAACAGCAGGTCTATCAGATGCCTTATAATCAGATTGTCTTGGTCTACTCTTTCCCGATCTTTCTGGTGCTGAAGTGGCTCAACTAAATTCCTCTTTAGATTTCTTTATTGGTAAAGCTAAAAATGACTTAGATACACTTCTTTTGAAAGATTTTTTACTTCTTCTATCTCGTTGCATCTTTCTATTATATATTTCTTCAAGTTTTTGAGCACGATCTGATAGAACAATGAATTCTAGTATCTCAGTAACCCCTATCATTATTCTGATCTCATCATTCAGCCTTTCTTCAAATCTGATACACATTTCTTCCTCGATGGGTACAATATCTCGTGCATATCAGATAAACAAATTCTCTTTCATATTCAGCCACTGACTTGTTTCCCTGTCGCAAGTCAAGAAATTCTCTTTTCTTCTTATCCAAATATCTTCTACCAATATATTTCTTTTTAAATTCATTTTGGAAAAATTCCCAAGTGATCTTCTCAGCAAGTACAATAGCTTCTATTGTTTCCCACCAGTTATAAGCTTCTTCTTTCAATAATGACAAAGCACATATTAAGTAATCATCTGGTGAGCGCGCCATTTGCTTAAAAACCCTCATTATACTTTGTAGCCAATATTCAGTTTTAACGGGGTCATCATCTGTTCTTCCTTGAAATTCTTCAGCCCCATGTTTTCTGAGCTTTTCAAATGGAGAACGTTTACTAGATTCAATTGTCGGAAGAGGTCGCGGAGTAACCGGGGGTGCTACCGATGTTGAAATAGGGGGAGGAGGTTGCTGAGTCATGAATCCATAAATCATATTTTTGAGTTCTTGTTCTCGCATCAATGAAATTG
Source organism: Gossypium arboreum (assembly GCF_025698485.1). NCBI lineage: Eukaryota > Viridiplantae > Streptophyta > Magnoliopsida > Malvales > Malvaceae > Gossypium > Gossypium arboreum. The sequence continues at coordinate 128,260,054 of NC_069075.1, forward strand.
GAACTTCACTACTTGTTCCATGTTCAAAGGTTTGTACTCTACTGTTAACTTCTTCTTGCTCAATTTGTTCTGGTCTATCTGACATCTTTTCAAATCGAAGATAATCTATAATAAAAACAAGGATTATATCAGATCATATACATCACACTATCACAGATTTATATGGCATGTAATTCTAGACACTTTTCACATTATACATATTTTGAGAATTGGCTAAACCGAAGCTCTGATACCAATAAATGTAACACCCCATGCCCGTATCCGATGCCGGGATAGGGTTCAAGGTGCTACCAGAATTACACACTAATAAACAAACAAAACTGACCCATAAATTTGTATTTCAATTTAAAATTTCTCAAATTTCATCTTTAAGTCCCTAATATGGACCTATGAGGCCCAAAATATGCTTAGGAAGTGATTTGGGACTAAACCGGGAACTTTGGAAACTTTTCCTTGAAAATAGGGGCACAAGCTCCTGTGGCCTGCCCTTGGGGCTTCCATGACCGTGGGGCCAGCCCGTGGACAGATCTATCTTGCTCACACGGCCGTAGGACTAGCCTGTGGGCAATTCTGACTTTACCACACTGCCTGAGCACATGCCCATGTGACTTGGCCATGTGAAAACCTGATTTCTCACCATTTTTAAGCTATTTTCACATATCAAACACACCTAGTTCATGCCCAAAACATTGACTTATAAATCTTGATCAAATAACATTCATTTATCCATTTTCTGTACCTAAGCACAATTATACACTAATAGAATTCAACCAATCAATTATTTCAAGCCAAAACATGTATATTTCATTTTCAAACATAAAACATCACATTCAACATACTTTGCATACTTAATCATTCATACAATTACATTATCAAATCACCTCCTATACATGCCATATAAATCAAAAAGTTGTTTAACAAAATATACCGAAGTAAATCTAGATAGTGTGATCTTTGTTGTAGATCCGATCCTTCGTATGTATATAAGTCAATCTACAAAACAAATATCATACATAAGTAAGCTTATAAAAGCTTAGTAAGCTCAGAGGCATAAAAACACAAATCTTATCGAACATTGTCCACAATCATATATCTTTTAATTTAACTACTTTACCATGTAAATCACAAATTCATTATTAAGCTCCTTTGAATAATTTCCATGTTGCTATTCACGAATTTAACTTTTTTGGGCCCATTTTTCTCATTTATTTCCATTGTCAAATTATGGAACACTAATGGAATTGAGTGCTTCATTATTACATTGCCATAGTAAACTATGGACCTGCACATTGTCACACATCACACACCGAAAGCCATAGTCCTGCTATGATCTTACACGGATCACATCACACACAGATGCCATATCCCAGATATGGTCTTATACGGAATCACATTATCATGTCACATCGATGCCATGGCCCAACTATGGTGTTATACGGGAACACATATCACATTGCACCGATGCCATAGCCCAGCTATGGTCTTAAACGGGCGCACATATCACATCTTTTCCGTCCATTCATCATAGTCACAGAATGAAATCACTCAAATACATTGTTCCAACTAATTTGTACTTTCAGTTACACATTATTTAGTAATTAATACAATTTGATAATATTCATCTACAATAAAATACTTTAACAATCATAAGATTTTCATATCAAACATTGAACTTTGCCATATGAACTTACCTAGGCTAATTTGCAAAAGTCGTAGAAATTCAGGGACTATTCTTGAATTTTCTCCTTTCCACAATTCACTTCGTTTGCTTGATCTATAATTATAAAATCATTCATTCATTAGCATCTATTTTGATTCTATTCTATTTCACAACTTATGCCCTTAAATTTTCAAAATTACACTATTACCCTAAACTTTTTAGTTTTTACAATTTAGTCTTTGGTCAATTTATTCATCAATTAAACTAATTCCTTTCAAATATAATTTTATCTAAACACTACAAACTACTTCACAGTCTTTGACATTCCAAGCTTCAACACAAAACCCTAATTTCAACAACTTTTACAATTAGATCCTAAAATTAATTTATATGAATATCTCTTCATAAAATTATCATATAATAAAATTAAAACTTCAATTCCATGATAAATCATCATAAAATTTCAGTACTTATTCATGGGAACTTTCAAAATTACCCATGAAATCAAAAACTAATAAATTAAACAGGTGGACCTAGTTGTAAAAATCTCAAAAACACAAAAATTTCAAGAAATAATCAAGAGTTGAACTTACATGCTGTAGAATATAAACACCAGCTTCTTAAAAGCTCTCTAATGGTGTTTTTAGCTGATGAAGATGAAGAAAAATGTTGAATTCTCTAGAATTACCAACTATATCACATTTTACTATTAAATTTTACCCTATTTCCAATTTTGTCCCTTATTCACACTTGATTTTTATTTTTTCCTGCACACACATGCCGTCCAGCCCAATAATAGGTTTTAATTGCCTATTTAGTCCTCTTTTAATTATTACTAGAGCTATTTAATCACATTTCATAGTTTTGCACTTAATTCAATTTAGTCCTTTTTACCCAATTAATTACTAAAACCTTAAAATTTCTTGAAGAAACTTTAATACTAACTTATTAACACTCCATATATATTTCTAAAAATATTTATGGCTCTGTTTATGAATTCTAGGTCTCGATACCTCATTTTTATCCCATTTTATCTATAACTTCCTTTAATTCATAATTTCACTAATTCAAAAATATTTCTAAAACCACACTTAACATTTACTTACTAATATCTAAACTCACATGTCGGATTTAGTGATTTCAAATCACTGTTTCGATGTCACTAAAATTTGGGCCGTTACATTAAGTTACCCTGGCTCAGCCCCTCAATTTGATATTAAGTTGTATTATGTCGCATGGTTTATCTGTATTAGCGAACAGATTTTGGGGGAATATAAGATAAGGGGAAGAACTCACATACTACTAATTAGAGTATGAATATTCGTGAATAATAAAGAAAATGTGAAATAAATTGTATCCAGTAGTTTGAGTACAACAGCATAAGGAGAGCTAATACAGTTTATGCCAGGAAATTAATCTTCCCCCTTAGTGGGTTGGATAGTAGCGACTGCATTCCCATGGTCCCATTCTCTTTCCTCTTGGCTAGGTCATTCAGGTGGATGTGGGCTTGTCCCTTGAGTTTTGGTCGAAGGAAGAATTTTTTGCCAAGGGAAAGAGAACGTCAAAGTCAAGATTAGAATTTGTGAGTTTCCGCAGGAAATTGAAATTTACTCGACCATATCAAAAGGGCCCACAATAACTTCGGCGTGCATCATCAGATTTGAACCTAACATAGGTAAAAAGTTCTTTATATTAGCTTTGGTTTATGCCTTATAGTTTTCTAAAGCCTCGTGGCTTTCCCTTTGGAGCCGATCCAGGTCAGCGACGCGTTGCTCCTCCAAAGTTTTCTTCATAACCTTGAGTTGGCGGACTTTCTCCTCCACCTCTTTCTTCTCAGCCTCCAAGGATTTGTACTTAGTTTCCCAGGTGGAGACAAAATTAGTGAGCTCTAGTTTTGGCGGGTTGTGTTCCCATGAATTTGGTGGAGCTAGCTAAGTGATTCCTTAACTAAATCTAAGGATTTCTTGAATTCAACTCATTGGCTTTGTTCTCATTGCTAAGTTCGAATAGGGCCCAACCAAAAGGTCCGCACTCCATCACCGTCAGTTGGAAATAACCTACAAATTCTTTTAGTGAAGATTTCTATACAGTTGTTGAAAAAGAAGAATGGTAGACTGTAACACCCCACACCCGTGCCCTACGCCGGGACAGAATACGAGGGATTGCTAAACCTAAACACATGCATTTTTGACGTTTTCCAATCATCAAGGCTTGATCAAATTTAAAACTTTTTTAAACTTTTTCTAAACTCCTTAATATGGGCTACGAGGCCCAAACATCCATTGGAAACCATTCGGGACCAACCCGGGTCCTTTAACTAACTTTAGAAAAATAACTCATGAAATAAGGCACACGCCCGTGTGGAAGGGCAACACGCCCGTGTGGTCATTATAACATGGCTGTGCTGATGGCCCGTGTGACACACACAGCCTAAGCATCTAGGGACACACCCGTGTCCCATACTTATGTGAATTAAATTCTAAATTCGAACCTACAGGAGTTTTCACATAGCCTGAGACACACCCGTGTCTATTCCCCATGTCCCTCACACAGCCATGACACGCCCGTGTCCTAGCCTGTGTCTAAAAACCTTGACATTCTGTTTCTAACGTCAACAACCCTTAAGGGTCACACGGCCAAGGCACACACCCGTGTGCTAGGCTGTGCCCTTCACGGCTGAGACACACGATCGTGTCTCTCCCCGTGTGTTTACTACCATGCATATTGACTTGTAAAATTTACATGCATGGGACACACGGCCATGTAACACGCTCATGGGGTTGATCGTGTGTCACACACGGCCCTGTAACACGCTCATGGGGCTGATCGTGTGTCACACACGGCTACCCGTGACAATATAAGGCTATTTACCAAGCCCTATGCCACCCTAAAACAAAATTTTATACCAACCAACATGTCTAGTCTAACTTAATACGATTTCTCAACCAACTATCATAGCTAAGGCCTATATACATTTCATATATTCAACCATGCCAACAATTTCACATTCATGAAAGACTATCTTGCATTCATATAATGACTTTCGAAATTAGTCATTTTCATGGCCTTATACAAAATGAGTCAAATACTAAAACAAGCCAACACATTTGGTGTAGCAACGCAAACCCGGCCCAGACGTTATGGCCAAATCTGACTTGCCACATTGGAGTTAAAAATCCGTGTTTCGTTTTAGTGTTTTAAAAGCCATATATTTTGCTGAGTTAACAAAGTGTATGGAAGCTAGGCACCGTGTAGGTATCCGAGGCAGAGGAGGTGAGCCATGAAGGTCGCTTAAGTACCAAGCTCTTTGATTGGATCCAATCCTAGACATGCCCACAACCATAGCCACACTTTGTTATACTGAGTTTAAATTTGTTTAAGTGGACGTCTTTGATAAATCAATTAATCGTGGTGTTGAGATATTTTGAAAACAAGTATCGTTTTGAAAATACGTCCTAATTCTAGCCCATTTGAAATAATTAACAACCAGGTGTAAAGTTATTAAAATTAAAATAATCCCGAAAAGAAATAAAAGAAAAGTTAAAAAGGCCTTATTACAACCCAAAAATAAATAATAATTAAAGGAAATTTAATGAAAACCAACGCTTGTTTAAAAGCCCAAAGACGATCACCGTGGCCACTCTGAATCCCCTCCGGCCCAAGTCCCCACATCAAGGCTCACCTACAAGGTTAAGGAAAGGGGGTGAGTTTGGAAACTCAGTGTGCAACAAGCCCCTTTCAGAGCCCAAAACAATAACTGCCTGTTGGGTCTAAGCCCAAATCCAATCTCAACATGTACGGGGCCATAACCCTTTTCACATTTCACATTTCATAACAATGGGCCGAAGCCTTTTCAAATTTCATATTACTGGGCCAAAGCCTTTACTGTCAACGTTGTGGCCCAAAGGCCCATTTTTATAACACATGTAATGTCAATGAAAGAATGCAACCCATTTGGGGAGACAACTCAACCCACCTTCCGCTACTCTCCACCCATACCAACCAGCACACCATGTGGGGATTAACTCGACCCACCCCGCCATAACTCTCTACTAGCAGCATAGCTGCTTTTTCATATATTAGGAGGCCTAGCCTCTTTTAATAATCAGGCGAGTAATCCTTTTAATAATCGGGGCATAAGCCCTTTAATAATCGGGGCATAAGCCCTTTTGATAATCGGGGCATAAGCCCTTTTGATAACAGGGCATAAGCCCTTTAATAACTGGGGCATAAGCCCTTTTTCACTTCCTCCATTCATATAAAACCCAACCCAATGCATTTATGATTACATCATGTGCATATCATACATATCATGTGCATTTCATACATGTCATGTGCATATCATACATACCATGTTTATCAAAATCCCATGTATCAAAATCATACATAAACCCTAGGGGTATAATGGTCATTTTTACCTAGGGGCAACACGGTCATTTTCATATTATAAGGGTAATCTTGTAATTTTACCAAAAATTAGGGTTTCCATGTTCATTAACGGTTACAAACAATTCATGGGTGCAAACAGTGATTCTGGCCCATTTTTAGCGAAAACGAGTTATTGGACCAAAAACCCCTAATGGGCCCTACTTAGCCGATTCTGTCATCTAGGCCCATTTAGCCTATATCCATAACAGTATTAACAGTTTTAACATGCAATTTAATAGATTTCCATTTTCTACCAAATTTACCCAAATGGGCCCGAAAGCCCAATGGGCCCCACTTCGGCCCCTCGAGGCCCAACTTACCAAGAACGCCAAAAATCATATTCTTACCGTTTCCATTGTTCTCGATCATCGTCTCATCGATTCTAACTAACTAGTGAGCGTTCGCTTGCTCACAAGTCCTCGAAATGCCGTGATTTGGATTTCGCTTTTTCGCATTTTATCGCTTTAAACTATGAAAAAAGGTTCGTTACACACCTGTTTGGCGATATTCCTCGACGAGATCTCCTACACGATTTCTCCTATAATCCATCATTAATAATCAGCTTCCCATAATTGAACCAAACCTCAAATCATCTAATACTAATACTTACACATTCGGCCACCATCCATAATGGCCTTAGGAAACTTACCTTTGTCGCGATTGATGACTAGGTCTAGCCACTCCGGCGATCCAAGCTACTCCAAGTTGACACTACACCTTGTTGCTCCTTCAATAAATAAACCAAAAATATTAAAAGAAGACCCCATAAGGCCTACACCCACATTCGGCCACCTCCCTAAACTAGAGGGGTTTCGGCTTTTGGCCATAGTTACACTAGGAATTGTTTAGAGTTTGAACACTTACCACAATCTTTCTCCTCTTGAATCCGGATGCCTAAAATGTAAAGGAATCGAATGCCAACTATTGAAAAGGAAAGAAAAGGTTGCTAGTCACAAAGAATCGGCACCCACCTATCTTCACTGATTTCGGCTTTTTGCGGTATTTCGGCAGAAGTAGAGATTAAAGAAAGAAATAATAAATGAGTGGAGGAAAGTAATGGGCTGGTTTTTGAAAAAGAAAAGGGAGAAAAGATAAGGGGAAAGATGGTAGATTCGGCTAGGGAAGAAGAAAGAAGAGAAAAACTAAAACAAAAGAGAAAACGGCACAGCTAAGACCCTAATGCCGAAATTACTAACCTAATACCCCTCTGCCGAATTCCCCTCTCTAACCCCTTCCAAAGGGCTAAGCTCTATCCTTCTCTCAAATCCCTAAAATCTCTCCCCTTATCCCTCCTTAATTTATGCATTTGACTTGATCCAACTCTCCTCTTACAGAATCCACTTAGGTTCCAACACTTACCCTTCCTGCACATAAAAATAAATACTCTTATTTGCCAACACAGGGAATCGATCCCAGGTCTTCCCTTAAGCTCCACACGCCACCTTTTTAGGAGCTTAGTGGCGTCACCCTTGCCACTTTACCAAAGCTCTTTTTGTGATACATTTTACCCACAACTTAATATAAGGGCACCTAGCCAGAACCCCTAACTCCTAAGTCCAAAATTTAAAAATTCTATCGGGTTTTGGCCAACTCATGGGCCTACCATAAGCCTATTTACATACCCACATTATGAATTCCATAATCACATACCAAATTTTAGAAATCTACTTAAAATATCAAGAATCGCGAAAAACCCGAAAATCAGGATGTTACATTTGGCCCCAAAACAATGTGACTCCAAAATAAAATCAAAAGTTTCTATACATGCCATAATCAAAATGATAAAACTAGCTATACCAAGTGCTTCAAGAATAGTGTGGCTGGCTTCCCCGACGTAGATGATGATCTACAAGCTACTTTGGCGGCACTATAAGAAAATGGAAAGGAAAGAGGGTAAGCATGGGAGCTTACTAAGTACATATATGCAAATAATTGTAATTAAAAAAAAATACATTCATCAAACAATGGCTTATCATACTTAAATGATATATCATTTTAAGCTCAATATCTTACTCTTCACTTCCTTTATGCATACTTACTACATCTCATCACACACTAAGGTCTTGTTCATGGGTTTAGTATACATACCTGTAATCATCCGTAAAGTATCTCAATTTCATTCTCTCTAATAACATACCTCATTGAAATTTTCCCCAACTCATTCTTCAAACTACCCATTGAACACTTGAACTACTAATGGATACATGGAAAGTTTACACTTAAATGTCATATGAGTAGTCAGAGCTACCTCATACATTATAATGCTAGCATTTTGAGTTACTCACGGGCCTTTTTGCCATGTCAGTACCCAAACCCCATAACTTTATCATGTAATGCCCGCTCATTGAGCTACTCACGGATCTGCACTTAAGGTCAGTACCCGGAACCACATTACATATAACATTTATCTCATGAACTCAAACATAACTCATGAGTTCAGACCATATAGTTCCTCATGACATACCTTTTGTATCCTATACTATTTCTGAGGTTCAACGAGATTTCATATTTAACCTGATGTCGTTGTACTTATTCATCATGTAGATTACTCTTATATCACAATGTTTATGCTTATATGGTAACAAGTAAGATTATAATACATGATAATGATAAAACATTTAAAAATAAGCTACAATGACACATTATTTACATATGTACTTACCTCGGTACAAAATGATAGGAACGAGCCTAATCCTCGTAAACATTGTTCTTCCTTCGATCAAGACCCGAATCACGTTTCTCTTGATCTAAAACATTGAAATGTAGCTTATTTAATATACAAATCATTCAATTCGACTTGAGACTCATACTTTCGTAAAATGATCATTTTGCCCTTAAACTTCACAAAAATTATGATTTTACCCCTAGGCCGAAAATTGATTTTATTGAATTTCCTTATTAGCCAAGCCTAAGAAAATTCATTTTAAAACTATAGCATCTCACAATTCTCATTATTTCACACATTTATCACCTATTTCATAGCTTATGCAAAATGGTCCTTAGTTAGGGTTTCCATGAAAACTACTTCACAAAAGTTGCTTATTTCACAACCATGATTCATTTTCTTCCATAAAATTTTAGAAAACAACATGAATACTCTAATGGCAAAACCCTAGACTTTTAACCATCTTGCAATATAGTCCCCTCATTAGCTAGCTCATGCTACAATGGTCCTAAAAATGTAAAAATCATCAATAAAAACCATATAAATGACTTACTTGCAAGGATGAGAAGTTGCTGAAATTTTGAGCTTCTAGAACCCTAGAATGGCTGAAAATTTCAGTGGAGAGGTGAGGAAGATGATAGCCCTTTTTCTTTTGTTTTATTTTAATCAATTAAGTCACCAAATGTTACCTAACTTTGACATTTTGACCAATCTTGTCCCCTGTGGCCTGCCACCTCTATTTAAAAGAGTCTAATTTCCCTTTAAAGGCCTTAAATTTTGGTTCTCTAGCTATTTAACACATTTGGGTAGTAAAACAAAACCTTTGCCCTTTATGCAATTTAGTCCTTTTTCGCTATTAAGCATGAAATCGCTAAAATTATCTCACCAAAATTTTCATGCATTCATATCATGCCATAACACATAAAATAATAATAAAAATAATTTCTTTGGATTTGAAATAGTGATTTCTGAAATAACTGTTCTGACTAGCCCCAAAATCGGGTTGTTACATAGACACACTCTCCCAACTCTAGAGACAAGTCCCTCTCACATTTATGTCTGATATCGTAAGGGGAGTAAGGATACTATCTTACCCTGATGTGATCTTTCCAGGGGAGGAAGGTATGTACCTCGCCAGATGGAGAAGTTAGTTGTAAAAATCAGAGAGGTGAAACCTGTGGGAAGCAGTGGATGGTACAAAAAGTAGGCTCTACAGGACAACCCAATATTCTAAAGTGATTTAGAGTGAGTTTCTTTCCATGCCACAATTCATAAGGTGTCTTATAAGCAGACTTGGTTGACCTATTATTTAGAATATAGCAAGTCATTTGTATCGTATGTCCCAGAAAGAAGTAGGGAGTTGTAAATAGATTAACATTGAACGAACCATGTCAAGTAAGGTTCTATTCCTTCCCTCAACTATGACATTCTTCTGTGGAGTGCTTGATGCAGTCAACTAGGATAGAATCCCATTCTATATGAGGTATCTTAAGAACTCATCGAACAAGTATTCCCCATTTCAATCAGATCAAAGATTCTTTATAAAAAAAATCTAATTGCTTTTCCACTTCCGTACGAAATTCTCAAAATTTAGCAAAGGTTTCACCTTTATGGTGCATTACATACATATATCCATATCGAGAATAGCCATCGATTGTAACCTCCTCAGGCACTGATTCTTGATGGTGCATTACATCTGTTTGCACAAGTTCCAATGATAGGTTGGTCCTTGTACCTTTTGCACTAAAAGACCTCTCAGTTTTTTACCTTTCAAGCAAGATTCACATTGTGGGAGACTAACTTAGTTAAGTATACTTTAGGAACCATCTTTCACGAGTCTAATGATTTTTTCTTAGTTAATATGACCAAGTCTTAAGTGCCATAGGTACCTCCTATTAGAGTCATAAGTTTTAAGCTTCTTATTTAACATTTTAGTTTGAAGCATCGAGTAGTTATCCGGTTTGATAAAATGGAGATTGTTTTCCATCCATCCTTTCAAATCAAAGAACAATTTCTGTTAATAGCAATCCCTTAATTGAATGTTACGGAATAACCATCATTAAATAAATGTTCTACAAAAATTAAGTTCCTCTTAAAATTAGGTACATAAAACACGTCTTTTAAAACAATCTTTCTGAAACTATCAAAATGTAAAGTAATTTATCCCACTACTTTGACTGAAACATAGCTCCCATCTCTGGTTCACAATGAGAGGCTCCTCTCATGCAGACTTCTTATTTCATTGAACCCTTGAAAAGAAACATAAACATGGTTAGTGGCTCCAATACCAATGACCCAATTGTCAATTGATTTTTCTACTAAGAAAGCTTCAACCATAAAGAGTTCCATACCTTTGCCCTTTTCGGCTAGGTAATCCAAATACTCATTGCAGTTTGATAAGAAGTGTCATTTCCTATTGTAGAAGAAACATTTGATGTTTTCAAGATCCTTTGACTTCTTAATATTCTTCCTATCTATACGAGGTGGAACCAAAGACTTAGTCGGTATCTTCTTTCGCTTAGCTTTCTGCTTCCCCTTAGAGAACGAGAGGACCACAACTAAGTTTACCTAGGTTTCTCCTAAATTGACTTACCACCATTCAACATCAACTTATAGGATTGTAATTCCTTCATGAGTTGAATCAAGGTAAGCGTCTTGTTCCCCAAGTTATAAGCAACCTTAAAGCCAACGAACTCTTTGGTCAATGATTTGAACACTATTGCAATTTGAGTGTTCACGTCTAGTCCAGCCCATTGTCCTCCACTTTTGCAAAGAATCCCATAAACTTAATCATATTTTGTTTGACCAAAGTATCGAGTTTCTGTCGGGATTTCATCAAATTTGTAATAATGAATTGTTGATCCAATATGACTTGGCCTCTGAGAAAATCCTCCAAATTTGTCAAGATCTTTTTAGCAATACAAAAATTCTCGTGTTGCTTTTGCAGCACATTACTGATGCTCGCTAACATAAAACATTAAGCAACCGAGTCAAAATTTCTCCAATGATTTCTTATCTTTGGTTTGAGCTTCAGGCGGGCACTGTTCGTCAAGGAAAAATTTGTGTTTCTCACAGTAATGAACTATCAACAAGTTCCATTTCCATCCTCGAAAGTTATCCCTATTCAATTTATTCTCAATAAGAATGATAAAAATAGGAATAGGAGACATATTTGAAATGAAAAAAAAAATAAAGATTCACTAATTACTATTTTTGAATTAAGCAAATATTTTCATTTTAGCAATATATTAAGAATGCAGTATGACGCACGCATCTTGTATTAAAACCTTGAAAAACATTTTTCCATTGATACAATCATTATCACACCCATAAATCATGTCACCTTGAGGTTCCATGATTAACTAGCAATAACATGGATTACATCTAATCAGTTTGTGAATCTTTATTCTTAAGACGCCACACAAACCAACTACCATTTAACATTTGGCCATCATCTCTAACTTAAATATTGTTTCTTGGGAAACTATTTAATACAAGACGATCTTGAGTGTGAAACCTTTGACTCAACACCCATCATGAACATGCTTTCATTTGTGAGTCATCTTGGGACAATCTCACTAAGAGTCATGCATGACTACTTTCCTTAAAAGGAAATCTCATCTAGTAAACCCACATGCTAAAATTTACCTTAGGGTGTGGCCAGGGTAGGAAACAGCTCGAAACTTTATCATACTATCACTTAAGGACCATCAATGGAGGCCATAGGTCTTGTTCAAAGACCTTCTCCCACTCAATATTTTAAAAACATGCAAGGTTTCTATCCCAGATTTCAAGAATCATCATACAATAGTCCTAGTGACATTCTTACCTAATCTGTATGACACGCTTCCTATATATGCATGGAATGCTATGACAGTTTTATAATATTCACATTCATTCATTCAAAAAAGTCAATCAATCATAAAGACAAACAATTCTAATTCTCCATAGTTTTACTTTTAAGGGAAAAATGAAAGAAGTGAATGTGAACCATGCACAAGGTAAGGTCCCAAGAAAGGGAGGTAGGTCTTATTTAACCGCTTAAAAACCAAGTCTTTCCTTGTCAGAGTCAATCCTAAACATGCACCTTCTCATTACCACATTTCTCACAAAAATCAAATAACTTAAAGACGTTAATGGAACAATACAACACATGTATTTTCGCATTATGTGGCGTATGCCCAAATATTTTTTTTTTTTTAATATCTTTGAAAAATGATATGAGAATGTAGAAATGACTTCTATCATTATAGATAGAAAATATTTATCTTATTTGGTAGTAAAACAAGCAAATATTATTTCAATATCTGATAATACAAAATTAGTTTAAAGCTCTAGAAGAGCTAATATATCAATATCTAAAAAGCACAAAATTTGTGATGGTTAATGCATCAGCTTTTAAAAGATATTCATTATAATGGATATCATATTGAGATTTTGATTGAAGAAAAATTATATTTCAATGAATCAAAAGAGGATTAGCTTATTGATTTATATTTATTACTCTTGTTATAAATTGAATTGATCGTGACTATCTTTGTAATCTTTTTTTTTCATCAACCTAGTTAAGGGGTTAAAAGCTAAATATTTAACTGTGAAAGATCTACTTATTAACAATAGAATACGGTAAATCCATCTAAAGCTCGTTATGGTTGGATGCACTTGAAGTTGTTAGGTTTCTTTAAACTGTGAATATAACTCTACAGTATACAGAATAAGTTTTCAATTAAAATTACGTGGAAAAATATTACTAATGAGAACCTTACAAGAGAGAAATTATTCAACTTTTCATGATTCAAATGTGCTCATACAGTAGCAATATCATGAAAAATATTTTACTTATGATTGAACAAAACTTTTTAACCACGAAACTTAACCATTCCCTGAATAGAATGTAACAATATGTAATAAATTCGAAAGACATAATATTTAATATGAATGTAGTAAATTGGACTATAATAATAGTCATGGGGGATTGTTGTAATAAATTTTCTCACCACCAAAAATATGAAAATGAAGAAAGCAAGAAAAGAACAAGAATTTCCAGGAACTTTTTAAGAAGAGAGAATTTATTTATGAAGAGACATTGGTTATGCACTATTGTACATTCAGAAAATAAGATTCACTCTCAAAGTTTGCAATTAGTAGATTTTGATTGGTTTCAAAGTCCACTACTGAAGTTTAATTTGCTTACTTCTTATCGTCAAGACTCAACGTAGAAGAAAAAAAATTACATCTTTAAATATTAGACCAACTTGATATATGATTTAAATATTTTGAGATGATCCTCTTTTTAAGTTTTAATTACATGTGTTACATATTGTTTTAAGCATCTCATTTGTTCATGAAAATGAATATTAACTGATTTATTTATGTCGCTATAGTAGGTTTTATAATTAAATAATATATTTTATTAAAACATATTTAGTATGCAAATTTATGTTAACAAACCAATGAATTTTATGGTTATTCAGATTTGATTTAGTTCAAAGAATTGTTAAAGGTAGTAGTTCATATGTTTTATATTATTCCATTTGTTAATTATTTAGAGAAACAATATGAGCAATTGTAAATGCAAAGTTTCTTGAGCTTGAATAATTGGATTTTGAATTAAATTTCATGCATATTTATGATAATGGTTATGAAAAAATTTGCTATTTTTCATTATGTCATATTTTATATTTGAGATGTAACTTTTATTGATATATTTAGTATAGGCTTGTTTCTATACATGAACGATTATTCTTGGTAGTTAACTGATTATGCAAAACTCTTGTTAAAAGGGTTTTAAAAGCATTTTGCATCGAACTTGGGACTTCTCACATCCAAAGCAAAAATCATACCACTAGACCAAATGCGCTGCATTTGAAGATTTTGACATATTCCCTTAAGTGAATATTGCATATAATTATTTGGGAATTATATTTATTGACTTAGTGACATTATAGACTTCACATTGTTTTAGACATTTCCATTAGTAAATGTCACAATAGTACTTATATGTGGCTACAAAGTAAAAGGAATGATAGTAAAATTATCAATTTGTTACAATTTAGTACAATTGAAACGCATGTTAAAGTAAACCAGAAGTTTATTGATACAAATGCATTTACTACTTGGCATGACCAGTTAGACCATCCTAGATCATATATAATGCGAAAATTAATTGAGAATTCATATGGACATTCATTAAGGAACCAGAAGATTATTTAATTTAAAGAATTCTCATTTGTTGCTTGTTCTCAATGAAAATTGATTGTTAGAAACTCACTAAAGTTGAGATTTAATATCTTGTATTTCTTAAATGAATATGTGCCCATTCATCCACCATGTGGATGGTTATCAACTTGAAACATGTCGTTTGCAAAATTACTTGTTTAAATAATTAATTTTAGATAATGTAATAAAGTTAATTCATCTTGCTAATACTGATGAGTTTATATTTAAGTCTTTTATTCATTGAGTTTGAAAAACTTTTATAAAAGTTTGTTATTTATGCGCATAATGGTTTAAAGAAATTACTAATTGAATGCCTATGATTAATGTCTAAACCATTACTTATGAGAACTAAACTTCCTATTTTAACATGAGATTATATTGATTTACATGTTGTACGCATCAAGTCAATAAGTTATAAATACTTCCCATTACAATTGGTTTTTGATTAAGAGCTAAATATTTATCTTATTAGAATTTTTGTATGTGCTTATATGTTCCAATTGCTCCACCACGACACACAAAGATGAGTGAATATTCAAATAAAGTTGGGAATATATATTAATTACTAGTTTCTTTGTGCTATTAGATGTTTTGAATGTATTGGAGATTCAATTATGACAGTATTTGTGATTACAATTTTGATTCGATAGTTTTCCCAACATTAGGGAGAGAGAAATAATAACTTGTAATGAGTTAGGAGGAGAGTAATTTGAAACAGAAGTTCAACAAGGATAGGTCATTACAAGTTAATTATCAGGTTTATTTATAAACTTAATGAGAATAACCAAGTCTTGTATAACATCTAATATTTAAATTTGAACCAAAGTCTTAGTAGGATAATCAATTAGAATAAATAATAGATTGATCGGTTCCAAAGATGAAAATTTTTCTAGATGGCCATATAGTGGATCCAGGTGCTCTAAAAGAGACCCAAGACATAATTAATATATAAAACATCGTAAAGGATTCAGGTACTTGAAATTGGAGATTAAAATAATGAAAATAAGATATCTCAATAAGTTATGTCAATTCGAGAAAATGAGGAACCGAATAATAAAAATGGTCAACAATGGTTTTGCATGCAATATTATTATTGAAATAATGAAATAAAAGAAGGATCTTGAATAAATCTATTGAAAAATATAGATATGGAATAAATTGTTCAAAATAGAAAGACGCAACTCAAGTATAATTAAATTCGTGGAGTTTTTGGACCTGTAGTCCAAATATCTAAATGTATAAAGCCAGTAAGGGTGCAAATGAAGTAGTTTTGCAAAAACGAAATAAAAATAAGAAGTTTTTCACTAAGTCTTGGCATTGATTATGAAAAGATATAATATTCTTTTGTGGTTGATGCAATATATTATTTTAACAATTCATAAAATATTTAACTGGCGTCTAATGGTTGTTGTTACAAGCTTTTATGAACCACTATATAGTAAAGTTTATATTAAAATCCTTGAAGGATTTAGGATGCTAGAAGCATATTGAAATTCTCGGGAAATTGTTCATTGATATGAATTGAAATAATTTGAACATATGTGGTAAATAGTAGTTGAAGGAGAATTATAAAATGATCCAAAATACCTATTTGTTTTTTTATATAAGAATCATTATTAAAGTTTGCTATGATTATTATTGAAACTCCTGAAGAGATCAAAATATATTTCCCCAAAATTTTCCCTCACTCATAACTTTCAAAAGTGTAACACCCCTAACCCGTATCCGTTGCCGGAACAAGGTTTCGGGGCATTATTAGGATTTACATATCATTTAACAAAAATTTCAATTAAATACTTACTGATTCAATGCATCATATAAATAAACATATTACCATTCAATCAATAGCTTGGCACTTGTCTAAGTATCAAACAACAACATTGTTAGTATACTTGTACATATTTCATATAATTTCAACATTGATATACCTATTTTCTCGACATATCACACTTGAGCTTAATAATAGTCTCAACTTACATAATTTTCTTGTATCAACATATCAAAATATATGTACATGGCATGAAACATATTATTCTCTTACTGTTTCTTCATAAGCATGTATCATTCATTTCGTTATATCAATATTTCATGCACCATCATTTCAATATATCTTATGTATATTTATTTCGGTAATAGTTCATATTAAACTTAACATAAATTAAATTCCATGTACCTATACTTATTTCATTTATCTATCTTTTAGTTATTTCATATAACTATTTTGTACATATATTTTCATATAACCATTCATCATCTGATACATATTACCTAAATATCAATTGTTCAACAGATGTCATAGCGTCTCCCATCCATGGTCTTATTTATCTTCGACATGATGCCATAGTGTCTTTCAACTATGGTCTTACTCATTTTCTATCATGTTGCCATGGTATCTTTCAACCACGGTCTTATTCATTTCCCGTCATATTGCCATGGTATCTTTCAACCATGATCTTGTTCATTTCATGTTACATTGCCATGGTATCTTTCAACCATGGTCTTATTCATTTCCGTCATGTTGCCATGGTATCTTTCAACCATGGTCTTATTCTTTTCATGTCACATTGCCATGGTATCTTTCAACCATGGTCTTACACATTTCATGTAATGTTGCCATGGTATCTTTCAACCATGGTCTTACACATTTCATTTCAGAAACACACTCTCCCGAACCTCATCCTTACAGTGGGATTACCAGTCCGGGCTAAATCCCCTGTAATATAAACTCATAGAGTATTGTCCGGATTACCAGTCCAGGCTAAATCCCCTGCAACGACAATTACTCTAATGAGCTTGGATCTGAATTACTAGTCCAGGCTAAACTCAAACCCTAATTTAGATTGCCCGTCCGGGGTAAATCCATTTCCCACATATTCTTTAGGAGGGCTATATCAGAATAGGATCACCCGTCCTGGCTAGATCCTTTTTACCGTCAATTCCTTTTCAGAGATCCATCGAATTTTCCTTTCATTCAATCGTGATTTCTTCCCCTTTTTATCAAATATATCAATGTTTCATCAATTTTCATATAACGAACATTCAAGTTATTTACATCAATAACATACATTTCAAGCATTTAAGAATATAATTCAAGTTACACGAACTTACCTGGCGAAATTGCAGAAATATCAAGATTCAGGGGCATTTTGGTAAAGTTTTCATTTTCCTCGATTTTCACCCAATCTTAATCCAAATTAACAATTTCATTCAATTTATTAATTTAATCAATAAAACAAATCATTTCCTTCATTTTGGTCATTTTTTACATTTTAAAAAATTTCCCCTACAATTTTTCTTTTATTCAATTTAGTCCCTGAGTCTAAAACATACAAATTGTCCATTTTAAATATAAACCTATTAAAGGTGGCAACAAACAACAGTATGTATGTTACCCGGATGAAATACTTCTCTCAATTTTTCATCCCTTTTGCTTCTATTCGTTTGGTTGCAACTCCCAAGTCCTTGAATCTCAAACTTACTTCAAACTTTATCCGGAATTATTAATTTGTTGCTCTAGCTTCAGCAAGAGCTTCATATTTCATCCGGATAACTTGGTTCTGTTTTTCTTCTTGTGTGAAAAACCCAACAAATCCCTTGCTAGCTGAAAATTCATATATTTATTTTTATATTTATTTTCCTCCTCCTCCTCCTCTCTATTCCACATCCTTAATGTATATATCATTCTTATAAGTAACATTTATCTATGATTTCACTATTTACTTATAAATTTATTCAAAGCTGTCCATTCGTGTCACAGTCACTAAATTATTTTTATCTTGAGCTACAGAACTCCAAATTTGGATCCGCTAATTTTCCCTAAAACTAGACTCATATATCTTCTTACCATAAAATTTTCATAATTTTTTATTTATCCAATAAGTACAGTTTATTTTTTAATTCACCCCTGTTCTGCTGTCTGATAGTTCCAACCCTTCTTCACTAAAAATTAATGATCTCCTCATATAGGATTCAAATGATGTTATTGTTTATTTATATTGAAAATAAACTCATTCAGAATTCTAAGAATATAAATTTAAGCCCTTAATTATTTTTCCCCATTTTTTTATGATTTTCCAAAGTCAGAATAGGGGAACCTGAAACCATTCTAACCTTGTCTAACTAAATTTGTTATATCTCACAATTTAAAATTTCATTGCTTACACTGTTTCTTCTATGAAAAACTGGACTCAATAAAATTTTATTTAATATTTTATTCAACTTCTAATTCGATTCACACAATTTTTGGTGATTTTTCAAATTTAGACCACTGCAGCTGTCCCAAACTGTTTTAGTGCAAGATATTAATTACCATGTTATAACACCCTTATTTTCTTTCTCTACATTATTTCTCATCACTTTCTCTTATTTTCTCTTCATTAACATATCAAGAACATAGGACCATATGTAAGGAAACTCTACAATAACATCAGTCCCATGCTTTTTCAATAATATCAAACTTAAAAATATATTGAAATCATGATATTCTTACCTTGTTCTATTGATTTCAATCTTCATCTTAATTTTCTCTTTCCTTCAGCTTCCATTTCTTGAATCCAACTTGATATTCTAACTTCCCATAGTCTCCTTAACATTTTTCTCTCTTGGTAGCTATGGAAATTCTTTTGATTTTTGGGTGAAAATGGTGAATTTTTGGTAAAATGACCAAATTGTAAAGAAATTAAAACTTCTTTTCTTCTTCTTCTTCTCACGTTGGTTTTGCATGGGAAAGATGGATGAGAATTCCTCATCTTTTTTTCTTTATATACAAATAAAATAATAATAATAAAATATCTTATTAAAATATTAATAAAATAATATTTATCTAATTAAATAATTATAAAATATCAAAATATCTCTAGCATCATTATTGCCTTCTAAAATTCTCTCTCTTTCCAATTCACCATTTTGCCCTTTATGATCTTTTAAAATTTCATCCTTGAGTCATCATTTAAATTTGGTAAAATTACAATTTAGTCCCTCATAATTCTTTACCTATTCAATTTGGTCCTAATTCATCAATTTTCCTTGGTTTCTAGATTATTCCACACTTAAAATATTTTCACTATTAGTCCTTCAATTTTTTCATATTTACACTTTAATCCCTCAAATTTTGAGTATTTACTCTTGGGCCACAAAACTTTTCTCACTTTTACAATTTAGTCCTTTCCTAAATCAAGATTTTATAATTTACTTCTCAATGTTGTCATAACTCAAAATTTTCCATTTTGTCACTTTCTTTCGTTATTTTACTATATCAAAGATAATATCTTTCCATAGAATTTTTCGGGGTATTACAAAAAGAATGGTAATATAAATGCTTAGAAAATTCATTCAAATAGTCATTTGAAATACTAGTATTCAAGACTGAATATGTAGAATATGAGAAAGTATGTGATGTTTTCATGAGGGTGAGTAAATACGCATTGTACTCTTTTTACCTTAGTTGAGGTTTTGTCCCATTGGGATTTTCTAGTAAGGTTTTTAGTAAGGCAACATATTATGCGTATTATAGATATATGTACTATTTTTCCTTCACTAGGATTTTTTTCCTACAGGGTTTTTGTCTAAATAAGGTTTTAACGTGGCACATTATCTACCAATGGACATCCAAGGGGGAGTGTTATGAATATCTTATTAAGTGGATGTCCATCAAGATCAAGATAAGTTTTGATGTACTTTAAATTCTAATAGTCATTAGAAGTAGATCTCTACTTCATTTATACTTCTTATACCTATAAATAGAGACTTTAGGGAAGCTTTGAAATATCCCCATTGATCAATAAAATGCATTCTTTATTGCTTCCCATATTTTCTTTGTCCTTTACTCTTTGTCTATTTATTTTATAACACGGACCAAATTGAGTCTTGATTTTTAAATTATTAGGCTAAACCTATTGCATTATGAAAGTTGATAGGTTTACTATCGATCTAATAATTTCAAAGTCCTATTTTAGTCCATTTTTTTGAAAAGTATGTGATTATTTATTAATTAGCTACTATTTATTTATTATACTCTTCTATTCCATTCAAATTGTCAGAGATGATTTTTTATGGTTAAAATTTTCAAACTTTGATTTGAGATTATTTTTCTTTGATTTTTCATATTTCTGAGTTTTTTTTTTTTGGAGAGTGGGGAGAAAAGGAAGTCGACAGTAGCAAAGGAAAGCATGTTGCTATGAAGAAGAAAAGTGGGGAAAGGAGGAGGCCAATTGATTTGTTTATGAGTAACGAGGATGGAATAGATGAAGACCTTGTTGGAATTTCACAACCTTCAACTAGACAATTATCAGTATGAGTTCCCAATTTTAAGGGTGGGAACATGTTGAGTGTCATGGTCCGACATTTCATTTCAGGTTAAGGAATGAGTCGTCTATGACATGGAGCACGATGGTTATGCCAGATCAGTGGTGACTAGCTTTATTTATACCTATGTACATGTTCGAGGCATGGGTCCCTCTTCCCCTCCTCCCTTAGTAAAGGTGTTAAACACTTCAGGAGTTGCATTGGGGCAATTAGCAGGGACCTCCTAGTGAGCACTTGTGACGTATCTCATTGACTATTATTTGCAGGGTGAACAACCATTAGTGGATATGTTTAGGAAGAACTATGTCGTGCTCCTTACCTAGACACGTTCTTGACATTTTTGGGCCCTTAAAGTTGGAGAAAAGTTTTTTTAGGTCCCTTAAAAGTTGGTGAAAAATTAGGGGCTCTTAAAAGCTAAAAAAAAAAATATTTTGGACCCTTTTCAGCCTTAGGCCTTGGGCAGCCGCACCTCTAGACGACCCCCAGGGCTAGCCCGTCCCTACTAAAAAAAAGATTCCATAAGGGATTTTTGTTTTTTAAGGGTTATAATGCAATGTTGGATAACCCTAAAAGCAACATGTGTAACACCCTTAACCCGTATCCGTTGCCGAAATAGGGTTATGGAGCATTACTAGAGTTTACAAAATAATTTCATTTAATTCATATCTGAAACTAATCATGTTGTCCTTTGAATAAACCCTTGAGGCCCAATTTAAACATTAGAATCAAGTTGGGACTGAATCAGGAACTCAAAAAAATATTCAAAAAATTTCAAAATTTTTCTTTAATACAAGGGTCACATGCCCGTGTGAGTAAGCCGTGTGGCTCACACGGCAAGGGACATGCCCATGTCTCAAACCGTGTGGGCATTCGATGTGAGGCACACGGCAGTGTCTGAGCTTGTGTTCTTACTTGTGTAACTCCATAACTTGTGCCACACGGCCAGCCACACGTCCGTGTGCTAAGCCGTGTGATTAATTTAATTTTCAAAAATTAAGTGCAGGGTTCATAAGGCCAAGACACACACCCATGTTCTAGGCCGTGTATCACACACGGCTGGGACACATGCCCATGTCTCTGCTCATGTGCCCAATTCTGAGCATTCTGTTTCTTAATTTTAAGATACAGGGGACACACAGCCAAACCACATGCCCATATGTTAGACCATGTGTCACACACGGTCAAGACACATGCTCGTATGTCTACCCGTGTAGACAAAACAAGGCCATTTCTTAGCCTTATTTCTCACCCAAATTTAACCTTCAACCTACAATAACATTTGCATACATTTTCTGACCAACTCAAGCCATTAAATCAAGCAAACAACACTAATATGTATGACATAACATCAACTATATTTATATAGCCAACTTACCTTTTTACCAAGACAAATAATTTACCTTAATTTAATCTAATCATACCGTGCACACACATATATATATTAACATGATATAACTTTGTAGTAATATTCCAAGTTCAAACATCACTAACCATACCAATTGCTAAATTACAAGTATCCATATACAAACCATCATTTGCTCAAGTCAAACTATACATTTCATTATACCAAAATAAGTTTACTATTTATACAAAAACAATGCTAGTGGATAGTGTGATGATGCTCTGATGATCTCCAACCTTTCCAAGCTCTCGAGCATTATAAAACAGAGAAAATAAAACCTAGTAAGCAATTAATGCTTAGTAAGTTTGTATAACAGGAATTAAACTTACCAATCATATTTACTACAATAAGCATACAATAACATACTTTCCAACAAATTGGCAATTTGCCTAATCACATACACTCAAATAAGCAAGTTAGTTACATAATTCATATGTACATCAAATAAACATGATTGATCTCATCATGTTATACTCTTTTAGGTATTTTAGTAGTATTCGAGACATAACTCTTTTAATCTTATAATTTCTCATGTCAGAAGTTTTATCCGTTGAATTATTGAAATTTCGATGGATACTCAAGTAGTACACACAAGGTATACAAATCAGTGATCTATCAATTCATGTTCAGAGGTACCCATCAGGGCACTTAATCAGGGAACACACTCTCGAGCCACATATTAGGATGCTCAGATGAGTCATGTATCAGGACACTTATCTGGGCTAAATAGGAAACTCATTAGAGTTTTAATTAGGGAGCTCATAGAGCTTAGCAGATAACTCTGAAGAGTTAATATCAGGGAGCATCGGATAAGGTAACAGGGACTTCAAGTGAGCCATGTTAGAAAGCCCATAAGAGCTTATATCAAGACACTCACGAAGAGTTGCGTTTGTGTCTACAATATATGCTGGATCACAATCGATCGAATCATGTAACAGGACGCTCACAAAGAGCTGCGGTAGTACGCAACACATGCAGGATCACTACAGATCAGGATGATCACAGGAACTATATAACAAGACACTCAAGAAGGCTTTAACCGGATTGCTCGTCTGAGCTATATTCAGTCTGCAACATATGTTGGACCACATGTAATATGGAAAATCACATATATCCATCAAATTCCATTATTCAAACGAAACTTAATATTTTTCGGATATGTTTGAACATATGATTATTTCATTTATTTTTTTTAACGTTTATATAATTCATACAATCACATACTACATTCAATTCAAGTATATAAATAAACTCAATTCAGTTACACGAACTTACCTCGACACTTGTTTGAATATAAAAATCTACTAATCTAAAAATTTTTCTTTTCCTCGATCTAACTTCAAATTTGAGTTGTCCAGATCTATATAAATGAATTTAATCATCAATTTAATCCATTTCATACTAAATTGAATTCAATTTACACCCTAGTAAAAATTACCATTTTGCCCCTAAACTTTTCATAAATGACAATTTCATCCCTAGACTCGGAAAATAAAATTCATGTAATTTAATCCTTATTCCAAGCCTAATCAAATTTTATATATTACATTAACAGCCCATGAATTTCACAAAAATTAAAATTTTTCCATGGGTTTTACCATTTTTCAATTTAATCCCTAAATTCAAATTTCATTAAAATTCTCTTTTTAAAAGTTGTTTATCTTTCAACAACCTTTCATTTTCTGCCATAAATTTCAAAATTTTAGCATATTCATCCATGGTAAAATTTCTATACTTTGATATTTTTACAAATTAATCTCCAAAATAAATAGATTAGACTATCCCGATCTTAAAAATATAAAAATTACTAAAAATGGGACAAGAAAACATACCTAATTAAGCTTGATTAGTTTCCTTTCTCTCTCCTACGGTTTCCATAAAATTTGGGGATGAAGATGATGAAAATAAGATGATATTTTTCTATTTAATTAGTTATCATCTTTTGATTTTTCCCATTACTAATTTAGTCCTTAGCCTTTTCTAATTTTTCCATGGATGAATCATCAAAAATATCTACTAACTTTTCTTTAATAGTCTAATTACCATATAAGGATCTAAATTTTTGAATTCCATAGCTATTTAATCCTTCTAGCTACTAGAATTCAACTTTTGCATTTTATGCAATTTTGTTCTTTCCCTAATTTAACACATAATCGGTAAAATTCTTCTTATCAAAATTTTCATATAGCACTCCTATCTTAATGTAGATCATGCAATAATATTAAAATAAATTTTCTTTTCGACTCGAATTTGTGGTCCTGAAACCACTATTTTGATTTCACTAAAAATGGACTGTTACAACATGCATTTGGCGAGGGATAAATACATCTTGGTGCACCATCATTTTTCTAGGAACATTCCTTTTCCTATAAGATGGTTGCTTCCCTCCTGTTATCAATGCACGATGAACCATATTTACTCTCAAGATGTAACACCCCTATCCCGTATCCATCGCCGGAACAGGTAAAGGGGCATTACCGGACTTGAAACTCATATCAGAACAATAAAAAAAAATTGAATTTTTTTTTTAAAGAAATAAAGAACATTCCTTTAGATAAATACTAAAGATGACCAGGATACAATTTAAACTTCTATAAGTACACATTCAAAAGATGTCATTTTCGCATGGCTTATATACATTAACAAAATATTCTTCCGGCACTAGTCTATTCTACACATGCCATAAAATAACCCAAAACATAACAGATTACCAAGCGGTGGATAGTGATAGTGTAACAAGTTCTTGACGATTCCAGTCTCAGTAGCTTCCAAATGAGATCTATAAAACAGAGGAAACAAAGTAAACGGAGTAGGCATTACAATGCTTAGTAAGTTTTAAGCAGTGTCAATAGATAACAATCAAATTATAATATGGTTGTCCGTATTTTTTTTTATTTCACTCTTCCTTTGGGTATATCATCCCTTTACCGAATATGCACATCTCATCATATACAATAGGCAGATAAACTTTCACCTAAAAGTGAGCTCATGTAACATAGATATATTGTATAATTTCACATAACCTTTCACACTGATCCGATGCCACATAATCATAGGAATAGTCTTATAGATTGCTCACGTATGCGTTACATAACTACCTTATGATTTAGATCAAATCAAGCTCACATATAGACTCAGAGTACATACCTGTTTAACCTTTCGCATTGAATATATTTATAAGCAATTCTTATTGCGAAGTCTTATAGCTTTAAACTCTACTCGGATTATCGGCGAGACCTTTAGCTCAGATGAAATCTCCACACGAAGTTAGCAGGTCTTAACCCAGACTTAGTCACCACATATAGTCATCGGGTCTTAAATCCCAGATTTACATCACCGAGTTTCATGCATATTTATTCACATGTTACAGCATTCACATCGACTATCATATTTGTAATTCATTTGCCTCATCAAATATCTAATAAAACACACCTTCCACAATTTGTCATTTGGCCACAATATATATATACACTTTCACGTTCATCACATTGGCCATTCCGCCTTATCTCATATATACACATTCACATTCATCACATAAAATCCTGAATCAAAATATAAATTTTCATATATTCACATCACAATTATCCAATTATACTTCATATCCCACATATACTTTCATGTATACACTTTGTCTTGGCTGAATCTACATCTATCATTTTCCAATGAATAATTCAATTTCAAGCCATACTATCATTTCATATTCGAATACTTATAAACTTACAATTTCACAATTTTTAATATCAAAGATCCATCTAACACTCATATATCATTTTATAATGTCACAAATTAGAATTCACGTATGGGTTTAATCAATAGCTTATGATCAACTAAAACAAGTTTTATCAATGTTTACAACATAATCACAAATTCTCTACAAGTTGTTTTCCTGAGCAACAGCTGTTAAATTATTTATAACTGGAGCTACGAAACTCCAAATGATGTGCCGTTAATTTTCCATGAAAATAGACTCGTATATCTTCTATCCACAAAATTTTTAGAATTTTTGGTTTGGCTAATCAATACCAGATTTTTCTTAAAGTTTCCCCTATTTTACTGCTTGACTATTCTGACTACTCTTCACTAAGAACTGAATTTCTCATTGTACAGAATTCAAAATATGTTTTCGTTTATTTTGTTTGAAACTAGACTCATTAAGGAGCCTAAGCATATAAATCTTATCTTATAATCATTTTTGTACGATTTATAATGATTTTCCAAATACTAAACAGGGATTTTGAGCCATTCGACTGTCTCACACAACTTTAAAAAAATCTCATTATCGGCAATCCCTTTACTTACACGATTTCTTTTATACTGAAACTAGACGCATCAAGCTTTAATTACATAATCTATTCAGCCTTTAACTCAATTCCCACAATTTATGGTAATTTTTCCAAAACACGCCATCTTCTTCTGTCCCGAAAGCGATTTATACAAATTTACTCAGAAAGTTCTCATTCACATATTTAAAACATAATATCATATCCATCATTTAGAAAAGTTATCGACCTTAACATATATACTTAATTCATATTCATCCCATTTAAAAACTTAAAACTTACAAAGGAATCAAACTCAAATACTTAAGAACTTACCTCGGAAGTTGTCGAACGATTACAGATCGACTATTCGGTTAGGTAGCTTTTTCTCTTATCCGAATTAGACTCCCTAAGCTCTTGAGCTTGAATAAACAAATTTAATCTATTACAAACCAATTATACAAACTCATGGCCGAATACAACAAGAAGACTAACTAGATTCTACTAGCCACTCATTGCTCTATTATTAACCTTACTTAATTATAAACACATTCGGCAACTACCTCAACCTTATTTAATACAATTAACACCGAATTCCTCATGTAAAAAGTACCATTGCCGAATATCATTTAGTTCACAAGGTCCTAATTTCAAAAATTTGACAAGCTCATACCCATTTCCTACTAATTCCATCATTTTAACACAGGTACGGCAAAGCTAAATTCCATTCTTCCATTAGTTTGCATTTAACTAAATCATGCCTTAATGTTAAGCACATTCGACAATGGTGCAAACATCAATTAACAAACAAACATTATCAACCCATTTTTTTTTACACGTTTTCCCCAATTTAACATCCCCAAATTATCAAACTTTAACAAGTTTAAAACTCATCTAATGACCATTTATAAACTAAAGCATCAATCATTCAAATTCAACTCATCACAACATGGCCGAATACACATTTCTCCTACTTCCATTCTAAATAAAATTTTATCAAGCTTCCATCTTCATTTAACTATGTACCATTTAGAACTATCAATACTTTACACCCTTTAACAAATTATAATCAATTGCCAAATGCATCTTTGACAATTTAAACCACACAACTCAAATTCTTACAATTTAAGCTTGGAAATTTCTATTCATGTAAATTTTAGCAACCTGGAGTCCATTAAACACTCCAAAATTTCATTTGAACAACAATTGTTCAACCTTCTAGCATAATTTCAATCTGGACAGCAAGCATTATTTAACATTCAGACATCAAAGAACGAATTTAATCCTCATCAATTCAATCAATATCAAGTGTCCTAATTTGGACATTAGTAGTCTTAAATAAAACCACAACAAATCAAACTTGAAAATTTTCACGTTAATATCGTAAAGAATAATTTAAAGAACCAACAAGCTTACCAAGATTTTCCGCTTCTCCTACCTTCTACCGTCTCCATTTTTCTTTTGTTGCAGCCCTCTTCTTCTTCTTCGATGGATTACCGAGTTACTTGAAATTTCAGCTACCTAACTAGCTAAAATCATAGTTTTTTCCTGCATGCATGCGACACCAAGCCTTCTTCCAATCGGTTTTCCAGCAGAACAAATATGGAAGAAAACTAAAACTCCATTCCCCCTTTCTTTCCAAACGGTGAAGAAAAAAATCAAGAAAGTGGAAGATGAGACCAGTTTTTATGTTTTATTCATTTCATATTATAAAACCAATTATCATTATTTTACTAATATATAAAGCACAAAGATACAAATTTCCCTTCATCATTGCTGTCCACTAAAATAAAAGGGGTCTAATTGACATGCAAGCCCCACATTTTATCCATGTTAACAATTGGCCACTTTAAGAAAAAGACTTCTAAAATTTTCCTTTATACAATCAAATCCCAACTAAATAATTTAGCATCCAATTAACTAAATTAGACCACCCAACTTTCACAATAGGTAATTCACATAACAAAAACACTGAAATTAATATTTTACAAAATTTTTGACTAGGTTTTGTGGTCCCGAAACCACTTCCCGACTAGGGTCAATTTAGGACTGTCACAACTCTCCCTCCCTTTAGGGATTTTTGTCCCCGAAAATCTTACCGGCAAATAGGATAGGGTAACTTTCTCTCGTTGAGTTCTCTAGATCCCACCTAGTTTCCTCAACTCCGAACTTACGCTTCAGTGCTTTAACTAACGAAACTTTCTTAGTTTGATCATAATAAATCACAGAGATCCACAGAATTGACATTTACTCACTTACTTTTCATTTCGGTAATAACGTATATAGGTATAACACAATTTAACCCACTGGTCTGAATCTACTAGGTATAGGCTCAAACCCCACACACAGGTTCTAAGCCTACTTAACCCAAAGTCCGAATAAACTTGACAGCCATCAACTAATTTGGCTATTAGCCTAGTATACAATTCACCGGTCCCAAACCTACTAGGCACAAGGCCTGAATAACTCAAATATATATATATTCATTTGGTTCATGACAACACTCATTTAACATCTTAAATTTTTTTTTTATATATACATATAACTTAGATAATCTTTCACACACCCATTCATCAATAAAACACTATCAATAAGAATTTAATACTATCATTTATCTTCGGCTATTTCAAGTAACCACTGATACAGTAGCTGAAGGTTTTAAATTCTCAATTCAGCAACATATATAAGCTGATACAAGATTATGTTAACATCTTGCATCAATATTTAACTTAACTTATTTCCAAAGGAAAAATCAACTTCCACGTACCTGAACATTTATTTCATTTAGCACATTCTTTCATAGTTAACGCTACCCGTATACAGTCGAATAAGCATAAAGCCTAATATAATATATTGGCATGAGATTTATTCTAGCACATAACTCATATATCCAAAATTATCACCATTCATCAAAATTTCTTTCCAACTTTCAAATGTCGAAACTTAATCGAAATAATTTCTTGAACATGATTAACAAAATAGTGTTTATTCACAATAGCACATATAACTGCATATACCGAGAATCTTATTTTTATAATGTATATATATATCACATACCTTGTCAATTTAATGTCTCGAACTTATTTCATTACCAATTTAGCACAATGTTGTATAATCTCCGACTCTAATTAGTTCACCAGTGTTTAGTCCGTTTAACGAATTTTCTCTTTAAGTCTTACTTACTATTACAAATCAATGCCATCGTCTCACACGAGGTCATACATGAAACACACTTCGCATACACAGTGCCCACTGACCGATTTCGCACACATAGTGCTCGATTAAAGAACTCGCACACATAGTGCCTCAATTACCGATCTCGCACACATAGTGCTCGATTGAAGAACTCGCACACATAGTGCCTCAACTACTGATCTGGCACACATAGTGCTTGGTTGAAGAGCTTGCACACACAGTGCCTCATAATTCCAGCACGAATGCCTTCGAGGTTTAGCCCGGATATATCA
Organism: Gossypium arboreum; assembly: GCF_025698485.1. Lineage (NCBI taxonomy): Eukaryota > Viridiplantae > Streptophyta > Magnoliopsida > Malvales > Malvaceae > Gossypium > Gossypium arboreum. The sequence goes on from NC_069075.1 coordinate 128,290,457, forward strand.
CTAGCACGAATGCTCTTCGGGACTTAGCCCCGATATAACACCAGCACGAATGCTCTTCGGGACTTAGCTCGGATATAACACCAACACGAATGCTCTTCGGGACTTAGCCCGGATATATAACTCTCAATTCTCATGTACATATACATATATAACAATACACATTAGTATATCATTTACATTACTTGAATACAAACACAACATGCTTATCGACCATTCAACTTCTAGTTCCATAGCCACATACAAAGATCACATTTATAGTCATAACACTCTTTCAAAATTGCATCACTTATACCCTTATAATTCAATCCAAATCAAAATTCAAATACGAGTACATGATACGTACCTGATCAACTTAATAATTTAGGCATATCCAAGTGAAGTTATATCGCAAATTCTCATAGTCAGAAGCTTGCTACAGCTCGATCGGGATCAAGATTCATTACAATACAACAAACACATTTTAATAGTCAAAAATCATCACACTATCATTTTATCACTTTATGGCATGTATAAATAGACTCACGCGAGCTACGTTAGTCCTAGAATCGACTAAACTGTGGCTCTGATACCAATAAAATGTAACACCCCTATCCCGTATCCGTCGCCGGAATAGGTAAAGGGGCATTACCGGACTTGAAACTCATATCAGAATAGTAAAAAAAAATTTGAATTTTTTTTTAAAGAAATAAAGAACATTCCTTTAGATAAATACTAAAGATGACCAGGATACAATTTAAACTTCTATAAGTACACATTCAAAAGATGCCATTTTCGCATGGCTTATATACATTAACCAAAATATTCTTACGCCACTAGTCTATTCTACACATGCCATAAAATAACCCAAAACATAACAAGATACCAAGCAGTGGATAGTAATAGTGTAACAAGTTGCTGACGATTCCCGAGTCTGTAGCTTCCAAATGAGATCTATAAAACAGAGGAAACAAAGTAAACGGAGTAAGCATTACAATGCTTAGTAAGTTTTAAGCAGTGTCAACAGATAACAATCAAATTATAATATGGTCGTTCAGTATTTTTTTATTTCACTCTTCCTTTGGGTATATCATCCCTTTACCGAATATGCACATCTCATCATATACAATAGGCAGATAAACTTTCACCTAAAAGTGAGCTCATGTAACATAGATATATTGTATAATTTCACATAACCTTTCACACTGATCCGATGCCACATAATCATAGGAATAGTCTCATAGATTGCTCACGTATGCGTCACATAACTACCTTATGATTTAGATCAAATCAAGCTCACATATAGACTTAGAGTACATACCTGTTTAACCTTTCGCATTGAATATATTTATAAGCAATTCTTATTGCAAAGTCTTATAGCTTTAAACTCTACTCGGATTATCGGCGAGACCTTTAGCTCAGATGAAATCTCCACACGAAGTCAGCAAGTCTTAACCCGGATATAGTCACCACATATAGTCATCGGGTCTTAAATCCCGGATTTACATCACCGAGTTTCATGCATATTTATTCACATGTTACAGCATTCACATCGACTATCATATTTTTAATTCATTTGCCTCATCAAATATCTAATAAAACACACCTTCCACAATTTGTCATTTGGCCACAATATATATATACACTTTCACGTTCATCACATTGCCCATTCCGCCTTATCTCATATATACACATTCACATTCATCACATAAAATCCTGAATCAAAATATAAATTTTCATATATTCACATCACAATTATCCAATTATACTTCATATCCCACATATACTTTCATGTATACACTTTGTCTTGGTTGAATCTACATCTATCATTTTCCAATGAATAATTCAATTTCAAGCCATACTATCATTTCAATTCGAATACTTATAAACTTACAATTTCACAATTTTTAATATCAAAGATCCATCTAACACTCATATATCATTTTATAATGTCACAAATTAGAATTCACGTATGGGTTTAATCAATAGCTTATGAGCAACTAAAACAAGTTTTATCAATGTTTACAACATAATCACAAATTCTCTACAAGCTGTTTTCCTGAGCAACAATTGTTAAATTATTTGTAACTGGAGCTACGAAACTCCAAATGATGTGCCGTTAATTTTCCATGAAAATAGACTCGTATATCTTCTATCCACAAAATTTTTAGAATTTTTGGTTTGGCTAATCAATACCAGATTTTTCTTAAAGTTTCCTGTAACAGCCCTAAATTGACCCTAGTCAGAAAGTGGTTTCGGGACCACGAAACCGAGTCTTATAAATAATTAAAAGTTATATTCTGTGTTTATGATGTGAGTAAATGCATGTGTGAAAGTTTCATGCATTAATTTGATCATTTTTATGTGAATTTATTTAAAATGGACTTATATGAAACATTGTTGGAAAGTGAGAGGTTAATCTTACAATGGCCTAATAGTACATGCATTGAAAAGAGTGGTTTTGCATGTTAATTTACCCATGATAAACATAGTGGCCGACCAAGGAAAGATAATGCTCCACTAATTCAAAATTAAAATAATTTTGTATTAACAAATGATTTAATAATTGTAATAAAAGAAATTAAATAAAAGAGAAGAAAGAGGAGGATGTTCATCTTCTTCTCATACCTCTCTCAAGCCGAAAAAAAGATGAAAAAGAAGGGAAAACTTACCTAGAGCAATTCGGCATTCATCTTTAGCTATTAGGAGGTAAGCTTTGAATTTGTTGATTTGGCTTTATAATATGCTAAGTTAAATTGTGGATGCACTCTTGGTGATGTCAAGAAAGTTGAAATTTCTTATGGTGATTTGAGCAATATGCTGAATGATTAAGTGTTGGAATTAGGGGTTATTTTCATGTTGTATGGAACAATGGGGGAATGACTAGAATGGGGTAAAGATTTTTGGATGAGTGGCTTAGAGGCACCTTGTACATTCGGTCAAAGATTGAGTCTATTTAGAATGTTAATTTCTTCCTCTATGATTATTTTCCTTGCATGTTAAATGGTTCTTGATAAGGCCAAATGAGTTATGAAAGTTTTTATAAATGTATGAAGTTCAAGGTACAAAAATAAAAAAATTTTAGTCTTGATGCTATGAAAAATTCGGTTGAAATATGGAGAATGAGAGCTGTCATTTAGGTTAAGACTAAAGGAATGATCAATAGGCATTAAAAGGTTAAATGTGTGAATTTAAGGTATAAGAACCTATAGGTAATTACATGGGTAATGTTAAAAATTAATGTGGTATATTCGGCCATGTAGAGTATATCCTATAAATATTATATTTAATTCCCTATAATCGGCTAAATGAGTGATAATGGTTTATAATGTTGAATTGAATTATGATTATGTACATTAGAATTAGATATAACAAAAAAAAAACTATGTGAATTTGGATGCAATATTACATTCGGCCTAGAGGCATTAGATGAACATTTATGGAAATCTCAAAGTCTTGAATAATGGTGATTGTAAGATGATGTAAAAATCATTGAATTATATGTATAAGTAGTTAGCAAAGTGATTAAACTACCAAATTTAATTATTAAATGAGTTCTAAGCTTGCTGAATTTTGAGATGTGATTGGGAGTAAATTTGACGTGAGCATATTTTGTTAATGATATATTGATAAATGTTGAGTTATGATACCATGATATTAACTTAATTATCAAATTGCCGAATGCGTTTATAATTAAGTAAGGTTAATAATAGAGCAATGAGTGGCTAGTAGAATCTAGTAGTCTTCTTGTTATATTCGGCCATGAGTTTGTATAATTGGTTTGTAATAGATTAAATTTGTTTATCCAAGCTCAAGAGCTTAGGAGTCTAATTCGGAAAAGAAAAAGCTACCTAACCTAATAGTCGATCAGAATCGTCAAAGAACTTCCGAGGTAAGTTCTTAAGTATTTGAGTTTGATTCCTTTGTAAGTTTTAAGTGATTAAATGTTGAGTAAATTCAATCATAATCGGACATAATGAGTTGATTTAATAAGATACGATGTGGCCATGATATGTTTTAAACTCAAATGGTAAGTTCATAAGTGTTTGGACTTGAAATTTAAGAGCAAATTGTAATAATTTGCTTAGGACAAAGAAGAAGAATGTGGTTTTAGAAAATCACCATAAATTGTTGGTGTGGAATTATAGGCTGAATAAAATATGTAATCAAATTTTAATTAGTCTAGTTTCTTGTAAAAGAGACCGTGTGAGCAAAGAAATTTCCTATAAAGAGATATTTAAAGTTGTGTGAGATGATGTCGGAATGACTCAAATCCCCTGCTCGCTTTTTAGGAAATCATTATAATTTGTACAAAAATGATTATAAGATAAAATTTATATGCTTAGACTCCTTAATGAGTCTAGTTTCAAATGAAATCAAATAGAACACATTTTGAATTCTGTACAACGATAAATTTTGAATGTGAACATGCAAATATGTGATAAGGTCGAATGGCCAATGTGATGAATGTGAACATGCAAATATGTGATAAGGCCGAATGGCCAATGTGATGAACGTGGAAGTGTATATATGTGGCGAAGCCGAATGGCTAATGCGAAATGTGTATGAGATGGATATGAGGTAAATGAATTACAAATATGATAGTCGATGTGAATGTTGTAACACGTGAATAAATATGCATGAAACTCTATGATGTAAACCTGGGATTAAAGACCAGATGACCATATGTGGTGACTATGTCTGGGTTAAGGCCCGCTGACTTCGTGTGGAGATTTCATCTGAACTAAAGGTCTCGCCGATAATCCGAGTAGAGGTTAAAGCTATAAGACTTCGCAATAAGAATTGCTTATAAATATATATTCAATGCGAAAGGTTAAACAGGTATGTACTCCAAGTTTATATGTGAGCTTGATTTGAACTAAATCATAAGGTAGTTATGTGATGCATATGTGAGCAATCTATGAGACTATTCCTATGATTATGTGACATCGGATCAGTGTGAGGGGTTATGTGAAATTATACAATATATCTATGTCACATGAGCTCACTTTTATGTGAAAGTTATCTGCCTATTATATATGATGAGATGTGCATATTCGGTAAAGGGATGGTATGCCCGAAAGAAGAGTGAAATAAAAATACGAACAACTATGTTATAATTTGATTGTTATCTGTTGACACTGCTTAAAACTTACTAAGCATTGTAATGCTTATCTGCTTACTTTGTTTCCTCTGTTTTATAGATCTCATTTGGAAGCTATGTGCTCGGGATCGTCAAAGAACTAGTCACACTATCACTATCCACCGCTTGTTACTATTATGTTTTGAGTTATTTTATGGCATGTAAAGAATAGACCAAAGGGTCAAGAATATTTTGGTTAATGTATATAAGCCATGCGAAAATGGCATCTTTTGAATGTGTACTTATAGAAGTTCAAATTGTATCCCCGATCGTCTTTAGTATTTATCTAAAGGAATGTTCAAAAAAATTCAAAATTTTTACTGCTCGATATGAGTTTCAAGTCCGTAATGCCCTTTACCTATTCCTACGATGGATACGGGATAGGGTGTTACATTTTATTGGTATCAGAGCTACGGTTTAGTCGATTCTAGGACTAACGTAGCACGTGTGAGTCTATTTATACATGCCATAGTGTGATTAAATGATAGTGTGATGATTTTTTACTATTAAAATGTGTTTGTGGTGTTGTAATGAATCTTGATCCCGATCGAGCTGTAGCAAGCTTCTGATTATGAGAATTTGCGATATAACTTCACTTGGATATGCTTAAATTATTAAGTTGATTAGGTACGTATCATGTACTCATATTTGAATTTTGATTTGGATTGAATTATAAGGGTATAAGTGATGCAATTTTTAAAGAGTGTTACGACTATAAATGTGATCATTGTATGTGGCTATGGAACTGAAAGTTGAATGGTCGATAAGCATGTTGTGTTTGTATTCAAGTAATATAAATGATATACTAATGTGTATTGTTATATATGTATATGTACATGAGAATTGAGAGTTATATATACTCCGGGCTAAGTCCCGAAGAGCATTCGTGCTAGTGATATATTCGGGCTAAGTCCCGAAGAGCATTCGTGCTAGTGATATATCCGGGCTAAGTCCCGAAGAACATTCGTGCTAGTGATATATTCGGGCTAAGTCCCGAAGAGCATTCGTGCTAGTGATATATCCGGGCTAAGTCCCGAAGATCATTCGTGCTAGTGATATATTCGGCTAAGTCCCAAGAGCATTCGTGCTAGTGATATATCCGGCTAAGTCCCAAGAGCATTCGTGCTAGTGATATATCCTGCTAAGTCCCAAAGAGCATTCGTGCTAGTGATATATCCGGCTAAGTCCCAAGAGCATTCGTGCTAGTGATATATTCGCTAAGTCCCGAAGAGCATTCGTGCTAGTGATATATCCTGCTAAGTCCCAAGAGCATTCGTCTTTGGTGATATATTCGGGCTAAGTCCCAAGAGCATTCGTCTTTGGTAATATATCCGGCTAAACCTCAAGGCATTCGTGTTGGAATTATAATGCACTATGTGTGCGAGTTCTTTAATCGAGCACTATGTGTGAAATAAATCACCAAGGCACTGTGTATGCGAAGTGTGTTTCATGTATGACCTCGTGTGAGACGCTGGCATTGATTTGTAATAGTAAGTAAGACTTAAAGAGAAAATTTGTTAAACGGACTAAACACTGGTGAACTAATTAGAGTCGGAGATTATACAACATTGTGCTAAATTGGTAATGAAATAAGTTCGAGACATTAAATTGACAAGGTATGTGATATATATATGCATTATAAATATGAGATTCTCGGTATATGCAGTTATATGTGCTATTGTGAATAAACACTATTTTGTTAATCATGTTCAAGAAATTATTTCGATTAAGTTTCAACATTTGAAAGTTGGTAAGAATTTCTGATGAATGGTGATAATTTTGGATATATGAGTTATGTGCTAAAATAAATCCCATGCCGGTATACTATATGAGGCTTTATGCCTAATCGATTGTATACGGGTATCGTTAACGGTGATTGAATGTGCTAAATGAATTCAATGTTCAGGTATGTGGAAGTTGATTTTCCGTTGGAAATAGATTAAGTTGAATAGTGAGATATGATGGAGTTAAAGGATAATTATTGGGATGTTTGAGTATGTGTGTACTTTCGGTCAGGTTACAGCTTATATATGAATGAAAATGTGGGTTACAAATATGTGGGTTGATGATATGAATTATACATGTTAATATGTGCTTAATATGTGTTTGAAATGCATTTGGGAATTAAATTAAGTGATTATTGCTTATGAAATCAAGAAAATGAGATATATGTGCATACTTGTAGAAATGTTTATGTACTTGTTTTAAGATAAGAAAATGATTTTATAGATCGATGCGAAATCAGTAATGAATTACAATTGCTATCGATGAGCTAATATTTATATGGATATAATTCAATAAGAGGACGTTATCCTAAACTATGCATCGGTAGAAATTTTCCGGGACGAAAATCCCTAAAGGGGGGAGAGTTGTAACAGCCCTAAATTGACCCTAGTCGGAAAGTGGTTTCGGGACCACGAAACCGAGTCTTATAAATAATTAAAAGTTATTTCTGTGTTTATGATGTGAGTAAATGCATGTGTGAAAGTTTCATGCATTAATTTGATCATTTTTATGTGAATTTATTTAAAATGGACTTATATGAAACATTGTTGGAAAGTGAGAGGTTAATCTTACAATGGCCTAATAGTACATGCATTGAAAAGAGTGGTTTTGCATGTCAATTTACCCATGATAAACATAGTGGCTGGCCAAGGAAAGATAATGCTCCACTAATTCAAAATTAAAATAATTTTGTATTAACAAATGATTTAATAATTGTAATAAAAGGAATTAAATAAATGAGAAGAAAGAGGAGGGTGTTCATCTTCTTCTCATACCTCTCTCAATGTGACAGCCCTAAAGTGACCCTAGTCGGAAAGCGGTTTCGGGACCGCTAAACCGAGTCACCAAATTATTTGAACATGATATTTATTGTCTAAAATATGTGTTTATGAATGTGTGAAAGTTTTAGGCTTCGATTTAGTAAATTGCATGCGAATTTAGTCAAAAGGACTTATGTGTGACATTTTGAAATGTGATAGGCTAATCTACAAGGATCTAATAGTGCATGTAATCAAAAGGAGGACTTGCATGTCAATTTTCCCCTAATATGTAGTGGCCGCCATGAGCATGGGTGGACAAGATGTTATAGCTAAAAAAACATGTCATAGACATGTTGCCTTAATGCATTATGTAATGAAAAATAAAATAATGAGCATGGTAATTAAATAATGAAAGGAGGAGTGATGAAAAAAAAAAAGAAATGGTCTCATCCATGCCCCCATTGCCGTGAGTTGAAGGAAAGAAAAAAAAAAGTGTTCATCCTTTGGTTCATCCTTGGCGAAAATTTTAAGGAGGAAGGAAGGAGAAAGGTTGAAGAGGTTCGACCATGCATGTAACTAGGCTAAGGTATGTTTGATGATGTTCCATGAGATGCATGCATGTTTTAGTTGTTAGCTTGAGTTCTACCTAGCCCATGGTCTAAATCTTGCTATGTGATGGAAATGACACTCGGCCATGGATGCATCATTCTTGCTTGGTGTTGATGTTGTGTTGGTGAGATATCAAATTATTTTGTGACCCAAGTTGAGATTTGAATTTTGGAATGAGTAAGGTTTTCGGCTATGGTAAATATAAGGGTGATGGATGTTGTGTCATGCTAAATCTAGATGAACAATGTTAGTGCTTATATCTCAATATTCATGAGTTTCTTTCTTAGTTTTACTTCAAACCCATGAAGTATTTTGAAATGGTGTCTTGATGCATTCGGCCATGGTAGAAAGTAGATGTGAAATGGTAGTAAGATGAAATGCAAAATGTTAGTATTTGATTAATAGTGTATATATGTGTATTAGCCAAGTTTTGAACTTGAAACAAAATGGTGTTTAGTCAATACAAGTGACCATACTTGTAGAACGTATTAAGTGTTGCAATCGGCCTTAGCATAGATGTGTATGTTTGGCCACATGAATGAGTACATGAGTTAATGTGTATGTTCGGCCATAGGTAAGCATATTGATGGCTTTATTTTGACTTAGAAAATTCGGCTAAGGGGAATATTAGCTAATATGTTAAATTCGATTCGTGATTTCGTACATATGGGACTTTAATGTCTAATGTATATATGGGCTAAGTACCTTGAACTTCTCTTTTGATGTTTGAATGAATTGTATTAAATTGCTTAAGGTGATTAAAAATGCATATGACCATTGTGTATTTGAGCTAGAAGGTGGCTATATGACCTATTAAATTTCTTGTCATATTCGACCATAAGCTAGCATAATGAGACTTTAATAAGTTAAACTTGTGTGAACTAGCTCAAGAGCCTAGAGGAACAAAGTTGGATAAAGGGAAGGAAAAGTGATTGAATAGTCGTTGAAGCCGCTCGACAACATCCGAGGTAAGTTTTCGAGTAATGGAACTTAGATTATGATTTGATTAGATCATGTTTTAAGCAAATCAAAATCATGCTCTTTGTGTGTGGCTATTGAGCCGAAATTGCAATAGTGATAAGTGTCTTGTGTTTGAGTTTTGCTAATGAAAATGAAATACGAATGTGTCATGATTTATTGATAAATGTGCATGGTTATTCGAATGATGTCCGGGCTAAGTCCCGAAGGCTTTGTGCTAAGTGACTATATCCGGACTAAGATCCGAAGGCATTTGTGCGAGTTACTAAATCCGGACTAAAATCCGAAGGCATTTGTGCGAGTTACTAAATCCGGGCTATGTCCCGAAGGCATTTGAACGAGTAGCTATATCCGGTTAAATTCTGAAGGTACGTGATTCGGGAATGAATGATCTTGCTGTAAAAATTTCAGTTAATACGCTTGTAAAATCCCAACAATGAGGTATGTTTCGTATGTGCTTTGAATTAGTTGAGCCCTTACAAATAAGTATTCGTCAGTTGATAAATGAGCTACCGGCCTTTGGCTAAGTTGATCTTTGTGTATGAATATAAGGGTTGGTAATGTGAAGTAAGTATGATATTGAGAATTTGTGCATATGAAATTATCTGTTTAGCTACATGAATGCTATACTTTGGTTGTGTCTAAATTCATGACTCAAACTTACTAAGCATTAAATGCTTACTCCGTTTCTTTGATTCTCTGTTTTATAGATTTTGGTTTGTCAGCTATCGAGCTCGGGATTGTTGAAGTCGAAGTCGCCCACACTATCAAAGCCCCCTTTTGGTACACTTTTGGTTGAACTTTGAAATGGCATGTATAGGACTACCCTTTTGTTGTGGGTCATGGACCCCTTTGGATTTGTAAAACTTTGGATAGCCATGCGAAAATAGCTTATATATGTTTTGAGCATAATGTTATAGTCATCTTGAATGAATATGTTCATTAAGAGGCATGGAAATGTTTGGCAACGATTAGCCATTAGAATGGTTCATCATGATCATATTTTATGCTATATATATGCTAAAAGGGCTAGTTGAATCATGGAAACTATGTAATCGGTAAAGTCTACCTTAAAAATAGATGTTGATAGCAGCAGTGACGTGAATGTGAAAAATCACTAAAAATAGTAGGAATGGAATTAAATAGTGAATAAATTATGTAATCGAACCTTGATGAATTTATTTTCATAGGAAAGTAACAAAATGATCATATGAACAGTATATTATGAGATATTTAAGTTTTCGCGAAACAGGGCCAGAACGGTTTCTGGATTCCCTGTTCCGACTTTGGAAATTCATTATAAATTAACTAGAGACACTTAGAAGTCATGCCATATATGTATAGATTCCTTTTTGAGTCTAGTTTCTATAGAAACAAACGACATCAGTATTGAATCCCTGTACAGGGAGATATCTAAGTCATAATGCATGAAGGTCAGTGTAGTCGCACCCTGTAACAGGGGAGACTTTAACTAATAAACTGTACTAATTGGCCTGACCAAAAATTCTAGAAAAAATATGGAGATGAACATATGAGTCTAGTTTCAGGGAAAAATTACGAAACTGATTTTCGAGTTTTGGAACTCAAGATATGATTTTTAAGGTGACAGTGACGCAGTTAGCCAACTGCCTGGAAAATTTTTAAAATGGACTGTGAAAGCAAGTGATTTAAGTCTGCAAACCCCTCGTGTCCGACTCCGAAAACGGTCTCGGGTACGGGGTGTTACACTCAAGCCGAAAAAAAGATGAAATAGAAGGGAAAACTTACCTAGAGCAATTCGGCATTCATCTTTAGCTATTAGGAGGTAAGCTTTGAATTTGTTGATTTGGCTTTATAATATGCTAAGTTAAATTGTGGATGCACTCTTGGTAATGTCAAGAAAGTTGAAATTTCTTATGGTGATTTGAGCAATATGCCGAATGATTAAGTGTTGGAATTAGGGGTTATTTTCATGTTGTATGGAACAATGGGGGAATGACTAGAATGGGGTAAAGATTTTTGGATGAGTGGCTTAGAGGCACCTTGTACATTCGGTCAAAGATTGAGTCTATTTAGAATGTTAATTTCTTCCTCTATGATTATTTTCCTTGCATGTTAAATGGTTCTTGATAAGGCCAAATGAGTTATGAAAGTTTTTATAAATGTATGAAGTTCAAGGTGCAAAAATAAAAAAATTTTAGTCTTGATGCTATGAAAAATTCGGTTGAAATATGGAGAATGAGAGCTGTCATTTAGGTTAAGACCAAAGGAATGATCAATAGGCATTAAAAGGTTAAATGGGTGAATTTAAGGTATAAGAACCTATAGGTAATTACATGGGTAATGTTAAAAATTAATGTGGTATATTCGGCCATGTAGAGTATATCCTAGAGATATTATATTTAATTCCCTATAATCGGCTAAATGAGTGATAATGGTTTATAATGTTGAATTGAATTATGATTATGTACATTAGAATTAGATATAACAAAAAAAAAAACTATGTGAATTTGGATGCAATATTACATTCGGCCTAGAGGCATTAGATGAACATTTGTGGAAATCTCAAAGTCTTGAATAATGGTGATTGTAAGATGATGTAAAAATCATTGAATTATATGTATAAGTAGTTAGCAAAGTGATTAAACTACCAAATTTAATTATTAAATGAGTTCTAAGCTTGCTGAATTTTGAGATGTGATTGGGAGTAAATTTGGCGTGAGCATATTTTGTTAATGATATATTGATAAATGTTGAGTTATGATACCATGATATTAACTTAATTATCAAATTGCCGAATGCGTTTATAATTAAGTAAGGTTAATAATAGAGCAATGAGTGGCTAGTAGAATCTAGTAGTCTTCTTGTTATATTCAGCCATGAGTTTGTATAATTGGTTTGTAATAGATTAAATTTGTTTATCCAAGCTCAAGAGCTTAGGGAGTCTAATTCGGAAAAGAGAAAAAGCTACCTAACCGAATAGTCGATTCAGAATCGTTCAAAGAACTTCCGAGGTAAGTTCTTAAGTATTTGAGTTTGATTCCTTTGTAAGTTTTAAGTGATTAAATGTTGAGTAAATTCAATCATAATAGGACATAATGAGTTGATTTAATAAGATACGATGTGGCCATGATATGTTTTAAACTCAAATGGTAAGTTCATAAGTGTTTGGACTTGGAAATTTAAGAGCAAATTGTAATAATTTGCTTAGGACAGCAGTAGTAACGTGGTTTTAGAAAATCACCATAAATTGTTGGTGTGGAATTATAGGCTGAATAAAATATGTAATCAAATTTTAATTAGTCTAGTTTCTTGTAAAAGAGACCGTGTGAGCAAAGAAATTTCCTATAAAGAGATATTTAAAGTTGTGTGAGACAGTGTCGGAATGACTCCGAAATCCCCTGTTCTGTTTTTAGGAAATCATTATAATTTGTACAAAAATGGTTATAAGATAAAATTTATATGCTTAGACTCCTTAATGAGTCTAGTTTCAAATGAAATCAAATAGAACACATTTTGAACTCTGTACAATGAGAAATTTGATTCGTAGTGAAGAGTGGTTAGATTAGTCAAACAGTGAAACAGGGGAAAACTTTAAGAAAAATCTGGTATTGATTGGCCAAACCAAAAATTCTAAAAATTTTTTGGATAAAGGATATACGAGTCTATTTTCATGGAAAATTAACAGCACATAATTTGGAATTTCGTAGCCCCAGTTACAAATAATTTAACGACTGTTGCTCAGGAAAAACAGCTTGTAGAGAATTTGTGGTTATGTTGTGAACACGGATAAAACTTGTTTTAGCTGCTCATAAGCTATTGATTAAACCCATACGTGAATTCTAAATTGTGATATTGTAAAATGATATATGAGTGTTAGATGGATCTTTGATATTAAAATTTGTGAAATTGTAAGTTTATAAGTATTCGAATATGAAACGATATTATGGCATGAAATTGACTTTTTCATTGGAAAATGATAGATGTAGATTCATCCAAGACAAAGTGTATACGTGAAAGTATATGTGGTATGTGAAGTATATTTGGATAATTGTGATGTGAATACATGAAAATTTATATTTTGATTTAGGATTCTATGTGATGAATGTGAACATGCAAATATGTGATAAGGCCGAATGGCCAATGTGATGAATGTGAACATGCAAATATGTGATAAGGCCGAATGGCCAATGTGATGAACGTGGAAGTGTATATATGTGGCGAAGCCGAATGGCTAATGCGAAATGTGTATGAGATGGATATGAGGTAAATGAATTACAAATATGATAGTCGATGTGAATGTTGTAACATGTGAATAAATATGCATGAAACTCTATGATGTAAACCTGGGATTAAAGACCAGATGACCATATGTGGTGACTATGTCTGGGTTAAGACCCGCTGACTTCGTGTGGAGATTTCATCTGAACTAAAGGTCTCGCTGATAATCCGAGTAGAGGTTAAAGCTATAAGACTTCGCAATAAGAATTGCTTATAAATATATATTCAATGCGAAAGGTTAAACAGGTATGTACTCCAAGTTTATATGTGAGCTTGATTTGAACTAAATCATAAGGTAGTTATGTGATGCATACGTGAGCAATCTATGAGACTATTCCTATGATTATGTGACATCGGATCAGTGTGAGGGGTTATGTGAAATTATACAATATATCTATGTCACATGAGCTCACTTTTATGTGAAAGTTATCTGCCTATTATATATGATGAGATGTGCATATTCGGTAAAGGGATGGTATGCCCGAAGGAAGAGTGAAATAAAAATACGAACAACTATGTTATAATTTGATTGTTATCTGTTGACACTGCTTAAAACTTACTAAGCATTGTAATGCTTACTCCGTTTACTTTGTTTCCTATGTTTTATAGATCTCATTCGGAAGCTACAGGCTCGGGGATCGTCAGCAACTAGTCACACTATCACTATCCACTGCTTGTTACTGTTATGTTTTGAGTTATTTTATGGCATGTAAAGAATAGACCAGTGGCCGAAGAATATTTTGGTTAATGTATATAAGCCATGCGAAAATGGCATCTTTTGAATGTGTACTTATAGAAGTTCAAATTGTATCCCTGACTGTCTTTAGTATTTATCTAAAGGAATGTTCAAAAAAAAAATTCAAAATTTTTACTGTTCTGATATGAGTTTCAAGTCCGATAATGCCCCTTTACCTATTCCGGCGACGGATACGGGATAGGGGTGTTACATTTCCCCTATTTTACTACTTGACTATTCTGACTACTCTTCACTAAGAACTGAATTTCTCATTGTACAGAATTCAAAATATGTTTTCGTTTATTTTGTTTGAAACTAAACTCATTAAGGAGTCTAGGCATATAAATCTTATCTTATAATCATTTTTGTACGATTTATAATGATTTTCCAAATCTTGAGCAGGGATTTTGAGCCATTCGACTGTCTCACACAACTTTAAAAAATCTCATTATCGGCAACCCCTTTACTTACACGATTTCTTTTATACTGAAACTAGACGCATCAAGCTTTAATTACATAATCTATTCAGCCTTTAACTCAATTCCCACAATTTATGGTAATTCTTCCAAAACACGCCATCGTCTTTGTCCGAGCAGATTTATACAAATTTACTCAGAAAGTTCTCATTCACATATTTAAAACATAATATCATATATGCCATCATTTAGAAAAGTTATCGACCTTAACGTATATACTTAATTCATATGCATCCCATTTAAAAACTTAAAACTTACAAAGGAATCAAACTCAAATACTTAAGAACTTACCTCGGAAGTTGTCGAACGATTCTGATCGACTATTCAGTTAGGTAGCTTTTTCTCTTATCCGAATTAGACTCCTAAGCTCTTGAGCTTGAATAAACAAATTTAATCTATTACAAACCAATTATACAAACTCATGGCGAATACAACAAGAAGACTAACTAGATTCTACTAGCCACTCATTGCTCTATTATTAACCTTACTTAATTATAAACACATTCGCAACTACCTCAACCTTATTTAATACAATTAACACTGAATTCCTCATGTAAAAAGTACCATTGCGAATATCATTTAGTTCACAAGGTCCTAATTTCAAAAATTTGACAAGCTCATACCCATTTCCTACTAATTCCATCATTTTAACACAGTGCAGCAAAGCTAAATTCCATTCTTCCATTAGTTTGCATTTAACTAAATCATGCCTTAATGTTAAGCACATTCGACAATGGTGCAAACATCAATTAACAAACAAACATTATCAACCCATTTTTTTTACACGTTTTCCCCAATTTAACATCCCCAAATTATCAAACTTTAACAAGTTTAAAACTCATCTAATGACCATTTATAAACTAAAGCATCAATCATTCAAATTCAACTCATCATAACATGACCGAATACACATTTCTCCTACTTCCATTCTAAATAAAATTTTATCAAGCTTCCATCTTCATTTAACTATGTACCATTTAGAACTATCAATACTTTACACCCTTTAACAAATTATAATCAATTGCCAAATGCATCTTTGACAATTTAAACCACACAACTCAAATTCTTACAATTTAAGCTTAGAAATTTCTATTCATGTAAATTTTAGCAACCTGGAGTCCATTAAACACTCCAAAATTTCATTTGAACAATAATTGTTCAACCTTCTAGCATAATTTCAATCTGGACAGCAAGCATTATTTAACATTCAGACATCAAAGAATGAATTTAATCCTCATCAATTCAATCAATATCAAGTGTCCTAATTTGGACATTAGTAGTCTTAAATAAAACCACAACAAATCAAACTTGAAAATTTTCACAATTAATATCGTAAAGAAAAATTTAAAGAACCAACAAGCTTACCAAGATTTTCCCGCTTCTCCTACCTTCTATCGTCTCCATTTTTCTTTTTGTTGCAGCCCTCTTCTTCTTCTTTGATGGATTACCGAGTTACTTGAAATTTCAGCTACCTAACTAGCTAAAATCATAGTTTTTTCCTGCATGCATGCGACACCAAGCCTTCTTCCAATCGGTTTTCCAGCAGAACAAATATGGAAGAAAACTAAAACTCCATTCCCCCTTTCTTTCCAAACGGTGAAGAAAAAAATCAAGAAAGTGGAAGATGAGACCAGTTTTTATGTTTTATTCATTTCATATTATAAGACCAATTATCATTATTTTACTAATATAAAAAGCACAAAGATACAAATTTCCCTTCATCATTGCCGTCCACTAAAATAATAGGGGTCTAATTGACATGCAAGCCCCACATTTTAGCCATGTTAACAGTTGGCCACTTTAAGAAAAAGACTTCTAAAATTTTCCTTTATACAATCAAATCCCAACTAAATAATTTAGCATCGAATTAACTAAATTAGACCACCCAACTTTCACAATAGGTAATTCACATAACAAAAACACTGAAATTAATATTTTACAAAATTTTTGACTAGGTTTTGTGGTCCCGAAACCACTTCCCGACTAGGGTCAATTTAGGACTGTCACACAAGACATGTTCACCTATAGTAAAAGTGTCTTAGCAAAGGTTTTCCATTGAGGATTGAGGAGACAATCACATTTCATAAAGTTTGTTATTATGGAAAAATCCGATTCAAAAAATGAATTTTAGTCATAGTGGGAAATTATTTTTTTTTAAATATTGAACCATTTTTTGATATTTATAAAAATATTTTTTTCTTGAAAAGTACATGTGCTTTGATCGAGACAGATTCAAATCATTCCCAACTTTCAGCTAAATGACCTTCTATACTATCCTCGTACCTTGAATTGCGTCGAGTGTGGGCTCAAGTAACATGAGCCAAACACAGAACCAAAAATGATTTATAACTTAGAAAATAAAATTTATCATTAGAAAATAAATTTTTGCTACTTTCTGACATAATAACAATATATGAAACTTGTGTGTAAAACTTATGTTAATACCTCTACATGTAACAGTCTGGTTTAGACCCTAGTCGGAACAGTGGTTTCGAGACCACGTAACCGATTCTAAAAAATATTTTAATATTATTTTCGGTGTCTGTGATATGTGAATTTATATCTGCGAAGTTTCTGTAATTTAATTTGTCTGTTTCTGTGCTTAATTATGATAAATGACTAAATCGCGTAAAATGCAAAAGTTGCATGCTAATTGTTAAAGGCATTAAATTCATATAAAAAGAAAGTGTAAAGCACTTGCATGTCAATTTGATCATTGATAGTGCATTTTTTCATAAAAGGACATGTGTTAGGTAAAATTTTATGTTAATTCATTAAGGGTAAAATAGTAAACTAATTTTTAATGTTATGATTAATAAAATAAAATGAAAGGAAGCCATTTTATCTGAATGATAGCCGAAAATCAGAAAAAATAAGTAGGGTTTGAAGCTTTTATACATTCGGCACTTTGGTAGCTAGATTGAGGTATGAAATTTGTTCGGTTTTTTATGATTTCTATGTTTCTGTGATTGTTGCTTCGTGTTCTTCAAAACCCATGTCTGAATTTCTGTTTCTGTTGAAGATTATGAAATGTGCCATTGATGATTATATGAGCTTTGTAATGTTTTTATATGGATTATGAAAGATATATGTGAGATTATCACGCTTTGTTCTTGAATTTTTTATGGAATAGAGCTATTTGGGCTAATTTGTGAAAATGAGGTTTTGAAGGACTAAATTTTGAATTAAATATGTTATTTGGGCTTGTATGGAAGCTATGTATATTCGGCCAAGCTATAGTCTTGGTGAATTTTGCATATTTGTAATTTTGTGAAAAATGGACTAAATTGTCAAAGTGAGAAAATGTAAAGGCTAAAATGCAAAGTGCCCTAAATATGTGTTCATGGATTATTTTGGATGAAATGAATGATTGAATGGTTTAATTTGAATTGTATTAGATCAAGAACAAAGAAAATCGGACTTAGATCGAGGGAAGTCCAAGTCGACTCGTTTCCGTCCGAAATCCGTACGAGGTAAGTCAAATTACAATTACGTGTTAAATTGACTAAATTCTGTGCATACAAATTGTAATCTATATTGGACGGCCTTGAGAGCCTGATGAATAAATTTCGGGTAAAACTCTGATAATATGCTAGTATCTGAAGAGCTCTGTACGTTTCTAAAAGAATGTTGACATTGATCTGAGATATTATGCAAGACCGTATCTGGGACACAGGCCTCGATTTGAGATTTACTTGTAAGACCATGTCTAAGACATCGGCATCGTATCTGATTTTGTGTAAGACCCTGTTTGGAACAGAGGCATCGATACTAAATTACATGTAAAACCGCGTCTGGGACGTCGGCATTGTACCCGTTTATGAGTATCTGTATCATTTCTGAGCTGTCTAATGATAGAGTAAGAGATATGGGAATGAATATATGAAATACATAATCTATACAGGTACGTTTTTATCGTACTAAATTTCTGAATATGAAAGACTCTGTTTCTATGAAATAATGAATGCGAAGTATGTTTAAAATCATTGAAATGAAACATGATATGTATACAAGCAAATGAGCATGGTTAAGTTCATGAATTACTCTGTGAAATGGCTATGAATTCTTACTATTGACTTTTACTTTATATGCTTTAATGGTTAGACCAATTGTATTTGGCTTACTAAGCTCTTTGTAGGTTACTCTGTGTGATTTCTGTCTGTTTTACAGTTATCGTAGCTACTGAAGGCTCGGGGATAGTCGAAGATTGTCACCGTACTATCGAACTCATTTTGGTATTTTTGAAAGTGTAAATATTTTGAAGTATGGCATGTATAGGCTAGAATGTCTATATATTTAAGCTTTGATATGTATATATGTTATTCCATGAGAGTTGGCTAACAAATGGTATGTTTGTGCTTAGTTTTGGTAAATTGTTTGTGATGCTCAATTGTGTATGCTTGTAATGGTTATATGGCCTTATATGTGGTGATCATTTTGAGATATGCCAAGTTGAGGAAATGGTAAGTTTAGGCATGAGTTAGAAGGTGCCATAAGTGAGTTATGAAATGAGCATTTTGACATGTTGTTGTAATAAGATTTTTAATGTGTTTTGGTATGGATTTGAATAGGTTATTGAATGATGATGATTTAGTTATAATGAAGCATGTTTTGAGCATGGAATTGGCTGAAAATTTTGGTATAAATGTTGTTTAATATTGCTTGTAGGAATGACCCAAAAAGGGGTGGCAAGTTGGCTTAAACCAAGTCTGCATTGTGCCACACGGTCAGGGAGCATAGGCGCGCCTTGTGGCCGTGTATGTAAAGTAGCAACCTCTTAAGACCACACAGTTAAGACACATGGGCGTGTCATATGGTCGTGGGCTTAAGTCAGTAGCCAGCTAAGTGTTACACGGTCATGGCGCACGGCCGTGTCTGTTGGCCGTGTGTAAAAGTCAGTATGTATACTCTGTTTTGGCACGGCTAGATTACATGGGCATGTCTAGTGCCCGTGTAAGGCACACAGCCTGGTCACACGAGCGTGTGACCTCAACAGAATTGAAAAATTTTTCTAAGTTCTGAAAATTCTGAATGTGTTCGGTTTAGTCCCGACCTTTTCTAAAAGTATGTCTTAGGTCTTGGAGACCTCCATAAGGGATAATTTGTTGATTTTCTTAAACATTAATATTATGTGATATTTGTGATTCTGTATTAATCTGTAATGTTTTGTCTGTCTGGTAATGCCCCTTACCTATACCGGCAACGGTTACGGGATAGGGGTGTTACACTACCAGTGTCATCTATTTATAATGAGAGATACGAGAATCCTAGCTAAATAAGGGTAACATAAATAATATTTATGTAATATAAAAACACTCTCCTAATCTAACTAGAAGAGGGAAGGCGACACACCCTAGTAAATATTAGTAGGATTGTTGCCCCATCATATTCATATGGGGTAGTATTAAGCCTCTTATGTATTGGGTCCAATTATATGTGTTTTTTAGATTTTTGACCCAACACTTTATACTTTAATCCAACCAAATATTTTTTTTCAATTTCTCAAAATAAATATCCATAAATTAAATTAGTTAAATTAATTTTCAAATTAATAATAATTTTCTCAATCCAATCCTAATTTCATTAAATTCATGACAACTTTACCGTTGAAGAATATATGAGGAAATATATTTAATTTTTATGTTCAATGGATTCGTGATGATTAATTATTTTAATTTCATTTTGAACTTCAATTATTTAATTATAATTAATTAAATTATAATTAAAAATCTTAAATTAATTCTCAAGTCATTTTATACTCAACGAGAGAACATATTCATTTGTGAATATGAACTATTTCTTCAACTTCACCATTTTCATTCATTTTAGTTAATTTGATTCTACATATAAAATTCATTTCTAGTTTCGACTAGCTAGTGGAGAGACCGATTAAACATATATAATTAAGGCTCAAATAATTTATAATTAAGTTCCAATTTTTTGCCTATTAATTATATACTTATTTAGTCATAAAATCATTCCAATATAGTATTGTAACTGAGTTCTCCCTATTTACATATCATTACGAAAGACTCAATCAGTGCTCATCCTGTGATATTTTCATAAGTGTGTTATCCTCACATGCTATCCTTAATATTTTGGGGATAAATTTGTTCTTCGAATATGATCCTATTTTATCTCATGGTAACCATTACATCTTCTTTCATGAAAATTCAATTACAAACAAATGTTAATTAAGTAATTTATCATAGAAAATTACTCGTGGTCACCTTTGCTTTTCATTTATCATGTAATGCCAATGGGAGGATATCATTACCTATTTGTTGGGCTCTGAATTCTACTATTGTGAATGATGCTACATACTGCAAAAATTGTATATCCAACGCACCAGCTTTTAGTTTCTTATCTATTTTAACTCAAACTTTTATTTACATAAAAGTATATAAGTCACACATACATAGTCCATCATCTACTCAAGATTAAGGTATGTCATACTATGAATGTCACAAGTGAATAAATTCATAAATAGATCTAGGATCTATTCTACTTAGGTCCTTCCTGATGTACTATAAATCCAATCAATCACATCTGTGTGTCAGTCTTTTAGGAGTCATCTTCTCCTATGCTCAAGACAAATCATCTCCCCAATTGGACTTGATAAATGACATATTAGTCTTTAATTGATTTGCTCATTTCCAATTAGATTAAGGACATGTTTAGGTTCATCTACTAATAAAGTTGTATTTTCATATTATGATTCAACCACGTAATATCATTTAGTATTAATTAAACATTAGATAACTAATGAGCCAATATTTGCTTCCATTTTGCTTTGCATGCAAAAACATGAAAAATAATATACAAAGGTTATTAATGTAATTGATAGATATTTTTATTAAACCAATTTGTTCAAAAAATACAAGTATACATAGACAAAAAATATTACACTTAGGGCACCATATCCAATAGTCTTGGTAAACAAATCCATAAGGTTTGTCCTCAAATACGATCTTTAAGTACATCCACTATTCTATCAATCACTATCGTCTCCCTTATGATATTTTCTATCAATGTATTTTGTCCTCAAGTGGTTTCTTTGGTGTTTAGAAATTTCCACATAGTGTCATAGCATTTTTACTTACCACATATTCAACCTCCATTGTAAAGTTAGCAGAACAACCCTACTTAATACTTATTCACACTATGGAATTGTTGGCCAAGATAAAAGGCACTGTCTGATGTTGATTTCCTTAAATTCTAGCACATTTAGAAGTCGAAATCGATATAGCCGATAGGAGTAAGGTCTCCTCCAGAATACAAAAACATATAATTCATTGTCCTCCTTAACTACTTGAGTATATGCTTAACTATTTGCTAGTGTTTTAGACTAGGATTCGCTGACTACCCTACTGTAAAATAGATATCTAAAAATGTGCATAATATAGCATATATGAGACTTCCTATTATCGAAGCATAATTAACTTTTCTTATGTATTCTCTTTCTTCCATTGTCTTACGATAGTCCTTCAAAGAAAGATGAAAGCCCAATGTAAAGGATTGATTTCCCTTCTTTGAATTAGTAATTGCATAACATTTCAATACATTGTCTATGTATGAAGCTTGTGATAATGCTATCACTTTCTTCTTTCGATCCCTTAGGATTGAAATACCTAGAATAAAGTTAGTTTCTCCTAATTCTTTCTTACTAAACTATTGAGTTAACCATAATTTAATCGATGACAATATCTCTACATTATTTCTAATGAGCAGAATGTTATCGACATATAGAATGAGAAATACCACATTTTCATCCTCGATACGTTTATAAACATAAGGTTCATCTATATTTTGCTTAAATTCAAAAGTTTTAATCACTTAATCAAATTTTTGATTCCTTAAGTGGGATGTTTACTTAAGTATAAATATGGATCTAAGCAACTTGCAAACTTTATGATCATCTCTTTTAGTTATATATCTGGTAGGTTGCAACATATAAATGCTCTCTTAAATATATCCGTTCAAGAATATTGTTTTGACATTTATTTTCCAAATCTCATAGTCGAGAGTCACCATAATATATTACAATATGTGGATTGACTTAAGCATGACAACCGGAGAGAATGTTTCTTCATAATTTTACCTTCTTTCTGAATATATCCTTTTGCTACAAGTTAGACCTTATAAGTTTCCACTTTTTTATCTGCATTTGTTTTCTTCTTATAGATCCACTTACACCCTATGGGTTTTATCCCTTACAGTAAGTCTATAACTTCTCACACTAGATTAGATTTCATAGAATCCATCTCAGCTTCAATAGTTATTTCCAGAGCTTGGAATCACCATGTTAAATTGCTTCATCAAATGTGAGTGGATCATTTTCGTCTTGTTCAACAAACTCTGTGTTTAAAGCTATAACACCTATAACCCATCTTCGTCAATAGATTAAGGTTACAGAGTATTACAGTAAAATTAGAACATTCAGTATGAAATAACATCAGGTTAAAAAATTAATTATCAACATTCATATATCATTTAAATTAAAGTAAAACATACACTTATAGGCCTTAAATCAAGTCTACGAGGCCTTAAAAATAATTTAGCAACAATTAATGACCAATTTGAAACAAATCTGAAAGATTTAGGGACAATATGAAAATTTTCAAAATAAGGGTTGTGTGTCCAGGCCATGTGGCAGAGCCCAGATTGTGTGGCTTAAAATATGGTCATGTGACTATTCCACACACTCGTGTGGCTACTCCAAACGCATGTGTGCTTAGGTCGTGTAGCTCATTGACTTGGCTCACACGCCTGTGTCCCAAAACGTGTGTCTGCCAGTGTAATTCACTGACTTGGGTCACACGATCGTGTCGTAGGCTGTATGTCAGCCTGTGTGAACCCTGCACCTAACACAGTAAGGGTAATACACCTATGTGGGTTGATCGTGTGTGGCGTGCGGCTGTGTGGCAACCCATGTCCCAAGCCGCATGCACCCAAATTGCCTCAAAATAAGCAATCTTCAAACCCACTTGCCTAAGTACCAAAATACACAAATACCACATGGTTATAATCCTTCAAAACACATCCAAAAGTACCTAAAAAACATTCCAATACAATCAATCAAAGACTAACTAATGTGCCCTCAATGACTCTACAATTCATACACCTATCAAACCATTAACATAGCTAAACCTTCAAGTCATAAGTTTATACTCCCAACTAGTACCCATTACTCTATATCAAGCTTACCACTTCATATTCATTCAACTACATCCATTATGCTTTAACTTTGTACTAAGCGTGCATATCTCAAATGGTTACTCAACATAACAACATCACATACACATTAAGCTATACAATATGAGTACTTATGAACTATTATAGAACATATTCAAATTCTCCTATTACATGCCATATAAGCCAAAGTTGTATTCAAAATCTACTAAAGGTCCTCGGATATTGTGATTTCTTCAGGTTAATCAAATCATCCGATTTTCCACAAAAAGTTATCTACAAGAAAACAAGACATATAACACGAGTAAGCTTTTATAAAGCTTAGCAAGTTCAATTATTAAAACTATAAAGTTTACCAAATTAAACATAATAATTTAATTAAGAAGATAATTAAACAAATTTTCCTATCAACCACAGTTCACACAAGTGAGTTGATACTCAACAAGAATGAAATCATTCATTAGTCAATCACGGTACTATCAAGAATGCAATTCAAGCTTTCCATATTTCAATAACATTCCTTCTCACTAAAACATTGTATGATGAATGATATACGGATATGAGTGCACAGTTAACAATCTAAAAACACACCAAATGCTCATACGAGCTAATCCAACCGATAACATGCCTCGGCACTAAGTGACTAGCCCGTAGGCTAACATTTGCCCTCGGTAACACGCCAGAAAAAACACTGTAATATAACACGATAGTCCGCAACAAATACAAGACTTCAGTATATTTAGTGAACAGAAGTAAATCAGAAATCACCATCTCATCTTAAGTCAAACTCGTATAGCTTGCAATATAACCTATTGGCATGCCAATTGTACTCTATCCTACCTTTATCCGACACAAGAGATTACATTTCTATTCAATGTTGCATATAATTCATAACTTCAATTTTCATGACCTTAATATTGAATGATTAATTAGGCATTCAATAGAAGTTTATAATTCAAAACATTTCAAGTTAAACAAAGTTAAACCGAACGAACTTACCAGGCTAAACTACAGCAATGACATAAGTTTAAGGACTATTCAGCAACTTTCTCTTTTCCTCGATTTTTAATTCGTTCTTGATTTAGAATAATAATTCCATTCAATTAACCAATTCGAACAGAAAAATTAACTCATTTCATGCTAATAAGTCATTTTATAATTTTTTACAAAATTACCCCAAACATTTTATCTTTTATGCAATTTAGTTCCTAACTTCAAAACTCGTAATTTAACCAATTTTAACTAGATCCCAGCTTAACCGAACCATCTAGAACCTAACTACAATCCCTATTTACTTTTAATTCGCAACAAGTACAAGTAATTTTACTATTTTCACATTTTAGTCCTTTAACATTAAAATTATCAAAAACTACTTTACAAAATAGTCATATTTAACAACCAAGCTTAATAATCTATTATAAAACTTCAAGAACACACCTAACTCATCAATGGCATAATCCATAACATTTGATATTTTTACAAATTAGTCCCTAAGTTAGCTAGATCAAGCTAATACGAGCTCAAAAACATAAAAATCACTAAAAACGAGCAAGATTTACCTACCCAATCGAAGACACCTAGCTTGGTCAAAAATTTGTAACAACTCATTTTTCAATGGTGTTGGAAATAGTGGTTTCGTAACCACAAATTCGATGAGTAAGAGTCAATAATAATCTTATATTGAATTTTGATTTGATGAATTTTAACTAATTGAATTAATGGTTAGTATGACTGGTTGTTTCGGAAGACAAGTGGTTTTAGAAAATGAGGTAACAGGACCCCGTTTCTGTAAACCGAGCTCATGAATATTTTTATTAAATATTTTCAAAGTCATACTATAGGTGAATTGAAGTTTGGTCCAGTAATTTTGACAATTGGTTGATTGATTAAGGTAAAAGGATTAAATTGTAAAAGAGGTAAAAGTTAATCACTATAGATTTAAAATAGTAAAGGGACTAAAATGGTGATTAAACCATTTTCAAAAAGTACCTGGTGGTGGATATGATTAATCCACTAGCTTTTGGGCTATTTGCTCATTTAGTCCTAATTAATATAGGGTTAAATTAAAATAAAGTTTAATTAACTAATAATTTAAAATAATTAAAGACCAATTATGCAATTAAACCCTCCTTAGACGGTAATTAAACCATATACGTATATTATGGACATATATGGACATGATTTGGTAATTTTATAAGTTGTAATAAAAGGGTAATTTAGTAAATAGTTAAAATTTAATTAAAATTAAAGAAATTAAATGATAATATGAACATTTTCTTTTATTCTTCGTGGAAGAAAAGCTAAATAGCCATTTTTAGGTTTGGGAAAGCTTCGGTTAAGCTTTAATCTCCTTTTGGTAAGTGAAATTTCACCCGTTTTTAGTCATTTTTATGTTTTTAAGCTCGTATTAGCTTAATCTAGCTAACCAAGGACGAATTCATAACAATGAAAAATGTTATAACTTTTTCGATTGAATATTTGAGTTGTTTCGTAAATTTTTGTGGAAGATTATTAAGCTTTGGTGTTAGATTGGACTATTTTGTAAAGTAAATTTTGATGATTTTAATGTTAAAGGACTAAATTGTTAAAGGTAATTAATTACAAGGATTTTTTGTAAAGTAACAGCAAATAGGAGATGTAGAGAGGCCCTAAGAGATTCGATCAAGGTGAGTTTAAAATAAAAATGGCTAATTTGCATGTTTAGGGCCTAGGGACTAAATTGAACAAAAGTGAAATGTTGAGGGTAAATTTGTAAAATTTTAAAAAGGACTTAATTGCATGAAATGATTTAATTTTGCTGCTGATATATTTAATTGAATGAAATTATTATTCTAGATTAAGAACGCGTTGAGAGTTGTGGAAAAGAAAAAATAGTGGAATAGTCATTGTACCTTTGTTGTCACTGCAGATTAGTCCTATAAGTTCGCTCAGTTTAAATATAATACTTTTAATTGCATTTTTTGATGAATTAATTTGTTGTGACTTGGATATTACTTTTATGTATGCATATGAGATTTGGATGACAAATCATTATAGCATTGAATATCATTAAAATCTCTTGAGCCGATGAACATAAGATAGAGTACGATTGGTATGCCAATAAATTATTTTGCGTGTAGTACAGGATTCATATGAGATGTGATGATGACTCTGTATATCTTCTATTTACTGAATATACCGAAGTCCTGCATTTGTTGCAGACTATCGTGTTATATTTCAATTTTTTCTGGTGTGTTACCGGGGGCGGATGTTAGCCTACGAGCTAGGCACTCGGTGTTGAGGCTTGTTATCGGTTGGATTAGCTCATATGAGTGTTTGGCCTATTCTCAGTTGGTTAACCGTGTACTCGTATCGTGTATCATTCATCAGGCATTAATTATTAATTCGTTTTAATGTTTGAGTATTTCTTACCTGTTGTGAACTGTGATTGACAGGAATACTATTATTAGTCTTATGACTGGAAGTTTATTCATTAATCTATTATTTGAATTATTGTGTTTAAATTTGGTAAGTTATATCATTTTATTGATGAGTTTACTAAGCTTTACGTAAGTTTACTTGTGTTCTTGTTTTCTTTGTAGACTACGTCCGGAAACTCTTTTGGTAGACTTCATAAACATCTTGGCTTATATGGCATGTAATAGGAGTTTAAGTTGTGTGTAATGATGATTTAATGGCTTGTTTGTATAGATAGCTTGCTTATACATGGTTGTAGTTTAAACTTTGATGCATGCTTTGATGGTGTCTATCTAAGTTCAAGTGATGGTTATATGTATCAAATGGTAAGTGTTAACTTATGTGTGCTAAAAGTAGTCAAATGTAATGGTATGGAAGTAACTAAATAATAATTTGTTGATTGCTTGAGTTGAAATAAGTTGGACTTGGTTTGAATGTTAATGATTTTGTAATTAACTTGTGGTGTCAATAAGGACACATTGGTTAGATATTAAGTGTTTGAGTGTGTGTTATAATGTCAATTATAGCAGGTGAGTTTGATGCAAATTGAATATTGATAAGGTGATATTTTACCATTTCTAAGAGAAGTATTGATACTATGCATTTGGTATCGATACTTGACCAAAAGAACAGTTTTAAAAAATAAACAGAATGCCAAAATGGTATCGATTTTACTTAAGTATCGATATTGTTTCATAAATATCTATATGATTAAATAATTATCGATACCCATTGTTTACAACAAAACAGAATTGAACTTTGGTATCAATTTCTAGATATGCATCGATTGGGTATTGATACCTACTATAGTTTTGGAAAATTTACAATTTTCTCCCTGAATTTTTTGAGTTTTTGAATTGGTCTCTATTTGTTTCTAAAATAATTTTTAGAGCCTTGTAGGCTTAATTTAAGGTCTATAGATGCACAATTTATCATAAACTTAATTATTTAAGAATCTATGTTAAATTTTTTTTACTTTAAATCATAATGCTATCTATAATGAAATGTTCTAAGTTGTACGGTAATACACTGTAACCTTAATTCAGCAAAGGGTACGGGTTATGGGTGTTACAAAATTCCTCTCCTCTTCAATGTTTTATTGGTGTGGAAAGGTTGAAAGAAAAAGATGATAATGAACTTCCATTATGTTTTGTTTAAATTACACTTATTTACCTAATTACAGTTTTACCCTTCCAATTTACATCTAACATTTACAATTTCAAGCCCATTACCGTCCACTATAGTTAGTGATGTTTTAATTACCACTAAATTCCTTTAATTTACCATTCTATAGCTATTTGATAGCCTTAACTAATAGTAATCAACTTTCTCAGCTTTTATAATTTAGTCCTTTTTACTTAATTAACTTTCTAAACAATAAAATTTCTTAACCAAATTTTAATACAACACTAATGACCTCGTAAATATTAAATAATTAATATTTACAGACTAACATGTTGGATTTGTGGTCCCGAAACCACTATTTCTGACACCACTGAAAATAGGTTGTTACAAAAGCACTTCTGCCAGATACAAAAACTCAGGCCTATTAGAGACCATCCCACTGTAATGAAGCTCCCTATGTTGCTAATCATTTGCACATCTACTATTAGGAGTTGGTTCAAAACTGTTATTGTAAGGTTTCGTGTATTTCCCAAAAGTTTCTCGTGTACTTCTTTACTTTGAGGTTTAAAGTCGTTCATGTAACTCTCTTCAAGGAACGTAGCATGATTCAATACTATCCCATTCTCTACGAGGTAACATAAGAACTCATCAATAAGTATTCCTCACCTCGATCAAACCGAAGTGTTTTTATGGGTAAACCTAGTTGTTTCTCCACTCTCGCACGGAACTCATTGAATTTATTAACAATTCCACTTTTCTAGTGCATTATGTACACGTACCCATATTTGGAATAATCATCTATAAAAGTTGTGTAATAATCATAACCACCTCAAGCACTAACGTTCATTAGGCCACGTACATCAATATGCACAAGTCCTGAGGGTTCACAACCCTCATCTATTTTGCATTGAAATATCGCTTAGTCATCTTACTTTCCAAGTAAGATTCACATTATGGAAAATCAACCTCCTTAAAAAAAATTTAAGGTGTCATCTTTCACAAGTCTAGTGATTCTTTATTGGTTAATATGACTAAGTCTCAAATGCCAAAGATACGACTCGTTAGAGTAAGAAGTCTTAAGCCTTTTATTCATTAATTCAATTTCAAGCAATACGTACATCTTTAGTTTGATAGAATAGAGATTATTTGACATCCATCTATTATAGATAAGAGTATGATTTCTATAAATTACAATATTATTAGTAAAAATCACGATCAAGCCATCTTTAAGCAAACATACAACAGAAATTAAGTTTCTCTTGAAACTAGGTACATAGTAAACGTCTTTCAAAATAATCTTTCTAAAATAAAAAAAAATGTCCATCTCTTACTACTTCAGCTACCACACTTGTCTCATCTTCGGTTTGTAACGATAAATTCTTATTTTTAAGATCTTTTGTTTCTTTGAACCTTTATAAAAAAACACATACATGATTAGTGGCTTCAAGATCAATGATCTAATGGTCTATTGAATCTTTCACTAATCAAATTTCTATAATAATTAGTTATATACATTTACCCTTAATGACTAGATAATTCTTCCACCCTTTGCAATTGGCTTTGAAGTACCCCTTCTTATTGCAGAATGAACACTTAAACTTATATAAGTTATTAGGCTTCTTAATTTTCTATTTTCCCACTTTTTATAGTTCAAAGGACTTAACCTTATAAATAATTAATAAATTTAGACCAAAATGAGTTATATTTGCACACAATAATAAAATTTATGAATTTAATAATTTAAAATTATAAAAGATAATAACTCGAAAATATTTTGTTATTAAATTTATATAATTTTTTGAAAATTATTATAGAAGAAAAGAAAACATTTTAATAAATTTCCCACAGGAAGCGGGGCAATTAAACTAGTTGAAATTCAAAATGAGGATCCTTGGGGGACATCTGATAAAATAGTTTTTCAAAGTGAGTAACTGGAATTGCGACTTTAAAAATTAAAAGCTCATAAAAAAGGTTGGTGGGTGTGATTTTCAACCTTACTTTATATCACTAAGTACTAATTAAATTGTTGGCGGGCAGCGGCTGCGATTTTCAACCTTACTTTATATCACTAATTATTAATTTTTTTTGAAGTCAATGATGTTTTACCTTTAAACAAGACAAGACACTCGCGTAATGAAATTTAAACCAAAACTTTCACAATAAAGACAAAGAAATGGACGAAAAGAACAACAGAAAGTTTCAATCATACTACTCCGTAAATTATTATAAAATCATTTCAACTTTCAGTTTCTTCATGATTTATTTAAATAGGATTTCCTTGTCCATTTCATAGACTACTGCTCTCCCTCCAGAGAGATTGGAAAAAAAACCATCTCTTCGTGGAGATGGAAAATCGATTCAGGCTACGCATCTCTCGCATGTTTCGATCCTCGTTTGGTTCCTGCCGGACCCGGAAAGTCTCCGACGTTGCTGAAAAAGTTGTTTTCTCACTTGAAAACCACAACAAGTTCCGGTGCATGGAGCCATCGTCGATGTCGCCACCTAAGGTTCGACCCTTACCTTCCATTTGCAAACCCAGATACCCTGAATCTCATCAAACAACCCAAGACACAAGGCGTAAAGTGCCTGCTTGTTACCCTCCTTTTCTTCTCTCTGCCACTGATTTTGATGGCCGCAAGTGTCCTCCCGCTTCCCCTATATCGCCTTTGAACCTCTTCTCAAACCGTGAAGACTTCGGTCTCTATGAGAAAAAGAAGAGCTTAGCCAGAAAGAAGAAGAATAACAAAAGGGTTCACGTTAAATGCAAGAATATGTCGTCCAATTCCACATCTTTCAGCTCATCTTCTCATGAAAGTGTGACTTACAGCAACAATTATGGTGGATGTAGGTGGTGGTTTAGCAGTGAAGATGAAACCGAAACTCTTTACTCTTCAAGAACTCTATCCTCGGATTCAACGGAATCACTCCGGCAACATTCTAATTTCCGGAGAAAGTACAACACTCGTCGGAGAAGAGCTAAGAGCTGTAGCTGTAACGTTGGGGTTTTACCTTTGGAAGGAAGGAATAAAGTTAAAGACAGCTTTGCAGTGGTGAAAAGTTCCGATGATCCCTACAATGATTTCAAGGCATCAATGGTGGAGATGATCGTCGAGAGACAAATATTTGCAGCTAAAGACCTGGAACAATTGTTGCAGTGTTTCTTGTCATTGAACTCTCATCACCATCATAGGATTATTATTGAGGTCTTTACAAAGATTTGTAAGAACTTGTTCTCTAACTGGTCTTAAAATGTAGAACAAGAAGCAGAAGCAAACTGTTGGCTTTGTTTGCACTTTATTTTACTGCATGCTCTTAGGAAAGTTAGCAGCAGTAGCAGTAGTTTTCAATTAGATTTTAGAGTTCTAACCCTTAATTAACGTTGTTAATAAGATAAGCTTTCATCCATATATGGCATCCATAGATTTTGTTTTTTTTTTTTTTTTCCTCAGTATCTTCTAACAGTGAATTTGATTGTTTCGATGAAACCCCGAAAGTACAGTTTTTGTCTTGAAATTAAGAAGGGGCTGGGTTTGTCTGATGTAGTGTTTGTTTGCCTTCCATTGACATATTACTGCAGGGGAGAAGAGAATTGCTACTGAAAAGATGGGCCAGGTGGGCAATGGAAATTTGAGAAATATTTGTTTTTCTTATGAAAGGACAGGATGGTCAGCTTACTGAGTTATAAAGATTAGAGTTTGGAGTTTGAATTCAACCCTTCTTTTTTAACTAGGGTAAATTACATTTCATCTCCAAACCATTTCGGTCACTTAATTATACAATTCTAAAATGGGCCCGAGTTGGAAAGCTGACCCAAGTCGATCAAGCTGAGAAAGTTTATGCTTATAAGCATCTGAATCCGATTCCAAAAAAAAAAAAAAATTCAAGGAAAAAAAACCTAAACCTAAAAGGACTCGTAATAAAAAAAGTTTGACCTTAAGATAAATCCAGTGTCAAGGGCCGCGTCTAGCACCGTGACACTAGTTCCAGCTTCAAATAATTTTGATTTAAAACTTATAAAAACTCGAGAATTTATAATTTAACAAGTATTAATATAAAAGTAAATTATAAGCATAGTTACTTAATTATGCTTTTAGTTTTATTTTAGTCATTAAATTATTAATTTTTTTATTTTAATTATTTAACTTTTCAAAATTAAATTTTTAGTTACTCTCTCATTAGTTGCCATTAGATGAGTGGCAAAGAGCTGACGTGGGTCTTTTCTTGGCCAAATAATAATTTATTTTTCTAATATTTATACATTTTATTAATTTGATCTTAAATTTAAAAAGTTCAACAAATTTAGCCCTTAATGTTTATAAAATTTATGATTTTAGTTCTAATTCTAAAAATTTTAATAAATTTAATCCTCAACATTTACAAATTTTGTCAATTTAGTCCTAACTCTATCGATTCAAAAATGAAAAATATTAAAAATTCATTTTTGGATAAAAATATACAAATGATTTAAAAATATAAAAGGTATAAGTAAATAAAATATGTATTAAAATAAAAAATATATACAAAAGGAAAAATATACCAAATAATTCAAAAAAAAACATGAAATGGATTGATGGTCATTAGAGAGAGATGAAGTTGGACATCCCCAAGGGACATGAAATTGACAAGGTAATCTCCCTTAGTTTAGTTTAGCTTGTATTTTCAATTCATGGAATAGATTTTCTAGGACTTTGGTTGTTTGATCAATGTACTTGCACTACCTAAGTTTGGAATTTACTAATGACATGTCTAAGTAAAAAAACCAAGGTGAAACTATTTTTCTAGGTTTTCCATTTCATGAAAGATTTCACATTGCTTTTTTCTCTACGTGAAAATTAAGTCTATGTATATTTTTAAAATAAAAAATTAAAATAATTGTTTTGTATTAGTTAAAAAATTGTTAAATTTTTAGTGGAACTTAATTAAATAATATGATATTAATCTAAAATATGACATTTAGATAATTGGATTTAAGTCAACTTGATATTTTATTATAATTACGAAGATGTCATTAATTTAAAATGAGCATAATAAGAATAATGTTAAATGATTTTCTTGTTTTATGGGTTTTGGAGATGTGTTAAAGGAATACTTTAAAATGAAGATTTTAAATATTTTTCTTTTTTTGAAATTTTAGAAATAAAAATAAATTGAAAATTTTAGTAAATGTTGGGAATAAATTTATGATTTTTTTTAAGAATTGAAACTAAAATGAAAAATTTTGTAAGTATTGATGGATAAATTTATTGAATTTTTAAAATTTAAAATTATATTAATAAAATGTATAAATATTGAAAGAGTAAATTTATTATTAAATTAATAAAAATCTATATCAACTTTTCATCCCTTATTTAACTGAATGACATTAGGTTTTCATACGCGAAGGACTATGACATTTGAACTTGGGTGTGCGCTTTTCGTTTTTACTGTTCTTTCTATTGGACTTGAAAGCCATGTGAGAATGTGCATAAGATCATGAGATTTATTTTTATAGAAAAGACTTTAGTAACTTTTGACGTAATGTAAAAACCCGAGAAGACACACACGATATAAAAATAATATAAAATTATTAAATGTATAACATTTCTTTTTTCAAGTTAGTGGAAGAAGACGATATCTAAGGTTTTAATCCAGTATTAGATATTAAGTGTAAATTCTTTGTCCAATGGTTTAGTTAACTAATGTCCATTAAGCCGAGAAGTAAAGAGTAATTTTTTTTTATTTGAATGTTGTAGGTAAGACAAATTCTATTTACAGTTTAATTAAGTTGAATGCGATTACTAAAAGACTATAATATTAGTCAAAATTCACTAACTATAAGGGATACTAGAAGGAAAGGGATGGACCTGGGTTGCTTTCTCTCTACAGGTGTGCATGCCGGCCCAAAGGCTTACCCGAAATGTGAGAGGGTTTGAGTAAAAATATAAATCCAAAAAATAGGCTTAGGTAAAAAAATAAAGCCGGTTTAAAAACGGGCCAGGCCTCGAGTAAGGTATTTTTGGCTCGGGCCCGCCCGGCTCAATTCAATACATGACAAAAATCTTTTTTAAATATTATTTTCTTATTGTTTTCTTCTTATTTTGCTACTATTTTGTTGTTATTATTTGGATATTGTATAAAATTTATTTTATTATTAATTTTTTATTATTTTAAAGACATTTGTTAATTTTGTTATTATTTTAGAAACATTTGCTTGTTAAGTTGCATCTATTTTAGTGTTATTTAAGTATACATATTTTTAAAATTTATTTTCAATTTGTTGAGAAATATTTATTTGATGTTTTAGTATTTTTATGGTTTATATATATTTTAAAATTATATAAAAATAATATGGGGGCTAGGTCGGGCCCGGGTTTTAAAATTTTATTTGGGTAGGGTTTGGACAAAATTTTAGGCCCATTTTTCGGGCCGAGCCAGGCCCAAGCCTAGCAAACGGGCCTAAATTTTTAGTTGGGCCCGACCCGGCCCATGCACACCCCTATTTCTCTCCTCTTCCGTTTTGGGCAAACAATTACATGAATAGGTAAATTAGTTGCTTTTTTTTTCAAGGATAAATTACACCTAAATTCATTAAATCATTAGTAAATTTATGTTTTAATCACTTTACCTTAAAAATTATAAAATGAATAGTAAATTATTCGAAATTATTCATTTAGATAACTGAACTATTTGAAAGTTTTTTATTTAAATCATTGGGTTGTTAAGTTTATTTTCTTTTAAATCTGACTAGCAAGCTCCAAGTAACGATTAATATAGTGGATCAATACCCATTGACAAGTAGAAGAACATACCTTAGGTCCAATTCTATTTGATGGTCAATTTTGGAGATTAGAGAAGAAATATGATTGAATTTTGATTCGCAGATTTGTGATGTTTAAAGCTATTTCACGAAAAAAAAAAAACTAAACTATAGAAAAGAAGGGAAATAAAAAAAATTTGACTTGTGTGGGCAATGTAAATAAAGAAAGCCATACAACAACAATTTTAGTAATTCAATGACTTAAATGAAAAACTTTCAAATAATTTAATAATCATTTTATAATTTTTTAAAGTTGAATAATGAAAGCATAAATGTACTAATAATTTAAAGACAGTACAAAATTTAGTGGCTTTGGGAACAACAATAATCATATCTAAAAGTTCACAAATTGTCCTCTGTAGATTCAAAGACGAATTAAATCGTCCCTAACAATTGTCATTTAAAATTGTATCTCTAAAAAATTTTGAGGATGAATATAAAAAATCATCCTCATAATTAAGGAAGAATTTCATCCATAAATTTTAAGAGACAAATACCATCCCAAATTCCTAGAACATATTAGAGATGAATTTTGTCCCTAAAGTTTTAGGGATGAATATCATTTCAAAAGTTTATAAAAAATATTTAAAGACGTTTTCGTCTCTAAATGAATATTCTTTATAACACATTTCCTCTCAAAATATTAACCTTAATTATAAATTTAAATTTAATACCTACAATTAAAATAAAAGGTAATATACAAAAATAAAACCAATAAAATTGACAATACTAATTATTGACATTTTAAATATCACAATAGAATTATACCTCATATTTTTCAGTTTTTCTTCACCCATTTAAACTCTGTTTTAGTTTCATTCAAATTTTGATTAGTGTAAATTATTTAAATATGAATTTCTCACTTAAACTCTGATTATTGTAAATTATTTTAATATTATTTAACCTACAAATTTAGTCTATAAATAGACCATTTTTCCACACTAGAAAAATAATCATTACACATTTAGTATTAATTTTACAAACTTTTATAGAATTTTATTTTTACGATTTGAGAGTTTTATTTAGAGATTCGGAGTTTAATTTTATCTCTATTTTTTATTCTTTATTTTTTAGTGAAATTATATTTTATTGTGATCTTTTATCTTCTTCAAGTGATTTTTTATGTAAAATATTTATATTCAATCTTTTCAATTTCTTTATTATTTTTCTTATTCATTACTTAACTAAATTTATCTAACAACAACTATTCATGAAAGTGTTACAAAAACCTTAATTAAAACTTCCAAAATAACTAATAACGCCTTAACACTATAATAGGAAAGTGAAGAAGTTTGAAAAGACTGATTTTGGACGGCCTTTAATTTAAGAGAAAAATATATATTCCAAAAAATTAGACGAACTTGCCAACATCTATTGCATGTGGTACACGTAATTTATTAGTCACACAAAATAAACTTAAGGACGCAGGAGAACAATACACAATTCATTTCAAACAGAAGGCAAAACAAGATAACAAAAGCTCTTTTTACCGCAACATGAAATATTCTTCTAAATTATGATATTGATATAGATGGATGCCAAAATATTGTCATAAGTTTGTTCAAGTCATAAATTTAATTTATGATTCTAGATGATCATAAATAAATTTGGATTTTGACACTATTTGAAACACAAACAAATCCAAGTCATATATATTTTTAAATAGAACAATTAAAATTAATAATTAAGATAAATAAAATAGAAAATAAATCAAATATTAGAACAACAAAGAAGAATATTAGAGTTGTGTGACTCAAATCCATTTAAATAAAATAAGAGATTGCTTGCAAGTCAAGTTAAACAAAATATATTTTCTTTCTAGAAGATTTAGTATTTATGAGTATAATATATTTAGTATTTATTAGAATGATTTATTTAAACTACGAATTTAGTCTATAAATAGGTTTTTTTTACGACATTAGAAAAACACCCATTAAAATATTAGAGCTCATAACACTTTTGGAGAATTTTGTGTTTACGTTTTGAGGGTTCTTTGTTTTCAGGTTTCGGGGTTTATTTTTTATCTTCATCTTTTGTACTCTTTGTTCTTTTTCTATTATAGTAAAATTATTTTTGCTTGTGGTTTTTATCCTCTTTGGAGGGGTTTTTCCACGTTAAATTTGTGTGTTCAATTTCTCATTTTCTTCTGCTATTTTTACTTGTTTGTTGCTTAATCGGGTCAATCCGCAACAAGTGGTATCAAGAGCTAGTTCAATTTTCGTAGATCAACCCATTCGAATATGGTAACAACAATGTTTGACATTGAGAAGTTTGATGGTGTCACAAATTTCAATCTATGGAAAGTTTGGATGATGAAGTTCAGACTAATTTGAAAAATGTCATTACCGAGAAAAAACCTGATAATTTGGATCGTACAGAATTAGAAGAGCTTGATGAAAAGGTCCTGTTTTCAATCCAGTTGTGCCTCGCGAATAGGATATTGCAAGAGGTATTGATGGAGAAAACCTCATCCGCATTGTGGAAAAGTTAGAAACTCTTTATGATACTATGTCTCTAGCTAACCATTTAGTGTTGAAACAATGTCTATTTACATTTCGCATGAACGAAGATGAGCTTCTTAAATACCATATTAGTCAATTTATTACTCTTTTGAATGATTTAAAGAATGTTGAGGTGAAGATTGACGATGAAGATCAGGCTATGCTATTATTGTGCTATTTATCCTCTTCATACAAGTCTTTTATGGAGACCTTGATTTATGGTAGAGACAAACTCTCGTTCAAGGATGTGAAGGGTCATTTGTTGAATAAAGACAAACTCGACAATGAGTTTGGTTTAGATAGCAAGGCAGATAGGCAATTTTCCGTTCTGGTAGCATCAAAAAAACGATACAAAAGATGTTGATATTGTAAGAAGTTAGGTCACGTCAAAGCAAATTGTTATAAACTGTGAAATAAAATGGCTGCTAAGAGTAATAAGGAAGATGCAGCTGGTGCTAATTTGGCCAACGAAAGCGATGAGGATATCTTGTTAGTACTAACAAGCGATAGCTCCCAACTTACGTCCAGATGGATCCTAGATTCAGGATGTTCTTCCTCAATTTTGACTTGTTTGTTGCTTAATTGGGTCGATCCTCAACAAAGAAAATAAAAAAGATAGATGGAACGTGGCATGTAGGCCTAAGGAGCCTTGAAAACTCGAAGAATCCAGAACCCCTTTCAAGCGGCTTTAATTTTTCCTCCAAGAAAGAAAACTTGGTAAGAAAAAGTTTGAAGATGATCCCTAGAATCTAAAAAGATTGTTAAAAATCTTTTAAAAGGAAACTCAAGAAAAATTCTTGAAAAGAAAAACTCAAAGAGAATTTATTAACTCAAAAGAAAAGTTGTTGAATAATAATGAATTTATTGAATTGTGTATAATGCAAAGACCTTTTATATAGGCTAGCTAAATAAATCTAAATAAAACTCTTTAAGTATACTAAAACTCTAATTAACCTATACAAGAAGTAGTTTTAAACTAAACTTTCTTGTTGACATAAAACTCCTAAATAACTTTAAATACTTAATAATTAGAAAAAAAAATCGGAATAAAAAAATAAAAAAAATAATAAGATCTGATGACCACAATATTGGGCCCATATTTGATAAAAATTAAGCCTAAAACTTGAATCAATATGATTTAAACTCGAATTAAAAGCCCGAAACTCGTAATTTCTCTAATATCCTGTCCAGAAATTTTGCTCGCATAGTCTTCACTAAAAGGTCATAATTTGAGTTCCCGAACTTGAAATTAAGTGATTCAAAGTATATTTCGAAGATAAGAGATAGATATTTGAATGCTATGTAGACATCTTAATCTAGAATTACCTGGATCCCATCCAAAAATTTGTCAGAAGTTGACTAATCTTTTTAGCTTGAAAATTGACAGCTTAGTTGAATTAATTTTAATACATTTCACCCATTCCGTGCATGTATCGTTCTTGATTTCCTTGAAAAGATTCATCCTCACATACTGGCTTTTGTTGAATCTTGGTTTAATTTTCTTGACCTTTGACATTGTTATTGGGCCTTTAGGTAAGTAAGTCCATCACATCCATGGCCCTAAAATTGGGTCTTGAGACTCGTATCAAGTATATTCAACTTAGTACAATTTTATCCCTAAAACATCATATCTTAGAGTTCCAAAAAAAGAAATGTAAAATAATATTAGGAATTAATGAATGGACTTTGGCTCATTCAGAACTAGAGAAATTACTACATATATAACAAATTTGTACAAATCACCATTCAAGGTTTTAAACGTATTTTGTTGTTGCAATGTCACCCATAATGTTGCATAAATTTTCAAATAAGATCAACTGATGATCTATATTTTCTTTGGCATGACATGACACCTCGATTATTGATTCATCTTAATATGAAATGACACATTACGTAACTTTTTTGAGTTAAAATTATAAAAAAACAATATATTACATAAGTTTTATAGAAAAATTAAATTTATTTTTAATTCATAATAGTTATAAAAATGTAAAACAAAAATTACGATAAATCAAACTCTTCTTCTACATGAGAAATTTTATTTCTCAAACCCTCCCCTTCTTCAGAATAGAACGTCGTCGCAAACCACCATCTCTGGCTCGAAATGGCTCCGTTCAACTCCTCTCTTTCTATTCTTTTCTAATTACCTCTTGATTTTCTCTGAAATTGATGAGAAACATGTTGACAAGAATATGGCAATCCCTTTCAATCTTATTGATAGACATTAAGAGTATACATAATATTTATACAACAAGAGTCACGTAGAAATAGGAAAGATATATAATATATTCCTATATATATGCCTAAAAGATATACAATAATATACAATCTATTTATATATTCTTAAGAGGTAATATCCCATAATAATATCCTAACCGCTCTCAAGTTAGAGCATGCATGTGACAACTCATTTTTCAGTGGTGTCGGAAATAGTGGTTTCGAGGCCACAAACCTGATGGGTAAGTTCATAAATGTTATTATTTAATATTTACGAGTC
This sequence comes from Gossypium arboreum, assembly GCF_025698485.1. Classification (NCBI taxonomy): domain Eukaryota; kingdom Viridiplantae; phylum Streptophyta; class Magnoliopsida; order Malvales; family Malvaceae; genus Gossypium; species Gossypium arboreum. Next base: position 128,330,967 of record NC_069075.1, read on the forward strand.
AAATATGGTATTAAAATAAATTTTGAATTGATAATTTATGCTGTTTGAAAGAAGTTAGGTTTAAGCAGTGTGACCCTAAAGTCAAGTGATTTTAGAGAATGAGGTATCAGGACCTTGTTTCTATAAACTGAGCTGGAAATATTTTATTAAATATTAACAAAGTTTTATTAAGGTTTTATTAAAGTTTTGTTAAGAAATTTTAATGTTTAGATAGTTAATTAATTGAAAAGGACTAAATTGTAAAAGATGAAAAAGTTAAATTCTATTAATTAAAGGTGTCAATAGCTAAAGAACTCTATTTATGGAGCAAGGGAGATTTGGCCAATCTATTTTCAATACATGTGGGAGATTTTGAGGTCTATTTTTAATAATTTTTATATTTTTTGAAATAGTTGCAACTAGGTTTAGCTAATCCGGGGATTAATTTGTTAAATTGTTAAATGTTTAAAATTTTACCATGAATGAAATTATGATGTTCTTGAAATTTTATGATAGATTATAAATCTTGGTTGTTAAATATAAGTATTATGTTAAGTAATTTTTGGTAATTTTAATGTTTAAGGACTAAAATGTGAAATTAGTAAAAGTACAAGGACTCGCGGTTAAATAACTATAAAAATGGACTGTTATAAGATTGGGTCAAAATCAGTTTGCATGAATTTTATTTAGAAATGATGAAATTGCAAGTTTCAGGTTTAATGACTAAATTGTATAAAAGTAAAACGTTGGGGGCAATTTTGTAAAAATGTCAAAAAGAACTTAATTACATAAAATGAATTGATTTTTTTGTTAGAATTATAGAATTGAATGAATTATTATTTTAGATCAAGAACGAGTAGAAAAATCGAGAAGAGAAAATTACCAAATAGCCCTTGTACTTAGTCATTGTTGCAATTTAGTCAAGTAAGTTCGTATGAACGATTATCGTATTAATGTTATTTAATTGTATGTTAATATGTTATTTATAATATTGATTGAGTGATGTATACACAAAGCGATGTTATGACAGTTATCGAAACCCGATTGAACCTTAGGAATTCTTAGGATATAAATGACATGTCATTAGGGATTTCATGTTTCGGGTGCTGGTCTCGAATGTCCTACTGATGGCTAAGGTCCTGCATCTATTATGGATTCTCCACAGCTCGTGTGAGCAGAATCGTGTAGCTTACATTCCTACCCACAGCTCGTGTGAGCAGAATCGTGTAGCTTACATTCCTACCCACAGCTCGTGTGAGCAATGGCGTAAAGGAAAGGTTACGGTTATATGTAAAGGCACACTATGTGTGAGCTTTCCCGAGTATCCGATGTAATTCTATATGGTTCAACGAGTAAGAAAATGGAATGAAATGGTAAGTTCACAATTGAGATGTAACACGATGTTATAAAAATATTAATGAATTAAATGATCTACTTATGTTATGGATGAACTTATTTATATTATGGACAAGTGCACTAACTTGTGATTTGATGATGTTGGTTAGGCTTATGCTAAGCATTTGGAAACGACAAGTAAGCTAATGGAATGAAACATGATCATATGGCAATGATGATGAATTAAATGTTGTGTTTATATATATATGGTTGATTTCATATGTATCATGAACAAGTATGCTAACTTGTGAGTTTGATGGTGTTATATAGGCTTTTTTAATCTTATGGCATTGGTAAAGGTTTATACTTATTTTATCAAGTTCATTATTGAAATGGTATATTATGTATAAAGTTTATACGAGATTACAAGGCATTCACTGCTTACGTAGTTATTTTCCTTTACTTTACAGATTGTCAAAAGCTCAATCAGTTGGAAGTTCATTGGAGATCTATTAGACTATCTAGTGGGCATTTGGTAGTTTTTGAGTAATTTTGTTAAGGTTTATAATAACATGTATAGGGTGCTTTGTGATGATATTATGGTGTATATGTTAATAGTGTTTTGGCATGTATAAGCTTTGGAAAGGTAGGTTGGTTTGGTACATTTTGATGCTCTACCAAGTTATGTGATTTTGCTGACTTTGATGTGCTTGTTTTTAGGGTTATCTTGGCATCTTGTTAATGACTTAAATTGATTACTTGAAATATGGTTAAGTTCATTTATGAGCTAGGTTATCATGTATGGAAATGGCAATATTATCATGTATAGGCCTTTTGTATTAATGGCTCATGGATGTACTAAATGGTTGAGTTATTATGCTTATGTCTTGAAGTTATGTTTATATGATGGAATTCTATGGCTTGATAAATAAGGTCATCTTGACCACTTATAGTGATTGAAAATCATGATCTTATAGTATGTTTTGAACGGTTGATGATGGTTAAATATGGTATGTTTTAGTACCTATATGTACTAAGTTGATAAGTATAAAATGTAGTTTATGAATATGTTAGGTAATTTATGTGCATGGTCATATGGTATGATAATGATGGTTAGGAAACGGTCTTTTCTGATGTGATCTAGTTACATAATGAAGTTAGGTATTCATGCTTGAAATAAGACAATATTGACATGTTAGATCGATAATGTTTGGATGCATATATGGTGTATTTGAATGGCACATTGGTTAGTTAACTTAAGACTTTGAAATGGTATTTTAGTGTATGTGTTGGTAATGTTCAAGTTCCCTTGAAGTATGCTTAACTAGGTTGAAAGGTCATATATGATATGGACCGGAAATGGTTTGATTTTAGGTAGATTTGGGTCTACACGGCCTGACAACACGGTCGTGTGTTATCTGATGATTTTTTTAGGGTGCAAGTCAGTGAATTACACGGCCTGACACACGAGCTTGTGACCCTACTCAGAGAGTTACATGGGTGAGGACACAGGCTGCGACACGGCCTGGCCACACGACCATGTGACCCCTATTTCCAAATTTTTATGACTTTTTCCTAGACTTTTCATATGATTTCAAATTGGTCCCGAATTGCTTCTATGGTGTTTCTTGGGCCTCGAGGGCTCGATTTAAGGATGGTATGTATGTATATGATTTGATTATATTATTGAATGATATTAAGTTTAAATGTTCCTGATTGTACAGTAATGCTCTGTAACCCTAATCTAGTGACAGATACGGGCCAGGGGTGTTACAATACATATCATAAATTCCTAACTTATTGATAATGTATTCAAATTGCAATTTACCAAGTGCCTTTGTAGAAATGTTATCCAACTGAACGAAAGTCAGAACATAAGAAAGTACAATCAACCCATCCTAGATTGCATCCCTAACAAAGTGGCAATCTACTTCAATATGTTTAGTACGCTCATGAAATACAGAATTCTGTGCAATATGCAAAGAAGATTGACTATCACAAAATAAAGGAATAGCTTTAGGATGATGAACACCTAACCTTAATAGTAAGGGCTTCAGCCACTTGAGCTCACAAGTTACGAAAGCCATAAACCTATACTCAGCCTTAGTGGAAGACTGAAACACAATATGTTGTTTATTAGTTTTTCAGGAAATAAGAGATTATCCCAAAAAGACAAGCCAACCAGTAAGTGAACGTCGAGTTAACGGACAAGCAACCCAATCACACCACCTCTTTAAGGACAAATCACTATTAGATCTCAATAGAATCATTTGGTCAGGAGAGCCTTTCAAGTACCTAATAACAGGCAGAGTCACGTCCCAATGCTCCTGCCTCGTCTCATGCATAAACTGAGATCAGATATCAACTGAGTATGCTAAATCAGGTCTGGTCATTACCAAATAAATCAAACAACCCATTGACCGTCTGTACGACTCAGGATCATTCAAAATACCACTGTAGCATATGTCAAACTATGATGTTGCTCTATTGGCGATCCTGTGGGCTTTGCTCCTAAAAGACCTGTCTTTGAAATAATATCAAGTGCATATTTCCTTTGAATAAAAATATACCCAAAGAACTATGAGTTACGTCTATCCCCCAAAAATATTTCAAAACACCAAGATCCTTCATATGGAAGTAAGAATTAAGATACCTCTTAAAAGTTTTCAAAGCAGCAAAATTGTTCTTAGAAATAAGCAAATCATCAACATAAACTCGCACATTAATGTGTATAGATCCCTTAGAGTATGTAAAGAGATAATAATCAAAATATGATTGAAGAAATCCATACCCTTTTAGTGCAATAACCAACTTAGAAAACCAACACCGATGAGCCTGTTTAACCCATACAAAGTCTTACGAACGACAAACCATTCCAGGCTTATCAAGGGGAAAAACCTGGAGGAAGCTTCTTCATCAAGATCTCAATGCAGAAAGACATTATGTACATCCATCTGATGAAACTCCCAATTTTTCAAAGCAACAATATCTAAGAAAGCACAAACAATCACCATTTTCGCCACAAGAGCAAAAGTTTCATTATAGTCAATATTTATTTTTTAAATGAATTTTTATGTGTTATTCGCCATCATCTTAGTTAAATAACAATAAAGTCGGTCCACTACGGAGAAATAGACCATATGCGCAATGGGCTGGCCACTGAGGCCTTGAGGGACTGCCTCTCACAAAGATGACCTATGATCTCTCCTGCACAAGAATACCAATGCTATCGTAAGCATTCTCCTCCATCATATTCGGGAAGTTTCTACAGTCTCTCCATTCAGCATGGTCAAAGAAGCACAAAATGTACAAAGAATCTAACAAACCTGAAAATGCAGGAGAGCCAATTAACAGGATGTTAGATTTGGGCGCTAGCTCGATCAACATAGGGTAGAGAGAAAAGGTCCATAAAATAACGTGAGATTCATAGAGTTGAATATGTGAACCCCCCTACCTAATTTCATGCTTTCCAATTTCAAGCATCAGAGGGTGCTCCAGTGATCAAAATCCGATACCCTTTGAATTTTTTCTATTCTATTGTTAACTTATTCAATCTACTTATGAGTAACTCAACTTGTTACAAACAATATCAATAAATATATCTTTAAGAAAATATCTTAACTAAATTGCATTATTCGACATCTTCCATTAAAGCATATGCTTTTTGTTTTGAAAAAAAAAATCATATTTCAATTAACTCATTGTGTTCTTAAAAAGTTGATCCAATTAAGTTACATAATAAAATGTAAAAGCAATAATTAGAGCACAAATATTCTGAAAGGACAAAAGATAAAAATATTGCATACATAGAAAAAAGAACGAATTCAAATATAACAACAATAAGTTAGATGAGAAATTATGAAGCTATAATAAAATTTAAACTATGGTGAGTACTGAGTACAGTGTAATTTTTTAATTTAAGTTAAACACATTAGATGAAAAACCTTAGCAAGACCACCTCTAAAAAGGTAAAAATTTTTCCTAATTTTGAAAAATAATAGGTCATAACAATGTACTACGAAATGTATTAAAACAGAATACTTCAATTAAACAAACATAAAATTACAACTTTCCTATCCCTAATCCTTCTCGGAAATGAACTTAATCATCAATAAATATGTCATCTGAGCTATAATGGTCTTTAAGCCCGTAGTACTTCTCAATGCTTAGCTTAAAAAATTTCAAGCGTTTTACCCATAAGCTAAGCTAAGCCCATTAGGTTAGACTCTTGTGTCCTTTCTGTTTGACATTAACCATGATTCAAGCAAAACAATGTTGTAAATCTTTTATTGTTTTGATAAGCAAATTAATGAATATAATTACTTGGGTGGAATAATTAAATTCTCATGGTATAATCTCATAGTCTGATCGAGTCGAGCTGAGGTCAGCTCTTCAGGTTTTAAAATATCTTTCAAGTTTAAGTTTGTTTTTGGGTTTGGTCCGGCCACTAAAAAAACCTGTTTTATTATTTAAAAGTTAATAAAATATTAAAATTATATTTTTTAGTTGTTATTTTATATATTTTTATAATTAAATTTTAATTTTAAAATACTTTTATTATTTAAATTGATTTTAGGTCGGGCCGAACTAGTTTGGAGTGAAAAAATTCTTGCTAAAACCTCACCCAAGTTGGGTTAGGTCTACCGGGCTAGGTAGGCTACCTGTTGTCTAATCTGTCCGGTCTCTAACAAAATTAGACTCAAACTGTAAAATGGATGAGAACACTAATTAAAATGTAACCATTATGCTAACAATCGGTGAATCTTTAGGCGAATAACCGACATCGTTACCATATAAATTTTTTTACTATAAATTTTATAAATTATTAATCTATACTATTTATTAAACCTTTTATTAAATTGGTGTCACTCACCAACTAGGTTCCAACTCAATTACGGAATTATAAAAAAATATTTAATTTATAAAGTAAGTTATATAATTATGTGGGTATTTTATCTTTTATATTTTTCGATAAAAATTATCTATAATAATATTTGAACCGAAGACACTATGCATATAAACCATTTTTATATTTACCATTTGAACTAAACTAATTTTTTAATTTTATATGAAATTTTAATACATATATTTGTTATACAAATTTTTATATATTTGTGTAAATTAGTGTATGCTTGTGATTGGATTCTATTTTTTTTAATTTTAATATTGTACATATTTTATCTGTTACTATTAGTTAGTTCCAAACTATACTTCTCATCATTTATTATGTTTTGTTTTAAACATATCTCTATATTCTAAATATGTGATTTCTACGGCGTATATACATGTGATAAAATTTCTAGTATAATTTAAATAAATAATTTTTAATAAATTTAACCATACATGAAACTCGAAATTCTAACCTTGGTCTCTAGCTAAAACCCAAACTTCAAACCACACAATACGAACTCTTAAGATCAAAACTCCAACCCTTAAATCCCATACATTAAAAAGTATTTATAATAACTAGAATTAAATTTGGATTAATAATTTTAACTGCCCAACAAGATAATAAATAATGATTTAGGAGGAAACTAAGAAAGAGGCAAAGATGGATTTGGGTGGTAATAATGCAGTTTTAAAATTAAACTCTGAATTATTATCAATGCGTTTGCAAGAGGATTCGTCCCATGTGTTATACCAGAAAAATTCTTGGAGATGAAGACTTGAAGCTTCATGGGCACTGCTATTCAGTTTAACTAGCATCTCTACTCTCAATTTGCTGGACTCCAAAAATCTAATATAGAACATCAAAAATGGCTACTAGAGTTCTCTCCAGTCCCGGGTTTTAGTAGTAGTTATCTAGATTCTAGTTTATTTCTACTGTTCTCTTCACCTTTTGTATGTATCTTTTGATTAGCCTTTGCTATTCCATAGTTATTGGTCTGTGTTTTTGTACTTGGAGCATTCATAAAAAAGACTTATGAGGCGTAATATTATTGGAAGGGTCATATCTTACGTGTTGGAATTCTATGTAATACTTTCTCTCTTTTTACTTTTTTTTTTCTTTTCATTTCATTTCATTTTCCTTTACTATTTTTAATCCAGTTTTAAGCTTTAAATTCTAACCCCAACCTAAAACTTAAAAACTTAACTAAATTTGAAATCCTAAATCTCAAATTCTAAATCATATACTTCGAAATCTAACCATAAACCTTAAACCATAAAATCAAAAGCATTACCATCCTTTTATATTTGCAGCCTCATTAATATGCATATTAAATTAATATTGTGGTGATACATACATGAATAGGTGAAATATTTTAAAATCAATTCAATTAAGCTATCAATTTTTAAGTTTGGAAAATCAATCGACCTACGGCAATTTTTTAGATGGGATCCAAACATTTCTAGGTTGAGTTGTCTTATAGCATTCGAAGATCTATCTATTAGTTTCCAAAAGCACTTTGAGTTATTTAATTTCAAGTTCAGAACCTAAAATTATAACCGTTTTAGTGAAGAATGCACGAGCAGAATTTTTAGACGGGATTATTATATAGGAAATTATGAGTTTCAAGCTTTAGTTCGAGTTTAAATCATATTAGGTTCAGTTGTTAGACTTAATTTTTATTAGTATATTAGCTCAATATTGTATTTATTAGGTTTTATTATTTACTTATTCCAAATTTTAGGATATTTTTTAAGTATTTTAAGTTGTTTACGAGTTTTGTGTTTCTTAGTCAATAAGAAAATTTAGTTTAAAACTACTTCTTATTTAGATTAATCAGACTTACGTTATACTTGAGAATTTTATTTTTGGATGTAATTAACTAGCCTATTCATTAAAAGTACAATTTTTTTCATTAATAAAATTTTCAAATCTTGAAGTTAATTTCTTTCGTGCAAAAATATTTTTCTTGTGATTTTTTGAAGTAATTATTGTTCTTGATTTTCTTCAAAAAGTTGTGAAAATTCATTCTTCATCCTTTAATTTGCCAAAGATTATTTCTTGGAGAGTTGATCAGAGCCATTAATTAAGCTTGTTGGGATTTATATCTCAAAGGTTCGATTAGACAACTATTTTCTATCTATATCCACCGATTTATTCGATATCCATCTTCCACCTTTTAATTTCTTTTTTCTTTATTTATCTATCTTTCAAATCTTTGTTTTTTTATCCTATATTTCTTCTTTTAGTAGCATTTTTCATTTTTTTAAATATTTATTTATTTTAATGTTAGATTCAATTTTTTTCGAGTCAAACAACTTAAATACGATATTAGTATACTACACCCTTAACATGTGATTTTGATTCTTTTGTTTTGGGTTTAATATTCTGGTTCTACAAGACAAAATGTTTTCTTTGTAATAGAAGGTTTTTTGTTTTGTTTTTCAGGATAATAAAATAAAATTTATTCAAAAGTCATAAACATTAAACCCTAAATATTAGCCCAAACCCATTAAATCCAAAATAAACTCTGAATGGTATATGAATCATAAACCCTAAATTTTATTTTACCATTGTTATGGGATACTTTTTATTTAATTGTTTAACACAAAAGGATGGATAGTTAGGTTAAAATATTGTCAAGGATAATTGATGGATTACATGGATGCTAAATATTGGCTGCTTAAGATCATTTATATATAAGTTAAATTCTTGATAAATATGGTTTTATACTAATTCGTTAATTACTGACATGTCAAAAGTGACAAATATGATGGGATAAAATGTAAGAAAAATAATAATTTTTACATGTTTTTGTTAGAATTTGAAAAAAGGAATTCTTTTGAATGGTTAGATGAACTTGTAAGCGCATAGGATTACAACTCTATTGTTATAGTTTCTTGTGTGTAATGTAGGGTTTGAGAAAAATTATATTCGATTGGAAAAATTAAAAAATACTTCAATTTTGAATTAATCAAATCGAGTTACTTTAGTCAACTTGAATAATTAATTCAAATTTTAAATTCAAGTTGAGTTAAATTTTATAATTGAATAATTGAATAATAGATTAATTTAAATACACCTTTGGTCCCTGTCAATTTTGAAAATGAGAAAATTGATTTTTTCAATAAAAATAAAAATAATTTTAAAAACTTCAAAATATTTATAAAAATCCTAAAATTTATATTTTTAAAAATTATAATTTTTAAAAAATTAAAGAATATATAAAGAAAGTTAAAATTTAAGAATTTTTAAAATAATAATTTGGGGACTTAAATAAGTTAATTAATTGTTGAAGTTTATCATCTTGAAATATCTTATTTTTATTGTTATTTTTTTTGAAAAAGTTTTCAAATTTATATGCTTCAACATGGAATTAAGTATCTGTAACAAGATTTTAATTTGATATGTTGAATTTTTAATTTAACTCGAACAATTTTATTTGATTTGACTTGACTCAAATTTTATTTCACTTGACTCAATTTAAAAAAAATTCAAATCAAATTAAAATAAGAAAATAAAACTCATTAACTCAATATTTTTTTATTCGATTTGATCCAACGCCAATCCATAATAAAATTTGAGAAATATTGTGTTGGAAAAGAGAGGTAGGTAGAAAAACCTAGTAGAATTTTAAGAGATAAGTTTGAGAAAAAAATGCATATTTGGCAAGTTTTAATAAAGAAGCAAAGAACTCGTCTCGAAATTAAAGAAGCCTTGCATAGGCCCCATATGACAAAGACTGGTTCCAACCCTAAGGACGACATGGCCGATTACAACTCAACTGCCTGTTACATCTATTACATATTAGTCTTCTAGTTGGCTAGTTGACCTGTTCAATAAGTCGTTCCCTGGTCCCTATCACCGCCGCTATGTCAAGTAAGCACTACTCCTTTTTAACCTTTAGGTTTTATTATTACAATATTAAAGGAAAAAAAGTGGTAGAATTTACATCCGTATCATCATATGTTAGATGGAAATTTTAATCACCCTTCAAAATTATAATTTTGAATATAAATTATATAGTTACATATGCATTCGGCTTCCCTGTATTATATATATGTATTATATACTAACCATCTGACAACTTTGATTAATGCTTGGGAAGCTTTAACTTATTCCTGCTTAGCTAGCTTAGGTTAGTTTGTAATGTGCCAAAAAAAATTAATTCTTAGCTTATGTATGTATATATGCGACCATGAAAAAGGTAAAATGTTGGTGTCCAGAGACTGGCTGTCAAAGTATCAACCACATAGTTCGTGCCTCATATATATTTGGTAGATAAAAAATCACTTCAGTACTTAAGTCCCTTATGATTATTAGTTGAGTGATATGCTTTCCTTATCCTACATCATTCATTCAATAGAGTAGGTATCTATCCTTTTTTCCCTTATGTTTTTCTGCTATATAACTCTTAGATTTGTGTGATTGCCTCATTTAATAGTAGCCTTGTATGATTCTACAATAAAATCAACTATCATCAATCTTCACAAATGTGTATCGTTTAACGAAATTATTTTTTAAAGTTGCATTTATAATTGCAATTACAATTATAAATATAATACATTTGAATAATTATAGAAAAAATATTTGGTAGATTATTAGTAAAGTTTTTAAAATTTTATAAGCAGTGTTAAGGGATTGATAAGTATCTTATAAGAATATAGTAAAATATTATAAAAGATAAATATTTAAAAAAAACACAACAATTTTTAAGATTACTTGTGGAATAAAAAATATACTTTAATCTATTACACACTAACCCATAATTATAACTAGAATCATTTATTATAAAATAGACTTAAATATGCATTTGGCCATCAATCTTGGCACCTTCTCCCAAATTAGTACTTGTGAGTTTTTTGTCTCAAGTTGGTACCCGAATTTTCATTCTATCAATAATTTTGGTGCTTTTTTGTAACCGTGCTAAGTTTGATATAAATGGCACTTTTAGACAGTGACACGTGATAATGATGACTTAATTTTTAAAAATAATTTAAAGATATCTAAAATATATAATTTTTAAAAAATTTAAATAATATAATTTTATAAATCATAAAAATTTATAAATAAAAATGAAAGTATATTGGAAGTTTTAAAATTTACAAAATTAAATCAAATTAAATTTGTTAAATTTTTAATTCAATTTAATTTTTGTAAATTTTAAAATTTTTAATATATTTTTAATTTTCACGACCATCTATCTCCACGGCCATCATTATCTCCCATCTTCAATCAGAGAAGTTCAAGGATGCAAACTGCTTCACCAGTGTATTACATTTCTAGTAGAAGGAGCTGTATCAAATCCAATGGCAGCATGAAACATAGTGGTTGGATGCAGGTCAACTTGGCTACAATAGAAGAGGTCAGAGTCTTAGATTTCTAACACTGATCCGCAAAACTAGGTTGTTTGTTATTTCAGTTGCAGATGATGGCCATGCATATGCCCTTGTGCTAGAAGAAAAAGGCAATACAAACCATGCACCCACTTCGGAACCCGAAACATTCCTTAGCAAATGGTCTCCTCCAAAGTACTTATGGAGAGGATTATATGTTGTTGTCCTTGCCGATGAACAAATTGTAAAGAATGAAAGATGCTAGAAGTAAATGCTATAAATTGAAAGATTGAGGTTTCTAGTGAATAAATGTGAAGTCGAATTTTGATTTGATTGAGAAAATCAAAGTTATGAGAATTTCGGACATTAGGATTTTGAGGGACTTAAATGAAGAGATTGCATTTCATGTTTAAGTAATTTGTTTCAATGTGTTATATGTGAAATTAATGCCATTTCTGTAATCGAATTTATCGTATGTAGCTAAAGACAACTCTAGGACATCGAGGGAAAAAAGAAAAAGCGAATGTTATAGACGAGTGTCCCTATTTCAATTTGTGCTTTCATGATTTGATTTCAATTCATAGCCTATTAAGTATTAATTTGAATAAGATAATAAATGTTGTTTTGTCTCAAAAATGGCAAATATATTTGTGATATGATGATTTTTTGAGAAGTTGTGAAAATATATGTGATTGAACTCATAATATGTTTGATGAAAATTATGAAAATTAAATGAATGTTATGTGAAAATGTGATTCCATGAAAATATGATATATTAATGCATGATAATGAAATGAAAAAGATATGAAAATGTTATATATTTTTAAATAAATCATATGAGAACTTACGGATATTATCATTACAAATGCCCTATTGCACAGTCTTGGATAGAGTTCAGTACAGTTTGCATACCATAAGATTTGTTATACGGAGATGTCTTCGTGTCAGTCGCATTTTAGTTTGGTTATAACATGTATTACTTTGGTTATGTAACACCCCATACTCGACTTGATCGCTAGGTCCAAGTTACAATGTGCCATATTCATTATTGGAGCAACTACAATCAATTCACAGTTCAATTTATAACATAAAACATCCCAATATAAATCAAATAGGTATATAAAACAATTAGTGTTCACTTTCGGGTTTTATACAAGCTTACGAAAGCTCTATTGCTAACTCCAGATTGAATTAGGACCAAATTGTAACAATTTCAAAAATTTGAGTTGACGTCGCGACGTCAAGGAGTTCCTCGTCATGACGCAACATCCTATCTATCCTCATTGTAGTGACCAAAGTCCAGCATCACATCATGACATGGTAATAAAGTCTCATTGGGACACCACCGTTCGACATCAAGACGTGATATTCTGTTTTCAAAAGAATAAGTCTTGGTATCTATTTGTAAGCACATAGAACCTTTCAAATTTACATGCACACATAATTTTCTACCAAATCCCCATACCTAATCGGATTCCATTATGCCAAAAGAACATTTATACATACCTGTTATCATCATTTAACAATTTCATTTGATTATAAAACCAATTCATTAAATTCCTTTATATAACTAGCTGACACTTATAAACATATGTATATGAACATAAAACTGATTAGACTATTATGATACCATGAAACATGCTAATTATAAGTTATAACATTTCTAATTCCATGTATTTAGCATATAACCAAATAAAAATATCAATTTCGACTCAACTTAGGTTCATGTCATACAACTAATAAAAGAAATTATACAAACGTCGTTGAGTCGGGGATCTTTGTTTGGATGTTGAAGTTGATGCTAGTGACCTTGTCACAAACCTAACCTGCGCATGAAAAACAAAATCGTATGCTGAGCAATAAAGCTCAATGGTATTTCTATGATTCAAATAAATTTTATTCAAAATTTGAATCAAATGCATAAAATCAATTTGCAATTCAATACCAACTAACTCACATATAACTCATGCCATTTGTAATGGCCTAAATTCAGGGTTATCGGAACAGTGGTTTTGTAACCACAAATCCGATTTAAAAAGAATATTTATTTTAAAAATTATTGCATGAATATTAATATGATAGGAAAGTCGTATAAAAATATTGATAGAAAAATTTTACCAATTTAATAGTTAATTAAAAAAATTATTGAAGAAATTGGGTAAAAATTATTGAAAAATTTTACCACTTTAGGCTATTTAGTCATTTTTCGAAATTGGGCTCACAAACGTCAAAATTAATTCACCAAATTTTTCATGTACTAATATAAACATGCTATGACTCGAAAATAATAATAAAATAATTTCTCCAACTTCGGATTTGTGGTCCCGAGACCACTATTTCGACTAGGCCCTAAATCGGGCTATTACATATGGTAAGTATAATTCTTGTTGTATGAACTTACTAAGCACCATGTGCTTACCCCGTTCTCCTTTTCCCTATTTTGTAGTGCTCGGCAGCTCAAAGGTCGGAGATTAGTCGGAGCCTTATCATACTGTCAACCCATATCTTTTGGTGTATGAAAATGACTTATTTTGAAAGAATGGCATGTATAGACTAAATACCAATATTTGCATGGAAATAGATGTTTGTAACCTAGTTATTGGAATGGCTAAAGTAAGTATAATTTTGGGATTTTGCGAAAAATTCCCTGTGATTCTGACTTGGTTTCGGTCTGCTCCCGATGCATAATTTGGGCTTTGGAAGTCCATCTAAGAGACGTAATAATAATTTTCAATAAATAAATGATACTTGGTTCGGGTAAATGGAAATTGGTTCTGTAAGTTTCAGTAATGCTTTGTACCTTATTCCGGCGACGGATACGGGTAGGGGGTGTTACACCATTCTTCAATACATATAACAATATACATATGCTACAAGATACTTTATTTATACCAAAAGAACCTATTAAACATACTACCTCAATTAACAACTAATTAACATATCATACCAGTATACTTAACATTCACATTACTTTTCAATCTATTACATCCAATCAATTCTGTATATCAATCTCAAATTGAAATCAAATCTACCATTATCATTCTGTATCGACCCTTAGGCTAATTCAACTGGTTCGCGTGATCTTTTACATGCTAACAATAATTGTATATAACAAATACGTACCTGTAATACAATTTCATAATGTTGAATTCATTTTCAAATATTAATTAACTAATTTCCAAATTATTTTCCCTATTAACGTGACTTGGATTTCAAGACGAATACATAAATTAGTTAACCTGCATCTCAATCTGGCATCATAGTGCATCATCATATATACCAAAGGAAAGATACTGTTACACATGGTATATCATTGGGCAAGTTGAAACAATTATACTGGCACATGAGATCCATCATCAGATGAATCAAAGCAATTATACTGGCATGCATAGTGCATCATCGGATAAACATAAGCAATCATGCTGGCACTTAAGTGCATCATCGAATAAATTAAAGCAATTGTATTGGCACATAGGTGCATTATTGGATAAATCGAAGCAAATATATTGGCATGTAAGTGGATCATCCGCTAAACTGAAGTATAAACCTGTACAACTAATAAAGTAACCAATTTCCAATTTTATCACATCGTTCAATTCACATCCCATTATTCTCAGTTCAGCATCAATTCATCAATTCATCATATAATGTAACATAATTCAGCTCAATTTCTTACAAATTTCCTATATTAGCTATGTCATACAACTTTTTATTCCATTCAATTTAGTCCCTATCTCGATATTCAATTTCAACCATAGCATTTCAACTCAATAATCATTAACAACTCACCTCAAAATTATATAATGCATAATGTCATGAATATTCAAAAATTAGATTGATCTCGGGACATAGAGATACAAACTGAAAACTTACGTCACTCGTCATTGGCTCTTATCTTTTCTTTCCCTCTCGATAGTCTTGCGTCATATTTAGCTACGAATAATAATCCAACAATACACAATATCAAATTCTAGTTCAAATCACAATCAATTACAAAGTCACGCAAATTTTTTAATTTATTCAATTTAGTCCCTAAACCCGAGACAAGCATAACTTTTGATCTAGACCTTTAGCTTAAAATCCAATTTCACCTATTTTTATTAAGGACCTTTTATTTTATATTCATACTTAAATTTCATAATATTTTTTCATTTTATTCAATTTGGTCCCTAATGTACAAAACTTGCAATTAGACTTTACAATTAAGTCCTTTTCTTAAACAAAGCTTAATTTCTATCAATTTAACACCTCAATCATTCAATTCTCAACAATGTAAACTCTCTAAAACTTTAACAGTTTCACAGGTTGGTACATGAGCTAGCTAAATCAAGCTTCCATGACCTCAAATGTATAAAAATTACAAGAAAATGACTAAATTTTCATACCTAAATGTATGGCTGAAACTTGGTAAACCTTAAGCTTTATTTTCTATTTTTTTCTTTGTTTGCTATTGCTTGAAGATGAAGATGACAACATCTTCTCTTCCTTTCCATTATAATTAGTATTTATACTTAAATTAATGTGTTTTAATGTTAATTAACTAACATTAATATTTAATTTCTTAATCTAATTAACGCACACATCATGTCGTCCACTAATAAATATTTGAATATGGTTTAATTTCTATTTTAGACCTTTGGTTAATTGCAATTTAAGCCCCAATCCATTTAATAATTAAAATTTACAACAATTAGATTTTATAATTTAGTCATTGTGCCTTAATTAAACATAATTTCGCAAAATTAACTATCCAAATTTCAATATAACAATATATTATACACATAAATATTAATATTTAATATTTATTGACTCAATTTATGGAAACGAAGTCCTAAAACCATAATATTTTGTACCACTAAATTTCAAGTTGTTACAAGTTATGTACTGATGATCTAGGGTGGATATATATATATACACATATATTGTAGCACCGATTGTGTATTACTTTGGTTATATACTAAAGAGTGCCAAACACGTGTTACTTCGGTTACATGTCGATGATCTAAGGTGGACATATAGGTGTGTTAGTGGTTTAATCCATGTATTCGATCTTAAGTCTGTGTATGGTTAATAAGGTCAAACATAAATACTACCAAGTTAATTATATAAGTTGAAATGTGAATTGAATTACTTGAATATCATATGCTTGAATTAATCATTTAATCGTAATGTAAATGAGATGAATGATAGCATGAGAAAGATTATGTGAATTGCGTGATACAAGCCTTATGGGCTGATGATGCTAAAGAATGAATCAAAGTATTCAAATTATGAAAACAAGACATGAATATGAGAATTCCACATGCTTATAAATGAGATTGAGATAACTATAATGCTATGGTTTGAATCTAAATGTTGATATTAGATATGGCAGTGTTAAGTATTGAAGGCTTATTGAAATGATAATAAATGGGTCTTAAACTAAAAGAGGATTCATAAGAAAGGACTAAAGAATAGAACATGTGATAATGATTATTGATATAGGTTTGTTTATAAATGAATTTATAACTAGTTTACATAGTTGATTTGCTTATGCATTGTTTTCTAATTGTGTTAGCATTACTGAGTTTCATTAGTCAGCATGCTGATTTGTTTATTTTCGTGCATAGGTATGATTAGCTTTCATGGAATCGAGAAGATTGGCAGAATCCAGGACTCACTTTTCTACTCAGCAAAGTTTGTATAGCATTTTGAATGTTATGTTTTGAGTTGGCATGTACTTAGTGTCAATGTTAGATCTGGAGCCCCTTTTTAATGAATTTGAGTTTATGGAATTAGTGGTGTGTAATCTAATTATGCATAAATGTGTGTAACGACATGAGTATATGTAACACCCCCTAATCCTTATCCATCTCTGGAATAGGATTACAGGGCATTACCAGTCAATACAGTTCATTTACAGTCATTAATTAAAATAATTGTTTACACTTATCATAAATTTAAAATATCATCCCTTTAATGGGCCCTCGAAGCCCAATATGAGCAGTGAAATCAATTCGGGATTAATTTAAAATCACTACGATTTTTTCTCAAAATTTCAAAATTTTTCTTATGAATAGTACCTATACAACTGTGTGGATTACCCGTGTGACTCACACGGCTGTGTCACTAGATCACACGGCCATGTTGCTAGGTCACACGGTCGTGTTGAGAGCCTGTGTAACTCTCTGACTTAAAAGTATTAAGGTGCAGTTTTCACATGGCCAGTCCATACGCCCGTGTGCTAGGCCGTGTGGACTCAAAATGAGCCTTAAATAACAAATTTACCAACCCTACAACTTAATATACCAAATATTCCAATAACCATTCATTCAATTACTTTAAATCTCATTCAAACCTGTTCAAAACATGTCAAATTAGATATTTTATGTGCCTATATGATGAATCATTTTAAGTATTTCACACACATTTTCAAATAGTTCATATTCATACTAATTAAGCCAATTCCTACCATATACCATTGCCAAATCTAAAATTTACTTATTTCACCTTTACATTCATAATTCAAAATGACACTCATATGAATATGATATCCTAGGTACATGCCATTACCAATAATTAATATACTTTTCCACTCAGAGTTCAAGTTTAGCCTGGGATGCTGCTTCAACGATCTGACTTTAACTTATCCTGCGCACGAAAACAAACTGTACACTAAGTATGAACTCAGTGGTATTTCTATAATCTGAACACTTAATAATATGAAAATATAACATTCGCTTAAAAATCATAGAACAATCACAATTATATAATTGTTTAATTCATAGATAAATCCTTTATAACTCAATCAATTCTTTCATCTACTAACTCATATAATTTTCCACAATATGTTCACAATTCACTTGAACAATAATATTATTCACTTATATCCCATTTAGAGTTACATAATTCATGTGTTTCAATCATGTTTTAGTTCACTGTTCAATATCAATAAATAATATTCAACAATTCACATTTCAATCAATAATCTATTTTAATCCAAGCTCAATATCAATTGATATTTTTCAATATCAATCAATTTATCAATATCATTCAGTAACAATCAATTATTCAGTAGCAATCAATTATTCAGTGACAATCAACTATTCAGTAATAGTCAATCATTCAGTACTTTTATTGATCGCGTGATTCGTAACAAGTAATAAATATTTATAATGAAGATCAAACCTAGACTAACTATTATCACGACGAAAAGGTAAGCGCACATATCGAACAATAGTATAGTAAGGCAAGGCCGGGATATTGTACCCAAGGGAACCAAAAATACTAGTAATAACTATCATTTTATTATCTAGCCTAAGAATAAAAGGGTTTGTTTTAATTAACTAATTATTTAAACTAAGAACGCACAGAGAAAAGTATTGAGGAATTGCTTTTGGGAAAATCGATTGACTTGAGACAATACCTAAGGAAAAATCCACCTAGAATTTACTTGTTATTCTGTCTCTGAATCGGACGATTTATTCATTCAACTTGTTCCGTAGAGATCCCTAAGTTATGTTATTGTCCCTATTCAAGACTAATAACATCTAATCCCTAGATTGAATAACCGAGACTTTTCTTTAATTAACACTCTAGGGTTGCATTAACTCGATCTATGGATCCCCTTATTAGGTTTCACCCTACTTCGGCAAAATCTTGTCACCCTATTTCTAGGCGCACAATCAACTTCGCTTAATTATGATAAATTTACTCTTAGACAGGGTCTATTCCTCCTCTGAATAAGAGCGTGTCTTGAATCAGTATCCTGGGATATCAAAACAAGAATTAAGAACACATAATGAAGAACAAGTTAAATATTTATCATACGATTCAGAAAATAATAACAAGATTCGTCTTAGGTTTCATTCCCCTTAGGTATTTAGGGGTTTAGTTCATAACTAAGTAAGAAAACATCTCCGAAGAATAAACAATACAAAACATAAAGAAAACCCAAAACTCCTGAAGAGAAATTGAGGAGAGATCTTCAGTCTTGATGATGAATCCGGCTTCTAAAATGGATCAATTAGCTTCCTTGAGGTAATTCCTTACCCCCTTCTCTGTCTCCTTTTTTTCCTCCCCCCCTTTTCCGTCTCCCCTTTTTCCTCTCTTCTAGGGTGTATTTATTGGCTTTGGAATGCCTAGAAGCCCTAAAAAATGGCCTTTTCCAAATTGGACTTAACTTGGGCTCGTCAAGGACACGCTCGTGTGCCACGGCCGTGTGACGTGATTGCCAGGCTGTGTGAATCGTGAAAGCCTTGGTCGACACCCTCGAAAGACATGGGCGTGTGAGCTACCAACGTGGCAAGGCTTAGGCCGTGTCATCTTCTCGATTTAGTCCGTTTTGTCCCTTTTTGGCTCCTTTTGCTCTCCTATGCTCTCCTAAGTGTAAAACATGGAATTAAAGCATTAGGAGCATCGAATTCACCAATTCTAATGAGAAATCATCCATAAAATGCATTAAACATGGGGTAAAAATATGTATAATTTACGGTTTATCAAATACCCCCACACTTAAGCATTTGCTTATCCTCAAGTAAAATCCTCAACTCATAATCAAAATAAATTCTCCTCAACTTATAATTCTTATCGATAATATCTCAAAATATTCCATAGGTAATCATACATTGAGAATTCAACTAAAGGAACATAAAAGTTTTAAACATTCCAAGTTGAGTATTTAATCATGCAAACATAGGTGTCTTTTCGCATCTAAGTAATTACCTTTGATTCAGAATATTATAGAATTTCACATCCTCACTAAAGATTCACTCAAATCACTCGAGGTGTTTAAGGAAAATAAATGAAGCACTCAATAGTCAATAATGAAAAGTCATTACCATAGGCTTGCATGAAAATCAAATCTCCACCACTATAATTTCAGATGATACATCAATCAAAAGGTCTTTAGAGGGTTGTAGTGCGGCTTGGTTAGGGGGTGTGGTCACAAGTTGAAAGAAAGGCTTAGAATTGAGATTGACTTGAAAAGTTGCCTTAACTAGAAAAAGAGTTAATCTTTACTTGCGTACAACAAAGCTTCTCTCAAAATATGAAATTACAGATATGCATACATAGTTTTTTTTTCTTTTTTTTTTAAGAAAAGTTAAATAATATAGACTAAATATCAAGAACAAAACATAGCTAGGCAATCCATTCAACTCAAATCTCGACAAAAATAGGGATTAATTTAGGGGATTTCAACAATAATATGTTAAAGGTTAATATTAAGGGTAATACAAGAAGTGGTTTGTTAGGCTCAAGGGGGTTTACTAGGGGTTAATCATGGAGGTAGGCTTTTCATGGCATGAGTGGGTTAATCCTAAGTGCCTTAATCATTTTGATATATCAAATCAAATGGTGTGGTCTCGACATGCATAATCAAACAAGTTCTAGAATAACAGTTCAATACTGACACACTCAAAGCAATAATAAAAGTGAGCATGAAAGAATTAATAGATGCTCAAAAGGCTCAAAAGTCTCACAAAAAATTATGGCTTTTTGATGTTTAGACTCGTGAATTCCAATTCAAAGTAATACCTAGACTTGGGGAAACAACCTATAATTTTAAATTCTTAAAAATCAACTTATCATGCTTGATTCTCTAATGTCTTAAAGTTTAAACAATCAATGCATAAATGCCTATATTTTAATTCCAGATATATAAATCAAAATCATAAATTAATTAAAATTTATCCTAAATATGATATGAGAGTTTTTGCAAGAGAACAAGATGATTATTCAGGGATTTTTTTGATAATGAAATAAATACCCCCACACTTAAGATGTACATTGCCCTTAATGTACAAAGATAGATATTAGAGTATAAAAATAAGATAGGGAGAGAAGTGAAACTTCCTGTATGATGAATTCCTCGAACTAGAGTTTTGGAGAGTGATCGGTTCGAGAGTGGAGGAGGATACTCCGGCGGTCGTAGAGGTTCATTAAGCCATAAGTCCTGCGCCAAAAGAATATTATATCTAGTGGTAGCTATGGTCGTGGTCGAGTAGGACATGGCAATCGTGGAGAACCTTTCCCGGTGGAGTTTTAGTTCCTATGTGAGGATGAGCTTAAGAGCTCTATATAACTGTGATAAAATCAGGAACTTTTTAGAGGATAGTAGGAAGAATGAGTACTCGAAAAGAAATAATAGAAATTTATAATAAAATTTTAAATCTGCTAAAAAAATAAAAATTAAAAAATTAAAAATTAAAAAGTAGTTTGAATAAAAATTAAAAAAACATAAAATAATAAAATAAATATTTCTAAACATCTTCATCACTGGATGGTTCGCGATGAGATGTGGACTCGCGGAAGATGTCGCTCCCTTCCTCTTCTTCGAGGCTGGTACGGTAGTTTTCTTTCCTCTTTAAGATGACATTGAAGGCACTAAGTGAGAGAGATTGAGCTTTAAAAATGAAGTTGGAGGCTGTGCACAGGCGTGGCAGGGGGTACAGTCGTGTGGAAGGAAAATAGAGGGAAAAGAGATGGGAAAGTGAGGATTAATGCAGGGGAAGTGGATTTTAGGATGGTTTGGGGGTTGGGAAATGCAAATCTAAGGAATGGTGGCTGGAATAGGGATTAGGGTGTGGAGAAGGGGAGATTTCGGCTAGGGTTTTGAAAGGAAAAAGAAAATGAACAGTGGTTTGCTTATATAGGGGGAAGCTAGACGGCTTAGGGCCACACTCGTGTACTCTAAAAGTGAGCCCGTGTTTTTCGAATTTTGCAAATTAGGTCGTGCCCGGCTACTATCCCACGCACGTGTGTCTTGGGCGTGTGTAGCCCACGGCCATATCGCACGGTCATGCCTAGCTTTGTTTGCTTCTCCCACACCCGTGTGTTATGGTACCATGCACGTGTATTGTTGTACACGGCTGAACGGCACGGGCCTGTCTCACACCCGTATCGAGGAAACAAAATCGAGCCTTGTCCCTAGCACGCCCGTAGTTTTCCATCCCCACGCCCGTGGTCTCCTATCATGTTCACCCATGGCCATGTCGCACGGTCGTGGGGATTTATCGCACCCCGTGTTTTAGGGAAATCATGTCCTACTTCCACACGGCCATATCGCACGGCTGTGTCTCTTCCCTTGTTTGGCGATGGCTTTAGGCACGCCCGTGTGCCTGGTCGTGTGTGCTGAAAAACTTTGCAATTTAAAGATTAAGTTAATGATTAAGTTAATGATTCAAAGTGTTAGAAATTAAAAATATGTTAGTGCTCGGGTTGCCTCCCGAGAAGCACTTATTTATAGTCTAAGCTGACTTACCTCTCTAGTGAATGGTCAGGGTGGTTCGAAGAGTTTATACTCCTTATTCCTGCTATCAATCTCATCAAAATAAGGTTTTAATCGGGTGTTGTTTACCTTAAAAGTGCCGAACTTGGGGTTACTCACCTCTACCGTACCGAATGGAAAAATACTAAGTACCGTAAGAAGGATTTTCTCATTCGGTGTGGTAGTGTCAATGTGGGGATCTACGGCATCTAGTAAGACTTTATCGCCAAGCTTAAGTTGATTAGGAGAGGTATCGGCCTTGTTTTGACATAGTTTCGATTTATCACATGTTCTCGATTTGTGTACTTGCCATTCGTCTAGCTCCTCTCTGTAGCCTTCGTTCTTCATGAATGTGTCTTTTATCATTTCTGGAACATGGCTCGTGAACTTCTTTGAAGCTTAATTTCTGCAAAGTCATATTGTCAGTTTTAGTAGATTGGTGTGGACTATTACATTCAATGTTTGATGTGATGCCAGAATTATGTGCTTGAAGGGTGATTGTTTCGTCTCCCACACGAAGTGTAAGCTCACCTGTGCCAACATCAATAATTGTTTTAGCAGTTGCTAAAAAGGGCCTCCCTAAAATCAAAGGGGTGTTATTATCCTCCTCTATGTCTAGAACAACGAAATCAACGGGGAATATGAACTTATCTACTTTCACAAGTACATCTTCAATAATACCCTTAGGAAATATTATAGTTTTATCTGCCAATTGAATGCTCATCCTAGTTTGTTTAGGTTTCCCAAGACCTAGTTGCTTAAACATTTTGTAAGGTATTATGTTAATACTAGCCCCTAAATCAGCTAATGTATAACGTATATCTAAACTACCAATTAAGCAAGGATTTGTAAAACTTCCTGAATCTTTCAATTTGTGGGGTAGCTTATTCTGTAGAATAGCTGAGCAGACTGCATTTAGCTCCACATGTGACGCTTCGTCAAACTTTCGCTTATTTACTAAAATCTCTTTTAAAAATTTCATTGCGTTTGGCATCTGCGACAAAGCTTCAATAAACGGTAAGTTAATATGTAATTTTTTCAAAAATTTAAGGAATTTACCGAATTGTTCATCTGAGCGGTTTTTCCTTGTCGCGTTAGGGTATGACACACAAGGTTTATATTCGACAGTCACTGGTTTGTTTGTATTTTGACCTACCTCATCTCTCCATTTGCTTACCACAATTTCTTGCCTCAGTTCTGGTTCAGGCTCAACGACTCCTTCGTCATCTTGAGTATTAATTGCATTGAGTTGTTCCCTTGGGTTAGGTTCGGTATTACTTGGCAAACTACCTTGAGGTCGTTCAGAGATCAGTTTGGAAAGCTGGCCTATCTGAGTTTTGAGTCCTTGGATCGATGCTTGTTGATTTTTAAGTGTTGTCTCAGTATTTTAGAAACGGGTTTCTGACATTGATATGATTTGAGAGCATCTCCTCAAGGTTTAGTTTCTTCTCTTGTTGATAAGGTGGCTGTTGAAAACCCTGAGGATTTTATGGCTTTTGATTTCCTTGACCACCTTAGGAGAAATTTGGGTGGTTCCTCCAATCTGCATTATAAGTATTACTGTATGAGTTATTTTGAGATCTAAAGTTATTATTACCTATATATTTGACTTGTTCCTCTTCGGTTGTGGGTTGAAGGATTGATATTCTGTATGCACACCTCCTCCGCTTGAGTCACACCTCATTACTGGATGTACCTGCGTAGAACCAAGAAAACTATCAATCTTTTTATTGAGAAGTTCTACCGATTTGACAAAGATAATGGCGAGTCGACGTTATAAACGCCGACTGTTTTTGTTGGCTTAGTCCTCATGACTTGCCACTGATAGTTATTCAGTTACATTTCTTCAATGAATTCATAAACCTCTTTAGGTGTTTTGTTGTTGATGGTTCCCCAGCAGCTGCGTCAACCATTTGCCGAGTCGAGGGATTCAGACCATTGTGGAATGTTTGTACTTGAAGCCAAAGCGGTAACCCATGGTGAGGGCACCTTCTCAGTAAGTCCTTGTATCTCTCCCATGCATCGTAAAGTGTTTCTAAATCCATCTGCACAAAAGAAGAGATATCATTACGTAATTTAGCCGTTTTAGCCGGCGAAAAATATTTTAGTAAAAATTTCTCGGTCATTTGTTCCCAAGTAGTGATAGACCCTCGTGGTAATGAGTTCAACCACTGTTTAGCTTTATTTCTCAGTGAAAAGGGAAATAACCGAAGACGAATGGCATCATCAGAAACGCCATTGATTTTGAATGTATCGAAAAATTCTAGGAAATTTGCTAAGTGAGCGTTGCGATCTTCATCCTACAAACCATCAAACTGAACAAAATACTGTATCATCTGAATAGTGTTAGGTTTTAATTCAAAAGTATTTGCAGCTACAGCAGGTCTAACTATACTAGATTCAATTTCTATTAAAAAAGGTTTAGCATAATCATACATAGTACGTGGAGCAGGATTTTGATTAACCGCAATTGCAGGAGGTAGTTGATTACCTTAGTTTTCAGCCATCTCTTCCATTAGGGGTTGAGTATCGTCTTCTTGCTCATTCTCCATGTATCTTAAGCTGCGCCTTATTTCTCTTTGATTTCTACGAACTGTACGATCGATTTCTTCGTCAAAAAGTAATGGTCTCAACGGGTTTCTTCTAGTCATAAACTATAAAAACCTGCCAAGAGAAAGAATAAATAAATTAATAGATAATAAAAATTAAATTAAATTGCAAGAAAATTAAATGGCTAAAGTAATAAAACTTCAGCGTTCCTAATATTTTAGTTCCCTGGCATCGGCGCCAAAAACTTGATCGCATGATTCGTAACAAGTGATAAATGTTTATAATGAAGATCAAACCTAGATTAACTATTATCACAATGAAAAGACAAGTGCACCTATCGAACAATAGTATAGTAATGGCAAGACCGTGATATCATACCCAAGGGAACCAAAAGTACTAGTAATAACTATCTTTTTATTATCTAGCCTAAGAATAAAAGGGTTTGTTTTAATTAACTAATTATTTAAACTAAGAACGTACAGAGAAACGAATTGAGGAATTGCTTTTGGGAAAATCGATTGACTTGAGACAATACCTAAGGAAAAATTCACCTAGACTTTACTTGTTATTCTGGCTCCGAATCGGACGATTTATTCATTCAACTTGTTCCGTAGAGATCCCTAAGTTATGTTATTATCCCTATTCAAAACTAATAACGTCTAATCCCTAGATTGAATAACCGAGACTATTCTCTAATTAACATTTTAGGGTTGCATTAACTCGATCTATGGATCCTCTTATTAGGTTTCACCCTAATCCGGAAAAATCTGGTCACCCTATTTCTAGGCGCGCAATCAACTCCGCTTAATTATGACAAATGTACTCTTAGATAGGGTCTATTCCTCCTCTGAATAAGAGCGTGTCTTGAATCAGTATCCTAAGATATCAAAACAAGAATTAAGAGCACATAATGAAGAACAAGTTAAATATTTATCATACGATTCAGAAAATAATAACAAGATTCGTCTTAGGTTTCATTCCCCTTAGGTATTTAGGGGTTTAGTTCATAACTAAATAAGAAAACATCTCCGAAGAATAAAGAATACAAAACATAAAGAAAACCCAAAACTCCTGAAGGGAAATTGAGGAGAGATCTTCAGTCTTGATGATGAATCCAGCTTCTGAGATGGATCAATCGGCTTCCTTGGGGTAATTCCTTACTCCCCTTCTCTGTCTCCCCTTTTTCCTCTCTTCTAGGGTGTATTTATAGGCTTTGGAATGCCTAGAAGTCCTCAAAAATGGCCTTTTCCGAATTGGACTTAACTGGGGCTCGGTAGGGACACGCTTGTGTGCCACGGCCGTGTGACGTGATTGCCAGGCCGTGTGAATCGTGAAAGCCTTGGTCGACAACCTCGAAAGACACGGGCGTGTGAGCTACCAGTGTGGCAAGGCTTAGGCCGTGTCATCTTCTCGATTTAGTCCATTTTGTCCCTTTTTGGCTTATTTTTGCCTCCTTTCGCTCTCTTATGCTCTCCTAGGTGTAAAACATGGAATTAAAGCGTTAGGAGCATCGAATTCACCAATTCTAATGAGAAATCATCCATAAAATGCATTAAACATGGGGTAAAAATATTTATAATTTACAGTTTATCATTTATTTACCTCTATTAACATGACTCGAACATTGAAGGATACACGGATCCAACCAACACATCAGTAAATCACTCAGTGCCTTATCGGCATTGAAGAAGTAAACAGTAACAGTACAGTACTCTACCTCATCGGATTAAACTAAAGTAACAGTAGCAGTATGACACACATGGTGCCTCATCGACTCGAAGTCGAACTAACAGTATGACACTTATAGTGCCTCATTTACTCAAGGTCAAAGTATCCCGGAACACTTCCAATCCTATGGCATGCCAACTATATCCGAGTTAGCCCGAATACTGTTAATAGGGTTTTCAATTCACTTTCAATTTTTCAACCAATACACATTTCAATTAATCACATATATTCTCAATTCAATACAATTCACTTTACTTTTCAATAACAAATATTCAAATTTCACAATAATCACATATTCATATTAATTTCATCACATTCCTAATCAATATATTTTCAAATATAACATACATCCAATATTCAATTATCACATCAATCACATATATCCATATAAATTCAATTCAATAACAATTACTAATACTTTCCTTAATTAATTACTATAACATATAAACCAAAATATAACAATTAATAATTAAAATTGATTAAATACCAATTCAATTTAAATTCAATACCAATGCTCAAATATTACATAAATCATAATTTCACAAACACTCAATTCAATATCAAATATACTACACTTACCTTAATTTTTTTTACCATAATCATTTAAATTAAAATATAACAATTAATAATTAAATTCAGATTATAGAAATACAAACCGTAATTTCCGAGCTAACCCTCGTTGACGTTGCCTTTTCATTTCTTAGCCAAGGTTTTTCCGGAACAACGTTAGCTACGAAAATTAAAACAATTAAAAATTATTAATACACTACCATTCAATTTCAATACCTTTAGCTACTTATTTATACTTCTACACATTTGCCCCAAAACATTTACATCCTATACAATTTAATCCATCATATTAACCAATTATTCCACAAGGTTCAAAGCAACTCATACTTTCAATTAATTCACAATTTTAATTCTTGAATTTACCATTTCTATAATTAACCAATTATACATATAATTTATTAACAATCCCTAAATTCTTGAATTTTATAACTTAACACCATGCTAATTTAATTTATAGCATTAAATTCCTTGAAAGCTAATATTAACAAAACTCATGGTACAAAATATTTTAATTACTCACTAAACTTAGTAATTCAACTCAAATTCCATGTACAAAGGAACAATCCACCAAAACAGTCCCTAGACTTCACAAAATTAACAATCTAACCTGCAATTCTATAAAAACAATCCCTTAATTCTTTCATTTATTCAACATAATCAATGTCTAGAAATCTAATAGCTTCCAAAATTTCAACATAAACCATGAAATATTTTGTTCTAGGTTTCTAAAAACTCAAAAATTACAACAAAAAGACTTAAATTGACTTATCAATTGAGCTTGGAACCTCATAACCCCAATTTTCCCTTTTCTTTCTTTCCTTCTTTCCTTCTTGTTTCGTTTGCCTATTCTGTTTCTATTTGTCTCTTTTTCTATCTTTTATTTCTTTTTATTTCCTTTATTTAATTAGTTTAATGTAATAACAAAATAATAATATAATATAATATTATTTAAGTAAATATGTAATAATTACTAATATATGTATTTTATTTTTCCACATGTCATCATTTGCACCATACATTTGTCAACTTTTTGGTTTATTTATAATATAATAATATAATTTACAATAATAATATACTTTATAATTAAATAATATATTTATATATATATTTAAAACATAACAATCTAAGATTTTTATCTAGCATATGCCGTCTCAACTTTAGAAAAAGGCATAATTTCCTATTTGATCCTTTTAACTTTTCTTTAATCTATAATTAAGCTTTCACACTTTATTCAATTTAATCCTTATACCTAATTAACGTTAATTTAAGCTAATTCACCTAACTAAACTCTAATTAACCACTCAATTAACTTTGTAAATATTTTTAATAAATATTTAAGAATCCATTTTTCAAAAATGGAGACACGAAATACACTTTTTCGATAATCGTAAAATTCGGGTTGTTACAGTATATGGTTATACTAGTACGTTAAGGTCATTGCATGATGTTTATGTTGGATTTGGTGCCTTGTGTGTAGTATATTCGTTTGTAAACTTGTAATTTTTTTGAAAAAATTGGTTAATAAAGCAAATTCATTGATTACATTACTTTGTATAATTGTCTTCACATGGTTTTTGCACAAAAAGCAAAATGGAAACAAATGTTTCTCATTGGTTGTCTAAATGTTTAACTAATATTAAGTGGTATTACATGGTTGGATCGTAGTACGAAAAGATAACTTGTATTAGTAGATGAACCCAAACATTTCCTTAGTATAATTAGAAATGAGCAAATCGGTTAAAATTCTAATATATTGTCTATTATGTCCAATTGGAGAGATGCCTTGTCTTGGGCATTGAAGTGGATGACTCCCAAAAGATAGAGACATAGATGTGACTGACTAGACTGACAGTACATTGGAAAGGACCCAAGAAAAATAGATATTAAATTTGTTTATGTGTTTATTCACTAGTGACTTTCATATTATGTCATACCTAAATCTTGAGTGGACGGCAGGCTATTATGCATTAATCGTACATTTTGATGTAAGTAAAAGCCTAAGTTCAAATAGATAAGGAATCGAAAACTGGTGCATTGCGTGTACGACTTCTGTAGTATGTAGCATCATTCACAACAGTGAAATTTATAGCCCAAAACATGGGTAAATGATATCCTCTCATTGACATTACATGGTTGATGAAAAGTAAACGTGGCCACGGGTCGTTCGTTTTTATAATGGATGACTTGATCACTATTGGATAGTGATTGACTTTTCATGAAGGAAGAAGTAATGGTTACCATGAGATAAAATAGGATCATATTAGGAGAGCGAATATTACCCCAAAAAGATCAATGATATTCTGTGAGGCAACACATTTATGGCAAGGCTATTGGACGAGCACTAAATAGTTGCTTTCGTAATGGTATGTCCTTAGGGAGAGCTCAGTCATGATACTATAGTGGAATAATTTCATGACAAAATTAGTTGATAATTAATAGGTAAAAATTTGGAACTTAATTATAAATCATTTGAGCCTCAACTACATATGTCCAATTAGTCCCTCCGCTAGCCCGTTAAAACCAAAAATGAATTACATGTTTAAATAGAAATAAAGGGAATGAATAGGAAAAGAGAAATGAGAAACATTCAAGAATGATTACAGTTTTTTCCGAAATGAAGAAATGGAATTATTTGAAAATGAATGTAGGTTTCCAAAAATGGAAATGGAAATGGAAATGAAAATGGAAATGATCCATTCGCAACTCTATTTGTATTACTTAAAAAATGATATGAAGAATGATTTAATGTTTTTGGACTATTTTGAAGCCTAAAAATGAAAATAAAACATTCGGTCATAATGAACATGTTGAGTTGTGAAATATTGAACATATTTTCATGAAATTTTACTAGGGGTAAAATCATCAAAATTTTGTTGGGGGTAAAATAGGGATGAGAAAAATATTTTATATATAAATATTAAAGTTTATTTTGGGAAATAGAAAAACTGAATCAAGTTGGATCACATTACAAAGTACTAGGTTGAAAAGGCCTGAGAAATACTCATAATTGTACTCAATGTGAGAGAGGCCCAAAAACCCCTTATGGACACGAAAGGGGCAGCAACCCTGTAGGAATACTAGGGTGTGTCATCCACCCTAGTCCTATTCTAAGTAAGATGTTTTTCTATTTGAAATAAACCACTACAACTCAACAATGGTTCTACCTTCTCTTCTAATAAATAAATGACACTAGTAGAGCTATAAACACAACTTTGAGAGTTTGTTATTCTACCAAAAAATAAAGAGAATTTATTCTCAACTATTACATATATTTTTCCGAAATAACAATTCTATCAGTTTTTGTCAATAAGAGAGAATTTTCATTTTCACCCCAAAAAGAGAGAAACTTTTTATAGTTCTGTGTTTGTCACACCCCAAAATTGGGCCTAGCAGTTTTGAAGGCAAATTAAGAATTTTGGCTTAAAATGGGTTTGAAAATTTTGAATTGTCATAACCCAAAACTTTTTTCGTCTTTGGCTTTTTAACAATTAAATCAATTTTTAAAAATAATTTTCAAAAGACTTTCAATGTTAAAATAAGGATTGTTTTGTAAGATGGTTCAATTTAAGAGTAGTTAAAAAGCAATTTTACCAAAATTTTAAAAATACCCTATTTTCCCCTCCATCGTTATAAAACCCAAGTTAGTTTTTCTTCATATTTTTGTTGTCGTCCCTTGTTCTCCCCAGGATTCTCCCTCTCAATTTTATTTTACAAACTTCATTCTTTTAACTTCTATCATCCCTGAAGCCATAAATTTCCATAGAATTTCAAGAAAAACACCCAAAACACCATTAATTTTGTCATCTCTCAAGCTTGTGGGTTTTTCGAGTTTTCAAGCAAAAGCTCGTTTCTCTTCCATCAAAGGTAATAGTTTGATTTCTTAATAGTTTTTAATGTTATCTGGTCTTTTAAACTGAGTTTTTAGCCATTAAATTGCATGTTTTGAATAAAAACTGAAAATTAGGTCGTTAATGGTAGATTTTGGTAAAGTGTTTTCAATTAGTTTTGACATGATTAGAAGGTTTCTAAACATTCCTTAAAATTTTGTTAAAGAATTTCAACGTTTTATTGAGTTTTTGTGAAAATTGTCATTGTATGTCAAAATTTTAGATCCATGAATCTACGTAGTTTTGAGTAGTTTGAAGGTTGAAAATTGTTCTTAGATTATAATTAGATGATTGGAATCGATTATAGACAATGAGAATGAGTAAAGATTAAGATATTTAAGTTTCAAGTTTGTCAGTTGAAATTTCAATTTCCTGAGGAATATAACTTAGGCACTCATTTTTGGTTGGTTTAGGTGAGTCTTTGGTGGCTAATTGATTATGTATATTGTGTGGTTATTATGTGTGAAGCATCAAAACTGCTGAATCCTTTTACAAGCGATGTAAAAGGCTAGGAAAAACTAGTTTAAGCTTTCGGCAATTAGGCGAAAGCGTGATTGGTGAGTGTTTGGAATCGCTACTTGTAGACACGATTCATAATGTTAATTGGGAGCTTGGGAATAGCCTAAACCCCTACACTAAATTTTGAGTGTAAGCTTTCTATTTCCCTTTCTTTATTTTGGCAGATTATGTGATTATGTAAATAATTGTGGATTGATTATTATTGATGCAATATTGTGACATGAGACATGTGTGATAACTATTGTGAATTGTGTTATGTTGTGGGCATGATACACATACTAAATGACAGTGATAATGATATGCTAATAATGCAAATATGTAGCGAAAGTGAGCAAATTTTCAATAAGTATATATGTGTTGAATTGTGGAATGTGATATTATTATGACAAGTAATATTTGAGAATACTTGTATGTGATATATGATGTACCTATTTTAATGCACACATATATGGTCGGATACGTGATGGATCAATGAGCATTATTGTGGCACTTAAAGTGCAATTAAATGTGAATTCAATAAGCATGCAATGTGTACAAGTTTGTGATGTAAATTGATGAATATGAATAGAGATAATGTGCATTAAACCACTAATTAAAAGTGTGTAATTGTGGATATATTGACCTTGTGGTTTCTTAAAACTATTGGATATAGTTAGCATGCCATAGGATTATGAGTACTCACCAGTATGTTTTGTGATTTGGGCATTGAGATCCTTGGACAATTTGGAGAGATAAGGGAAGTGAGCTAAGCTCCATTTACTAGGATGTGTTGGTGTGTTAGAGAGTGTTAGCTAAATGCTACGCTTTTGGGACATATTTGACTCTACGAGTCATTTGGTGTTTTAGAGATTTGTGTATCAGATATGTGGTGATAAAGCCCACTTTTATGTTTCATAGCCTTGAATGTCAAATTATCGTTTAAATATGATCTTATATATTGTGATAATACAATGTGATATGGATGCATAAACATGTGAATAATATTCTAAATGAATTTATATAAGTTTCATGAAAATGTTAGTATGTTCTCATGGTAAATTGTGTATGTAATTGTTGTAACAACCGTTTTTAGTCAAATAGGAACAATGGTTTTGGGACCATAAATTTGAGGTTAAAATATTTATTTTATTATTATTTTAATGTTTACAGCATGATTGTATAATTGTGTGAAAATTTCGTTAAGAAATTTTATAGTTTGAGTGCTTAATTTGATAAAAAGGACTGAATCGCGTAAAATGTAATTTTGTAGGACCTAATTGAAATTCAGCTAGCATGGGTTGTGGTTGAATTGCATGGATTTGTGATTTTATGAAATAGGGACTAAATTATAAAAATGTGAAATGTTAGGGGCAAATTCGTAAAATTTCCTTAATGTATAATTTGGACTAAATTGAATAAAGAGATTATTAAATAAGTTAATTTTTATTACATTTAGATTAAAAAAGGTGAAATACGGACTTAGATCGAGGAAAGAACAAAGTTTGGGATTAATCAACTCGTTTTATCGTTTTTGCATTTGAGGTAAGTTTGTATGTATTAAACATTATTACAGTTGTGCTTTAAATGTTTTGATATTGTCTAAATTGTGAATACGACATTGTGAACTTGTTCGATGAAGTTTCAGCATTGGAAATCCCTATTGAACCTTAGGAATAGTTTAGGATACAAATGACATGTCATTAGGGGTTATGTGATTTGGGTGCTGGTTCGTATGTCCTACCAGTGGCTGAGTTATCCAGCATGTGTTGCGGATACTCGTCAGCTTGTGTGAGTAGACCCATTGATAGCTTGAGGATGAGCATTATTAAAATATGATATTGAGATAGCTTCGACTATATATATGTGGCACTTAGGGTGCGAGTTTCCCGAGTATCCGATAGTATTTCGAATGGTTCAACGGGTATATCGAAGGCAAGAATGAGTTTGAGACTAAATAGAGGTGGTACAGGTATGTACATGAATCGTACAAGCTTTGAATCAAAGAAATTGATGGATTGCATATTTAGTAATATGATTAAATATGTGAAAGATTTGTCAGATAATATGATTTATGTGTTGATATATATATTCGATTGTTTGAATTGTGTATTTATAGTTAATTGATTTTAATACTATTTTACTGTGTTTATTTCCCATGTTTTATAGTGAAATCAAAGCTAGCTCAGATTCAGGGATCGTCAGAGACTTCGTCACACTATCCTACTATCTCTTGGGTACTTTTGAACTTAAGTGTATAGGATTATGGTCATTTTGATATATAGTTTGGTAATGAATTTGGTCATTTGAAATGGCTTGTAAATGTTAATGTTTTGGTTTTGCATATAGCCATGAGATTTGGCTTAATTTTGGTTGGTTTAGTTGTGTATATATATATATATATGTATGTGCTTATGGCTTATGATGTGTGTTTAAGGATGGCTTTGTGATGATTGTTGATAAATAGCATGGTGAATATCAAATGGTATAAATTTAAGTTTGGTATGTTGGTGAAATTAGGTAAATAATGTATTTTTGGAAAATGATCATATTGATGATTTGAGATAGTGAAATTGATATGAATTGGAATGGCATATTGTGGTATTGATGTGTTTTGTATTGGTTGGTGTTGAAAAGGTATGAATTATGTTTGAATGAGGTTAATAGAATGTCTATTTTTATGCCATGAATTGTGTCATTTGGTTTAATATAGGTATATGTAAATTGGGTGGCAAAATGGCTTGGTAAATAGCTTATTTTTGTCCACACTGGCAGAGACACGGGCGTGCGTCTCAGCCGTGTGTGACACACGGTCAGGGTATTGAAATTGAAATCAAGTTAGTATGCTCCACACGTCCTGGAACACTGCTTGGCACACAGCCATGTGTGGCCATTTTTAGGGCACATGGGCTAGTCACACAGGCGTGTGTGTTGGCCATGTGACCCAAGTCAGAGAGTTACACAGGGTCGGACATGGGCTGGGACATGGCCATGTTGTAACACCCCAAACCCAGCCTATACATTATGGTTGAATCCGACGATGTCACATGAGAGTGTTTTTAAACAAACCATTTTGATTTATAAACCGTCCAGTTGTTATCCTTTACTTAGTCGAAAAACGGGAAATAATCGAATCATTTTGAAAACATTTCTTTATCGCGGAAGCATCAAAACCCCATTTATTGTAAACATTTTAAGAAACCATTTCTAGTTTTGAAAAACTCTTAGCTTATTTAAAGAAAAACCTTATTTTAGCGCTGCAGTCTACATTCCAAATCACAGTTCAAAAACCCAAATTAAAAACAAGAGTCTGAGTCCCCAATTACCTCAAAACTCCCAAAATAATGAGTAAAGCAAAAGTATTAAGTTCATAAACCAAGATGTAGTTGATCGTGGTCACCATTGAGTCCTCTATTGCACCGATCCGCCTACTGCTAGGGATTACCTGACAGATAAAATAGAAAGGGTGAGTTTTCGTAAACTCAGTGTGTACATCCCCACAGTTCAGCATGTATACAGACATATCACAGAATACAGTCATAATTCAAGCCTGAGCCCTTAACAGATACGGTGTGGGCCTTGGCCCACTCAGAACAGAATCAGATACACCATGCATACAGTTTAGAATAACAGAACATGCCCACCAAACCTGCACACCAACTCCGTCCAATCTAACACACCATGTGGGGATAAAATCGACTCACCCATCCCTACACACCAAATATGGGGATAAAATCGACCTATCCAACCCTACACACTATAAAGTACTGTAATGTTGTACATGTCATAATTATGCATCTTAGCTGCCAGATAACAGGCTTATTAAGCTTTTCAGATACTTCCCTCGCTTCATCAAACCTACCCCAATGCAATGCATCATACAATATGGCATGCTATAATGCAGGTTAACAGTCATACATTTATATTCAGAACAGAACAGATAAACATGCTGAGTGTAACATGCTAGTACATACATCACCTAATCAGATCACAATAATAGGGGTCAAAGATATCCTTTCCGACCCTATGACAGGTCACAGTCGACTTGGGCGACCCGTGCAACCTTACAGTATAATTCAGAAAAATGGGCTTACACGCCCATGTGGCCTGCCCGTGTAGGCCCACACCCCCGTGTGGCCCATACAGCCCAAATTAGCCCTGGCCATGTGGATCACACGACTTGACCCAGAATTCCACACGCTCGTGTGGCCCACACGGCCCAATTGGCCATGTCCGTTGTACCCGTGTCGCATGCGCACGGCCTGATTCGTCGACCACACGCCCGTGTACTGTCACATGGCCTACCACACGGGCGACCACATGCCCGTGTGGCGTCGACAGAATACTTTTTGGCTCTTTGTCGAGTCTCATTTATAGTGCGTTTAGAGTACACACCTGCTACGATTCGATGCCTAAATAATCCTCGAGCACTCCAGGACCTAATATCGAGACACACAACCAATTTAGCGCATCCACAAGTAAATTGATAATCAAGAATGAATGAAATCTCAACTTACCGCCCTTCGATAATGATGCTACGACACGAAAAACTCACTGTCGTCCACAGCCTCTTTATATGCTGTTAACAGAAACAATAACCATATTACTAAATGATCATTATCAACCTACATTGGAGAAAACGAGAAAACTTACCAAACCTGCTTGAGTGCGATAACATAAAAGAGATTATGTAAGAGGCTAGGTTATGGAGAAAACAAAGCAACGAAGTGGGAAAGAGAACCAACAAAATTCGGCAGAAAGGGAAATAGAGGGTCGGTAGGGAGTAGGAAGAAAGAAAGAAGAGGGAAACCAAAATTTGCCATAAAGAAAAATGAAAATCAAAGATTCTGATAACCCTCATATCCAATCCCCCTTAATTCTCTCCACTAACCCACCACATTCAACTACCCAGATTTTTAGTCCAACTCAAACTTTTTAGGTTGCACGAGAAAAAATAATGCCTACGTAAAGACTCGAACACAAGACCTCCAATACTCCAACACTCCACTTAACCACCAGACCAGCAGGCCCATTCTAATAAGCTTTTACAAATAAATACTTATAAGCCTAATCACCAAAGACAAGGCTTTATTCAAATAAAACCAAATTTTTTCCCAAGCTAAGGCTTGAACTTGGGATCTCTCACACACACCCAGAACACTTGACCACTGAAGCAGATACACAGTTGTGTCAAATGATTACAGAAACAATTTTATAAAATTTAGGGCGTTACACATGTGATCCCATTTTGAATGTCCACACGGCCTATGACACGGTCGTGTCTTTGGTCGTGTGAGACACACGGCTAGGCCACACGAGGCGTGTGTCCCCTGTATTTTGTAAAAATTTTCTAAGTGTTCCAAAAGTTTCATAAGTTATTAGTTTAGTCCCAAACCACCCCGAATAAATGTTTTAGGCCTCGTAGGCTTATACTAGGGACGAAATGTATGTTGTTGAATGATGATTATTTTGAAACTTGAAAATGTATGTGTAATTGTATAAAATGTTTGGTAATGCTTCGTAACCCTATTCTGGCGTTGAATACGGGTGAGGGGTGTTACATTGTAGTTTGGGTCATTTTCATTTAACTTGTGAATGCATGTTAATATATAAGTTAGACTTGTGAGTTATTAAAATGTGTATACGATGTTTAGTTTTGATGAATTATTGAAAAATGAAATATTTGTATATAAGTTGAGTGTAGTTGTACATGAGAGTATATGTTAGTTTTATGATTTAATGAAGTGTAAATATGTAACAGCCCGATTTTGGGTCTAGTCGGAACAGTGGTTTCGGGACCACAAACCCGACGAGAAAAAAATTTATTTTATTATATTTTATAGTCTATAAATTTATGAAAATATTTCGTAAAAATTTCATTCGAAAATTTTGACGTTTGAGCACTCAATTTAGTCAAAAGGACTAAATTGTAAAAAGTGTAAAAGTTGAGTTCTTTATATATGAGGTGCCTAATTGTTATGAGTTTTAAATTGAAAGACCTTATGTGATAATTATTCCTTTAATAAGTTAGTGAATGGATATTTTTTTGGTATTTTTGAAATTTGGTTGAAATAAAAAGGGTAATTTTGTAAATTAATTAAAATAATCTAATAAGACAAAAATGATAAAAGCTATCATTTTTTTTCCATTCTTTCTTCTTCAACCGTGGGAAAGAACTGAAAATGGCAGCCATGGATGAGCTCCATTCAGCCAAGCTTCTATGGCTTCTATAGGTACGGTTTTTGTCCCGTTTTTAATGATTTTCGTATTTTTGAGATCCGTGAAGCTTAAATTTTCTATTTCTACCAATTGATTGAAGAGAAATTAGAGTTTAAAAATTTACCCATTCATGATATGGTTGTGTTTTGATGATTTATAGTGGATAATGAATGTTTGATGTATTAAATATGAGTTTTATTCAATGAATTTCGATAAAAATGTCAAAAAGGGGTTAAATTGTAAAAGTTATAAATTAGTCATAAGTGTGTGAATTAGTGAAAATTTGGAGTTTCCATAGAAGAGAAAAATGTTCAGAATGTCTTAAACCTTATAGAAATTGAATAAAAAATTAATTTACGAGTATTGGGGCAAAAGTGCAAATATGTAAAAGTTTAGGGGTCAAAATGAAAATTTGTAAAAATATGATTTTCAGACCCATATGAATATTGTGACTGATTGGTAGGATAAATGTGATGTTATAGATGATGAAAATTGAGATTTGGACCTAGAACGGAAAGAAATCAATTTATGGACGAGTATGTCTTTTCACCTTTGTGGTATCGAGGTAAGTTCATGTGTAAATAATGTAGCATAATTGTTATTTTAAGTTATTGATGTTAAATATATGATATGCTGATTTTTATCATGAAATATATGCTTTGTGGTTATTTTGAATAAAATGCAAGTTATGTGTATTATCATTAAATATAAAGTGCTACCAGAGTATTGGTTTGGCATTTTACGGAAGATGGCAAGGATATGTGTTTGAGGAAAATCCCGTTTGAACCTTAGGAATAGATTAGGATACAAGTGACATGTCACTAGGATGGTTGACCATCCGAACTCGTTGAGTTGAGTCCGAGTTCACTTATGGATGCGAATGTTCGAGCTCATTGAGTTGAGTCCGAGTTCGTGAGATGTAACTAGGCATCCGAGCTCGTTGAGTTGAGTCCGAGTTCACTTATGGATGCGAACGCCCGAGCTCGTTGAGTTGAGTCCGAGTTCACTTATGGGCGGGTTACATGGTAGCTTGGCTACATATGTGGCACTTATGTGCAAACTTTTCATGTATCCAAATTATATTCCGATGTGTTCAACGGGTAAAATTCTACTCAAACGGAGGAATACTCGAGATGAAAGGGACGTATTGGTAAATGTTGTAAAATGGATACTTTGAACAGGTATGTACTTAACCCTCGGGTTGAAAAATCGACATAACAACAATATGGTAAGATGATAAATGAAAATGTGATATGAATGTCTCGGTGATGATTATACAAACGATGTGGTATTAATTTTGTGAACAATGATCATGAATGAGTAATTTAGCCTTGACAGATTCGAGTTACTGCAGTAGTGTAACTTTGAAAATACACTAAAAATAGTGGAAAATGAGTTAGAGGCAGAATAAAATATGGGATTAAAGCTTAATGAGTCTATTTTCACATGAAAGAAATAGGGGAAGAAAAAGAATTCCATATTGTGTGATATTTGAATTCTTGTGAAACAGGGTCTGAATAAATTCGAGATCCCCTATTATGACTTTAGAAATTCACAAAAAATTGTACAAAAATTATTAAGAGTTATAACTTACATGAATGGATTCCTTATTGAGTCTATTTTTATGGGAAATAAACGGCATAACCGTTGGAATTTTGTACAGGGAGAAATTCGGTTTGTAGTGCACAGGGGTCAGAGTGGTCATACCCTGAAACAGGGGAGATTTTAACTAATAAACTGTACTAATTGGCCCAACCAAAAATTCTAGAAAAAAATTAGTAAGTATAAATATGAGTCTAGTTTCAAGAGAAATAGACGAAAACATTTTTAGAGTCTTGTACTATGAGATAATTGAACTTTAGTACAGAAGGGTCGAAACTGTCAGACAGTGAATCAGGGGTAACTTTGAGGAATAAACTGTACTATTTGGCTTAACGAAAAATTCTGGAAATTTTATGGAAGAAAGGAAAATAAGTCTAGTTTCAGGGAAAATTAACAGAACTTAATTCGGAGTTTCGTAGCTCCAGATATAAATAATTTAGTGACCGTTGCTCAGGAAGACAGCTTGTAGTGAACTTGAGAATATGTTGTAAACATTGATAAAACAAGTTAATGAGTTGCTTATTGTTTTCATATGAACTTACTAAGTAAAGCTTACCCCTTCTTTCCCATGTTTTCTAGAGTTTCCAAGTTAGCTCGGGTTGGAGGCCGTCGGAGATATTATCACCCTATCGAGTTAACGTTATCGAGTAAGTAAACTCAAGTGATTGAGTCTATGGCATGTATAAGGTTTTAATGTGAGTATGTAATATTATGATTTAGCCAAAGGCATTGGCTTGTTATTAAGGTAGTATTAGTTATGTAAATTGGCCTATGTCGGCTAATATCGTTATGGGCCCAGATGATTATTCTTATGCATTTATGTTATTATTTCTTGTGATGTGGCTTACAACATGTATGCCTAGAGATTGAATTGAGATTCATTGATGAGCTAGTAACTAATGCAGGATTAAGTGA
Organism: Gossypium arboreum; assembly: GCF_025698485.1. Lineage (NCBI taxonomy): Eukaryota > Viridiplantae > Streptophyta > Magnoliopsida > Malvales > Malvaceae > Gossypium > Gossypium arboreum. Next base: position 128,371,719 of record NC_069075.1, read on the forward strand.
TTGGTAAATAGTTAATTATGCTTCATGAATGGTTTGTGATGTAATAATAGTTATGTCTAGTATGTGGTAATGATATGGGCAAATTCTATAATATTTATTGCATAAGAAAATAATTTGAGCATAACATGTTTGTAGATGTTTAATGAGCTCATTTATGTCACGTTGTATGTTATTGGATAAGTATGTATCTATGCATATGGTGTGAGAGTGATAAAAGGCTTGATAATTAGCCTATTTCTGGCCACACGGCCTGAGCACATGGGCGTGTGAAGCCTTAACGCAAGAGATTTTTTCTAAGTTTTTCATGAGTTCTCGATTGGGTCCCAAACCGCCCCGAATGCATGTATTGGGCCTTGTAAGCTCGCATAAGGGACAGATTGCATGTGAAAAGAAAAGTTTTTAATTATTTGAGATTTCATGGCACTATTTAGTATGAAAGTGTTAGTAAAAGTCAGGTAGCACCTCGAACCCCGTCCCGGCGTCGGATACGGGCGAGGGGTGTTACAAAATATGTTATTGTGACAAGAGCATACTACAACACGTTCACAACCATATTCTAACCAAGTCACAATAACATATTATGCGTTTGCAATGTGAGCGGTGTAGGGATACCAATGAAGTGATCCAAGTGAGGCTTTAGTATTTGCGTAGGTGGTATTAATACTATTCTTTGAACTATGGGGATAATGCAATGTTGTTAGACTTTAATTGATTATTATTGTGGTCCTCATGATATTTTATGGGTTTAGTTCTCTAGCACTTTTGATGGATGTTATAATTATTTCATTGATATTGTTTTGAATTGAATATTTGTTATGTTAAAGTGTCATGAATAGTATATATGGTCAATGGACATTGAATAATATGGTAGAATTGTAGCATGAACTATGCCATAATGTTTTGGTTACTTTCGTAGCTTATTTTTTCTTAGGATTTATGGATTTTTTTTGTTATATTGTTTGCTTACTTGGACATGGTTTCGCTGATTGAACAATTATTTTGGTCGTTTTGGTGATTACTTGATAAGGCAAAAATTGCATGTTGAGTAGTTATTATTTTAAATGGATTATATGTTTTAAACTGCTAAATTTTTGTGGTCTAGAGCAGAGGTATTGATATTCGTGTTTTAGAAATGATACCTCCATTATTTTTGAAAGTGCAAGTAGTCAGTAACATAATTTGGTATCGATACATATCACGAATATCGATACTTAGGGTAGAATAGTCTATACTTTATGAAAGGTGCCGATAAATTCTGAGATTTTGATTTTAAGTGAGAAACACAATGCTGTTTTGGTATTGGTTTTCTGAGCAGTATTAATATCATTTGAAAGAAATATCGATACCTTTGATTTAGTATTGATACCTACGAGAATAATTTTGAATTTTTGTTTAGTGGTCTAAAAGCATGTTTAATTCTTGTTTTAAGTTCATTTGATGAATGTTGAGCATATTTTAATGATGACTAGAATATGTGTGACTTGTAATTATTCAAAAGATAAATTGGGATATGTCTACTTAATAACGAGACCATTTGTAATGCTTATGATGTGTGACGGTGGTGTGACATCCTAATATTTGGGCTTGGCAACCGGGCTGGGTATAGGATGTTACATGTGGTCGTATCAGAGTCTAGGTTCATGATAGCACTAAAAAGAACATAGGTTTGCCCCATTACTTATTGATTAAATTGTTCCCATTTAGTTATCATTAGCATACATTTTAGCATTTTCACTTTAGCAAATTGCATTTTATAACTCAGTGAATCCTAGCCTATTTTATCCTTAATTTTGCTATCTTTTTGCATTAATGTCACTGCATAATTGAATTCCAGATTGTGTCTAGAATTGTCACTACACCTGACAACTGTCTGGATAAGAATTAAAATTGCATGATCTGTCCAGTCTGGTATAACCAACTTGTACGTACAAGGATAGAATAATTTTGAAGAAAGGACACCTGTACTATTGGAGGAGGACATAAACGGTGGACATGAGAAGAAAAATAGAGCTTTCTTTTTTCTAGATCATCATCCAATCTTGAAGCTTGTGGCCATGGCATCTTAAGCCTCTCGTGGTTGAGCCAACGTGAAAATCAGATGCAACTAGCTTCTAACGAAAAAACTTAAGTGCGAGACAAGAGGGAATAGAGAGATCCAGTCGAGTTGTTAAGGAACAATATTCTCCACTCGATTCTTTCTTATTTCTTTATGAATGCTGGTGATTATTCTCTGTTTTCTATTTGTATGGAAGTACACATGAATTCTTGATTAAATATTATCTTATTCAATCTTGCTTTTATTGTTTAAGATTGGGGTTTGAATTTTTTTTAACACGAAAGTGTTATTGCAGTCACTGACACTGGAAAGTGCAGCGATAGTTAGAGCCAATAGCATAACAACGGAAGTTGAGTAAGGATTAGAGGAATTTAGTCTACTTGTTCTTAATAGTGTTGTATTACCATCACGAAAGGTGAGGTTAGTATGCTCTTGGATTAAATGGAGGAGTGATGCTGAGTAAGATATACATTGAAATTTATTGCTTCGACAATCACCTATCTTTTTATACCTTGTAAGCACTTAGTATTTTGCTGAAGATTCATGTTGGGGATTCCAGTTTATCATTATCATATTTTATTTTATTGTTTTCAAGTTATTGCATCGACAACTATTCTCACAATTTATCTCGTTTCCATCTAGTTGTTGCAGTGACATTAATAGACAAAAGACTAGCATCCTTGTGGGATCAATATCTGACAGACTCACACTTGTCTACTATACTTGCATCAACAGTGCATGCTTGCACATTATTTCTGTGAAATTAAATAGCAGATCAAGTTTTTGGTGTCGTTGTCGGGGATGGCGTTTGTTTGATGCTTATTTTTGTTTTTGTGTGTTTTTGCACTTTATTTTCCTTATATAATATTTAGTATTCACTAAACGGTTTTTCTTTGTTGCTAATTCTTTAACTTCAATTTAGGTGTTTTATGACCCGAAGAAAATCAGATTTTCTTGACGGTTTTGATCTAGAAATTGAAAGGACTGTTCGGAGTAGACTTCGAGAACAAAGAATTATGGCTCTACCAGGGAACAATGCAGGCATACCCTCGATGCAACAACAAAATCTTAATAACCCATTGTTTGCATAAGATGCTTGCATACAAAATAGGACTATACGAGATTCTGTAGTACTTATTTTGGATGATTTACAACCAAGAGTTGTTAAGCCAGCAGTCCAAACTAGTAATTTTGAACTTAAGCCAGTAATATTTCAAATGTTGAATTCTAATGGACAATATGTTGGACTGCCACATGAAGATGCAAGAGAACATCTTAAATCCTTTTTTAATGATCCGTGCTTCCTTTAGTTAACAAGGTGTTCCTAATGATGCCTTGAAGATGCAATTATTTCCTTATTCCCTACAATGAAGAGCACGTACTTGGTTTTTTGGGCTACCTGCCGGATTAATTACTTGCTGGGATGCACTAGCAACACAGTTTGTTTTGCGATTTAACTTGCCGACAATGAATGCGTGTCTTCGAAATGACATTACTGCTTATAATCAGCTGGATGATGAAAATCTTCACACCACATGGGAAAGTTATAAATCTTTACTTTGATGTTGTCCCATCCACGGCATTCAACCAGAAACAAAAATTGAGATTTTTTATAATGGGCTAAATTCACATAATAGGAATCTTGCCGAGGCATCAGCCAATGGACCTCTGTTGGATTGTACTTATAATGATATTGTGAGAATTCTTGAGAAAATTGCTCAGAATGATTATCAATACCCTATCTCCAGAGCTGTACAAGTAAAAACTACTCTAGGAGTTATCGAATTGGATGCAATAACTGCACTAAGTGCTCAAGTTTCTTCTCTCATAAACATGATCAAAAATATGCAAGGGACTAGTGGAGTTGCACCTATACAAGTCGCTCAGCAAGTTGGCGTTCCTACTTTTTGTTCTGAGATTTGTGTGACAACCATAGCTATGAAGATTGCCACAACATGTAGGCAATGCATGTTATATTAGTAACATCCTCAGTAATTTTTATGGTAATTCTTACAACAATTCTACACACAACCAACAGTTTTGGGAAACTCAGAATGGTGGACAAAATGTTGCAACATTCAGATATGAGAACACATCTACTGAAGGCAATTATAATCCCAGACAAGGGAATTACAATCAACAACAGCAGAACTACAATCAGCACACTCATATGCATCCATAACAAGGCCAGGCACATCCATACCAAAATATGATGCAGCCACAACACTTTTCAATACCAAATCAGCATGTTCAAGGACATCGACAGCAACTGTACACACAAGCTTCTACTTCTAACCTGTTAGCAACTCTTAAGGCGTTAATACGAGAGCATTTTACTCACAAAAAAGCTATCGTACAAGGGAATTCATCTTCCATTCTAGCATTGGAGGCACAATTAGGACAACTTACTTAAAATCTTAATACTCGACCACCAGGCTCATCACCTAATGACACAGAAAATCCTAGTCCAAGGGGGAAAGAACATTGTAAGGCTATCACTCTTAGGAGTGGTAAACAAACTGGTGAATCGTTTATCAACTATACTGTAGCACTTCAAGACATAGATGGAGTGATCACTGGTGAGAAGGTTGAATCTGAAGAGTTTTTCAATGCAATAGACAAAGAAGTTCCACGAATTATCACTCATATGCCTAATGTCTAACCTTCGAAACTATCGCCGCAATCAAAGATGTCGGCGCAAGCATATATATTTCTACCTTTACCCTTCCCACAAAGATTCAGGAAGAATAAGCATGACAAGTAGTATCAGCAGTTCCTGGACACACTGAAGCAACTACAGATCAACATTCCTTTAGAAGATATTATGGTACAAATTCCGAGTTATGGGAAATTTATGAAAGTCCTCTTGTCTAATAAGAAGAAGCTCACTGATATTAAAACTATTGCACTCATAGAAGGCTGTAGTGCTGTTTTGACAAACAAGTTGCCTCTTAAATGGAAAGATCCTAGGAGCTTTACCATCCCATATTCAATTGGAAATCATTATTTGGGTAAGGCTTTATACGACTTGGGAGCTAGCATTAACCTATTGCCATTATCTACTTTCAGAAAGTTGGGAATTGGTCACAAGAAATCTACTGCAGTGACATTATAACTAGTCGATCGATCATTGGCTCAACTTAAATGGAAAATAAAAGACGTCTTAGTTTGTGTGGATAAATTTGTTTTTCTAGTTTATTTTATCATACTTGGCTACGAGAAAGACAAGGAGGTTCTCATAATCTTTGGACGACCATTTTTAGCCACCAGCCAAACTCTTATTAATGTTTACAAAGGTGAACTAACCATGCGACTTAATGATGAGCAAGTCACCTTCAGTGTTTTTGAATCTATTCAATGCAAGGACAAAGAAGAGTGTCATACTGTTGATGTGCTAGATGATCTAATTGAGGAAGAGTTCAATGACTAAAGCACAGTACTTTTTGAAAAGTTTGTAGTGACGTCTGATGTCGAATCCTTAGATGATTATAAAAGCATGGTTGAAGCTAATAATCTTGAACTCAAGCATGGATGGTAGATTGAATCCTTAAACCTAGTCAACAGAACAACCCCAATTCTCAAACCATCTATTGAAGAAGCTTCTACTCTGGAATTGAAACCACTACCTCCTCATCTTAAATATGTCTTTCTAGGTTATCACAATACTCTCCCAATTATTGTCTCCACAACACTGGATGTAACTCAAGAAAAGAAATTGGTTCATATTGTCAAGAAACTTAAACGAGCTATTGCTTGGAGTATTGCTTATATTCAAGGTATTGGTCCTTCTTTTTGCATGCACAAGATCAAGTTTGAAGATGAAGGTAAGCAATCAATTGAACAGCAAAGAAGATTAAACGAGAAGATGAAAGAAGTTGTTAAGAAAGAAATCATAAAACGACTTGATGCTGAAATTATTTACCCGATTTCTGATAGCAATTGGGTAAGCCCAGTGCAATACGTACCTAAAAAGAGTGGCATCATTATAGTTTGGAAAGATAAGGAGGAATTAATTCCTATACGTATTCTGACAAGATAGTGAGTTTGTATGAATTATCACAAATTGAATGTAGCCAAAAAGAAGGATCACATCCCGCTTCCTTTTATAGACCAAATATTGGATCGGCTTGTTGGAAAGGTCTATTATTTCTTTTTAGACGGCTATTCTGGGTACAATCAAATTTCTATTGCACCAGAGGATTAGGAGAAAACAACTTTCACCTGTCCCTTTGGTTCTTTCGCTTTTCGTTGTATGCCTTTTGGTCTCTACTACACACCAGCCACATTTCAAAGGTGCATGATGGCAATATTCTTAGATATGATTGAAGACTCTTTAGAGGTGTTTATAGATGATTTCTCAACCTATGGGAATGATTTTGATCATTGCATTGACAATTTGGATAAAGTAATGAAGCAATGTGAGGACACACATCTTGTCCTGAATTGGGAAAAATGTCATTTCATGGCAACTGAAAGTATTGTGTTAGGACTCACATCTCTTGTTAAGGCATTCAAGTAGACAAAGCTAAGGTGGAAGTCATTGAGAAATTACCTCCACCAAAAAATATGGAAGGTATTCGCATTTTTCTTGGACATGTAGGGTTTTACCAAAGGTTTATTAGAGATTTTTCGAAAATTGCAAAGCCCTTATGCTCATTGTTGGAATAGAATCGAAAATTCTTCTTTGACTATGCATTTCTGGATGCCTTTATTCAGTTAAAAAAGAATCTAGTGAATGCACCCATTATTGTTGCACCAAATTGGTATCAACCTTTTGAAGTTATGTGTGACACAAGCGACTTTGCTGTGGGTGCAGTTCTAGGACAGTGAAAGGGAAAAATATTTCACGCCATCTATGATGCTAGCAAAACTCTTACAGAGACTCAACTCAATTATACAACTGCAGAGAAAGAACTACTGGTTGTAGTCTTTGCTTTCAACAAGTTTCATTCTTATCTTATCGGCGTAGACGTTACTGTATTCACTGATCATTCAGAGTTGAGATATCTCTTTGAGAAAAAGGATGCCAAACCAAGACTGATACGTTGGATATTATTACTGTTACAAGATTTTGACATCGAGATAAAAGACTGTAAGGGTTTAAAGAATCAAGTTACAGACTATCTGTCTCGATTGAAAGTTGGTAGCGAAGAGGGAAGCATACTTCAAATTGTCTGTGCATTCCCAGATGAGAAGTTATTTGCTGTAGATGCAACTCTTTGGTATACAGATTTTGTTAATTATCTTGTGTGTGGAAAACTCCCATCGAGTGTCACAGGCCATAAAAAAGAAAGATTTCTTCGTGAAGTAGTGAAGTATCATTGGAACGAGCCGTATTTATTCAAGGTATGCAATGACAACATCATTCGACATTGTGTTCTGGAAGAGGAGATGCTTTCAATCCTTAAGCATTATCATTTCAGTGGTATGAGAACTGCGGCTAAAGTTCTCCAATCAGGATTCTACTAGCTGACTTATTCAAAGATGCCCATAATTTTGTGAATCAATACGATAGGTGTCAATGCACCGGTTCTATATCTTGACGCAATAAAATTTTGCAGCAGCTAATTATAGTGGCTGAATTATTCGATATTTGAGGTATGGATTTCATGGGATCATTTCTAAGCTCATTTGGATATCTTTATATATTAGTAGTTTTTGACTACGTCTCGAAGTGGATGAAAGTTGTTGCACTCCTAAAGGATGATGCAAAGACAATGCTAAATTTTTTTCACAATCATATACTCACCCGCTTTGGCTCACCAAAGGCATTGATTAGTGATCAGGGTTATAACACCCCTAACCTGTATCCGTTACCGAATTAGGGTTATGAGGCATTATTGTATAAAACATAGTTCAGCAATTAATAAACATTTAAAACTTATCTATTTCAAATATCCACAATTCACTTATTATAAATTCGAATAATTTGGTCACAATTCCAATTCAGAAATAATCAAACCTTACGGAACATATATCGCAAATAAGCACATTTCAAAAATTCCAACTAATTCAGTATGAACATATATCAAAACCGAACTGATTATGTTCCATAATTACTAAATTCAAACCAAACTTGTATATATCAAAGACATGTTCACATATTTAATACTTCCAATATTCAGTTCCTTATATTCATCATATTAATGCCATTTTCATAATTAAAATCATATTCCATTATATTCATTACACTTCATACTTCGAATAAATGCCAATTTCTATCTCATTAATCGTATATCAAACATATCATTTGATAACTTCTGCATAAGTTCATAATAAAACCAATTGAATCATATTACATGAATTATTATTCAATCACATATGAAACTTAAATACAATATAACATGGCCGAACATACTAATGATGCATATATATACAAGTGCGCAATTCATCAGAAAAATAAAAGCCATACTTAGCACTTGAACACAAATAACACTCCAACGTGCATCTAATTCATATCTATATTCATATACCTAAACTTCATATTTTTATCCTATTAACTAACCCAAAACATAGTTAATCATTACCATCATTAACCATTTGAACACATACCAATACAATCAACCAAAACAATCATAAAACATATTCATTACTTACCACTTAGTAACCGAACCTGGTAAGTTAATATACCATCATCCACCACTCTACTTATACCACATTTCATATTTCCAAAATGAGCTAACTATTAAAACGACTACCAAAACCAAACTCATTAAACATTTTAATTAAGAACATGTAAAACAAAACTTAAGCATAATAAGCAAGTCATTTTCGCATAGCTTTAAATACATACTCATTCAAAGTAATTAACTCCAAGACTAGCCTATACATGCCACATAACTGAGTCTCAAAATATTATTTATTGAAATGATAACAGGATTGTATGATGTCGTCTCCATCGACTTCCAACCCTAGCAAATCTCCGAAAATCTATAAACATAAGAAAAAGAAAACACAGAGTAAGCTTTTAAGCTTAGTAAGCTCGTATCTTAATAAACTTAACATAACAAATAGTTTCATTACAATGTCGTAAACATAATATGCTATCTCACACAACCTTTCTAAATTTCATAACATGATCTCATATCAAATTATCATCATTCAATATTATACTTACTCACTTAACCAACTTTAACTTTCACAAACTTATTCAATTAAATTTTCATACATCAACCCTTTCACACTTTCATATAGCCAAATGAACACATTATGGGAAATAACACATTTAATTATATATCTTTCTCATATGAATCTCGTATGATCATTTATAATCAAATTCACTTTTCATTCATATAGCATCTGAAAAATTTCACATATGCAACTTTATAAATCACATCTTATTCATTCATTTATGTTTCATTGGCACATAATCATATTTCATTTCCACATACATCACAATACATTCTTTGCACATATACTTACCTTATTTTCAAATAGGTAATCAATTATCACGTACCTGATCATTTTAGCTCATTTAACATATTCAACAACCATATCAGCAATAAATCTTTTAGGCATAAACTTATAATAATTCACCGGCATAAAGCCTGCTAGGCCTAAGCCTGTATCTCACACCGGCACAAGGCTTGCTAGACTCAAAGTCTAATTTTATACACCGATAATAAGCCTGCTAGGCATAAGCCCGATTTAATTTACCAACACAAGGCTTGATAGGCTTAAAGCTTGAATATCACCATTATAAAGTCGTCTCATAAACAATTCATATAATATAGCATGTATACCTGTTCACTTTGCTCGATTTAATCATTCAATCACAATTTATAATTGCCCTTTGAATCATTTGATATTTCGTACACTAAGTTTCATTCTCAATATCTCGCACAGTAAGTGCCATTCTCAATATTTCGTACACTGAATGCCATATTTGATTGCCCCGCACACTAATTGCCACATTTAGTCGATATGTCGTCAGACATTAAAATATTCACGTATATACAATTTATATGATATTAAAGCATTAGAAGCATAAATTTAACAATGCTTATTGCATACGAACTTACCTAGCAAAATTGTAGAGATACCAAAGTTTAGGGGTATTTTGGTAATTTTCTTATTTTCCTCGATTTTCCACCCGATCTTGATCTAAATTAATAATTTCATTCAATATATTAATTTAGACAGTAAAACACTTCATTTCATACAATTTGGTCATTTTTTTCATTTTTATAAAATTGCCCCTAAAGTTTTACTTTTATTCATTTTAGTCCCTAAACTCAAAACATGCAAATTAACCATTTTTAACCATAATTAAGATTAGCCAAATTTTCATGGTATCAAAACAATCCATAATTCACTTTATGGAAAAATTACAGTTTTGCCCCCTAATATTTCAACTTCTTTACAATTTAGTCCCTATATCATAAAAATGCAAATTCATGAAATTGAGTAAAATTCTACTATAGCTGAATATCACTAGTGTCTCTAGCACAGACACATTTAATTTATTTCACATTTTAACCCATAAGTTTTCACATTTATCAATTTAGCCCTTAATTGTCAATTTCACAAAAATTCACTTAACAAAAAGTGTTTAACTATCAACAAAGACTCATATTCTTCCATTAAACTTCAAAGCCCTATTATACTCATCAATGGAAAATATCAAACTATTCAATGGTTTTGCAAAATAGCCCCCTCATTAGATAGATTAAGCAACAACGATCCCAAAAATATAAAAATAATTAAAAACGGGACTAGAAATGCCTACCATGCATTAGTCGAATTCTCCCATGGCTTCTCAAGCCTTCATATTCCACGGGTAAAAAGAGAATGAAAAAGATGACACCTTGATTCTTTTATTTTATTCATTTTATTATTATTTTTAACCAATTTACAATATTAACCTTTATACACTTTATTTATTACACCAAATGCCAAACCATCATATCCCATTATCTCTTTAATGGACTAATTACCAAATAAGGACTTCCACTTTAAAGTTCTATAGCTATTTAATACCTTTAGCTTATAGAATACAACTATTGCACTTTAGACGATTTAGTCCTTTTTGCTTAATTAATTATCGAAACGGTAAAATTTTTCAACGAAACTTTAATACCATCTTATTGCCACTACATAAATATTTATAAAAATATTTACGACTTGGTTTATAGAAACAAGGTCCCGATACCTCATTTTCTAAACCCACTTGACCTTAGGGTCATACTACTTGAACTTAATAAATCGCTTCTAAAACAAAACTCACAATATCAAAAACATTTTTAAAATCACAATTAGCTTGTAAATATTAAATATAATATTTACAAACCTATTCGTTGAATTTGGTGGCCCCGAAACTACTATTCCGATTAACCCTAAAAACGGGTTATTACAAGGGTACACACTTTTATTGCAACCAAGTGGCAACCGCCCTGAAGAGATATGGAGTTAATCATAGAATGACTACTACTTATCATCCACAAACTAATAGACAAGTCGAAGTATCGAATCGACAAATTGAGAACATTCTTGATAAGGTTGTAAACCCTTAGTGGAAAGATTGGTTTTTCCGATTGGATGACGCTTTATGACCATTGCGGATAGAATAACAAACTCTATTAGGGATGTCGCTGTATCAATTGGTTTTTGGGAAAGCACGTCACTTGCCAGTTGAACTGGAACACAAATCAATGTGGGCAAATAAGCAAGTGAACATGGACTATCAAGTAGCTGGAAAGAAAAGACTGTTGGGTATCATTGAACTAGAGGAGATTAGGAGAAATGCTTATGAAAATGCTGCAATTTACAAGGAAAAGACCAAACGATGGCATGACAAGATTATTTTGCAGCGATAATTTATCACAAGTCAACAGGTTTTATTATTCAATTCTTGACTCAAAGTGCACTTAGGTAAATTGCATTCAGGTTGGTCTTGACCTTTTGAAGTTGTCGACGTATTTACTCATGGTGTAGTCACAATTTGAGATTTACATTGTCGAAACCATCCCTCGATTTAAAAATTTTAATATTTTAAATTTGATGAAAATACGAGGGGAATCGACTTTTGAAAAATAGAAATATGGGGAGTCGCCACCGATCCTTTTGTTTTGGTGTGATCGGATCACCTAAGAATTTGATTATTTTAATAAAACACTTTTGGTTTACTAAAACAACGATTCTGGCCTATGAAAATATGAGAAAACGGGCTCGGGAGTCGGTTACATATGAGGAAGGATTAGCACCCTCATTATGCCCAAAATTGGTACCAAATCGATTAAATATTGTCCTTATGTCTAAAATTAAAAAAGTTTTTGAAATGTGGTTCTTGTTAATAACATTTGAATAACCCGAGTTGGTTGCCAAAAATCTTCTTGTTTCGACGTCCAAAAGTTTATAATTTGAAATTAACAAAAGGATGCCTAACTGTTTGGTCCAACAAAAAACCGAAACCCAGCACAGTAGGGCACGATTCCTCGAATTTCCAAACATTATCCATTGCCTTACCTTAAAAATAAGGGTGAAATCCCGAAGGGATCTTTGATGGTTTTGAGCAAATGAAAAAGCGCAACCCAGCACAATAGGGCTCAATTCTCAAATTGCCAAACATCGAACATCACATTCGTTTTGAAAGGTTTTTAATAATTATGAATGTAACACCCCAAACCTGGCCTGGATGTTATGACCGGATCTGATGCGCCACATTGATGCGTTCAAAACACTTAGTTTGGAAAAGCTGAGTTGGTGTTGTAAAAGAAACTTTTAAAAGTAAGTTAAAGTGAATGGAAGCTGCGCACGGTAGGAAACCGGGAAGAAGAGGAGGTGAGTCCGTCGGATGCTTAAGTACCAAGCTCTCTTGGATCAATCCTAGACATGCACACCGCCATTGCCACACTCTAACATCTCGTATAATTTTGAGAAAACCGTTTGATTATGACCACTTAAGAAAATGATTAAGGTTACAAATCGTTTGCTTAAAATATTTATTTTCTTGGGAAAATATTTACTTTGCGGAAACTTTGCGTCATCGTGATCTTTTAAAAACAAGTAGATTTTATAAAACGAACCTAATGCTAGCAGTTTAATAATCCTAAAATATAAGTAATTAAAAAAGCGACCTTATTACAACTTTAAGCATAATAAAAATAATCCAAAATAAATGCTAAACTTATTTAAAATTGGCAATCAATCTTCATGGCCACTCTGAATCCCTTGACTCCAAGTCCACCAATTCTAGGGCTCACTGCAAGGATGGAAGAGGAAGGGGTGAGTTTGGGAAAACTCAGTGTATCTGAAACCCATCAAAGCCCAATTCAGCTCGAGCCCATTGGGCTGAGCCCTATTCAGATATCTTGATTACAGTGGTGAAGCCCTTTTCGAATCTGATAGCAAGGCCTTAGCCCCTTTTACATAACAGTGTGGCCCATAGGCCCAGTTCAGTAATATGAGTAACAACGGTAATAATGAATGCAAGCCCATCTGGGGAGACTACTCAACCCACCAACCGCTACACTGCCCCGTACCAACCCTACACACCATGTGGGGAATATCTCAACCCACCCAGCCCTACACACCACAGTTGCAGCAACGCTGCTCAAATTTCAGTCAGTTGAGGCAAAGCCTCCAGTACGTGGATGAACCACTTTCAGTACTTCCTCCATTAATACCCCAATCCCATGCAGCAGATATTAATAAATGCATATCATGCAAAATACAAGTAGTAATCAATCAAGCGATTCGACCAATTTAAAACCTTAAGGGTATATTGGTAATTTTGCTCTTTAGGGTAATTTCGGTAATTTTTCTCTTTAGGGTAATTTCGTGATCTACGCTCTTGCACAAGCTAATTCAGTAATTTTTATCAGTTTTATGCAATTTGATTCCACCATCTACCTAACAGGCTAATTTGCCCATCTCTTACCCATATTGGTCCGTAAGCCCATTGGGCCCAGTTTTGGCCCATCGAGCCCCTTTTTCCGAAATACGCTAAAACGTCACGCGAACGTGCTTACCACCTTGCGGTGCCAGATCTAACAATTACTCTATGACTTGAGAGCATTCACATACTTATATGACCATGAAATGTCGGAATTTGGCATTTAAACTTTTTGCCGAATTGAACTAAGAAAGGGTGTTCGGTACACACCTGATTTGCGATATTCCTTGACGAGATCTCCTATGCGATTTCTCCTATAATCAGCCACTTATAGATTAGACCATGTTGTATTAAACCAAATCGAAACTACCTATTATCATCACTTACACATTCGGCCACCATCCACAATGGCCCTTGGGTACTTTACCTTTGTCGCCAAAATCGATGACTAGCTCGAATCCGATTGCTCCAATGATTCACGCTTTCAATCCCACACTTAAGAAGGCACTAACCAATGAAAGAAAACAACCGTTAAAACCCTTAGAGCCACATGCCCAAATCGATGACCTCCCTAATTTTAGGGACTTGACTTTTCTTAACTTTGCAAAATAAAACGGATCCGAGATGATACGTACTTACCCTTACTCCCACTTGATTTCCACGCAATCTAGTGTAGATTTATCTATCAAACGATGGTAGAACTTGATTCCCCAAAGTCTTGAAGTTTCGGCTATAAGCCCCCAAATCTATGATTTTTCGGCTTTTGTGGGATGAAGAAGATGATAATGTGGGGCTATAACCTTGAAGAAGAATTGCGGTTAGGGATCTAGGATTAAGAAAAGATAATTGTAAATTAATAAAAACAAAAGAACATAGGAGAACCTGGCTTTGAAGAAATCGGCACAAGCAATGATCACAAGATTTCGGCTTTTATGGATTCGGCAAAAGTATTGATGAATAGCAGGTAAGATGAATAGTTTTGAAGAAGAAAAATAGAAGAAGAAGAATAGGGGAGGTGGTAGTTTGGCTAGAGAGGAAAAGAGAGGAAAAACAACCCTAAGGTGTTCAAGGAAGAAAAGCGGCACCACTCAATACCCTAAGTGCGGAAATACCAACCTAATACCCCTGCCGATTTTTCCTCTTCAATTCCCATAATTGCCAACTCTAGCCTAATCCATATCCCTTAAATCTCTCCCTTATCCCTCCTTAATCCAAGCATTTAAACCGATCCAACTCTCCTCTAGCGAATCCACGAACTCCAACACTTACCCCTCCTGCACTTAAAAAATAAATGCCTCTATTTTCCAACACAGGGAATCGATCCCTTGCCTTCCCAAAGCTCCACACGCCACTTTTCTAGGAGCCTAGTGGCGTCACTTAGCCACTTTACCAGAGGCTCTTTTTGTGATGCAATTTCTCCAACAATATTCTTAAGGCCTACCTACTACACCCAGGGTTTGATCTACCTTAAATTTTTACTAGAGTCCAGGTTTGAACCCAAGACTTCTCCAACACTTCTCAGCATACTTAACCACTAAAACAAGCCTTCATTAACAAAATTTACATGCACAACAAAATATTAAAAGCTGCCTTCAACCGCTCCCATGCTCAAGGCCCAAAACTTCTAGGCTCAAATTCAGGGTGTTACAATGAATAAAGACCTAAAGGAATACTATATCGTTTTGAAAAAATAAGAAATCACAACCCAGCACGATAAGGCATGATTCCCGAATTGTCGAACACCGAGCATTGCCCTCGTTTTAAAGGATTTTTAGAAGAGCGAGTGAAATTTTGAAAGGATATTTGATTATTTTAAACAATCGAGGAATTGCTACCCAACACGTTAGGGCACGATCCCACAAATTGCCAAATACCGAATATCGCCTTCGTTTTAGGGATTTTAAAATACACGAGCGAAATTTCAAAGTGATATTCGATTATTTTGAGCAAATACGAAATTGCAACCCAACACGTTAGGGCACGATTCCGCGAATTTCCAAACATCAAATCTCATCTTCGTTTAAAGGATTTTAAAAGAAATGAATGGGATTTCAAAGGGAAATTTGATTATTTTGAGCAAATGTGAAATTGCAACCCAACACGTTAGGGCACGATTCCAAAAATTGCCGAACATCAAATTTCGTCTTCGTTTTGAAGAATTTTAAATAATCGTAAAGCTAGCTTAAAACGCATTAATTCGATTTGAAATAAGATGAAATTAATTATAAAAAAAATTGGGTTTTAAAACCACATTTCAAAAATTAAGTGGAAAACGATGATAAGGGGTGATATGTGTACGCGTAAAACACGACAATGAAGGAGTGGAGGCGAAACAATTTATTTAATCAACTAACAAGGCAATTAACTATGATCAATCTAAAATCCATGACTCAATATTCAAGCATGCATGGAGAATAGTTGACATAACACACATGAAATAATTATGAAAAAGAATAAAACCCATGAGACTAAACGACATAAAATTAATACCGAATAGAACTTCTAGAGAATGATGCATTGGTGAGAAAACCGCACTTATTAGAATTCGAGGTAATTAGTAAAAAATAAGATATAAATAATTTTAAAATAGGTGCTATAAAATGAAGGCACAAAGAGAACATGTATAAACATTATAAATATGATACATATAAATTTAAAAAGAAAATGTACATAAGATAATGTGGAAATGATAATATGTAGACTTAAATTAATGTACATAAATCAAATATGTGTGTTAATATAAGTAAGTAGAAAAACAATTTTAATTTTACATGAAATATATAAAACATATTAGAATAACAAAATATAGGTTAAAATGCATGGATAGAATCAACACATCATTAGGTGTATGAAATACTATTAACTTTATTATAATATATACTTATGTGTACAATAATACAAAGGAAGTAAATATTTAAAGTGTACAAAATGTGGTAATAATATTACAAAAAAACATTTAAAATAATGAAGAAACAATTATTAAAGTGATTTAAAAAGTAAAATAATTGATTAAGAATAAAAAAAATGGGTATAAAACAAAGAAAAACTTAATTAAAATTAAACTAAAACAGCGGGGACCATTCGAAAATAAAACAATAGCAATAAAAGTACCAATAATCAATGTGCGAAGACAGTTAGAGACTAAAACTGGTAATATACCAGATCCCAAAATACTGCGTTTGGGTGCGGATCCATTTGCAAACGAGTGTAAACTACATAGCTAAATTAATAAAAAAAGAAATACAAATGAAAGCCAAATGAAACATGGTGCGGCGAGGAGGGACCGGTCTTGCAAATAGACCTAAATCACGAAAATGCGGGTCATCAGGCGACTAAGCGGATCGGTCTGGACTCCACCAAACAGCGTCGTTTTTGAGCCATTGAACTGTGCTTGAAACGGCGTCGCATTTGGCCCTTTAAAAAGGCTAAAAACTGGGTCACTCGGCTGAACCCTAGCCCCTTCCCCTCTTTCATTGCTTAACCGACCCCCAAGTGCTCCTCTCAGCACTAATGCGCCACCACGAGCGACGGCCTGCGCGTTCGAGCCCTAAATGAGGGGTTTTCGTCTTTGAAACCCCCATTCAGACTTCGATTTCGACGAAGTGAAGGGGGAACGACGGCTAGTTTCGCAAGGTAAAACTTCTCTTTCGCTTTCTTTTTTGTTTTTGAGATAGATTTCAAAATAAAAAGAAAATAAAGGCGTAAAAATGAAAACAGGGAACAACCTTTGCAGAATATTCAACTTCTTAGTATTTGATTCCTCTTTTGTTTGTGTAATCTGTTCGTAGTATCTTATTACAATCAAAAATCAAAGGCTTTATAGCCGAATAACTAAAGAAAACAACAAATTTTGTCCTCTGCTTTTGTATTGGCTTGTTGCTGCTTTCGTTTGTTTTCTTTTGCAGGTACGGAGCACGAGGCTGTGCATTGGTGCTCGGGTACGGGTCTAGGCTAGGGTACGGAGGTGGTACGGTCGTTGCGAGGCTGTTGCGGCGTAAGAGGGTGACCTAGGGTTCTCGAAAGTGTTGAAGTTTTTGGGCTTTTTGGGCTATTCGGGATTGGGTTTATTGGGCTAGGATATTAAGTTTGGTTTTTGGGTCATGTATTGGGCTTTATATATTTTTTGTATTTTTTTGTTTTGTTTTTGTTTGTTTTGTGTTTACACGGGCCCGGGCAGATTTGGCCCATTACTGCTGCCCCTCTTTGCTCATTGTCGTGTAACGAGAATAGAGCAAAGACTATAAAAAGGACCAAATTTGCCCGGTTTGGCTAAGTCTCAAAATCTTGATCCTCATCTTCCCCAAAGGTATTCTGATGTCTTCAGGAGTGTCGAATTGGCTATCTTCAACTTGCTTCTTGGAAACTCAGGAACACCAATCTGTTATTTTCGATCTGCTCTCTACCAATACTGAGATGCCAAATCTGCTATCTTCGATCTGCCCTCTGACAATACAGAGATGCCAAATCTGCTATCTTTGATCTGCTCTCCGCCAATGCAGAGACGCCAAATCTGCTATCTTCGATCTGCTCTCCGCATGTCTAGAGCGCCAAATCTGCTATCTTGATCCGCTCTGCCAATGTCTGAGACGCCAAATCTGCTATCTTCGATCTACTCTCCGCCAATACAGAGACGCCAAATCTACTATCTTCGATCTGCTCTCCGCCAATACAGAGACGCCAAATCTGTCTGGTCTTGCAGGATCTTTACTTCTTTAGTGCTTCTCTTCTTCAAGTGGCCCCATTGCATTTCAAAAAGTGTAAGAACTGTTACTTTGATCTATTCCACTGCGGCTACCTGAGGCTTGTTGCTTTAATCTATTCTTCTGTAATTAGCTTGATCTGTTCTATCGCGACTTCGAGAAGATAAGACCTACAATCTTCAGCCCAATTCACTACAACCTTAGGGAGCTAGGACTTGCTTAAATCTGCTTCGCTGCATCTTCAGGAAGCTAAGATTTTTCGTCTTTGATTTGCCTCACTACAACTTCAGGGAGACGAGATCTACAATCCTCAGCCTACTCCACTATAACTTTAGAGAGCTAGGACTTGCTTAAATCTGCTTTACTACAACATCAGGAAGGCGAGATTCGCCGTCTTCGATCTGCCCCACTGCAATCTCAAGGAAGCAAGATCTATAATCTTCAGCCTACTCCACTACAACCTTAGGGAGCTAGGATGCTTAAATCGCTTCATTGCATCTTGTGAAGCCAAGATTTATTGTCTTTGATTTGCCTCACTGCAACTTCAGGGAGGCGAGATCTACAATCCTCAGCCTACTCCACTACAACTTTAGAGAGCTAGGACTTGCTTAAATCTGCTTCACTGCAACATCAGGAAGCCTAGATTCGCTGTCTTCGATCTGCCTTACTGAATCTTAGGGAAACAAGATCTATAATCTTCAGCCTACTCCACTACAACCTTAGGGAGCTAGGATGGTGGCTTAAATCTGCTTCACTGCAACTTTAGGAAGCTCAGATTCGCCGTCTTTGATCTGTTTCACTGCAACTTCAGGGAAACAAGATCTTGAAATTTTAGCCTACTCTACTACAACTTTAGGGAGCTAGGTTGGTTGCTTAAATCTGCTTCACTGCAACTTCAGGAAGCTCAGATTCGCCGTCTTTGATCTGCTTCCCTGCAACTTTAGAGAAACAAGATCTGAAATTTTAGCTTACTCTACTACAACTTTAAGGAGCTAGGTTGGTGGCTTAAATCTGCTTCACTGCAACTTCAGGAAGCTCAGATTCGCCATCTTCGATCTGCTTCACTGCAACTTCAGGGAAACAAGATCTAAAATTTTAGCTTACTCCACTACAACTTTAGGGAGCTAGGTTGGTGGCTTAAATCTGCTTCACTACAATTTCAGGAAGCTCAGATTCGCCGTCTTCGATCTGCTTCACTACAACTTCAGGGAAACAAGATCTGAAATTTTAGCCTACTCCACTACAACTTTAGGGAGCTAGGTTGGTGGCTTAAATCTGCTTCACTGCAACTTCAGGAAGCTCAGATTCGCCGTCTTCAATCTGCTTCACTACAACTTCAGGGAAATAAGATCTGAAATTTTAGCCTACTCCACTACAACTTTAGGGAGCTAGGTTGGTGGCTTAAATCTGCTTCACTGCAACTTCAGGAAGCTCAGATTCGCCGTCTTCAATCTGCTTCACTGCAACTTCAGGGAAACAAGATCTGAAATTTTAGCCTACTCCACTACAACTTTAGGGAGCTAGGTTGGTGGCTTAAATCGCTTCTTTGCAACTTCGTGAAGCTCAGTTAAATGCGTCTTCAATCTGCTTCACCGCAACTTCAGGGAAACAAGATCTGAAATTTTAGCCTACTCCACTACAACTTTAGGGAGCTAGGTTGGTGGCTTAACTCTGCTTCACTGCAACTTCAGGAAGCTCAGATTCGTCGTCTTTGATTTGCTTCACTTCAATTTCAGGGAAACAAGATCTAAAATTTTAGCCTCATAGGCCTATGCTTATGCCGAATAATTAGGATGCTATGATCAATATGAATCAATTGTTCCTAACTAGATGTCAAATAATTGGAATGCTATGATTGAAATGAATCGAATGCTTCTAACTAGATGTGTTATGAATGATATGGAAATGTAAAAGACATAGGTATCATTGCTCGTTCATCAGGACATTATCACTGACGTATTACGCGGCCACCTTGTTCAGCTGGTATTCTTGACAGAAAACCCAAAGAAACACTCTCAATCTGCTCGGCAAGCTTGCCCTACTGAAATGTTATTGAGTTTTTACTTATCCAACCCACTGCAACTCAGGGTATAGGATCAATTTGATCATCCTTCGGGTGTAATGACCCTGTGTGCATGTCTGATATTCATGTGAATGTGGAATATCATTTTTCTTTTCCTGATAACAATCCCCCTTTTACACTTGGGTTGACATTGCTCGTCATTTGTCAAGGTTGTATTACCGATGAAATATCTTGCCCCTTCATTCAACCGATACCTTTGATAGAAAATCCGAAAAGATAGCCATAATTTAGACTCCTCCTTCTCAAACATTTCCATTCCTTAGGTTTGGTGGGTTCTCAACAACAGTCTTGTTTCAGGTTCTTGTACTATTTAGAAGCCTCTCGAGTAATATGCAAGCCTTCTTCTATGAAAGTATTATTGGTCCATTAATCTTTATTTCAATGTAACATGCTCGAAAAAGATCAAAACAATGGACAAAAAGGAAATTGGGTAAGAGCACAGCTCGAAGCAAATAAGTTAATCAAAGATTGCAAATGCAACAAGAAGGCAATTAACTCAACATGAATGGGTTAATCAAAGATAACGATGCAATAAGAAGGAAATTTATTGGGATGTATCTTGAAAAGAATAAGGCAATCAAAGATAACAAATTCAAAATCAGCAAAATGGAAATTAGGTGCCCCAGATATCGTAGCTTGAGCTTCTCTGTACTAACTTCTTGAGGACCTTTCTGATCTCAATATGTGTTTAGGAGATCCGCGGCACTTTGTCGATGCCCCAAGATGTAGCATACTTTTTTATTGTTAATTCAGATATAGCAAGACTACTGTATGCCCCATCTTGATTCAAATTTGAGCCGCCCTTTTCGAGTTTTCAACTCAAAATCCCTTTTGGCCTCAAGGCGCCCTTTGCGAGTTTTCGCCTTGGCCTCTCATTTTCTTTTCTTTTCTTCTTTTTCTTTTTCTTCTTTATTTCTTTCTTTTCTTTTCTTTTTTTTGAATATCTCAAAGTATCATTTGAGGGTTTTCACCGTGGCCTTTCACTTTCCTTGGAGGTCATTTTGTGTAAAAGTGAACTTTTCAATGCCAGGTCCCCCTCGTGGAATCATCTGAGAAGAACCTTTCCGATGTAAGCTTGCATCATTAGGTCATGTCATATGGCTTTCAACCTCATTTCTTCAAATTCAACTGATCATATCAGGGTTAAATCTATCCTGCCTAATCCAACTTCAGCTAAGACTTGACCAAAAGAAATCTTTCTTTCAAAATCCATCGAACAATGTATTGCCCCGGCGAAGGTTCTGGCCGACGTTTGACAAATATAGAGGGTAAATGATAACTTCTTTATGCCAATATTTACAAGACTCGGTCATTTTTCACTATGGCTTTGGTTCTATTGTTTGCTTTTCCCTTTTTTTCTTTTTTTTTATATTTTTGAACTTTTTGTCTTTCTTTTTGGATGCCTTTACTGCACTGTAATATGGTGTCTGATCCTTGAACAAATTGCAAACTTTTGACATTGTGCAAATGTATTTGAAGATAATCCTTTTTGACATTACTTGTCAGCAACCGCTTCTCTTTTTCTTTCTTCTTCTTTTTTTTTTTGAAATTTGACGACTATTAATCTTGTAATTATTGACACATGAAGTGACCCTCACCCCCTTCGTGACTGCCAAGATGAATTGATGAGAATGGCCTAATAACATCCTTGCCTCGTATAGGGAAAATTTGTGAAGAAATGAATGTGGCTTTAACCAATGTAATCCTCTTCCATGGTGGATCAACAATATCTAAACCTCATGATTCAACTTCTTTGTATTTGATTCCTCTTTTGTTTGTGTAATCTATTCGTAGTCTCTTTTTACAATCGAAAATCAAAGGCTTTATAGCCGAATAACTAAAGAAAACAACAATTTTTGTCCTCTGCTTTTGTATTGGCTTGTTGCTGCTTTCGTTTGTTTTCTTTTGTAGGTATGGAGCACGGGGCTGTGCGTTGGCGCTCGGGTACTGGTCTAGGCTAGGGTACGGAGGTGGTACGGTCGTTGCGAGGCTGTTGTGGCGCAAGAGGGTGACCTAGGGTTCCCGAAAGTGTTGAAGGTTTTGGGCTTTTTGGGCTATTCGGGATTGGGCTTATTGGGCTAGGATATTAAGTTTGGTTTTTGGGTCATGTATTGGGCTTTATATATTTTTTTGTATTTTTTTGTTTTGTTTTTGTTTGTTTTGTGTTTACACGGGCCCGGGCAGATTTGGCCCATTACTTACATGATAGACACCAGTTCAAAGTAAATGGACGGAGGCTGAGACACTATTTTGACAACAGTGATCAAAAGCAGGCAGAGACTATTAAATTGGTCAAAAAGTTTACTTTTTAATTAGTACTTTGTGATTTTAGTTTATTTTATTTATGTTTTTTTAAAGTTTGTTTTCCTTCCTTTTTGCAGAATAAATTAGGTACCTTTGTCGACGCATTAAAATTTTGTTGTCGGCGCATTCCATAAGTCTATACTACCATTTATTTCTCTTCAGAATTCAGGGAAATTCAAATTCCACTGTTAGATCAAAAATCACTTAGCCGTTTGATCCTTCTGAGCGAGCACAATTTCTATTGGACATAACTCTTCCCGTCAGCCTTATATCTTTCCACAAAACAACATGTCTCTCCATCTTCCTCTTTCACTCACTATAAATCCTCTCCCAATATACCGACTATCACGGATTAAAACAACCATTTTTATTTGTTTTCTCTTCTCAAGATCATATCTTTTTAACTTTAAGTCATTTTCCCTTAAAACAAGATGGCAAAAACTAGAGGCTCGGTCAAGAAAGCCATCAAATCTGCTGGAGAACATGCATCTTCTATGACCACAGCCCATGAATCAGAATCCCCCTGGCCAGTACAGACAAAGGAGCTAGTAATCTTTTTGAATAAAGCAGCAAAGAAACGGTTTCACGACAACATGTTGAAGCAAACTTCTATCCCTGAACAGGGCATTTCCTTTCGCCACAACAAAACTTAGGTAAACAAATCTATAAGATCATCTTGAAGTTAAAGTGGGAAACATTTTGCACCCATCCTGAAAGCTACTCCCCTTCACTAGTACGTGAGTTTTATGCTAATCTCTACGATCATGAGTTAGAGTTAATTTACGTTTGAGAAGGTTTAATACCATGGGACGTTAAAAAAATAAACGTACTGTACAACACCAAGGTCGATGTTGACGAACACTCCGAGTTTATTGATGACATCACAGATGAAAAACTAGACCTGTTGGTAAGAGACTTGTGTTTCGGGGGAGCAGTATGGACCGGTTCCCATCAATTTCCTGACCCTATAAGGAAAATTTTGGTTTCATTTTGTCAACTGCAGACTAAAACCCTGTACTCACAGTACCACAGTCACCCTTGACAGAATGTGTCTGTTACATTCTATCGTCAATGGCAGAAAAATTGATGTAGGCGCAATACTTTACTAAGAAATCACTGACTGCACCACAAGGCAGATTGGGATCTTGGTTTTCCCAAAATTGGTGATGTTATTGTGCCAGCAAAGAAGAATCATGCCCCATACTAGTGAGGAAGTCTTGGAAAATAAGGGCCAATCAATGAAGCTTCTGTAAAAGAAACAAACCTAAATACAGAGACATCATTATGGCGCAAACTGAAGGATGTCGAAAAACTGGTAAATTCCATCAACAACAGGCCGCTCAGGCTTATCTCTACAGTAGAAGATATGGAGAAATCCCAAAATTTGTTTTATACTTATACCAGAGCCTGGAACAGTTCTATTGTAGCCACATTAGGCCAACTAAGCTCATCCTATTACCAAAATTCCCAGTGTTTCCACCAATCATTGAGCGAGTAGTGATAATTTGGAGCAAGCTAAGGTGAGACCGGCAGAAGTTCCTGAGGTAGCTAGTGAGAAGCAATGCAATTCATTAGCAATAGTGGTCTACACTGGACCACTCCAGGTGGCCTCTCCTACACAGGAAGGAATCGATGATGCTGGGGTAGAGCCTGGAACTGAGAAGTAATTCAAAGACCGTGCAAAGCCCAAAGAAAAGAATAGAAATGGCTTTAAGGATTAAAAAAACGTTAGAAAAAGAGGAGAAAGAAACATCAAGCAGCCATATCGACAGCTTTAGATAACTGAGTTAGCTTATTTTAAACTTTAGTTGTAGTATTCATGCATTGCATGTAGCTGTAAGTTTTATTTTGATAAGTATACGTTGTCATTGCATTTTTTTATTGTCATTACATTTTCATGTTAGTGCATTGGGGACAATGTCAAACTTTAAGTTTGGGGAAATGCACATGGAGCTTGGAAAATGCACCCACATTACATATTTTTTCTTTTAGTAATAAAGCATGCAAGGTTTAATTATAATTAATGAAAATTGTTGGAAAATTTCTATTACATCCAATGCTTAATTCTTGAATCATGTGAATTATCAATGAATGAGTTGGATAAATTTGACAAAAGGTTGTAGCTTCAATTCTTTGATGAATAGATTAGGTTGTATTAGCAGTGGATGTCAGCTATCATTCCTTAAATCTTGAATGAATTTACTTTTTACAGCTGCTTATATATGTATATATAGTTATAAATTAGCAACACTCCAAAGCAGGGGTACAATGGAATGTTAAAAATGGAAAACTCTAATACAAGCGTTAGAAAAATCTATCTGGCCAAAGGTTGTCACTGCATGACTGTGTGTTGCCCAATTACGTACTCCCTAGGGGTTTGTTGCACCCCATTGTTACTTTTCAAGAACAAAGGTACAGTAATGCAACGATATCCCTTATTCTAACAAAAATGTATATATATAATATAAATACTTAGTATTGTACAATAAATGCTGCAATAATAGATAGAACTTAAGGTTTGAAGCATGATGCTAGCATTGATGAAGTTGCAACCTTATTAATTCATGCTTATGAATTGTGAATGTAATATTTTTTCATCTGAATGTGATTCATCCATTGTAATCTTGCTAGTTTCTGTTTTACTTGAGACAAGTAAAAACTCAAGTTTGGGGGTGTGATAGCACTAGATAGAATATAGGTTTTCCCCCTTACTTATTAGTTAAATTGTTCCTACTTAGTTATCCTTAGCATGCATTTTAGTATTTTTGGTTTAGTAAATTTCATTTTATAACTCAATGAATCCTAGCCTCTTTTATCCTTAATTTTACTATCTTTTTGCACTAATGTCGTTGCATAAGTGAATTCCATATTGCATCCAGAATTGTCACCACACCTGAAAGCTATCCGGATAAGAATTAAAATTGCGTAAGCTGTCCAATCTAGTATAACCAACCTATACGTACAAGGACAAAATAATTTTGAAGAAAAGACACCTGTACTGTTGGAGGAGGACATAAAAGGTGGACGTGAGAAGAAAATTAGAGCTTTCTTTTTTTCGAATCATCATCTTCATCATCCGATCTTGAAGCTTGCGGCCATGGTAGCTTAAGCCTCTCATGGGTGAGCCAACGTGAAAACCAGATACAGACTATCTTTTGACTAGAAGACCTAAGTGCAAAACAAGAGGGAATAGAGAGATTCAGTCGAGTTGTTTAGGAATAGTATTCTCCACTCGTTTCTTTCTTAGTTCTTTATGAATGCTGGTAATTATTCTCTGTTTTCTGTTTGTATAGAAGTACACATGAATTCTTGATTAAATGTTATCTTATTCAATCTTGCTTTTATTATTTAATCTTGGGGTTTGAATGTTTTTTAACACGGAAGTGTTATTGCAGTCAATGACACTGGAAAGTGTAGTAATTGTTTGAGCCAACAAGTATTACAACAGAAGTTGAGTGAGGATTAGAGGAATTTAGTCTACTTGTTCTTAATAGTGTCGTATTGCCATTAATTAGAAGGTAAGGTTAGTATGCATGTTTAAGTCTTGGATTAAATAGAGGAGTGGCGCTAAGTAAGATATACATTGAACTTTATTGTTTCGACAGTCATCTATCTTTTCATACCTTGTGAACACTTAATATTCTGCTGAAGACTCATGTTGGGGATCCCAGTTTATCATTATCATATTTTATTTTATTTTTTTTCAAGTTATTGTATCGACAACTATTCTCACAATTTATCTCGTTTCTATCTAGTTGTTGCATCGACATTAATAGACAAAAGACTACCATCCCTGTGGGATCGATATCCGATAGACTCACATCTGTCTACTATACTTGTATCGATAGTGTACGCTTGCACATTATTGCTATGACGTTAAACAGTCGATCAGTTCACTAACACTCGGACCTAGATGATTGTTGTAAGGACTGGGGTTACAAAACCTATGTGTCCAAATTTTTCTGGTCTCTTGAGCTTGTTTGAAATATCTTTGATTGAATTGCATGTGGGGTAGGAACGGGAACACATTGACTTAATCCTATGTTTTCTTGTAGGGATGTAACTTGGATCATTTCCCCCGCCACTCACCTTTGGTTTTGTTTGTGTATGTTAGATTTGTTGGGAAATGTGTCCATATTATAGTAAACATGTAACTATTTTCTATTTATTTGAACAATGAATAAATAAATAAAGTTAATTTTACATTTCACTATTATGTCTTTTGTATTTATGTCTTTTATATTTTGTATGCATAGCGAAATTGTGACAAACAAATATTAGCTCATGGATTGTCTAAAGCTCAAATTGAAGATAAGTGGCATTGTAAAGAACGTTTACATTGTGATAAAGACAACTTACTTTAGTAGATAATCTAAATGAGTTTGTAATCTCGTGAGCATTTGATTCAAACATTGAGAAGGATTATTATGTCGTCTAGAATTCCAATTAGGGAGATGGCTAGTCTTGGTTATCGGAGTAGTTGACTCCACGAGTAGATGCATAGATGTATTCATTGATAGAATGATACAATTGACTAGACCCAAGATGAATTAATTCTGAATCTGTTTGTAAATTAATTCAATTATGACGTTCATGGTGTGATTTACCTAAATCTTAATTTAGTCATTGACCATGCATATGCAACTCATGTGCTTTGATATAAGTGGAGGTTTATGCTCCAAAGATGATCAAGTCAATTGCTGCTATGTTAGGTACATGACTTGTGTATGGCATGACTTTACTAACAATAGTGGAATCCATAGCTCAATTAAAAAGCTAATGATATCCTCTCATTGACATTGTGTGGATTGATAAATATGGAATGTGTCCACGAGTTGCTTGCTGTCGAATAAGCAATTTATCACAGTCATTTGTTGACAGTTATCATATTAATTATTAAGAAGACACAATGGTGACAATGAGATAAAATAGGATTGTATTGAGTGAATGGATTTAACTCAAAGGAATCAAGAATATCATATAAGGGTAACACACACATGACGAGGTGTGACAGCCCCAAATTGACCCTAGTCGGAAAGTGGTTTCGGGACCACAAAACCGAGTCATAAAAATAATTAATTGCTATATTCTATGCTTATTGTGGGTGTACATGCACATGTGGAAGTTTCATTCTCTAATTTTACCAATTGTATGAGAAATTATAAAATAGGGATCAATGCGAGGCGTGGTGAAATATGATAGGCTAATTTTAAATGGCCTATTAATACATGTGGAAAAGTGTTTGTCCTTGCATGTCAAATTAGCCAAATTGGAGCATGATGGCGGCCATGCTATGGGTGGAAACATGTCTCCAACATGTTAGACTAGTGATGCATGTAGGAAACAATAAAATAAGAAAGTTAGTATTAAAGAAATGGAAAAAGAAAATGATGATAACAAAAAAAATAATAATGTGTAGACGCCCCTTTGCGTGACCAAAAACAAAGAAAGAAAGAAAAGAAAATAGTTGTTCATCCTTTGGTAGTCTTGGCCGAATAGAAGCAAGGGAAGAAGGGGGAAGAGCTTGAGAAAAATCGGCTATGGTGGTTGCTAGACTAAGGTATGTTTGATGATATTCCATGAGATGCATGCATGCTTTAGTTGTTAGTTTAAGTTCTACCTAGCCCATGGTTTAGATTTCTTTTGCTATTTGATGGAGATGAAATTGGCCATGGATGTTGTCTTTCTTGGTTGGTGTTTTGATGTTGTTGTAATGAAGCATGAAGAGGAGTGAGTTCAAATGTTTAATAAAAGGAGATTTTTAGGTCATTGAGTTCTTGTTGTTGTGTGTGTATGTGCATGAGTATTCGGCCATGCTATAGAATTCATGTTGCAAAATGATAAATGCTTGGTACATTCGGCTATAATGGGCATTAAGAGGGTGAAGTTTGAATTAGTTAAAGGTTCATATAGGTTGTCTTGATGAAAGAGAAAGAGAAGAATTAGATATCATATTTGGTGCTAGTGTGGTATATAAGGGTGTTGAACTTAAATAAGTAATATTCGCTAGCATGATAAGTATGAAATATTAAGTAGATGAGATAATTGATGGTGAAGTGGCTAATAGGGACTTTTAATGAAATCTATGCTAAGGCGAATGTATCAAATGCTAAATGTGCTTATGTATATTCGCCACCTAATTAAGCACATAGGTGGTGTTGAATTTAATCTTGCACATTCGGCCATATGGGTGTACACACTTGTGATACTATCCTTGATTAGGATAGTTGGCAATAGGGTGATAGCCTAAGGTTGTGAACCAAATAGTTCAAAAGCATGGGGTAGAAGGATAAGAATTTGTCATGTGTATCCTATGAAATGAAATTTTAATGTGTGATACAAATATTTTACAAAGTGGTTGAATGGGTTGATTTAATTGTTTAAGCTCAAGATCCTAAAGGAGAGGCGTCCAACAAGGGAAATCGAAGGTCATCGAGTAGCCGACTTGGGATTATTTGCCCAACACAAGGTAAGTCATTAAGCATATATTTGGTGTTGATGTAAATGACCATAATATATACGCAATTGTGTTTAAATGAGTTGATGTGTAAATGAAAATGTATGTGTATGGAATGATGCCATTGTTGAATGTATAAAGGCAGCAACATGCATAAGGTATTGGTCTCGGCACTAAGTGTGCGGGTATAAATGGACACGGTGACAAGATTGGCACTAAGTGTGCGGGTTTAAAAATTGTACAGCACTAAGTGTGCGAACTGAAAATATATAGCACTAAGTGTGCGAGCTGAAAATTATATAGCACTAAGTGTGCGAGCTGAAAATATATAGCACTAAGTGTGCGGATTCACTATATACTCTTGCGTTACAATTGGCACTGAGTGTGCGACATTATCGAGTTAATCCCGGACAGCGGATCGGGTAAGTACCTTGAGCTCATGGCGAATGGGCACTATGGTCATGCTCGGGTTGAGCTTGGTAAGCTTTAAATCTATGTGATGATTACAATTGTATGATTGTGGTGAAAATGAGTTGGTGTATAAAAATGACTCAAATATCTTATTGAATAGAATATGAAATGTGAATGTATGACTTGGTACGAGATTGAACCGAAAGGTCTAAGGAACTATGGTATAGTTCGATATGGATGGAACAATTAGCCTTGTTTCATTGTTTCACTTTGTGATGAATTTAGCTAATGGATAATTGTAAAGTGCTTATGACTTCTTGAGTTATAAACTCACTCGGTGTTTTCTTGTCACCCATTTTAGGTCTCGTGGACTCGTCTCTTTTGTGTGCTCGGAACCGTCAACGAAGTCATCACACCGCAAGCAATCTTTGGTATTGTCTTCTTAGTCGATCTAGGAGAACATTTGGCATGTATAGGCTATTTTGTTTTGTTGAAATTTGGGTTGTAAACTTTAGCCATGCGAAAATGGCCCATATGGTTGGATGGATTTGGTTCCAAAACACTTATTCATGAGTCTTAAAAATCTCAATTTTGATAAGGTGGTCATAATTTGTGATATGAATGATGGATGATTAGTTGGGTCATGGAGGAATTATGAAATAGGCATTGTTTGCCTTAGTAACAGATGCTGACAGCAGCAGTGATGTGAGATTGAAAAATCACTAAAAATAGTAGAAGTAGAATTAAATAGTGAATAAATTATGAAATTGAACCCTGATGAATCTACTTTCATATGGAAGAAACGAAACGGTCATATAAGTCGGATTTTAAGAGATAATCAGGTTTTCGTGAAACAGGGCCAGAACGGTTTCTGGATCCCCTGCTCCGACTTTGAAAATTCACTATAAATTAACCAGAGAGAATTAGAAGTCATACTCTATATGTACAGATTTCTTTGTGAGTCTAGTTTCTTTAGAAACAAACGGCATGAGTTTTGGAGCCCTGTACAGGAAGATATCCAAGTCGTAGTGTGCAAAGGTCAGTGTAGTCGAACCCTGAAACAGGGGAGACTTTAACTAATAAACTGTACTAATTTGCTCGACCAAAAATTCTAGAAAAAAATGTGTAGATGTAATTATGAGTCTAGTTTCAGGTAAAATTTACGGAACTGATTTTCGAGTTCTGGAACTCGAGATATGATTTTTAATGTAACAGTGACGCAGTTAGCCAGCCTGCCCGGAACAGAAATTAATTATTTCCAAGAGAGAAATAAGGGAAGTAAGCCCGGTAACACCTTGTGGTCAAATCCGGTGACGGTCACGGGTTTGGGGTGTTACACGAGGTCATTGGACAAAGTAGTTGGATGAATTGCTTTCGTAAAGAGTATACAATAAGGAGTTTTCAATCATAGTTCTTCTTGTATACTGACTCCATGATTAAGTAATTGCAAATTATCGAAGTGATGGTTGTGGACATAATTTCAATCATTAGAGCCTAATTGTATATGTCGGATTGGTCTCTCCGCTAGCTCAACAAAAACTCAATTGGATTGCATTCAAATCAGAAAAAAAATTCTACGACTTTGAGAATAATTTAATTGAGTCGATTTATTCGATGTAAAATTAAATTAGGTGGTTGTGAGAATTGTTCAACTAGAGAATTTGATTAAAAAATTTCTTCAAAAATTAATTTGGAAAATCTAAGTGATTTTTGGATAAATTAGTTTTGATAAAGTAAAATTAAATTAATCGAATCAATTAAACTTAATATGATATTTTTGGAAGTTAATTTTCAAGTTAGACAATTGGCCCAATGGGTAATAGAAATTGAAAATTGGACCTAAGATCGTATATTGGGCTTTGGAACCAAAACCGAGACTAATGCCCAAAAACTGTCGAATCGAGCCCGATATGTGAAACCAGACTGGTTGGGTCGTCATTGACCTGGATCGAACCAACAGTACCCGAACTGACTCAGGATGCCATAAGGGTGTCCAACCTGC
This sequence comes from Gossypium arboreum, assembly GCF_025698485.1. Taxonomy (NCBI): domain Eukaryota; kingdom Viridiplantae; phylum Streptophyta; class Magnoliopsida; order Malvales; family Malvaceae; genus Gossypium; species Gossypium arboreum. The sequence goes on from NC_069075.1 coordinate 128,403,565, forward strand.
ATCACCAGATAAGACGGTGCCGGTGGTTGCGACGACAGCATCTCAGTGGCTGATGGTGGTTAGTCGTCGGTGGTTGAGCACTGGAAGAGTTACACTCCTACTAGGACTTTACCAGAGAATTTGATTTTAGATTATTATTACAGAAATAATATTATTTTAATAGTTTAATATTAAATTTAATTTAATTTAATACCAATCTTAATAGTATTTTATTAATTTAATATTACGGTGATTTTCTTAATATTAAATTTAATTTAATGTTTATATTGTAGATAAACATTTTATTATTTTAATAATATTTAATATTAAAGTGATTAAGTTTAATCATAATTGAACTCTCTAAACTCTCTATATATAAAGAGAGTCTTGGGTTATTATTTACAAACACTTGAATTCAAGAGAAAATTATAGAGAGAAAATTTTCTGAAAATATTATTCTAGAAAATTTCTAGAGATATTTTTCTTATTTACAACTTGACCAAAAGTTTAGAGAAATTACAAAATTACTAGTGTGGTAATTTTTGTGATTTTTTTTTACTCAAAGTGAGTCCAACTCGACAGACGTGAGCTAAAGGATAGCGGAAAAGACTACTCGGTCGAAGCACTTATCCTAGACGGATCAAAAATGTATAATTTGGATTAAGTGTTTATTATTTTAGATATCACAACCAAGATCTTGTTTTGGAAAATTTTTTAAAACTATGGTTTTTCCCTAAATTTTTTTTCCATTGTGTTTTCCAAACATGTTTTTCCAACAATATTACATTTGATATGCCTCGTAAACGTGTTAATGTGAATGCAAATGTATTTGTATATTCTGAGTGCATTAGCTAGAAAGTTGGAAACTCCGATAGGAGTTCTTGTTGAAGTTTTCATTTGGGCCAAACCAGGCAGTAGAGAACTACGGTGGTTGCTTCAAAAGATTCATCAGAGTAGCGCAGCGAAAGCGTGGTGTAGAATTAGGTTCTATGCCTTCGTAAATTTTGAGTGACTTAGCTAATAGGTAAAGAATCCTAATAGAGACTATTGAATTAGGAACATTAGTCACGAGTTCTTTAGACGAAAGTGTCGTTGTGAATAGAGGAAGTTGTTAGCAAAGTTATTATAGAATATTCTATGGTAGTGAATAAGATCTTTAAGAAAAGCCATAGGAAGTAAAAGAAAATAGGAATCAGAGTGCACAGAAAAAGTGTGATGGTTGGTAAAAAAGTAGAAATAACATATTTTGCGATTAAGCAAGTGATGTGTTAGCAAGGAATTTCAAGGACAAAATTATTCGTTCAATTAATAAAAGTCATTAAATCAAATTTAACAAAAAAATCATTAAACAAAAATAATTAAAAGCCACTTGATTTTTAAGACATATCACTTGAGCCTAATTATTCGTTCAATTAACAAAAATCATTAAATCAAATTTAGACGTAACTCTATACATGACTCGTAAATATTATTACTTAATATTTACGAACTCACTTGTTGGATTAGTGACCCATAAACCTGTGACAGCCCTAAAGTGACCCTAGTCGGAAAGCGGTTTCGGGACCGCTAAACTGAGTCACCAAATTATTTGAATATGATATCTGTTGTCTAAAATATGTGATTATGAATGTGTGAAGGTTTTAAGCTTCGATTTAGTAAATTGCATGTGAAATTAGTCGATAGGACTTATGTGTGACACTTTTGAAATGTGATAGGTAAATCTATAAGGATCTATTAGTGCATGTAATCAAAGGGGTGGACTTGCATGTCAATTTCCCCCTTTTTAATTGCTAGTGGCCGGCCATGACAAAGGGTGATGGGCAAAACATGTCATAAAACATGTTGTGACAATGGTGTATGTTAGGAAAAATAAAATAAGGAGTATGGGTAATAAAGAAATGGAAAAAAAAAAAGAATGGTGTGAGTGTTCCCCCCCCCATTGCCGTGAGTTGAGGGAAAGAAGAAAAGAAAAGTGTCCATCATTTTTCACTTCTTTTGGCTGAAAATTCTAAGGAAGAAAGAAAACAAGTTGTGTTCTTTGGTTCTTCTTGGCCGATTTGAGAGGGGGAAGAAAGGAGTGAAGCAATCGGTCATCTTAGGTCGATATTAAGGTAAGGAAGTTGATACTAGTTCTTGAAATCCTAGTTGATTTTGAGTGAGATATCAAGTTATTGTTGGTAACCCATGTTGAAATTGTGATTTTGGAATAAGTAAGGTTTTCGACTATGGAGATTAATAAGGGTGATGGTTGTGTTTCATGCTAAATCTTGATGATTATGAGTTCCTTTCTTGGGTCTACCTTAGATCCATGAAGTATATTTTTATTTGGTGTTGTTGGAAGTATCGGCCATGGTATATCCATAAGCATGATTTATGCTTATTGCATGATAGGTAAGATTTGTGTTTTGGATATATGTTTATGTTTGCACATGATGTATTGGTATGACATATATACTATCTCAAGGTATATATTTACATATGATGATGTTTCGGTTATGAAGTAAATGATTGATGCGTATTGAGTTACAATATGTAATGCGTTAGTTAGTAAAATGTATGCCATTTATGTGTGGTATTAAGTATATAATTGGCCTCAACATGGACATGCATATTCGGCCACATGAGGTGGATTGGTGTGCATGCATTCGGTTAGAGGCAAGCATATTGATGCCTATTCTTGGCTTAGATAATCGGCTAAAAGAGAGTGTGGACTATTGTATTGAGTTAGATTCATGATTTCGTACAGATGTGACTTTAATGTCTAATGAATATATATGGGCTAAGTACCTTGAGTTCCTCTTTTTGGTACTCAAATGATTAAATCAATTTATTTGTCAATTTAAGCTCAAGAGCAAAGGGGAACTAAATCCGATAAAGGGAAGGAAAAAGTGGTCGAATAGCCATCGAAATCGTTCGACAACATCCGAGGTAAGTTTTCGAGTAATGGAATTTGGATTATGATTTGATTAGATCATGTTTTAAGCAAATCAAAATCATGCTCTTTTTGTGTGGCTATTGAGCGAAATTGCAAGTGTGAAAAGTGCCTTGTGTTTGAGTTTTGCTAATGAAAATGAAATCTGAATGTGTCATGATTTATTGATAAATGTGCATGGTTATTGAATGATGTCCGGCTAAGTCCCGAAGGCTTTGTGCTAAGTGACTATATCCGGACTAAGATCCAAGGCATTCGTGTGAGTTACTAAATCCGGACTAAGATCCGAAGGCATTTGTGCGAGTTACTAAATCGGGTTAAGTCCGAAGGCATCTCGTGCGAGTTACTATAACCGGCTATGTCCCGAAGGCATTTGAACGAGTAGCTATATCCGGTTAAACTCGAAGGCACGTGATTCGGGAATGAATGAACTTGCTGTAAAATTTCAGTTAATACGCTTGTGAAATCCCAACAATGAGGTATGTTTCGTATGTGCTTTGAATTAGTTGAGCCCTTACAAATAAGTATTCGCTCGGTTGATAAATGAGCTACCGCCTTTAGCTAAGTTGATCTTTGTGTATGAATATAAGGGTTGGTAATGTGAAGTAAGTATGATATTGAGAATTTGTGCATATGAAATTATCTGTTTAGCTACATAAATACTATACTTTGGTTGTGTCTAAATTCATGACTCAAACTTACTAAGCATTAAATGCTTACTCCGTTTCTTTGATTCTCTGTTTTATAGATTTTGGTTCTTCAGCTATCGGACTCGGGATTTTTGAAGTCGAAGTCACCCACACTATCAAAGCTCCTTTTGGTATATTTTTGGTTGAACTTTGAAATGGCATGTATAGGACTACCCTTTTGTTGTAGGTCATGTACCTTTCGGTTTTGTGTAAATTTGGATAGCCATGCGAAAATGGCTGAAGTATACTTTGGGCATGGTATTATAATCATTGTATGTTGTTCATTAAGAGGTATGGAAATGTTTGGAAATGATTAGCCATTGGGATGGTTAATCATGATCATATTTTGTGCTATTTATGTAAAAGGGCTAGTTGAATCATGGAAACTATGAAATAGGTAAAGCCTACCTTAAAGACAGATGCTGACAGCTGCAGTGACGTGGATGTGAAAAATCACTAAAATAGTAGGAATGGAATTAAATAGTGAATAAATTATGTAAACGAACCTTGACGAGTCTATTTTCATAGGAAAATAACAAAACGATCATATGAACAGTATGTTAAGAGATATTTAAGTTTTCGTGAGACAGGGCCAGAACTGTTTCTGGAGTCCCTGTTCCGACTTTGGAAATTCATTACAAATTGACCAGAGATAATTAGAAGCCATTCCATATATGTACAGATTCCTTTTCAAGTCTAGTTTCTGTAGAAACAAACAGCATCAGTATTGAAGCCCTGTACAGGGAGATATCCAAGTCGTAATGCGCAAAGGTCAGTGTAGTCAATCCCTGTAACATGGGGGACTTTAACTAATAAACTGTACTAATTGGCCTGACCAAAAATTCTAGAAAAAAATTTGTAGATGTACATATGAGTTTAGTTTCAGGGAAAAATTACAAAACTGATTTTCGAGTTTTGGAACTCAAGATATGATTTTTAAGGTGACAGTGACGCAGTTAGCCAACTGCTTGGAAATTTTTTTAAAAGGGACTGTGAAAATGAGTGGTTTAAGCCCGTTAACCCCTCGTGTCCGACTCCGGCAGCGGTCTCGGGTACGGGGTGTTACAAAACCACTGAAAAAAAGGTTGTTACATGTATACATTTATTGCATAGTGTATGGTGCAAGTAATTGTCATCATGCATTCAGAACTCATAATTTTATCGAGATTCTACACTTCATAACATCCACAATAGTTATTTGAAAAACTACTTTCAGCCTCGGGAATAGTAAATATGTCAGAGATAGCTCACCCAGCTAGGGGGCGTTCCTGCCATGTCAAAAAGAAAGCCGTTTAGTTGGGCGAGCTTTTTCTAACATATTTACTATTCTCGGGGATGAAAAGCCTGACGTTTCGAATAATTCAAACAATTTAAACACTTCAACACATTTAGAATATTTTCCAACACACTTTGAAGGATTTCCTTTATAAACAGGCCCTTCCATGCAGTTATAAAATGGCTCTCACATACCAAGCTTCATCATCCCTCACTCATATTATTTCTCTCCAATCCTTTTTATTTCTCCACTATAACCATTTCCTGGTATTAAAAATTCTAGTAGCTAAAAATATTTAGCTTACATTCGAAGTATTCTTAAGTTTTCGGAGATGCAATATCACTATAAGCCGCACACATTTCATATATCATGTCGAGATGGGATCATTGCCTCCAAAGCCTATCCTGGGGAAATTTTGCTTTGTACGATCAATGGTGGAAGTCGATGTGGAGGTCTCAGATGACCGTTATGCAATAATGGATCAAAGTATAATAGGGGAGATAGTTGACAGTCGTTACGTAGCCACGGGCTCAATCTTTTTGGATACCTGAAAATGATGCCCTATATAAACAGAAGTTTGAGGTTATACTCATATGAAAAAATTTTATGGCTTCTAGTTATTATCAGTGTAATTTTTTCTCAATTTTCAGGCAATTGGTATATTTAACCTTCATTCTTGTTCGAAGGTTGGCATCGTTGTAGACACAAAAAGGCTCTCAAGCGGGAAGTGGCTGTTACAGTGCAGTAAAGGTGATGCTCCTTTAGGAACGATGACAGTTGTCGTTATAACAAACGTAACGTCCCAAAATCCTGAAATTTTTTATTATTTCAGTTTTGATAAAATGTGTGCTTAATATTCCTAGTTAAGTGCTAATTATGTGTTAATAGGCCTGGGTTAGTTTTGGGGTTCGAACTTAGGGGTGAAGGAAATTATAGTTTAATAACCAAAGGAACCTTGTTGGCTAGTGGGTTAGTTTTTAAATAAATGAAGAAAGATGTGGACACAAAAAGCCTTGTGTTGGAGTGGCAAGTAGCGTCACATGTAGGGCCCAGAGGTGGCGTCACATGCATGACAAGGAAGTTTGGGGTTCGAATCCTTCCTTGCTCAAAAGGAGGATTTATTTTTGCTTTATAAATGGTCAGTAGTGGCGTTGGATATGAAGTCTGTAAGGAGTGATAAGAGGAGAAATTTAAGGAAGGGATTAAAGAGTTATCAGGGAGAAAAATTAAGGGATAAGAGATGTGAAAAGAGGTGGAGCTAAATTAGGAAGTTGGCGATAGGAAATTCGGCAGTTATATATGTAGATGCCAAAACTATTTCCCTTCCTTTAGCCGAATTCTTCATTTTGTGTTGTCGAAACACTTTTCAGTCTAAGTGCTCAAAAGCCGAATTCCTTGCTCTTTGCTTTCCTTTCTCTTCTCAATTCTCTTTTGACTCACTTTTGGCTTAGCCGATTCCTTCTTCTCTTCTTCTTTGTGTTGAATAACCTTTTTTACCATACAAATCTCAAAAGCTGAATACCTTCTGTGCCGCCACTACTTCCTCTACTTCGGCCGATTCTAGTGTAAGTACTTGCTCTTTCAGTTGGTTTTTGCTAGTATCAATCACTCATGTCCCTTACTCTTTCTAAATCGGTTTTGGTAGGGGATTAGTATCGAATCTCAGTCTTTTGGATCTCTGCCAATTTGCTCCTTTGGTGTTGGGATTTTGGTAAGTGTTCTTCACTTTGGTAAGGATTGGCCGAATGGGCCTTAGTAGGGAAGGGTGGCTTATGTTGGATACAAGTCACCCATTATGTCTTTTTTAACGATAAAAGGTTAATGCAGATCTGGGAAGTACTCGTGATTAGTGATCAAAGAAAAGCTATTAAAGCTTGGCATTTCAGGTAAGATTAAGGTGAGATTTCGGCTTTTGGTAAAAGTATTCGATAAGTATGTGTGATTAATCATTGAGTGACATCGATTGTAGGTTTGTGGCTAGGGAGATCGCAGCACACTTTATTACCAGGTGTGTACATACACTGCACACACATAGTAGATCGGCAAATCCCGAAATGCCAAAAAGCCGAAATGTTGAAAAGCTAAAATTTTAGCTACAATAGACTTGCGAGTGCACAAACACTCGTTGGGGGAAACCGATAGGTTACCAGAGGCCCCATGAGCGATACAATGGACTTGGGTCGTGTAATGGCCAACCGGGCCAGAATGGGCTACATGAGTCCGATGGGCTGTAGGGCCCATAATAGGCAAAATTGGCAACTTGATACTAAGTGATGAGAAATTGTATGAAAGCATGTCTATGAATGTGATTTGGGCCTAATGAGCCATACGAATGTGATTTGGGCCTAATGGGCCATATGAATGAGATTGGGCTTAGTGGGCTATATGCATGTATGTAGACTTGTTTGGGCTTTGTAAGGGGTTCTGGGCTTAGTATCTGAAACTGCATAAACAAAAATAAAACTTAATTAATTAATTGTGAATGTGGACTAGTCATAAGTTTAAGGTGTGGCAATGGGTGTATGCATGTCTAGGATTGGATCTAGGGAGAGCTTGGTACTTAAGCGGTCTTAATGATTCACCTCCTCTTCTCTGGTATCTTACATGGTACGTAGTATCTGTTCACTTTAGCTAACGAGGACTTGTTACCAGGCCAAGGTAAATAATAAACCCATAATAAAGAGAAATTACAGAAATGCCCATAAGGGCGAAAAATAACCAAAATACTCCTATGTGTTGAAGGTAAGATTTACGAATGTTACATGTATATCTGTTGCATTCATATGATATTCTGTTTAGGTTGCATATGGGTTGGGAATTATGGAACAGAAGAAGTATATGAAGATCGCATGGTTGTTTGACAACCGTGGATCCACCGACGGCTATTAAGCTCAATATGTGATTAGCAGCTTGCTGCAATGAAGGTAGTACCGAAATCAGGCTACTATTTATGTATATCAGATGGGTGGGTCGATATTTATATCCCCACATGATGTAGACCGGAGGACGGAATTGGTGTATAGCGGTTGGAATGTTGGGGTGGGTTGCACAGTATTGCATGTATGACATTATGGTGATTGATGTTTTCTTAAGACTCTTTGAGGGTTGTACACACTGAGTTTTCGAAAACTCACGCCCTCTTTTATTTTCCTCAGGTGATGCCCATTAGGAGGATCGACGGTTGGATGGACTCCGTAGTGGCCAGCTAGCAAGAGGCTTAGACTTGATTTTTGTTTTTAAAAAAAAAACATATAGTTTCTAGTTTATTAAGTTATTTCAGACTGGATTGTAATAAGGCCCTCCCTCTGGTTATTTTTCAAATTAGGATTATTATTTTCATGCATTATATTGGTGAGAAGTTGAACATGGGTTCCCTAAACCATAGTTTTTGAAATACTACGTTTCCGTAATTAAATTTTTAAATGACAAGTTTCCATAAATCATATGTTTTAAATAAAGCTTCCACAACTGAAAAGAGACTTTACAAAGTAATTAAGGTTTTTCATTCTAAGAAAGGGTTTTCAATGAAAACAAGGTTTTCGATAAAACACTTCAATGTGATACGCTGGATCAGGCCATAACATCTGGGTCGGGTTTGGGGTGTTACATTTAGTGGTATCAGATCCCAAGTTACAAAACTCGGGCTGTGAAGTGGGCCTTATTATTTGGGTTTTGTTTTGTAAAAAAAAATTGATCACAATGTTTTGGAAGAAAAATCTTGCTGTGCGGCACACCGAGCCTCCGACATCGAGCCAATAAGTTCTTTTACTATTAAGCTTGTTTAATTTGATGTACTGTAGATAGTTATTGGACTACTTTAGATGATTATACTAAGGATTTTAGATTGAAACTGAAGCTCATAGGACCTTGAAACTGTAAAAGATTTACGAAAACAACCTTCTTTTTAATACTTTCATAAAACATCAATTTAATTATTGAAACTAACTAAAACTTCATAAAATTTCTAATCCAGATAATACGTAAATCAAAGATGAGTGCTAGAAGAGGTGTAAGAGGCCGTGGCCATGGCCGCGGAAGTGTTAGGGCTGAATCGTCGACATCGGGCCATATGCCCAATGTTGGGGTAGAAAAGGCTCTGGCCTCACCCGTAGCTAGGACTGGACCGTATGATCGGGCCGTGGGGGAAAATGCATTGTCGCAGGCAATGCTGAGAATTTTGGAAAGGGTCACAGGACCCAATAATGGCATGGGAAATCGAGGATCCATTCTGGAGCGACTTCGATCAAATGGGGCTGATATCTTCAAGGGTGTTGTTAGTGTGGCTCCTAACGTGGCTAAATACTGGTTGGAGGCCACTGAAAGGATAATGGAAGACTTGGACTATTCACCTCAACAAAAGTTGAAAGGGGCAGTGTCACTACTTAGGGAAAAAGCTTACCAGTGGTGGCTGACGGTGAAAGAGGACACCCAACCTGAGCAGGTCAATTGGGAGTTTTTCAAAACTGCGTTTCAAGAAAAGTATGTGGGTGCAAGTTATGTGGATGCTAGAAGGAATGAGTTCCTAAATCTGACCCAGGGAAACAAATCTGTGGCGGAGTATAAGGAGGAATTTCTATGCCTTAATAGGTATGCAAGAGCTATGGTGGCAACGGACTATAAGTGTAGCGTTAGGTTTGAGGATGGTCTTAGAGATAGCCTCAGAGTATTGATAGCTCCACAAAAGGAGCGAGTTTTCTCGGAGTTGGTTGAGAAAGTAAAGATAGCGGAGGAGGTGAAGTGCATTGAGTGCTTAAATCGGGAAAAAAAGGGGGTAAGAATAAAAGGGAAGCTGAGACTCTTGGTGTGGGACAGAGGCCTAGGGCTAGGGCCAGAGTTAATGGGCCAGTTAGAGCAAGGCCCCCTGCTATTAATCCAGGGGTGCCACCTTGTGCTGATTGTGGGAAATGTCATGTAGGCGAGTGTTAGAAGAGGACGAGAGCTTGTCTAGCTTGTGGATCTATAGAGCATAGGATTAAGGACTGCCCTAGAATACCAGTTTAAGTGCCAGGCGTGGGCCGAGGCGGTGTTCAGCCACCAAGTGGTGGTCAGCTGCCGCCAAGGGACGAGGGCAGGCAAGGGGCGGTAACAGCAATGGACGTGGACGTGGAGCACCAATCAGAAATATAGGTCATGCTGAGGCGAGACAGCCAGCTTTGGTTTATGCTACTCGTCACCGAGAAAACTGGGATGCCCCAGATGTGATAATGGGTATGTTCTTCATACATGAGTTACCTTACATTGCATTGATTGATATTGGATCGACGCATTCATATGTTGCATGCAATATGATTGAACCTTTGGGTGGTATGTTTGAAATTACTGCGAATGAGATTACTGTGATAAATCCGTTAGGTCAGTTAGTGGGAGTGAATAAGTTGTTTAGGGAGGTACCTTTAGTAGTCCAAGGGTTACCTTTTTAAGGGATTTGATGGAACTGCCGTTTAGTGAGTTTGATTTAATCTTGGGTGTAGATTGGCTGGTGAAACACCGGGCCACCTTGGATTGTGCTGCAAAGTGAATGTGTTAAGAACGACGGAGGATAAGGAGGTGGTGGTGATTGGGGAATGCCGGAATTATCTGTCGAATGTGATTTCGGCATTAAGGGCTGAGAAGTTGGTACGAAAGGGATGCGAAGCCCATTTGGCTTATATTAGCGATACGGAGGTTAAGAGCCCTACTGTTAAAGAGTTAAGAATAGTTAAGGAATTTTTTGATGTTTTTCCCAATGAGCTGCCAGGGTTATCGCCCAGCAAAGAAGTAGAATTTGGAATCGAGTTATTACCTGGTACAGCTCCGGTGTCCATCGCCCCTTATCGGATGGCACCGAAGGAATTGGTAGAACTTAAGGCACAGATTCAGGAATTGTTGGATCGAGGATTCATTCGACCAAGTGTGTCTCCATGGGGAGCACCGGTGTTATTCGTAAAGAAGAAAGATAGGACATTGCAAATGTGCATCAACTACCGGTAGTTGAACAAGTTAACTATTAAAAACAAGTACCCTCTGCTGCAAATCGATGAACTTTTGAATCAGTTTAGGGGAGCTTCCGTTTTCTCTAAGATTGATATACGTTTAGGGTATCACTAATTGAGGGTTAAAGAGATAGATGTTTATAAGACGGCTTTCGAGAACTCGTTATGAGCACTACGAATTCTTGGTGATTCCATTCGGGCTGACAAACGCACCTGCCGCTTTCATAGATCTCATGAATCGGGTCTTCCAACCCTACCTAGATCGATTTGTGGTAGTTTTTATAGATGACATTTTAGTGTACTCAAGAGATGAGGATGAGCATGATGCACACTTAAGGATTGTATTGTAGACTTTGAGGGAGAAGCAGTTGTATGCCAAATCCAATAAGTGTGAATTTTAGCCAAAGGAGCTTACTTTTCTAGGGCATGTGGTGTCAGTGAAGGGATTAAGGTGGATCCTTGGAAAATTGAAGTAGTGTTAGACTGGAAAACACCCAATTCAGTGTCGAAAATCTGAAGTTTTCTGGGCTTGGCAGGGTACTATAGGCGGTTTGTTGAGGGCTTTTCATTAATTGCTGCACCGTTAACTAAGTTGTTAAGGAAGGGGGTACCGTTTGAATGGACGGACAAGCAGCAAGAGAGTTTTAGAAAGCTTAAGAAGGTCTTAACTGAGGCCCCTGCGTTGATTCAGCTAGAGCCTGGGAAGGAGTTTACGGTTTTTAGTGACGCATCGCATGTAAGCTTGGGATGTGTATTGATCCAAGAAGGAAAGGTGGTTGTGTATGCATCACGACAACTTAAGACTCACGAGGTGAATTTCCCAACCCATAACTTGGAACTAGTCACCGTGGTCTTCGTGCTAAAAATATGGAGCCATTATTTATACGGAGAAAGGTGCATAATTTATTCGAACCATAAGAGTTTGAAGTACCTCCTCACCCAGAAAGAGTTAAACCTTAAGCAGCGCAGGTGGGTGGAATTGTTGAAGGATTATGATTGTAAGATTGAATACCACCCTGGCAAAGCAAATGTGGTACCTGACGCATTGAGTCGTAAGGTTAAGTCAGACTTGAGGGCTATGCTCGCCCGTTTAAGTTTGTTGGATGATGGTAGCTTGTTAATTGAGCTTCAAGTAAAGCCGGTGTGGGTTGAGCAGATAAGAAGTAAACAATTAGTGGATGAGACTTTGGGTGCTTGTTTTAGACAAGTAGAGAATGAGGAGACGTCAGGCTTTAGGATAAATAGTGAAGGATTGTTGTGTTTCCATGGGAGAATGTGTATACTAAAGGACAACGATCTAAGGTAGTCTATTCTGCGGGAAGCACATAGCAGTTTCTATGCTATGTATCCTAGTGGAAACAAGATGTATCGAAATTTGCATGAGCTTTATTGGTGGCCTGGACTTAAGCGCGAGGTTATGGAGTTCGTAAGTAAATGCTTGGTTTGTCAGAAGGTGAAGGCGGAGCATCAGTTGCCTTCAGGATTGCTTTAACCAGTAAATATTCCACTTTAGAAGTGGAAAATGATTACTATGGACTTTGTTAGTGGGCTACCCTTGACGCCAACTAAGATAGACTCAATATGGGTTATAGTGGATCGGTTAACTAAGTTTGTCCATTTTATATAGGTCCACACCGATTACTCGTTACAAAAGCTGGCTAGATTGTATGTAGCGGAGATTGTAAGATTGCATGGAGTGTCAGTTTCCATAATATCTTATAGGGACCCACGTTTCACCTCGCGATTTTGGAAGAAGCTACATGAGGCGTTGGGTACTAGGTTGAACTTCAGTATGGCATTTCACCCTCAAACTGATGGACAGTCGGAGAGAGTGATCCAAGTTTTGGAAGATATGTTGAGAGGATGTGTAATTGAGTTTCGAGGTAGCTGGGAAGACTATTTGCCGTTATCCGAATTTGCGTACAATAATAGTTATCAAGTGAGTATTGGGATGGCTCCATATGAAGCACTGTATGGACGAAGGTGTTGAACTCCAACATGTTGGACGGAATTGGGCGAACCAAGAATTTTAGGCCCAGAGTTAGTAGCAGATACTGAGGATAAGGTAAAATTGATTCGGGATCAGTTGAAGGAGGCCTCGGATAGGCATAAGTCATATGCTGACTTAAGCGTCGAGAGATAGAGTATGTAATGGGAGACTTAGTTTTTCTTAAGGTCTCTCCATAGAAGAAGGTGTTAAGGTTTGGATGGATGAGGAAGCTAAGCCCAAGGTTCATTGAGCCATATCGGGTTGTGAGGCGGATTGGGTCAATCGCTTATCAGCTGGAATTACCTTTTGAACTAAGCCAAATTCACGACGTGTTTCATGTTTCTATGCTAAGATGGTATCGCTCGGATCCTTCATATATTATGGAGGTTGAGGAAATCGAGGTTAGGCTAGACCTAAATTTCAAGGAGGAGCCCATACAAATAATTGGACATGACGTTAAGGTACTGGGAAGGAAGTCTATTCCATTAGTCAAAGTGCTTTGGCGTAATCACAAGACCTAGGAACCTGAGGAAGTAATGCGACATCAATTCCTTCAATTGTTTAGATCAGGTAATTTCGAGGACAAAATTTTTTTTAGGGGGTAGAGTTGTAACGCCCCAAAATCCTGAACTTTCTTATTATTTTGATTTTGATAAAATGTATGCTTAATATTCCTAGTTAAGTGCTAATTATGTGTTAATAAGCCTAGGTTAGTTTTGGGGTTCGAACTTAGGGGTGAAGGAAATTATAGTTTAATAACCAAAGGAACCTTGTTGGCTAGTGGGTTGGTTTTTAAATAAATGAAGGAGGATTTGGACACAAAAAGCCTTGTGTTGGAGTGGAAAGTGACGTCATATGTGGGGCCCAGAGGTGGCGTCACATGCATGACAAGGAGATTTGGGGTTCGAATCCCTCCTTGCTCAAAAGGAGGATTTATTTTTGCTTTATAGATAGTCAGTAGTGGCGTTGGATATGAACTCTATAGGAAGTGATAAAAGGAGAAATTTAAGGAAGGGAGAAACAAATAAATTTCGCGGTCGAACTACCGAAATAGAATGGGGCTAAAAAATCCGAGAACTAAAAGTTTCAATTTTTGTATTGAAACGCGAGGCTTCGTGATTCTTGTGAATCTAATTCATTGAAATTCCATCCAGTAAAACGGAAGAATTATAAATCTCCAAAATAATAGATAAGAATAAGGAGTTATCAGGGAGAAAAATTAGGGGATGAGAGATGTGAAGAGAGGTGGAGCCGAATTGGGAAGTTGGGGATAGGAAATTCAGCAGTTATATATGTAGATGCCGAAACTATTTCCCTTCCTTTAGCCGAATTCTTCATTTTTTGTTGCCAAAACACTTTTCAGTCTAAGTGCTCAGAAGTCGAATTCCTTACTCTTTGCTTTCCTTTCTCTTCTCAATTCTCTTTTGACTCACCTTTGGTTTAGCCAATTCCTTCTTCTCTTCTTCTTTGTGCCGAATAACCTTTTTCACCATACAAATCTCAAAAGCTGAATACCTTCTGTGCCGCCACTACTTCCTCTACTTCGACCGATTCTTATGTAAGTACTTGCTCTTTCAGTCGATTTTTTCTAGTATCGATTACTCCTGTCCCTTACTCTTTCTAAATCGGTTTTGGTAGGGGATTAGAATCGAATCTCAGTCTTTGCCAATGCTCCTTAGGTGTTGGGATTTTGGTAAGTGTTCTTCACTTTGGTAAGGATTAGCCGAATGGGCCTTAGTAGGGAAGGGTGACTTATGTTGGATACAAGTCACCCATTATGTCTTTTTTAACGATAAAGGTTAATGCAGATCTAGGAAGTACTCGTGATTAGTGATCAAAGAAAAGCTATTAAAGCTTGGCGTTTCAGGTAAGATTAAGGTGAGATTCGATAAGTATGTGTGATTAATCATTGAGTGACATTAATTGTAGGTTCGTGGCTAGGGAGATCGCAGCACACTTTATTACCAGGTATGTACATACACTGCACACACACAGTAGATCGGTAAATCCCAAATGCCGAAAAGTTAAAATTTTGGCTACAATAAACTTGCGAGTGCGCGAACACTCGTAAGGGGAAACCGATAGGTTACTAGAGGCCCCATGAGCGATATCATAGACTTGGGCCGTGTAATGGCCAACAGGGCCAGAATGGGCTAAATGGGCCCGATGGGCTGTAGGGCCCATAATAGGCAAAATTGGCAACTTGATACTAAGTGATGAGAAATTGTATGAAAGCAAAACTTTGAATGTGATTTGGGCCTAATGGGCCATACGAATGTGATTTGGGCCTAATGGGCCATATGAATGAGATTGGGCCTAGTGGGCCATATGCATGTATGTAGACTTGTTTGGGCTTTGTAAGGGGTTTTGGGCTTAGTATCTGAAACTGCTTAAACGGACATAAAACTTAATTAATTAATTGCGATCGTGGATGAGTCTTAAGGTTAATGTGTGGCAATGGGTGTATGCATGTCTAGGATTGGATCTAGGGAGAGCTTGGTACTTAAGCGGTCTTAATAAATCACCTCCTCTTCTTTGGAATCCTACTTGGTGCATAGTATCTGTTCACTTTTAGCCAACGAGGACTTGTTAACAGGCCAAGTAATAAACCCATAATAAAGAGAAATTACCGAAATGCCTCTAAGGGAAAAAAATGACCAAAATACCCCTATGTGTTGAAGGTAAGATTTACGAATGTTACATGTATATCTGCTGCATTCATATGATATTCTGTTAGGTTGCATATGGGTTGGGAATTACGAAACGGAGGAATTATATGAGGATCGCATGGTTGCTTAACAACCATGGATCCACCGACCGCTATTAAGCCCAATATGTGCTGCAATGAAGGTAGTACTGCAACCAGGCTACCATTGATGTTTATCAGATGGGTGGGTCAATATTTATTTCCCCACATTATGTGTACCGAGGGACGAAGTTGGTGTATAGCAGTTGGAATGTTAGAGTGGGTTGCACAGCATTGCATGTATGACATTATGGTGATTGATGTTTACTTAAGACTCTTTGAGGGTTGTACACACTGAGTTTTCGAAAACTCACCCCCTCTTTTATTTTCTTCAGGTGATACGTAGTAGGAGGATCAACAGTTGGAGGTACTCCGTGGTGGCTAGCTAGCAAGACGACTTGGACTTGATTTTTGTTTTGAAAAAAAAAACATATAGTTTCTAGTTTATTAAGTTATTTCAGACCGGATTGTAATAAGGCCCTCCCTCTGGTTATTGTTCAAATTAAGATTATTATTTTCATGCATTATATTGGTGAGAAGTTGAATATGGGTTCCCTAAACCATAGTTTTTGAAATACTACGTTTCCGTAACTAAATTTTTAAATGACAAGTTTTCGTAAATCATATGTTTTAAATAAAGCTTCTGCAACTGAAAAGAGACTTTACAAAGTAATTAAGGTTTTTTATTCTAAAGAAGGGTTTTCAATGAAAATAAGGTTTTCGATAAAACACTTCAATGTGACACGCTGGATCCGGTCATAACATCTGGGCCGGGTTTGGGGTGTTACAACACAACCCATTAATAACTACAACCGCTACCGCATCGACTCGAGTTTGACCTCCATCTTGTCTGAACATCTGCTCTCCTCCTGAGAGCCCTCTTGTGTCCACCTCGGTGTCGACCTTCAGACAAGAATAAAAGGTTAGAGATATTAGCTGCTTTGAAATAGAAAAAAAATATGTTTATTACACCGGAAGTCCTACAGTTTTTCCTTATGATTATGGCTTCAATTATTATTTATGGTATATATAGGGCAATGTTTGTGTGTATCCAAAAAGCTTGAACTCCTGACCGCGTAACAACCGTCACTTGGCCCCCCAGTTATACTCGAACCCATGACCGCATCACAGTCGCCGATTGAGACCTTCATGTTGAATTCGACCTTTAATTGTATCAAGCATTATTACTCAAAATCGAATTTCCCCACGATAGATTTCTAAAGTCATGGTCCGATCCCGCCATGACATATAAAATGTATGTGTGCTGAGGCACGTTATCACATCCCGGCCCTACAAAACTACCTAAATTATTTTGTCGTATCAATCGAAAACCCTGGACACTTTCAAAATACCTTAAGCCTTAAAAACCCTAAACAAAACCCTAACCCTAATAAAATAAAAATCCTAACCCTAGGATAAATATCTAGAAAGCTCGTTCAACTGGATGCGTTTTCAAATTAAATCGGCCTATATCCTTAATTAATTTTAAAACTGACCTAAAAGCCTAAATAAAAATAAAAATCAGCTTATAGGCCTTATTTTACAAGAAAAATTAAGTGGCCATTTTTAAAGTTTTAAAAGTTGGGTGACTAAAATAAAAATTTAAATATAGTTAAATGACCATCTCACTCTCTTGTAAAACACTTAATAACACTTAATGAAAATGAACAAAAAACTAAAACTTGATTTAGTTAGGAGACCCTTTTTAAAGTTTTAAAGGTTTAGTTACTAAAAAGAAACTTAAATATAATTGAATGATGACCTATATAGTTTATCATTTTTTCTAAAACCCTGTTAACTTTTAGAATAAATATATAACAAAGGAATAATTTAGATATAAAAATGTGACAATAAGAAGTTTAAATACCAGTATAAAAATATTATAATTCAAGATAACATAAGCCAACTAACAATGAAACTATGGATGTAACTAGTAGCCATGAGCTTTGAGAAATTGGTATGTATGTGCTAGTTACTATAGTTTTCAATTATTAGTTTATCTTTATATATATATATATATATATAAAGTCTCTAACTGAGTTGATATTATGAGTTAATTGAATATTAATTTAATTAAGATTAAAAATTAAAATTTTTTATTATAAAAATATTTATGCTGTATATCTTCTAATTTTTAAATTAAATAAGTTAAAGGTCGAAATAATATTTTTGAAAACATAACTTTCAAAATAAATGAGCGATAAAAATAGGAAGTTTAACATCCTTTGAGTGAAAGTTTGATTTTTATGTTGATATTGATTTCATATATTTTATATATTTATTTTCTTTGATTTATAATGTGTTTCATATAATTTATATCTATACATATATATTAAAATATCCCATGAAAGGAGATGCAGACACCTGTGATTTCTCTTCAAGTTTGTTGAAAATTATACATGTATATCAATTAAAACCATTTACATTATAGTCATTATAATAAATTAGTAGTAGTAGTAAGAGAGGAAAAACACTTTTATAGCATACCATTTAAAAGAATAGTATGCTATGAAAATGGCATACCGTTAAATATAGTCCTATTAGATATGATACAGTTATATAAAATATGATATGAAAAATAATCGAAAGATGAAATAAAGTATGATATGATACAAATGAAAAACACATATATAAAAATATCAGATTTTACAAAATATGCATATTTTAACTAAAACACAACATAAAACATCATACAATACAAAAATAACACAAATATAATATAAAAATTGAAAGTTATAAATTTTATATGATATGAATTTTAATGTGTTAATATGTAATTATGACAAGAAAAATAAAATAATACACACCAACAAACAAATTTAAAACTATAATACATTTTTGGAGAATTAACATTTTTACCAATTGAGTTTTAACTCGATTAGTATAGGTATTGTTACTAATGTAGGAGGATGTGGGTTCGAGTATGTTGAAGTACATTATTCTCCTATTTATGGGTTAGGAAGTGTTATGGGTAATTCTAAGCATTATATTAAAAAGAGCAGATATAATCAAAATATAAAATAAGATTGTTAAAAAATAACTAATCAATCAAAAAGCATTTATTACTTATCATCATTATAATAAAAATAGAATAATTTTTAGAAAAATGTTTAAACAGTTGCAAAACAAATCAATAAAATAAAATTTTAATACTTATTTTTATTATAATAATACATTATGAATAAGGAAACACAAAATAAATGTAAAAAATAAATTTTAAAAATTCAATTAAAAGTAAATTGAGATAAATATAAAATTATACATGAATTTTGATCCAATGTGTAATGTCATACATGGATATTGATATTGTATAGTTTTATACATGAAATTTTGATTTGATTCAATTTTACAAATCACTAACAACATTATCAAGTTAACATCATTTTACGTTGATATATTGCATCCATAAACAATTATATTAATATATCATGAAATAAATGTATCTATGTATTCATTTCTACAAAGGTATACAATTGAATCAAAATTAAAGGTTCATGTATACATATGGACCATAATTCAAGTTTCATGTGTATAATTGCACCAAACCAAAATTCATGTATCAAATTGCACATTAAACTAAAGTCTATATATAAATTTGATGTTTAACCATAACTATTCAAACTTTTATGTTTTAGGGTAAACTACCAAAATAGTCACTTTTGTTTTCCACAGATTACATTTTAGTCACTTACTTTAACGTGTTGTAACATTTTAGTCACTGAGTTGTTAATTGTCGTTAATGGTGTAATGGTAAGTTGACTTGGCACGTTGACTTGGCACGTTGAATCATCATTTCAAACAAAAATTTTAGGTTAAATTATACAATTTATCCCCATATTTTTTCGTTTTGAGCAATTTAATTTTTTTTCTTTTATGTTATTTTAACTTTATTTCTTTTTTCTTTATTTTCCATTCTTTTCTACTTCTCCCTCTGTTTTCCTCCATTCTCCATCTCTTTTAATGTAGTTTTTCTATATTTTCTATTTGTTAAAACTTTTTTATGTTTATGAAAAAAACCAAAATAAAACTTGTTTCGCATATTCTTACCCCGCAATTACAAACACTCATCGTCCATCATCACTTTAATGAACCAATTTGGATCTCTCAATAACCTAGTTAACAAGCTTACCTCACTCAAAGATTTCTCCAGTCATGACTTATGGGTAGTTTACCCACAATAAAGTTTCCCAAGCCTGTTCCCTTAACATCTTAACCAACCCCCATGACCATCTTATCTATCTTACCTACAACATTCTTTCCCTCTCAAAACTACAGTGTTTCACAGATTCTTCGAATGAGCTCTACACTCTCAATGACTAAAACAACCACTAGACGAAACTTACCTTCAAATTTATCCAAACCAGTTTGGTTCCATGTTCCCTTTCTCTCTTCAGTTCATCCATGCTCGACTTCCAATCAAGCTTGCTTGGGAATATCCAAGAAGGTTTAGATCAATTTTACCGTTTGTTTAATTTTATTTGTTAGAAAATAAAAGAAAAGGAAATGAATAATCTACGCAATTCTGTAAAAGTTTGGAAATAGAAAAAAGTTTTTTTGAATATAAATAATTCAATTTATGTTTAGATTTATATATAGATTAGTTAGATCCAATTTTAGTTTCAAAATTAGGTTATATTCAAATCGAGATTTGATTAAGAATGATTGATATTCGATTTTCGGTGAAATTCAATTTAGGAATCATGTGAAAGAAACAATGACTTGGTTTATTTGGTAGGCAAATATTATATTTCTGCAGTGAATAAAATGAGAAGAGAAAAAATAAAAGTGAAGAAGAAAAGGAAAGTAAAGAAATAAAAAGAAAAAATTAAATTGTTTTAAAAATAAAAATATAGGAACTAATTTTAACAAATGAAAAATATAAAAAAATTAAGTTAAAAAAATAGAAAAGGGAGGAAAGCAGAGGAGAGAGAATGAGAAGAGAATGAAAAATAAACAAAAGAAAAGAAAAATTCAAAGAATATTAAAGAAAAAAAATTAAATTGCTCAAAATAAAAATATATATATAAGGACCAATTATATAATTTAATATAAAATTTTTATTTGAAATGATGATATAATGTGCCACACCGTTAACAGCAATTAATGCTCAGTGACTAAAATGTTATAACACGATAATATAAGTGGCTAAAATGTAAAATTTAAAACACAAGTAACTAAAATATAACCTGAAACAAATAAAAGTGACTATTTTAATGATTTACCTTATATTTTATTATTTAAAAGTAATTTAATTAAAAATTGTAATATTTAATTGCATCTTTAAATTTTTACTCCCTGGCGCTGACGAAGCAGAGTACATTGTCCCAACCAAAAGTCACACTTAAAATAAAGTTTAATTTATTAATTAAGTGGAGAACAGTGAGTCCCAACCACATGCAGGTCAAGCTTTTAAAAAGTTTAATTCATTAATTAAGTTGAATTATCGAATTATTGATGAAAAATTGTAAAGGAGAAGATTTAATTTATAATAAAGACAGAAACAGAAACAAAGACAATTTTTTATGGAAAAAAATAGACAAAATGATATATTATTTTTTGTAGTTATTTGTTCAGCGTCAATAATAGGACTACAATGTCACTGTTATATCTCACTGGGAAGAGAAGAAAAAGTTAATACCTAATTTATCTCTTTTTCTTTTCGTTTTTTTCAATTTAGTATTTGTGGAATCATTAGCTTACCCTAAACCGTCACAAAATGACGTGACATTTTAATGACACGTGGTATTATATTTTCTAAATTTCTTTTCACTTTTCGGACAATTTATTAAAAAAAGTCTTTTTATTTTGTTATTTATCAAAATGATATGATTTTTTCATTATTTACTGAAAATGACCATTTTTCCCGAAAGCGCGTCCACGTCAACACGAAATTAGGGTACGTGTCAGTAAAACGCTCCCCCAGAGAAGCGTTTTGCCTCTTTTTTTAGGGTTAGGTTTAGGATTTAGTGGTTTAGGATTTTAGTGTTTTGTAAGGGAAAAATTAATTTAATTAGAGTTGAGGGTTAATTAATTAAATTAACTATGAAATTAAAAATATCAATTAAATTAGGGTTTAAAGTTTTTAAGGTTTAGGGTTTTGATTGTTTTAAGATTAGGGTTTTAGTGATTTTTAAGGAAAATTTAATTTAATTAGAGTTGAGGGTTAATTAATTAAATTAACTATGAAAATAAAAAATCAATTAAATTAGGGTTTAAGGTTTTTAAGGTTAGGGTTTTGATTGTTTTAGGATTAAGGTTTTAGTGGTTTAGTGTTTTAGTGTTTTTAAGGAAAAAATAATTTAATTAGAGTTGAGGGTTAATTAATTAAATTAACTATGAAATTAAAAAATTAGTTAAATTAGGATTTAGGGTTTTTTAAGGTTAGAGTTTTTGATTGTTTTAGGATTAGGGTTTTAGTGGTTTAGGGGTTTAGTGTTTTTTAAAGAAAAATTTAATTTAATTAGAGTTGAGGTTAATTAATTAAATTAACTATGAAATTAAAAAAATCAATTAAATTAGGGTTTAGGGTTTTTTTAGGGTATTTAATCTCTATTAATTTCGTTTGTAATATTCAATTTATTCTGAATAGAAGAGTGGTATGTAATTTTCGTTATCAACTTATATTGGCAGGGTATGAGATAAGTATGGACTGTTTTCATGAGATGTTAGCGGTTTTGCGTTCAGTTAACGAAGAAGGCGCAGACTACCTTTGTAACATACCTTTCGAACATTCGTCACAAGCATACGACGGCCTACGATTTGGTCATATGACCTCAAACTTGGCTGAATGCATAAATTCTGTTCTAAAAGGAACGCGTCATTTGCTGATAACAGTCGTTGTGCGAGAGACATATTTTCGTTTAGTAGCACTATTTCCAAAGCGGCGAGTTATAAAGGCCAAATGCAGGGAGGCCATGTATGGTGCGCGGAGGTATTGTGAGAGATTAACAAGGCGAAGGCACGAGCCAACACCATGCAAATAGTGTGTCACGATCGCGACAACCTATAGTTTCGTGTGACAGAGTTTGACAAACCAAACCAAGGTATTATTGGCGGCCAATATCGTGTACACTTGAGAAATAGGACATGCGACTGTGAGATATTTGACGCACTACGTTATCCATGCGCTCATGTAATTGCAGCTTGTCAGAATCTCTGTCTGGATCCCATGACGTATGTTAACCAAGTGTACAAAATAGAATACATGTACTACGTGTACAGACACGTATTTCCACCGATCCCAGATGAACGTAAGTGGCCGTCTGTATTGCTTGCTCTGTTTAAGCTGTTACCGAATAGAGAATTGCGTCGCAAACCAAAAGGTCGACCTTGCTCGACTAGAATACGTAATAGTATGGATATCTGAGAAAGAACGAACCAACGAGGTTGTGCGGATGGTGTAGGAACCCATGCCATATAACTCGATCATGTCTAAATCAGAATAGCTGATAGTTGTTGTAATAAAATTATGTTGCATTATTTATATTTTATTAAAAATATTAAAATATTTAAAACATTACTATAGTCAAAATAATATTTATTTTAATAAAAATTATTGGCTAATTTAAAATAACATTTATTGTATTAAAATTTAAAAAGTAAAGTACAATTAAAATATTGAAAACAACTTTTATTTTATTATACAAAACTATATAAAAAAGTTTCTACAAATATATTAAAAAATCAATGTTGGTGCGGTTGAAATCAATTGCCACATGGGGATCATCGATGGTTACGTGCTGGATTCCTCCTTGGTTCAGCTTCCGGCGAAGTTTGTGCTGCTCTGGTGGGGATTGTGGTTCCTCCGGCGAGGGATCTGATTATGGGTGTTGGGAGGATGACCCACCTTGATAAAATAATGAATGCGGAGGTGTTTGCATCGCCCATGATGGAGGTGTTTGAATCCCATAAGGCGATGGGGAATGGTAAAAAGAAGAGCTCCCCGACGAAGCCTCGTGCGATCTCTCATACTACAGTGACCTATTGATCGGCGGTTGACTCAGAGTAATTGAGAACGGAGATGAACTGGGTCATACATTCTAACCTGCCATAGGATTGGGAAAAGGAAACATAAAAGGGTTAGGATACATATAAGGGCTAGGATACGTACCTGACATAATTTGAAAAGGCTGTGATATGGGTGTCGTCGGTTGAAGTTTTGGCCCAGATGGCTATGTGGGCGTTGTTGATGGGCCCGGTGATTGTGTGGGCAATGCTAATGAGCCCGCGTCGTCATCCTTTCTTCTTGGATTTAAAAGGCCCTGTCGTTCCCTTTGCACACGAATTTGTCATCGCCTCTCCTCTTCTGACAGTAAATATGGCTTGCCATGGATTCTAAACCATGGCATGTATTCCGGCACGCACGCTAACTTAGGAACGATGGTCGGTTCCCAAGTAGGTATATAGTCATACCGATTTTCCCATATTTCGATATATTCTGACCAGTGTCTCGGCCAATCCCTATTCAATAGCCGTAAGTTGACTTTGTGCTCATCATCGAGCACCTCAGGTTCTACGAGAATCTATTGTCAGAATCCAAATTGCCGCAATACCTGTCTGACTGGTGCATCTCTACAATAGCATAGTTTACTAATGGGACCTTCACATGCCAAATATTCAGATTTTCAAAAAAATCATTTGGAATTATTGCCCGAAATGCCGGATCCTCGTATGGTGTCCATTGAAACTATATGAACATGATAAAAATATTAGTTATATAGGTAATACTAAATAATAAATACTAAATACCAAATACAAAATGACTATTTTATTATGTATATATATTTTATTTAATCCTTACTTGTGCTTCCGACCGTTGGCTAATAGAAGTCGTATATCTTTAAGAGATGTAGGTATTCCAACATAACTCGCCGAATGTTTCCACCTAATTAAATAATTTTTTTGCATACAATTATATTTTAAATCTACGTAATAATTGTAAAATCTAATATAAATTTACCTCGTTATTAGTGGGAATGTATATGGGTGGTTCACTGGAGGACGTAAAAATAGAAAGCGAAACCGTGCCCATGATTGCAGTAGTGATAGGCATCCTCTGATTTTGGCTTTATTCGGTCACGTCGCCCCGTACATCTCCCTGTATAATATTGCTAATACGGCAGACCCCCAACTTAATTCACCCGCTGCTCTAAAATCAACGAGTTTCAGCAGCCATCTCAGATGTACGCGGTTTCCTGACAAGTCCGGCATCAGATAACCTCCAATCATCTCAAGAATGTATGCTCGAGCATATCATATTCTTTCTAATTCAGTCGAATCATTATCTGGCTCTAGAAATGTGTCTCGTAACTAGCCCATCTCGATCTGACCTCTGTTAATATTATCTGAAATAGCACCCAAAAGCTCGTAGCATACGGCCTTCCAATCAGCAGATTGAGCGGACCCGGTGACTGCGTACCCATCGACTGGCAATCCCAATTGCAATTGCACATCTTCCAGAGTGATAGTACACTCTCTGCATAGAAGATGGAAAGTGTGCGTCTTGGGTCTCCACCTCTCAATCAATGCACTGATTAGTTTCGGGTCCAACTTGTACCCCCGGCCTATCGTGGCCACGTGCCAAAAACACACTTCCCGCAGGTAATTCTCTATCAACGGCGATAGAGGACCAGACATATTAAGGATATAGCATTGCAACACCTGATCTACAAACTGTTATAAAAAATTATAAAATAAATATTAATTAAAATTGCATAAATGAAAAAAAAAATTAAATGCTATTCAAAAATTTAATTAAACTTATCACTTACCATTGTCATTTGTTCGACGGAGATGTGTTTCGTTTCGAGACGAATTAATTCTTCGGCCATTGCTAACACGATCGAATATTTTTGTAATTTAAAAAATAAAACTAATTCAAAAAAATTAAACACAGCTTTTTTACAAAAAATAGAGACAACTTTGACAAAAATTGAGAGAAATTTGCGAGAATTTGGAAAGAATTTAGAGAGAATTGTGAGAGGACTATTGTGTGAAAAAATGAAAGGGGGAGGGGTCTTTTATAGGTTTTTATTTTTTAACCGTTGGAGTTCAAACAGTCATATGACCGTTGGGGGCAAAACGCTTCCTTGGGGGAGCATTTTGTAAACGTCAGAAAGTGCTTCGGGAGTGTTTTGCTGACACGTACCTTGAGTTCGTGCTGACGTGGACTCGCTTTCAGGGAAAATGGTTCTTTCCTGTAAATAATGAAAAAGTCGGACCATTTTGGTAAATAACGAAATAAAAGGGCTTTTTTTTAGTAAATTGCCCTCAATTTTCTCTTTATTCCTTTCTTGTTCTTTAAAACATGAACCTCGAGGATCGGAGAACTCAGGCTTCCGTAAGAAAATTAAAGTCAAATTATGCTTTTAGACCCTTTACTTTGTGTAAATTATGGATTTAGTACCTTTAATTTAATTTGGTCACTTTTAGTCTTTGTACTTTTAGAATTTGAAAATTTTAATTCTAACCAAATGATATACATTAAATTTATTAAGTTCAGTTATTTTTAAAATTTGATGTGTCAAACATAATATCATATGTGTAATGTTATGTCTATTTTTTTTCTCATATTACTCACAAAAAATTAGTTAATAGATTTAAGGACTGTCATTTGTATTAAGACTAAAATTTTAAAATTCAAAAATATAGCCACTAAAAATAATTCAATTGATGAATTGGACTAAATCTATAACTTTAGGCATAATATACTGCTAATGGCAAAATTTAACCAAGCAGATGTAATGTTACCATTAGATAAGACCAAAACATTAAAAGTTTAAAAATATAAAGACTAAAATTAATTAAAGTAAACTAAAGTAAATGTACTAAATTTATAATTTACCTAAAGTATATAACAAAATTTATCAAAATTTAATCATATTTATTTTAGACCATCGTTCCCATATTCCGAGTAAATTTGAAGAAAATGTTGTTCTTAAAAAATTAATTAGGTATTTAAGTTAATTTTTCGATATTTAGAGAAATAGATTGATTTTGAAGAGAAAGCAGAAAATATGTATATATTTTTAATAACTTGATACACAATTCTTTTGGTCAAATGGTAAAATGTTAGTGGTTTTGTCCTTGGGTTCAATTTTCTCTTATTCATATTTGTATTTTTTATTTCATGTTGTTTTAATTTTTTAATTTTAATTAATAAATATTTTTTAATTTATCTTTTAATTAATAATTTTTTATTATATTATAATTTATTTTAAGTTTAATTCAAAATTACACCTTAAAGTATATTTATTTTTGTAAATAGATATATATATTTTGTGAATCTGAGTACTTGAACAATTCACCACATAACGCAGTTAATCAAAAAACATTTCCTCAATAGGAACCTAACACGACATTGGCCAGCTGATATTTTAATATTCAAAAATATTTTATAAAAAGCTGAAGAAATACAAATTTTAGCTAATTAAAATATTAATATTAATATTAATTATAATACTCTAGAATGACATATTTTTATGTATTAATTACATATTTATTTTGAATATGATCCTACTAATTTAAGCTATTTATGGTTTTTATCTTGTAAGGACTAAATTGAAGGCAAAAAGGAAATTTGAGAGTAAAAAGTGTGAATTTGAAGATAGAATGGGCTAGCATGCAAAATAGGAAAGAAATGGTGTCGAAAATGCAAAGTGTGGAAGACTTGGGCGTAAAAGTGCAAAGAAGAGATTTTATAAACACAAAACTCTATTTAAATTTTAATTATATTAGGATAATTGTTAAAGATTATTATTTAGATTTAATTTTAGCTTTTATCTTTATTTATTTATATTTATATTTTAGAATTTAATTAGGAATAGACTAAGTTTCCTAGTACTATAAATAGGGGATGAAGTGACACAAATCGGACTCATCTTTTCTGTAAACACTCTCTCTTCTAAAATCCTTAGCCTTTTTTCCTTTCATATTATTCAATAAAAATTCCATTTTCATTAAGTTTATTTCTTTTTTCCCAAAAAGCATGAGTCATTAAATTTATCTAGCTAAAGGTTGTCGAAATTTCCCAAACAGGGTTCATGAGGCTTAGAATTCGCGCTTAACCTTCTCAATGAATATTCATTGTTTCTCCGCATTACGGTATTAACGCTTTCGTTCATGTCCCTTCAAAGGTGATCTTTTCAACTTGTGCAAAGAATAGCCGTTTTGGTTGTTTTGAGAAGGTTGTACAGTCGATTCGTTAGCTTATTACGTCAATGGTTGTTTAGCCCAAGAGACGAAATGGCATGGCATTCGCCATTGAGAAGTGATGATCTAGTGTAAGACGGTCCCACAAAAGCAACAGTTGGCTAGAGTCAGGTTCCTCTAAATCGTAAGTCTAAAATCTAAGTGGAGCTTGTCGTCGTAGGCGTCCTCTTCCACTATAACTGGCTTATTCTGTTTGAGAAGGATCACTTAAAAGACTAGGATTGAACCTAAGGCGGATCGAGACAACCGGAGGTTGGAATCTCTCTATAAAAACTCTTTTCCTCAACTCTGTTTATCTCTACAATTTTAATTTTAATTTTAACAATTTCAATTCAATCAAACTTTTAATTCTTTTTTTTTTTATTTTCCCAGATATGTAGGTTTTCTTGGGCACGACTCTGTTCGGGATCTCGAGGAATAGGAACTTATGCAAATCTAGTCCCTGAGGATTTGGCCCTACTTCCCTTATACTATTCTTTTCATTATTTTATAGGGATAGGATATTTTTGGTGCTCTCAACGACGTATCAAATTTTAGCATCGTTGTTGGGGATTGGTAACGTACTAATCTTGTTTATTTCTTTTTTATGACCAGATCTGCTCCTGGAATTCTTGCTTTTGATTTAGAAATAGAGAAGACTGTGAGAGCCAATCGTAAGGAAACAAAGTTACGGAAAAAGCAGTCAGGGGTGGTTGGGACTCAAAGTAACCCACTGCTGGAAATTGAAGTAGACGACGAAGTTGAGTTTAAGGTTAATGAAAACCCTACTCAAACACTTGAAAGTGAAAAAGTAGAAGTTGATTCACCAGAAAAAGTGCTTAACTCTAGGGTTAACAAAAACTCGAATCTAGCGCATTAACCTATGGCTCAAACGATTCAGCAATTGGCTGAAGCTCCGGTAGAACAACTGCTATTATGCATTGCGTATCCTACCATTGATACTGATTTTGAACTGAAATCAAGATTAATCTAGTTACTGCCAACTTTTCATGGGTTGCAAAATGAAAATCCACACAAACATCTAAAAGAGTTTCATATGGTTTGTCTTAGTATGAAACCTCAGAGCGTAACTGAGGATCAAATCAAATTTTGTGCTTTCCTTTTTTCCCTAGCAGATTCAGCTAGGGAACGGTTATTTTATCTACCCCCTAGATCTATTACAACTTGGACTGATCTTTCTCATTTTTTCTCAACAAGTTTTTTCTAGCATCGCGTGCAGTTAAGTTAAAAAGGGAGATCGTTGGGATAAGGCAAAAAAAAGTAGAGTCTCTTTACGACTATTGGAAGCGGTTTAAGAAGTTATGTGCAAGTTGCCCACAATATGGTATAACGGAACATTCTCTACTCCAATACTTTTATGAAGGCTTGAAATCCATAAAGATGAATATGGTAGGCACCGCTAGTGGAAGAGCATTTAACATGACTCTCCAACAAGCAAAGGACTTGATATCTATGATGGCTACAAATACTAAGTAATTCTGAGCCAATCCTGTACCCCCTAAAAGGGTTCACCACCTAAGTAATTCAACCTTAGAAGATAAAGTCTCTTGTTGCAAAGAAAGCAAAACCAGCCCGACTATGCGGAATATGTGCTATACCTGAACATACAACTGATACATGTCCTAGTTTGTATGATGATACTATGGCTCATTTGTATGCTGTGGGAAACTATCCCAGGCTACCATAAAAGTGATACGATCCCTACGCTAATACCTACAACCCAGGATAGAGAGACCATCCCAACTTGAGTTACGGAGTTAACCCATGATACAATCAGCCATATTAAAACCTGATTCCATAACAGTTACAAGATTCAGATACCTCTCTAGAAACCATGCTTAATAAATTAGTAGCTAATATACTTGATAATAGAAAACTGAGATGTCTATAAGAGAGTTGACTACATCAATTGAGAAAATAAACTCACAAGGAAAGCTGCTATCACAAACGGAACCTAACTCAAGACAACACGCAAATGCAGTGATGTTGTGAAGTGCAAAAGTACTGGAACCAAATCTTGGCAGGAATCTTGGTCAAGATTTTACCCAAAAAAAGTAGGAGAACGATGAACAAGTCTGAACGAAACCTCCATTACCCATAATTCAAACTCTATTTCTAGGATAGTTGAATCAATATCGGAAAGGTAAATAGGACAAAGAGATCCTCGAAACATTTAGAAATGTCGAAATCAGTATACCACTGTTGGATGCCATCAAACAAATTTTACGTTATGCCAAGTTCCTTAAAGAACTCTACACCAACAAGTGAAAATTAACTAGTAATGAAAGGGTAAGCATTGGTGAGAATGTATCTGTAGTGTTATAGCAGAATGTACTAGCGAAATACAAAGATAGGGGCATGTTCGCAATAGCATGCAAAATAGGCCACTTAGGAATTAAAAAAGCTATGTGTGATTTAGGGGTCTTCATAAATGTAAGGCTTTTTTCTATTTATGAATCACTTAACGAGGGTTTTTTGACAAAAACATGTGTTATCTGTAACACCCCAAACCCGGCCTAGACGTTATGACCGGATCCAGTGCACCACATTGATGCGTACAAAACATTCCGTATTACTTAGTTTGGAAAACCTTATTGGTGATGTAAAAGATACTTTTAATATAGGTTAAAGTGAATGGGAGTCAGTGCACCGGTAGGAAACTGAAAAAGAGGAGGTGAGTCTGTCGGATCGCTAAGTACCAAGCTCCCTCGGATCCAATCCTAGACATGCACACCGCCATTGCCACACTCTAACATCTCGTATAATTGTGAGAAAACCATTTGGTTAAGTTCATCTTAAAACGTGATTAAGTTTGAAAACGTTTGCTTAGCGTAAGTCTTACTTGTAATCGAGTTATTTTGAAATCACTTAATGTTTTTGGAAACGCGTCCTAAAGCTAACCCATTTTCCTTAGTTATCATAGTTTTTTCATCATAATAAAATAAAATAATAAAAGTAAAACAAAACCATAAAAATAATTAAGCGGCCTTATTACACTTAAAACCCAAAACCATAAATGAAATTAAAAGGACGCCCAGTTCACGAGAAAGAAACCAGTTCGTAGAAACATGTGGCGATCCAAATCCTCACAGCCCAAGCCTACTATGGTTGAGGATTACTGCGAGGTGAAAATAAGGGTGAGTTTTGGTAAACTCGGTGTGTAATTCAACCCAACCATAGCCTAAATCAGTTCAAACCACAGAGAGAATAAGTTGGCCTCACCGAGCAGATATCGAATAAAGCCCGTAGGCCCGCAAGACCAAAACAGATATATCATGCTTATGCAGAAACCTAACCGTATCCAACCACATACACCCCCATACCATCTTTTGGCCATGTGGGGAGACTACTCGACCCACCCAACCGCTACACGCCACAGAAATATACAACATGGCTGCCAGATACAGAAAATGTGACAGAGTCACCAGATACAGATATTTTGTGGCAGTGCCACCAGAACAGATATACGTGGCAGGGCCACCAAAACAGATAATTTGTGGCATAGCTACCAGGACGCTTCCTCCATAATATAACCCATGTCCCCATGCAACAGATACATTCATGGCATACATCATACAGATTTAATTCATCATGCTTTTCAGACAAAATTAACCCTAAGGGTATAAAGGTCATTTTGCATACATAGGGGTATAACGGTAATTTTGCATACATAGGGGTATTTTAGTAAATCTAACTATTTCTAAGGTTTTCATGCATATCGTAGCTATTATGTTTAGCCAAAAACACTTACCAAGCGTTCTTACTGAATTGGGCCCGTTGGCCCATTAACCCAGTTTTGGCCCATTAAGCCCAAAATAACAAAACGCACGAAATCGTACGTACTGCAGTTTTATCACTTCCGATTACCAGTAATAATTACCCATACGTCTCACGAGCATTCGACTTTTCGTAGCGCCCAAAATACCGATTTTTCAAGATTTGACTTTTGGCTTTTGCCGATCTAGCCTATGAAAGGGTGTCAGTTACACACCTGATTTGTGACGACTTGCTGACAAGATCCACGCACGAACTGCCTACAATTATGTTGCTACAATTCTTAGATTGCAAATCACAGCACTAATCTCCATAATTACTTACCCATATTCGACTCGTCCTAAAAGCCTTTAAAACTTTACCTTCTTGCGAAATCCGATGGCTAAATCCAAGTCGATCGCTCCAAAGATCCAAGCCTTCGATCCAACCCTTGAGAAGACACTAATCATAAAAATAAATCATCGGTTAAAGACCCTTTATGCTCTATGCCCAAATCGATAGCCTCCCTAGATTTTAGGGACTTCGGCTTTTTCCTAACTTGAAAAATAAGACTAGATTCGGAGTGATGAGCACTTACCACTTATTCCTTCCTGCTTTCCACGTAGATCGGATGCATATTCAACCTTTAAACGACGGTAAAACTTGAATCTAGAAGCTTTGAAGTTTCGGCTACAAGTCCCTAACTCTATAGTAGTTTCGGCTTTTCTAGGTGATATAGAAAATAATAATTTGAGGCTATAACCCTGGGTAATGTTGTCGACAGATGCTAGGGGTTTAGAGGAGAGGAATGTTGGTCAAAAAGGAAAACATATTGAGGAATATGGCTTTGGAAAAATGGCACAAGAATATAGCTTTCGGGATTTTGAGATTTGAGGTTCGGCTTTAGTCTGAGAAAATTAATGGAGGAAAGTGATGTAGAGTAGGGTGGAGATGGACAAGAGGTTTGAAAGTTCGGCTATGGAGAAAGAGAATAAGAAGAAAGCAAAAATGGCTAAAAGGAGAAGGTGAGAAAAGTAGCAAACGGCACAACTCCCTCCCTATTGCCGAATTTATACTGGCACTCTAACCTAGCCGAATTTACCCCCTAAAGAAACCCTTGGCCGGCCACCTCTTGCTCCTCAAGAGTCCAAAATTCGACCAACACAGCTCACCCCAATCAGCTCCCAGATTTCCTCCCTTATCTCTATCCTTATTCAATCCCCTTACCCTCTTAAACTCTTCCTGACAGACTTTTATTTCGGTTCCACTACTTCCCTTTCTGTACATAAAATTAATCACTTAATTTGTCATTGTGACTTGAACACAGGTCCTCCCCAAGCTTCCACACGCCACTACATCCTTTCCAGTGGCGTCAGATGCCACTTTACCACTTGCTTCCTTGTAATCCATTTTTCACAAATAATTCCTAAAAACCCAATTTATCAGAACCCCTTTCTCTTATAGAATTAAATTTAATTAAAACTACCGGGTTTTATCCTAAACTTGAGCCTTCTAGAGGCCCACCAACATGATTAATCGTACACATAACAAACAGAACACAGAATTTTAAATTTTACAACTTTTACAGAATTCTCGAAAATTGGGGCGCTACAACTCTACCCTCCTTAAAGAAATTTCATCCTCAAAATTTACCTGATCCGAACAGATGAGGGTATTGTTGTTACATTGCCTCCTCTGGCTCCCAAGTAGCTTCTTCTCTGCCATGGGTACGCCAAAGCACTTTCACTAATGGTACCGATTTCCTCCTCAGAACCTTAACGTCTCGATCCAATATTTGTACAGGCTCCTCCTCAAAGGTCAAATCAGTTCGCACCTCAATTTCTGCAACCGGCACGACATGAGTAGGGTCAGAACGATAACGCCTTAACGTGGAGATGTGAAAACATCGTGAATCTGTCTAGCTCGAGGCAATTCCAAGCGATAAGCCATTGGGCCTACTCGCTTCAAAACCCGATAAGGCCCAATGAACCGCGGACTCAACTTGCCCTTCTTGCCAAACCTTAGTATCTTCTTCCAAGGTGAAACCTTCAAGAAGACCATATCGCCTAATCGAGTATTCAATCTCCTTACGCTCTGAGATCCGCATACGACTTTTTCCTATCGACACTTCCTTTAACCGATCTCTAATTAACTTGACCTTATCCTCAGTATCTGCCACCAACTCAGGTCCAAGAACTTGTCGCTCCCCCAGTTCAGTCCAACAACTAGGTGTTCGACACCTTCGCCCATACAGAGCTTCATAAGGTGCCATTCGAATACTCGACTGATAACTATTGTTGTATGCAAACTCTGCCAAAGGCAAGTAATCCTCCCAACTACCTCAGAAATCAATAACACATCCCCTCAACATGCCTTCCAGAATCTGAATAACTCTTTCCGACTGACCATCAGTTTTGGGATGGAAAGCCGTACTAAAGTTCAATCGCGTTCCCAACACCTCATGCAACTTTTGCCAAAATCGAGATGTGAATCTAGGATCCCGATCAGAGATAATCGAAACCGGAACTCCATGCAGTCGCACAATCTCCGCCACATACAACTTGGCTAACTTCAAGAGAAAAGTGCATTCAACAGTATAAAATGAGCCGACTTGGTCAACCTATCCACAATCACCCATATCGAGTCTTTCTTCGATGGTGACAAGGGTAGCCCACTCACAAAGTCCATGGTTACCCTCTCCCACTTCCAAAGTGGTATTTTATTGGTGCAATAATCCGGAAGGTAAGCGATGCTCACTTTCACTGCTTGGCATGTCGACATTTCCCACAAATTCGATTACCTCTCGCTTAAGTTCAAAGCCACCAATACAGATTCTCGCAAGTCATGGTACAACTTATTCTCTCCGGGATGCATGGCACAAAGTCCCCATGAGCTTCCTTCAAAATTGGTATCTCAAGTCGAGTCCTTGAACACAAATTCTTCCTCGAAAACACGAACCCTTCATCATTTATCCCAAACTCGAAGTTTCCTTCCTTAACTTGTTGAAAACGAGGGACCAAAG
Source organism: Gossypium arboreum (assembly GCF_025698485.1). NCBI lineage: Eukaryota > Viridiplantae > Streptophyta > Magnoliopsida > Malvales > Malvaceae > Gossypium > Gossypium arboreum. The sequence goes on from NC_069075.1 coordinate 128,438,134, forward strand.
ACTCATCTTTCAACCGCTTCTCTTTAATCTGATCCACCAGGTTGGCCTTACTTGCAATTCAGCCAACAGACTTCCATCGTCAAACAGACTTAGATGAGCAAACATTGCTCTCAGATCAGATACAGCTCTACGACTTAGAGCATCGGCTACCACATTAGCCTTGCTTGGGTGATATTCGATTGAACAATCATAATCCTTAAGCAACTCGATCCATCTCCTTTGCCTAAGGTTCAGTTCCTTCTGAGTCAGCAAATACTTGAGACTCTTATGATCTGTGTATATAATACACCTTTCTCCATACAAGTAATGCCTCTAGATTTTAAGTGCAAAGATCACTGCTGCTAACTCCAAATCATGAGTAGGATAGTTCCCTTCGTGAGGCTTAAGTTGTCGAGACGCATAAGCAACCACCTTACCCTCTTGCATCAACACACAACCCAAACCTACGTATGATGCATCACTGTATACAGTAAAATCTTTCCTAGACTCTGGTTGAATTAACACAGGTGCTTCAGTCAGAACTTTCTTCAACCTCTCAAAAGCTTCTTGCTGCTTCTCCGTCCAAACAAACGGTACTCCTTTCCTTATAAGTTTTGTAAGAGGTGCTGCCATCACAGAAAAACCTTCCACAAACCTTCTGTAGTATCCTGCCAACCCTAGGAAACTTCGAATTTCTGAAACCGACCTAGGTGGCTTCCATTCCAAAATTGCTTCAATCTTTCGAAGATCCACGCTAATCCCCTCTGCAGAGACCACATGCCCTAAAAAGGTTACCTCCCTCAACCAGAACTCACACTTGCTGAACTTCGCATAAAGTTCCTTCTCCCTTAACACTTGCAACACAGTGCGGAGATGCTCATCATGTTTTGCTTCGGTCTCAGAATATACCAGAATATCGTCAATAAAGACGACCACGAATCAATCCAGAAATGGTTGGAACATACGATTCATCAGATCCATAAACGCTGCAGGAGCGTTTGTTAGTCCAAATGGCATAACCAGAAACTCATAATGACCATAACGAGTCACGAATCTTTGTCTTATGAATATCGCCTCCTTGACCCTTAATCGATGATATCCGGATCGAATATCGATCTTGGAAAATACAGAAGCTCCTTTAAGCTGGTTGAACAGATCGTCAATCCTTGGCTGAGGGTACTTATTCTTAATCGTCAGTTTGTTCAACTGGCGATAGTCAATGCACATGCGCATCGTCCCATCCTTCTTCTTCACGTATAGCACCGGTGCTCCCCATGGAGACACACTTGGCCTAATAAAGCCCCTATCCAACAATTCTTGAATTTGCACCTTTAACTCCACTAACTCCTTCGGTGCCATCCTATATGGTGCAATGGACACTGGTGCTGTCCCAAGCAACAGGTCGATTCCAAATTTGACTTCCCGATTTGGAGGCAATCCCGGAAGCTCCTCCGGAAAGACATCTTGGAACTCTTTTATAGTTCTAACCTTATCCACTGTCAGCCCCTCTATATCTGTTTGACTTACAAATGCCAAATAGGCCTCACACCCTTTCCGAATCCACTTTTCAGCCTTCAATGCCGATATCACATTAGACAAATAGTCCCTTCGTTCACCTATCACCATAACCTCATCCCCTTCCGTGGTCCTTAGCACCATTCGCTTAGCAGCACAGTCTAGAGTCACCTTATGCTTAACAAGCCAGTCCATTCCCAGAATGAGATCAAACTCTCCAAACGGCAACTCCATTAGATCGCCAGGAAAGATCCTACCTTGAGTTTCTAAGGGTACATCCTTATACAGCTTGTCTACCCTAACCGAGTGACCCAAGGGACTTAGTACAGATACCCCACTCACTATCTTCTCAGAATGCACTCCCAAAGACCCAGATATGGCACATAACATAAGAATGAGTAGATCCAATATCCACCAAGGCGTTATCTGCATATTAGAAACTAAAATGTACCGATTATGACATCGTGTGTCGCCCTCCTCTCGACGACATTTAGTCAGATACACCAACGCCGTTGTCGAGCCTCGGCATTTCGACTCCCGCCAGCGCCCTCGACCTCGACCATTTCCATTCCCATTTCCGCCCCTACCTTGTCCACGTCCTCTCGGTGGTTGTGGTCCACCTCTCATGGGTTGAACAACCCTCTGTATAGCAACCTGAGCCTGATCAGCTCTCTGTGGATAGTCCTTAACTCTGTGCTCCATAGATCCGCATCGGAAACAAGCACCAGAACGTTTCCTACACTCACCCAGGTGTACCTTGCCACAGTCCCCACAGATTGGCGGTCTAACCATATTCATCGGAACGGCTCGAACTGGCTCCTCCACTCTCGCCCTTTTTACATTCTTGTTTGCTCCACCCGAAGGTCTAGAATCCCTCCGGAAATGGTTCCAATCTTTCTCACGGTTCTGCCTCTCAGTACGCTTTACCTCCTCAGCAATCTTAGCTTTTTCCACCGAACCGCGAAGTCACGCTCCCTCTGGAGCAATCAGACCTTAAGGTCATCTCGAGTCCATCCTCAAAGCGAACGCTACGCTCATACTCGTAGCAACTATTCCCACAAAGATACCTACTCAACCTCGAAATTCACCTCGTACTCAAGAACAGCAGTTTTGCCTCCTTGGACCAGATTCAGAATTCTTTCTCACGGGCGTCCACATAACTTGCCCCGACGTACTTTCCTTAAAGGTCGTCTTAAATGACTCCCAAGTAACCCTATCAGTGGGGTTCCATCCTCACGGTGAGCCACCACCGATAAGCCTCATCTCGCAAAGAACGATACGGCCTCTTGACCGCTCCACGTAAGCAGTCCAAGTCATCCATAATTCGTTCCGTGGCCTCCAACCAATATTCATCACATTCGGGCTACACCAGATACACCCTAAATATCTCCGCTCGTTAGCTTGAGTCGCTCGTAAATCGATCCTCGAATTTCGTTTCCGAACTTGCCCTTGCAACCCTTTCCAAAACTCGAAGCATTGCTCTGCGACAGAGCGTCATCCCTGTACCACGATCATGTGATTCCACATTGTCAAGGTATGCCGGTTGCTTCGCCGGCGGCATATGTCCTCAAGACGAAGATCCCGCCGAGCTCTTCCTCGGTCCGCCCACGGCCTCTACCTCGAGCTGCTCGCGATCGATATCGTATTATCGATTATGAATTCTATGCATTAATATCATTCCAATGTGTATTCTGATGTTTTATGATTCGCATAAGAATTGAATTGGTTTTCGCAGAATCGATGTCTAGCTACAATCTCATCTTTTAGCAAGCTTTTCTAGGATTTGATAGCATCCTATCTAGAGTATTCTAGTAAAGTTTTAGTACTGACAGATAATTGAATATATTGAAAAATTCGAATACTTACGAGGCTTGGACCGAGATTGAATGCCACCTTCAGAGTCCGATTTTAAAAGCGATTTTTTTGAAGATCTTCGTTTTGTAAACCCATTCCACACCGAGAGTTGTTGCAACTGGCTCGATACCACTAAATGTAACACCCCAAACCCGGCCTAGACGTTATGACCGGATCCAGTCGCCACATTGATGCGTACAAAATATTCCGATTACTTAGTTTGGAAAACCTTATTGGTGATATAAAAGATACTTTTAATATAGGTTAAAGTGAATGGGAGTCATGCACCGTAGGAAACCGAAAAAGAGGAGGTGAGTCTGCTTCCGGATTGCTTAAGTACCAAGCTCCCTTCGGATCCAATCCTAGACATGCACACCGCCATTGCCACACTCTAACATCTCGTATAATTGTGAGAAAACCATTTGGTTAAGTTCATCTTAATAACGTGATTAAGTTTGAAAACGTTTGCTTAGCGGAAGTCTTACTTGTAATCAAGTTATTTTGAAATCACTTAATGTTTTTGGAAACGCGTCCTAAAGCTAATCCATTTTCCTTAGTTATCATAGTTTTTTTCATCATAATAAAATAAAATAATAAAAGTAAAACAAAACCATAAAAATAATTAAGCGGTCTTATTACACTTAAAACCCAAAACCATAAATGAAATTATAAGGACGTCCAGTTCACCAAAAAGAAACCAGGTTCGTAGAAACATGTGGCCAGTCCAAATCCCTCACAGCTCCAAGCCTACTATGGTTGAGGATTACCTGCGAGGGTGAAAATAAGGGGTGAGTTTTGGTAAACTCAGTGTGTAATTCATCCCAACCATAGCCTAAATCAGTTCAAACCACAAAGACAGAATAAGTTGGCCTCAGTCCAGAACAGATATCAGAATAAAGCCCGTAGGCCCAGAACAGACCAAAACAGATATATCATGCTTATGCAGAAACCCAACCATATCCAACCACATACACCCCATACCATCCTTTCGCCATGTGGGGAGACTACTCGACCCACCCAACCGCTACACATATTAAAAATATGCAGCATGGTCGCCAGATATAGAAAATGTGACAGAGTCACCAGATCTGAATATTTTGTGGCGGTGCCACCGTAACAGTATATACGTGGCGTGGCTACCGAGCAGATAATTTGTGGCATAGCCACCGGATGCTTCCTCCATAATATAACCCATGTCCTCATGCAGCAGATATACATTCATGGCATACATCATCTTGATTTAATTCATCATGCTTTTGAGACAAAATTAACCCTAGGGGTATAAAGGTCATTTTGCATACATAGGGGTATAATGGTAATTTTGCATACATAGGGGTATTCTAGTAAATCTAACTATTTCTAAGGTTTTCATGCATATCGTAGCTATTACGTTTAGCCAAAACACTTACCGAAAGCGTTTTATCAATTGGGCCGTTGGCCCATTAACCCGATTTTGGCCCATTAAGCCCAAAATATCAAAACGCATTTAAATCGCGTCATCGCAGCTTTTATCACTTCCGATTACCAGTAATAATTACCCATACGTCTCACGAGCATTCGCACACTCGCAAGCGCCCAAAATACCAGTTTTTCGGTATTTCGACTTTTGCCGATCTAGCCTATGAAAGGGTGTCAGTTACACACCTGATTTGTGACGACTTGCTGACAAGATCCACGCATGAACTACCTACAATTACGTTGCTACAATTCTTAGATTGCAAATCACAGCACTAATCTCCATAATTACTTACCCATATTCGACTCTGTCCCTAAAAGCCTTTAAAACTTTACCTTCTTGCCGAAATCCGATGGCTAGATCCAAGTTTGATCACTCCAAAGATCCAAGCCTTCGATCCAACCCTTGAGAAGACACTAATCATCAAAATAAATCATCGGTTAAAGACCCTTTATGCCCTATGCCCAAATCGATAGCCTCCCTAGATTTTAGGGACTTCGGCTTTTTCTTAACTTGAAAAATAAGACTAGATTCGGAGTGTTGAGCACTTACCACTTATTCCTTCCTACTTTCCACGTAGATCTGATGTAGATTCAACCTTTAAATGACGATAAAACTTGAATCTAGAAGCTTTGAAGTTTCAGCTACAAGTCCCTAACTCTATAGTAGTTTCGGCTTTTCTAGGTGATATAGAAAATAATGATTTGAGGCTATAACCCTGGGTAATGTTGTCGACAGATGCTAGGGGTTTAGAGGAGAGGAATGTTGGTCAAAAAGGAAAACATATTGAGGAATATGGCTTTGGAAAAACGGCACAAGAATATAGCTTTCGGGATTTTGAGATTTGAGGTTCGGCTTTAGTCTGAGAAAATTAATGGAGGAAAGTGATGTAGAGTAGGGAGGAAAGTGATGTAGAGTAGGGTGGAGATGGACAAGAGGTTTGAAAGGTTCGGCTATGGAGAAAGAGAATAAGAAGAAAGCAAAAATAGCTAAAGGGAGAAGGTGAGAAAAGTAGCAAACGGCACAACTCCCTCCCTATTGCCGAATTTATACTGGCACTCTAACCTAGCCGAATTTACCCCCCTAAAGAAACCCTTGGCCGGCCACCTCTTGCTCCTCAAGAGTCCAAAATTCGACCAACACAGCTCACCCCAATTAGCTCCTAGATTTCCTCCCTTATCTCTATCCTTATTCAATCCCCTTACCCTCTTAAACTCTTCCTGACAGACTTTTATTTCAGTTCCACTACTTCCCTTTCCTGTACATAAAAATTAATCACTTAATTTCTTTGTCATTGTGACTTGAACCTGGTCCTCCCAAGCTTCCACACGCTACTACATCCTTCCCAGTGGCGTCACATGCAACTTTACCACTTGCTTCCTTGTGATCCATTTTTCACAAATAATTCTTAAAAGCCCAATTGATCAGAACCCCTTTCTCTTATAGAATTAAATTTAATTAAAACTACCGGGTTTTATCCTAAACTTGGGCCTTCTAGAGGCCCACCAACATGATTAATCCTACACATAACAAACAGAACACAGAATTTTAAATTTTACAACTTTTACAGAATTCCCGAAAATTGGGGCACTACATTATCATTTAGTTAGCAAACAAATTTATTATACATCTCGAAGTAGTCCTTGAGGACGTATTAGTTAAAGTCAATGGACTTACCTTTCCGACAGACTTTTATTTGATAAAAATGTAGGAGGATAATGCTCCTAGGTTTTCAGACATCTTGTTGGGGTGACCTTTCCTTAGTACTGCAAATACTAAGATTGACGTGCGTAGCAAAACCCTTATGATGGAGTTTGACGAGGAGATCATACAGTTTAATGTTTACGATACTATTAGTCACCTGAGTGAAATCTTGAACGTAAACAGTGTCAACATAATTGACTCATTAGTGGAAGAAACTTTTGAGTCACCTTATAAAGATAAACTTAAAACATTGTTTGATGATAATTTCGATTTAGGATCTATTAATGAATTATTAGCTCCATGGATACTAAACTTCTACCTTTTATTGTGCAGGCACTAGATCTGAAATTAAAACCACTTCTCGAGCATCTCAAGTGTGTATTTTTAGAGAATCATAAGACCATTGTCGACTTAAAAGGGATCAACCCCTTGACATGCACACATAAGATTTTCTTTAAAGAAAATACGAAACCAAAGCAAGAGGCAAAAGGTCAATTGAACCCAAATATGGTGGATGTGGTAAAAAAGGAGAATTTCCAAACCCATCCATACAAATGAAAGAATTCAGCTGGAACAGCCCCAATACTAGTTGAGGTGTCAAGCTAACGACGTTAAACAAGCGCTTGTTGGGAGGCAACCCAATTTTTATTATTTCTTTATTTTTACTTTTTATTATTTATTTTATTATTTATTACTTTATTTTGTTTGGATATTAATAAATTTCTCTTCTTTTGTTTATGTAAACCAGTGAGGGAAAAACTTAGGAATTGACATCCTTATACAAACATCCCTTATTCTATCCCTATTCCAAGTAGGAATAGCGCATCACTGCTTTATACTTACCCAAAATCTGCATCCAAACACCCACCCTACAGCACCTTCAAACCCTAAACTTTTCCTTCACTTTTCACTCAAATAACCCTCTAGCTACCGTTCCCCTTCTCCCTCACCCCCACCACTAATTTTTCCCACCACCATGGTTAGGACTAGAAGCCATGCCACCGTCGAACCCTACTTCACCATCAACAGTCGCCGGTGTCGATTCTCGATGCCTCAACACGTTTACTTAGCTAACGAATGCTTTCCCCTCATTCCTCTCCTCCACACGACGCTAAACTTTCTCCTCCTTGTAGCTATGCATGAACGATAGTGACTACATAGGGAGTTTTCCTAAAATATTTTTCTTTCACATATTTGTTTTCCTTTTTCTTTCACATCGAGTACAATGTGTTTTAAGTAGAAGGAGGCATTCCTCATTATTTCTATCATTTTATATGCTGCTTTTACTATTTTATTACTGTTTCTGCTACCTTGTGCTTATTTCTGCCCACATTTATTTTTTTTAGAATATTTTGCCTCTTTTCATGCCTAAGATTTTAACCAGAAATTGCCTATTGTTTGACCTGCGAGCATAATTCTTGTCTACTGAGTTAATTATAATTTTGCTAGTTTAATTTCGTCTCCACTATTTTATTTCTATTAGGCTAAAATAAATATGATTAATAGAGTTAACCCTATCTTACTTATAGTAAAATTGATTAAGTCTAAATGCAAAAAGGACACTTAATATAATTGCATGTTAAATTATGTTAATGACTATTAGGTGGTTGCTGAAACATATTTTTGACACTTGATTGTTTTTCCTAGTCCTCTTAATTAAAATTTTGTTTCGTTCTAATAAATTTTGATGACTCCGTGGTTATGAGTGTAGCTTAAAAACGTGACTGACTGAGTAACCGGGGTAGAGTGTTTGGGTTGTCATCCTATTTCGCATCAAAAGGTTGTGTGATGTGTTAGGTAAAACTCCGCAAATCGGAATTAAATAATTTTTTTTAGGAATGTGTTGGGCTGAGTAACTGGGGTAGGATGCTTGGTTGTCATCTCTCTTCGCGTCAAAAGGTTTGATATGTTCTTAAGAAAAATATAATAAATTAGGAGTATGTTGGGCTGAGTAACCGGGGTGGGGTGCTTGGCTATCATCTCTCTTCGCGACAAAAGGTTTAATATATTCTTAGGCAAAAAGAAAAAAGAAAAAAAATGAAAAATATTAATAAAATTGCATTAGAGGACTAAAGGTGGAGACAAATAGGGTGTCTTGGTAAGTTTAGTAAATTACCTGATTTTCATGAAATAATCCAAGTCGATTTTGATTTTTGTGTGTATTAATTGGAACACTTTTTCAGATTTACTTAAAGCAACCCAAGGGTTCTCTTTATTTTTCATATGCATTATACCTATTTCTTATAAAATTTTGAAGTGATATTTCTTTCATGGCAAAATTCTAAATTTCACAGTGGATAGGAACTATACTTGAGGACAAGCATGGGCTAAGTAGGGTGAATTTGATAATACTCTAGAATGACATATTTTTATATATTAATTACATATTTATTCGGAGTATGATCCTACTAATTTAAGCTATTTATGGTTTTTATCTTGTAAGGACTAAATTGAAGGTAAAAAGGAAATTTGAGGGCAAAAAGTGTGAATTTGAAGATAAAATGGGCCAGCATGCAAAATAGGAAAGAAGTGGTGTCAAAAATGCAAAGTGTGGAAGACTTGGGGGCAAAAGTGCAAAGAAGAGATTTTATAAACACAAAACTCTATTTAAATTTTAATTATATTAGGATAATTGTTAAAGATTATTATTTAGATTTAATTTTATCTTTTATCTTTATTTATTTGTATTTATCTTTTAGAATTTAATTAGGAATAGACTATGTTTCCTATTACTATAAATAGGGATAAAGTGACATAAATTGGACTCATCTTTTCTGTAAATACTCCCTCTCCCAAAAAACTTAGCCTTTGTTCCTTTCATATTATTCAATAAAAATTCCATTTTCATTAAGTTTATTTATATTTTTCCCAAAAAGCATGAGCCACTAAATTTATCTAACCAAAGGTTGTCGAGATTCCCCAAAAAGGGTTCATAAGGCTTAGAATCCGCGCTTAGCCGTCTCAACGAGTATTCATCGTTTCTCCGCATTACAAGGCTGACACTTCCGTCCATGTCCCTTCAAAGGTGATCTTTTCAACTTGTGGAAAGAACGATCGCTTTGTATGTTTTGGGAAGGTTGCACAGTAGGTTCATTAGCTTACTGCATTAGTAGTTGTCGAGCCCAAGAGACAAAATGGCGTGGCATTCGCCATTGAGAATTGATGATCTAGTGTAAAACGGTCCCACAAAAGTGACGGTTGGTTAAATTTAGGTTCCTCTAAATCGTAAGTTTAAAATTTAAGTGGAGTTGGTGGCTGTAGGCATCCTCTTCAATTATAACTGGCTTATTCTGCTCGAGAAGGATGAGCTAAAAGCCTAGGATTGAACCCAAGGTAGATCGAGACAATCGAAGGCTGGAATCTCTCCATAAAAACTCTTTTCCTCAACTCTGTTTATCTTTACAATTTTAATTTTCATTTTTGCAATTTCAATTCAATCAAACTTTTAATTCTATTTTTTTTTTTATTTTCCCAGGTACGCAGGTTTTCTTGAGCACAACTCTGCCCGAAATCTCGAGGAACAGGAACTTGTGTAAATCCAGTCCCTAAAGATTTGACCCTACTTCCTTTATACTATTCTTTTTATTATTTTATAGGGATATGATGTTTTTGGTGCTCTCAATGACGCATTAATTAAAAAAATATTTCCCTCCCCCATCCCCATCCCCACTCCATCCTCCCTACTCCCTCAACTCTCCTCATTCTCATCACTATACTTTTCCATCTCTATTAAATCACCACCAAATTCCGACCTCTGCAACTCCACAAGTTTCTCTATCAACCTTCCTGATACATGCACGAATGGGGTGAAATTTATTAGATTCCAATAATCAAAATTGCCAATTTTCATGCTTGGGAAATCAGCAGACTTGCAACAACTTTTTGGATGGGATCTTGACATTTCTAGGTTGATATGTCTCATGGCATTTGAGATCTATCTCTTAGCTTCGAAATGCATTTTGAATCACTCGATTTTGAATTCGGGAGCTCAAGTTATGACCATTTTAGTAAAGACTACGCGAGTAGAATTTTTGAAGGGGATTATGACGGGAATTACAAATTTTGGGCTTTTAATTCGAGTTTAAATCATATTGGGCTCGGGTTTTAAACTTAATTTTTATTATATATGAGCCTAAAATTATATTTGTCATATCTTATTATTTTATTCTGAATTTTTATAATTATTAAGTATTTTAAGTTATTTAGGAGTTTTATGCTAACAAGAAAATTTAGTTTAAAAATATTTGTTTAAATTAAATTAGAGTTCTAGTATATTTAATAGTTTTATTTAGATTTATTTAGCTAGCCTATATATAGGCCTTTACATTGTATACAATTCATTCAATTCATTATTATTCTATTTCTCTTTTGAGTTAATAAATTCTCTCTGGGTTTTTCTTTTCAAGAATTTCTCTTGAGTTTCTTTAAGAAGAGTTTTAACAATCTTTTTAGATTGTGGGGATCATTTTCAAACTTTTTCTTGCCAAAGTTTTTATCTTGGAGGGGAAATTAGAGCCGCTTGAAAGGTGTTTTGGATTCTTTGTGTTTCCAAGGCTTCTTAAGACTTCTATACGCCACGTTCAATCTTTCCATTTATCTTCCACATTTGCTTCTTTAATCCTTGATTTGTTATTTTATTTTAGTTATTTATTTTAATTGCTTTATTTGACTTGGATTCAATTTCGTTTCAGGGTGTGTCAAAATCCAAGTTTCTTTCCAAACGTTTAGAGCCCTAAGTCAAATCCGCAACTTTGAAAAACTTTATGATCCGCTTTCGCGTTTATCATTCTCATCCTTTATTATTGGTATCAGATTTGGGCGTTTTAGGTGTTCTTTTTATTTTTCTAAACTGATTTCTAGAAACAGTCTCAAAATAATTTTTTTACCCTGACAATTTTTAGAAAAAATATTTTTCAGTGGGTAAATGATTTTCAAATGATCTAAAATTTTACATACTATTTCTTGGAACTATTTTAAGTATAAAAAATATTTCCCACAAAAAAAGTGATAAAAAAGTACAAAAAATAAAATACGAAAAAAATAAAAAATAAAAATATTTTGTGAGTTGAATTTTGTGCCAAAACTTTCCAGATCAGATCTACATTATTTGAGGAGGCTCCAGTTTAAATTTTGTGATTTTTGGATATTGGAAACACCTCAAACAAAGTTTGTCAAGTTGCTTCGCAAATTTTCAGGTTTTCGGGTTTCTGCAATTTTCATTGACTTTTAGCTTTAAGTTTTCATTTGTTTTTACTTTTTATTTGTTCCTTTATGTATTCTAGCACTTTCTTGTTTCTTGTGCTAGTAGGTTAAAACACATTGCATATTCCTTCCTCCGTGCAACAAAGTTCTTTGATGTCTAGCCGATTTTGGACTCATAATGCTTTTAGGTTTGCTTTGTTATTTTGATTCTAATACATTCTGATTGATTGATATCAACACTTTTTGAAAGACTCATAAGATTAATTTTTATCTCATTGAGAATTTGATTCTATTTCTGAGTGCATAACTGTGAAGTTTGCTTAATTTTTCTTTTCTTGAGTGTTGTGTTTTTTTCAGGCATTCATAATGATTCACAATACTATGATTGGGAAGTTGAGAAGGGATCAAGAGGTTCAAAATGCTTGAGATAAGCAACGTGACACTATTCTAGACACGACCAACAAAAATATAAAACATCTAAGTACAAAAATTAAACGTTGGAATCGTAATTAGGGAGATAAGATTAACTAGCATCATCTTCATGTAAATAATGCTCGACATGTCTCTCATGCAAATGAAGAGACTTTGGTTAATAATGATTGTAGGCAACATTTTTTAGCTAAACCAAAGTTCAACATTCCACCATTTCGAGGGAAGCATGATCTCGAATCATATTGTGAGTGGGAATTAAAAATTGACCTTATGTTTCGTTACTATAAATGTCGGGAAGAGGAAAGAGTCCAATTGGCGATCCTTGGATTTTCATATTATGCTTTGAGTTGGTGGATTCAACTTGGGATTAATCGTTAAAGAAACTGCGAAAGGGTAATTGAAACATAAGACAAGTTGAAGCAAGTGATGCGAAAGCGTTACATTCCTTCTTATTACTATAGAGAGGTGTCAACGAGACTTCAACGCCTTGTTCAAGGTAATCAATCTGTTGATGAGTACCTTAAGGAGATGGAGATGTTTATGCAAAGAGAAAATATACATGAGGATGAAGAAACTACCATTGTGTAATTTATAGATGGTTTGAACGTTTCAATAGCCAATGCTCTTAATCTTCACACCTATATTGATATTGAAGAGATGGTACACAAGGCAATTGAGATTGAGCAACAATTTCAGTAACATCAACCTTATCCATTTGGAGCATCATACTATTATCAATGTACAAGTTCTAATTCTACTTTTTAGAATTTGAAACCTCCTTATGCTATTAATAAGTTGTTGCCAAAACATGCTGAGATTAAACCTTTTGAGTGGAAAAGTGGGGCTCTTACAAAGCATTCTTCTACATCTTTCAAGCAGCCTATTTCTACTAATTTTTCACCAAAACAACAAAGAGCTCATGACATTGAATGTTTTACGTGTAAAGGGCGTGGGCACAATAGTCGTGATTGTGCCAACACGAGACTTTTGTTGATCAAAGAAGATGGCGAACTTTGTGAATCAAAAAAAGATGATAATGAGAATTTCTTCCTCAAATCTATTGAGTTAAATGAGATAAAAACGCCATGTTCTCCTCTTGAGATAGATTGTATTGAATTGAATATTCATAATACTTGTGAGGGGGATATAGGAAGTGATGAAGAATCATGTGAAAAGACAGAGAGAAAAGAGACATTGGGTGATAAAAGTCTACTTGATGGTTCAAATTTGGTGAGTGAAAATCCATATAATTTAAATTTGGAGAGTTCTCAAGTGGAAAAGAAAATAAAAAGTAAGAAAATACCCATACAAAAATAAGGAGTGATTCTGTTTTAACTAACTCTAACTTAAATTTATTTAGTGGTGTTTCTTTGTTACAAGATTTCAATGATTCATTGACGAACTCCCAATTATATTACATTACCATTGATAAATGATTTTACTTGTAGAAAAGAGGTAAGTTGAACATTTGATAATTCTCTATAGGTGCTAGAAGGTAAGAAAAGTAAGAATACATCAGAAATTGAATATGTAGGTGTACCTTAAATGTTTTTGATAAGTATGCTAATGATTTTATTTTTCCTTACGATATGCTTTCTCATTGGTTAAGTTTTAATAAACAATGGTCTGAAAGTTCAATTGATTTTATGGGTTTATCTAGGTATTTAAAGTTTACTTTTGTTGCATTCGACAGGTTTATTAAAAAACCTCATGCATTTGATCTTGTAACAAAATCTTCTACCTTAGACTCTAAATATGAATTTTTACATAATAATATTAAACTACTTGATTTTTATAATTATGTGAAATTCTTGACTCATCGTTGGAAATTCTTATGGATGACCATACATATTAAAAGAAATTTACAAGTTATTTTTTACTTGAACACTCATGCGTCGAATATTTCTTTGTCTAGTGTTGATGATTTGTTTTTGAAGGAGAGATACTTAATCCATGCTGATTTGGGATATCAAAATTATATATTTGATCTTGGAGATAGTTTTAGCACACAAGAAAGCTTAGGTAAGTATTTTATTCATTTTATTGTTAATTATTCTATTTCTGTACAGCTAAAGATTCGGGGACGAATCTTGTTGAGGAAGAGGGGAATGATGCGAGTCTCAAGGCACAATTTTAGACCCATGAATGTGATGGGTCCACACTACCTCAAGAACCAACAATAATGTTAAAGGCTAAGCAAATCAAATCAGGACTCGATCAAAGACAAGATTAGAGGACAAATCTTTTTGAGGAAAAGGAAAATGATACATGCACGAATGGGGTGAAATTTATTAGATTCCAATCATCAAAACTGCCAATTTTCAGGCTTGGGAAATCAGCAGACTTGCAACGACTTTTTGGACGAGGTCCTGGCATTTCTGGATTGAGATGTCTTCATGGCATTTGAAGATCTATCTCTTAGCTTCGAAACGCATTTTGAATCACTCGATTTTGAGTTTGGGAGCTTAAGTTATGACTATTTTAGTGAAGACTACGTGAGTAGAATTTATGAACGGGATTATGACGGGAATTACGAATTTCGGGCTTTTAATTCGAGTTTAAATCACATTGGGTTCGGGTTTTAGAATTATTTTTATTATATATGAGCCCAATATTATATTTGTCAGATCTTATTATTTTATTATTATTTTATTCCGAATTTTTATAATTATTAAGTATTTTAAGTTATTTAGGAGTTTATGTTAATAAGAAAATTTAGTTTAAAACTATTTCTTATTTTGATTAAATTAGAGTTGTAGTATAATTAAGAGTTTTATTTAGATTTATTTAGCTAGCCTATATATAGGCTTTTACATTGTATACAATTTATTCAATTCATTATTATTCTATTTATCTTTTGAGTAAATAAATTCTTTCTATCTTGGTGGGAAATTAGAGTAGCTTGAAGGGGGTTGTGGATTCTTGGTGTTTCCAAGGCTTCGTAAGACTTTTACACGCTACGTTCTATATTTCTATTTATTTTTTTATTCGCTTTCTTAATATTTGATTTACTATTTTATTTTAATTATTTTATCTGGCTTGGATTTAATTTCATTTCAGGCTGTGTCAAAATCTAAGTTTTTTTTTGAACGTTTAGAGGCCTAAATTAAATCCGGAACTTTGACAAATTTTATGATCCGTTTTTGCATTCATCATTCTCATCCTTTATCACCTCCATTAAGCATAGCATCAACAGTTTCTTTACGCCGAAAGTAACCAATTTCAAGAATGCAATCAAATACCACAACTTTCATACCCAAATATTTGGATTGTAATAAAGTTAACATCTTGGGAGTTTCTTCTTTACATAGGATTTCATCAGCAAAGGGAGATTTAATATATGTAATTAACTCACATAAAACTTTTAAGCTATGAGCTGATTTCATCTCCAGAGGAGCTTCAATTATTCACTTCACCTTCTAAGACATCTTTATTGACTCGAATCAAAGCGGTTACACCAAACGCAGCCTTTTCCCTAATATGTTTTGAACAATTCGGGTCGCAAAGCATCGTTTGCAAAACCAAAAAGCTTTTGATTGCAGGAAAGCGGTGGTGGGGGGAGGGGGAATTTTTTTTTTTAATTTCTTCTAAATTTTTATAAAATAAAATAGAATACTAAAAATAACAGTTGGCTGGTGACGTGTCAAGTTTTGGCAGATTTTTTTTTTGTCTAACGGCGTTAGGTGAGGGGGAAATGAGTAACAGCAACGTTGTTTGAATAAGCACGTAGGTATAGTTTAGAGGTAATTTTTGAAGAAGCGTTTATTTTATTTTATTTTATTTTATTTTGATGAAAGAAGAAGCGTTTATTTTATTGGTGCAAGATATTAAAAATGGTGCTAGTCCAACTGGCTCCGTGATTCACGGGTTTGTTTATATTATGAATTTATGCTGGTTCATTTATTTAAAGAAAAATCGTATATTTTTATTTTAAGTATCTACTCAATGTCCTAAATTTTACAGTCAATCCATTTGACTCAAGTACGAAAATTAGTTAAATGTAAGCAACTTAGTTAAACTTTAAAGTGAAGAGGTAAACTTTTTAAATAGCGAAAATTTTGACAATAATTAAATTAAGCTACATTTTAGAACACCATAAACTAGTAATTTTAATATTTAACTTTTCCCTTTTTGCTTTAGAATTAAATATTGAAATGCTTATTTGCTCCCAGACCTATAGTATAAGTGTCCTTTAGATGATTAAATTAAACCAATTTTCAACCTAGTAATAAACATCATCGATTTAAGTGATTAAAAGTGAGAGACCAATATTTGATTGGAAAATTATGATAAAATCTAGAATTGGTATATATGAAGAAACCGGCGGCCCAATTCAACTACCAGCGCAGGAAGGGCCGCTGTCCTTTCCTCCTCTAAAAGCGGCTACACACCACACCAACTCCACCACCAAAAGTAAAAGCCACGAAATACTATCTTTATTTATAATATTAATGAGCAAGAAACCATCACCAAATCTTCCATAAATTAAAAGCTTTGACATATGTTTGATGAACACTAGTGCTAGTGGGGACTCTTTTGGTGACCAAAGAACAAAACCCAATGCAACAACAATAATAAGGAGCTTATGTGAAACGACGACAAACATAAGAACAACCCCCAAAGTGAGAAAAACAGTACCCTTTCTCTAATTTCCGTTGTTTCAATCCAAGTTTTTCAAAACACCCTTTAATGGCTCCTCCTCTATTATTTGTATTCATCACCGTCACCAAATAAGTGATTTCCCCTTTTGACTCTCTTTGTAATCCGTAACCAATGCTGCTTCGAAATTCCATTTCCAATACCAAAAGGTTCTTTCAGAAAACCTTACGAAGTTTCAAGTCTCTCTTCTCTGGTACTGATGCTGAACCTTACCAAAGGCTACCCAAAGCCTCTCCGTACAATCCCTATTCATTCACCGCTGCAGGCGTTGCCGTGAATCCCAACGACAATGGCAACCCAAAGGAAAGAAATGACAACAGGAAAAAGATAAAATTTTCAACTCATAATATAGAAGCGCAAAGACAAGGAAACAATAAGGGAAATATGAAGCAGTCTACGACACAAGGAAGAGATGACCATCAGGACATTAAGCAGCATAAAACGAGGAGTGCCAAGGTGGGGAACAGACGAGAGGATTGTAATTCAGGCGAGAGAAGAAGAGAAGAAAGGAATTTATCAGTGCCACAAAAGCTGAAAGAGCTAGAGATGATGGATATGAGCAATATGGAACATGTTCTTGACATTGAAGAGGTTCTTCAATACTATTCTCGACTCACTTGTCCTACCTATCTTGATATTGTCGACAAGTTTCTCATGGAAATGTATGCAGAAATTTTGGGACCCCCAGATTCTCCAAGAAGAGTCAACTCAAGCCAAAATATCGATCAGTGAGATCCTGATTCATCCCTTCTCTCCCATGTTTTGCGTGAGAGGATTTTTGGACAGGTCCAGACTTGAAATTGTCATAATTATTTCTGTAAATCTCTGCGTTTTTACTTTTGTTTTTTTTTTCTGATACAACCCTTCTCTCCCACTTTTTCTTTAATTTCCCCAATTGATGCCACTTAAGACATGGTTGTGAGACAGGATACGAAATTTAACTTTGAGAAATGATAAATTTTTTTTTTCTCAAATAAACATAATTTCATTCATCATATATTAACGGTATCCAACATAACTGCGATATCATCCTGCTCAATAACATTTAATTTAGTCAACGAGTGTGCTACTTGTTTTGCTTGTCTTCGAAAAGGTGTGATCTCATCTTCGAACCCGTGTAGTCTTTGCCTTGCATCATTTATAGGTGGTCCAATTACTAATAAATCTGTTTTCGCTGAACAAAACCACTTAATGTCCTGCAGTGAATCATCTTGTAACCATATACATTGATGTACCATTTGGTGAGTAAAGTCTATGGCCCTTAGTGCTACCATTGCTTTTGTCATGCACGGATTCGGATTCACCTCTTTGGAAGGAGCAGTGCTCCCAGTATAAAACCATCCAGGTCACCGGATAGCCACCCCAATCCTTGCTCCAGGTGATGTTGCAAAAAAGGTGGCATCAAAATTTAATTTTACATGGCTTGCTGGAGGAGGCAGCCAATTTATACCAGTATGAGTAGCGGTGGTAGTCTTAGCTGATTGCGCAAGATTGTAGTATTCCTATAGGAACACTTTAGCTTTACCAACAGCTCGCGCTAGAGGTGAAACATTGTTATTAAACGGTCTAATTTCGTATGCCCCATATTTGCTTTAAAGCATGCAGATCATCCTCATTAGTGGAATGGCATCTTGGACACATAAGGTCAATGACGTGAATTCTCCTTGCTATTTTCATCCGAAAGGTAGTATACCATAGCAAGCCTGCCAAGAGAATAATTTAAAGGTAGCTCTAAGTTCCACAGAGACATCCAACTTCCTCTACCATGTTTTGCTTTTAGAAGACACATATAGTCATATACCCACTCTTGACAGTGTACACACCCGTTTTTCTATGATGCCACTCCAAAGTATCTTTGGGCCGTGATTCATAGACAAGGATGCAACAAATTGCTTCTGCATCAGGTGGAGAAAATTCTCCATTTATGAGCTCTATTTTCCACTACCATCAATCCTTTTCAGTAAGTTGTCGACCCTTGCATCGTCTGAGAGTGATATAGGAGTACCAATGATTTGAAATTCAGAAGCATCAGTAACCCCCTTATCTTTGCAAACCTGTACGCCTCTCCCTTCTCCAGTCTGCCACTTCAAGTCTAAGTTCAGGACATCCTTGGCTTGCCAAATAGTTAGAATCGATGAAAGCACAATTAGGGAAATATTTTCCCTTTAAGACCTTATAACTCGGTGAATTAGTATTATGAATGAGCCTCCAACCTTGCTTCGCTACCAAGTCCGGTTGAATAAGGAAACCAACCCACCTACGGTCACTGCCTATAAATTAAGTCCCGATTCAATCAATGTATCCCCTTGGAGTCATGTTTGGCAGCCCACCAATAGTGTTTAATAAGGCCCGTTATCTCATCGCAAAGAGATTTCAGAAATAAAAAACAGATCATAGCATGCATTGGAAGTGACTATAATTCTATTTTAACGAATACCTCTCTAATCTTTTCCTCCATAGGAAAGTAGTTTACTACTCTAACTACAAACCTTGATTGGATTTGGTTGAGAATTTCATTTAAGCCTCTTCTCTAAAGGATATTTACGCTAATAATAATTGAAAGATATTCTTTCATGTTTGTACGATTAACTTATAATTTGTTCAAAGTACTAATAAGACGAAGCTCATATTATAAATAAGGCATCGTAATAAAATTATAAACTGTCGGAGATCGGCCAGATTAAGCAACGAATAACAAAAAAATAGTGGAATAAATTGAGAAATTAAACACATAAATTTAACGTGGAAAAACCTCTTCAAAAAGGATAAAAAACCACGGGTAAATATAATTTTACTATAATGGCAAATGAACAAAGAGTATAAAAGATGGAGATAAAAACTAAACCCCAAAACTCAAAAACAAAGAACCCTCAAAATGTAAACACAAAATTCTCTATAAGTGTTATAAGTTCTAATATTTTAATGACTGTATTTTCTAAGGTTGTAAAAGAGCTTATTTATAGGCTAAATTCGTAGGTCAAACAATAATAAAATAATCTAGACTAATCAGAGTTCGACTAAAACTAATAAAAAATTTAACTAGAAGATTATCTATCAAATTTGACTAAAATATGAGGCATACTCAAATCTCCACCTTGACTCATATTTCCACAACGCCATCTTTGCCAAAGCCCATCACGGGCCTATCTTGAACTATGTAGGGAATTATCTGAGTCAAATCTGTGCTTAGAAGCTGGAAGATTTCTAGCTTTGACTTGTGCACTGCCAAATCAAAACTAACTTGGGTTTGATTTTCACGAACACAATGTCCTAACTTTTCAAAACATGCATCCAAAAGAGAACCTCTTCAACAAAATCGTCATATCTTTTTCCCTCCTATGACTAAGTTGCCTCCACTCCAAACGAGTTGACTTCGACTTCGTAATGGACGAGGGACGTCCGGTTTCACTGGTCATTGTAATGTTAGGTTTGTGCAAGTGTACACAATTGTTATCAAGTAATAAGTATAAGAGTTATCGTCTCCACAGGGGCTGTATATGTTAATCAATATTTTGCAAAATTAATATTAACAATTTGGTAAAAAAACAAAATAAGTTTGATTGGTTGATGTTAAGTTAAATAATTATCTAGATGCAAAGTGATCCCTAATGCAAATTAACCTAAATGTGATGAATAATTAAAATGGATGAGGTGGATTTAGCAGCAGAATTCACAAGATTTCAACAACGATAACATGAATAGGCTAGAACAACTACATCATTTGACTTAGATCATTTTCATCATGTTCACAATGTTCTGGAAAATCTTCCATGGCAACTTGATCTTTCATGAACTTTTTGAAACAATTATTAAGTCATTTCAAAATCTTTTACTTAGAAAAACATGCATACTACTTAACTAAGGGTTTCTTAGATTTTATGCGAAGTAATATGGACAGATTAGGTTTGAAACAATTTAATCACACAAATCTAAAAGTTATGCAAAGTAATAGAGCTTTCTCGAGTTATTACATACCTTTAATTTAATCGGGCTATGATCTAAATTAAGTATGCAGCTTTCAATTATTGCATCTATTAATCGTCATCTAGCTAGGATGGCTCAATTGATTCTAGTGCATTCAATCATATTTGAACGAATGAAATACATGCATGATTTTAATTGAAAGCATAATCGATTGAGGCACAGAGCATTATGAACATAACTTAATGAACTTTATTAAATAAATGTAATCATTCTAGCTAAAAAAAATTAAGCTATTATTATTAATGAGAAAACAACAAAGCAAATTGCAAACATAATGAATAATTAAAGAATAACAAAAGGAAGAAAAAACTCTTTGATAGTGTGATCACTAATCGTAGAGGCTTCTTCCAATTCTCACGGCTACTCCTCCACAAACTGCTCCTCAAGATGGCCGGCTAAGAAAAAGTTTTCTCTCTAGGAATTACTTAGCTAAATAGAGAAATGAGATGGTTGAAAATGGAAAGGAAAAGAATGAAAGTTAGAGAGAAAAGAAAAGATGGATGAATGTATGCTAAAGGATGAAATGAGGAATGATTGAAGGATGATTGAATAGTGAAATGAGAGGGTCTACTTATACTAGAGGGATGGCTAGTAGGTTTGCTAAAAATAACATTTTAAATCACATGATATGCTCTCATGCTTGGCCGACATTATATTGTGGAAGAGAGTGGTTGTTGGTTGCTTGATTCATGCATGAAATCATGCTTGAATCAAGCAAGGTAGTGGACGATTTCAAGGGTAATTGTTGAAGGCTGATTTCTAAATGTTTTGCAAGTGTGAGGACCTCTGAATAAATATCCCAAAGTGAATTTTGAGCTGCTCAAATGCCCTTGCCAAATTGGGCTTCATTCTCTCTTATTTGGATGGGTTGATGACTTAAATTCTTACCAAACTTGTTCATCAATTGCACCAATTTTAATTGGATCAAATTAATTTCATCATGACCCAAATTTGCTTGATGTTGCTGTCTATAGTGAAAAATAGGCTCATGTCAATGTGGATTTAACAAATAAACCATTCATAATTCTTTGGTCCAATTACAATAAATTAAATCAAAACTAATATGTTACATAAAATAATAAAATATTTAAATTATGCACATATTTAATGGAAAATAACATAGAATTACATTCTTTATTACATCATGCCCCTTACCTTAAAATGAACAAAATTCACCCTTTTAACTATCAAATACTCAGGAATAATATTATTTTTAAGTAAAAAGGTGCCATAAACTACTAAAAAAACTATATAATTTAGAGCTTACGGTCACTGTAGAACCTTTCAGAATATAAAGACGGGTCCTTTTACCTTTTAATAAAACGAGAGCCCTATGAGACACCTTAATGCTTCTCGACTAGATGTTGATTCTGCAACCTTTCGAGTCTAAAATACTCAATGTGATGAAATTCCTTCATAAATCAGGTACATACTTGACATCTAAGAGTGTCCTAACCATCCTATTGTGCATCCTAATTTTAACAGTACCAATACCGATTACCTTACTGGATGAATCGTTTTCCATGTGTACAACTCCACCTTCAATCAAACTGTATGCGGAGAACCATTTTCTGTTAGAACACATGTGGAAAGAACATCCTGAATCTAGGATCCACTCGAACGTAAGCTCAGAGCTATCGCTTGTTGACACTAACAAGAAATCATCACTGCTTTCGTAGGCCAAATTAGCACCAACTACATTTTCCTCGTTACTCTCAACAATCATTTTATTTTGTAATTTATAACACTCTATTTTGACGTGACCTAACTTCTTACAATAGTGACACCTTTTGTCTCGCTTATTTGATGCTACCAAAATGGAAGCTTGCCTATCTTCCTTGCTATCAGAAACCAAACTCATTGTCGAGTTTGTCTTTACTCAACAAATGACCCTTCATATCCTCGAATGAGAGTTTGTGTCAACCATAAATCAGGGTTTCCTTGAAAGACTTGTATGAAAAGGGTAAAAAGCACAATAATAACATAGCCTAATCTTTATTGTTAATCTTAACCTCGACGTTCTTTAAATCATTTGAAAAAGTAATATATAGACTAATGTGATTACCTTTGTTCATGCAAAATGTAAATAGACACTATTTAAACACTAAATGGTTAGCTAGAGACTTAGTCGCATAAAGAGTTTCTAATCTTTTCCACAAGACGAGTGAGGTTTTCTCTATTAATATCTCTTGTAATACTTTATTCGCAAGGCACAATTGGATTGTAGATAATGCCTTTTCATCAAGCTCTTCCCATTCTATTTGATCTAGATTCTCAGGCTTTGTCCTGGTAATAACCTTTTTCAGGCCGGTTGAACTAGAATTGCCATCACCCGAACTTGCCACAAATTGAAATTTGTGACACCATGGAACTTCTCAATGTCAAAACTTGTTGCTGCCATCTCTGAATGGGCTGATCTACTAAAATTGAACTAGCTCTTGATATCAATTTTCAGAAATAGAATCGATTAAGCAATGAACAAGTAAAAACTAGTGGAAGAAACTGAAAAATTGAACACACAAATTTAACATGGAAAACGCCTTCAAAGAGGATAAAAAATCATGAGTAAAGATAATTTTACTATAATGGTAAAATAACGAAGAGTACAAAATATAAAGATAAAAACTAAACCTTGAAACCAGAAAACAAAGAATCCTCAAAACATAAATACAAAATTCTTTATAAGTGTTATGAGTTCTAATCTTTTAATGGGTGTATTTTCTAAGGTTGTAAAAGAGCCTATTTATAGGCTAAATTCGTAGGTCAAATAATAATAATAAAATAATCTAGACTAATCAGAGTTCGATTAAAATAATAAAGTGAGTTTAACTGGAAGATTATCTTTCAAATTTGACTGAAAAATGAGGCATACTCAACAAAAACAAGTTGTAATAATGAAATCCACTAATGCATTGCCCAGATGGGGTATTGGTAATGCAATAGAAACTAACATATGCTAAGTTTTCATGTATAGGATGCGTGCAACCAACTCCTTAAGTTGAAGTACGCAAGACATTTGAGGATAACAATTGGTACTTGTTTTGGAAACTTGTTCTTTGGATATGATCTGTTGAGAGAAGTTTACTTGATAGAATTATTTAAGTGTCTTGAACAAGTTCTCACGTAGCTGTCTTGCAAACTAGTCGTGTGACTTGAGATATTAGTTCATCTTATACGAGGGAGGTTATGCTTTAATTAATCATGAAACATGTTTGCTATTGATGGATGCTTAAGGTAGGATATTTTGGGCTTAACACGAATCATATGAAGATGGATAAGTGATCTAGAGAGGATCTATCACTCGAAGAGATATTAAAGACATATCTCATTTGATCTTGACCATGGCTAATTGTTCAAAACTTTGAATATAGAATTATACATTCATAGAGATTGTTTTTCCAAGTCTAAGAGTTAATTTTAAGTTGTAAGATTAATATGGCTTGCCATGAGCTTAATGTGACAATTCAAGATATTTTGGTAAGATTATACTGCACTATGAGGTTGGTTATTGAAATGTTTCGTTAAGATCATCTTGATTTCACAACAATTTGGGTGTCATAATAGGCTACTATATCCCATCTTTTAACATTAGGTATAGTTTTCTTTTAATTGGGTAATCTTTTTCCCATTGTCATTTTGTTAGGAACCTAATAATTCATACACATTAAGATGAAGAGTGTTAAACTTGGGATTCAATTAAGTAATTGATTGAAAGGTTTAATCCGAATTTATAACCGAATGGTTCAATTGTGAAAAGTTAGGATAAATTCATATGTTTCATTGTCACACATGTTAAAGAGAAATGGGTTTTACGCCTTCTAGAATGATTTACAGATGGAAACATTTCCTTTCGACTTTAAACCTTTTGTAAGCATCGGTACACACCTATTACATAGGCTTGGTTCATTCTTTTTTTATTATTTTTCATTTTGGTTTTATATTTTGAGTCTTTTTTTTTTCATTTTAAAAATTAAACAATAAATAAATGAAATAAATAAAACAATTAAATAAAAAAAGGTTAATGTAATATTTGGCTTTGGAATTTGGTAATTAGGTCCATTTTAATATTTGTTATTTTTTGGTCAATCTTACTATCTATAGTTGTTGTTTGCTTAATATAAAAATTGTTAATGGAAGTGCTTGAATTCAGCAGTCACTACAACTTGCATTGTTGAGAGCTGTGCAAATAAAAATAAAGAACACTAAGGATTTGTTTATGCAATTTGATTTCATTATGATTGCGGAGCTTAGCTCAGTAAGTAATCTACTATTTTTAATCACAAATAAAACAAATGATTCACACTCTATCACTCCCTAAGTATAGAGATATCACGTTTGTACCTAAATACTAGAACACTCACCTCCAAATCCTCCTTTTGAGAACTTGGGCAGTAATCACTCAATGTTTACAATTCAGTTTACATTATCTCATAACACATTTCCTTAATGAAAAAATTCAAGTACTCTTAATAAGCTTTCATACATAACCTAGACAAGGATTAGGGCATATATCAATTCCAACTTGCTAACATAGAATCTAATTGAATACAAAGTAACTCCTTAAAAATAACAATTTCAACATATATTATTCAAAGCACAATTAGTCGAAGATATGCTCTCCAAAATCATCAATGTAGTCTCGATCAAATCTCCACATTCCAAGGATTGAATTGATTCATTTGAATCCAATCAAATCTTCAAAAGCCAATGATTGATTTCCATAAATTGACCTTAAGATTTTCAGAATAACTTCACATTAACATGTTTAAAGATTTCTTTCATTAAATTGCCAATCCAAATAAGACAAGTAATTTAACCGCCTCAATAGCAGTCTGTAATGGGCACTGCCGAATACTACTCAACTCATTCAACAGACCTTGTCTCAAAAGTCAACATTAGTTTTGGAACATGGCAACTTTTCCTAGTTTGATCTATGAACTTGGATTCCATTATAGTATGATGATGTCTTGTTTTGAAATTGTACCATGCCATTTTTTTTTAGGTGATGGCGTGATGCAATCTTAGAGTGGCATATTATCGCACCTTAATGAAATCTAAATTCAAAGATCAATTTGAGAAAAGTTTCCAAGTTCTAAGACTAATGTATACAAAAAAAAAAATATCAAAATAGATCTAGTTACGAAGTTTAAAGTAAAAAAATTCTCGAAAAAATGTATATCAATTGAACTGAAAACCTTATATTTAAGTTTTCAGTTGGTAAATATCATAATCAATCCTTCAACAATCTTTTCCTTTAAAAAGTTCTAAAAAATGAAAATAGAAAACAATGATATAAGAAAAGCCTGCCAAATTTTGGATTTCAGCTCATTTATTTTTCTTAAAGCCCAAAAACTCTAAACTAAATTCAATCTAAAAAATTAAGCAAAAGCCCTGAAAATTGAGACCCAATCAACAATCATGGCCCAACCAATTTAAAATACCCAAAATAAAACAAAGTGCTAATATAAACTCTGATTGGATTGATGTAACAAAAGTTTAATTTTACACAATAAATTGAAATGAGATGTGATGTTATCTAAAAAAATATTATAATTCAATCAAATGTTGTTTCTTCCAATCAAATAGGTTAAATATGGAATTTTAAAAAGAACTGTGATGCTCCCTTATAAGGTCTTGTTTGTCAGAATAAGTAAGCAACAACAATATTTCTTTTGTGTGTTTTAAGCTGTAAACATCATACAGAAAAGAAGAAGAAGAAGCTAGTGCACTACCTTTTTCTATTTTCTTTTGTTGCTTTCATATAATTGAAATGAAAGAAGAGAATATGACTTTGAGAAGTTGAAGGAGAATTGTGATGGGAATTGAAATAATAGTTTTGTCCTTAATAGCTACCATAATTGTTTTAACATTTTGAATAAATTAAGTGTTCTCCAAAGTTCTTTCATTTGGTAAATGTAATTATCATTGAGGAAATTATTATAATAGGAACAATTGCCCCGAAAAATATATATTTATAAGGGTGAAGTTAGAATTTTTTTGGGCCTTTTTTGGGCCGAAATTAAATTGTAAGTTTTATGACAGTAAAAATGTAATTTCATCATTTTAATAGCCTATATCTTTATAATTTTTAAAGGATTAAATTAAAATTTTATCATTTTTAGAGGGGCCAAAGTGAAATTTTTCCTTTACTAATTTAAAATTTTAAAAATTTTAAAGGACCTAAATGAAAATTTTTCCATTTTAGGGGTCCAGCACCTGCCAGACCGCTAGTTTCATCCCTGATATGTTTTTTATTTAAAATAAAAAAATATATTAGTTGCAAAGTATTTTATAAATCTATACTGGCAGCCCGTAGGTTTCATTCCTGATATCTTTTCTATTTAAAATCATATATATATTAGTTGCAAAGTATTTTATAAATCTATACTGGAATTATTAAATCTGTAGAGTTTTTAAATTTTATAATTAGTGTTTTGTTTTGTATATTTAATTTTTAATTTATTTTACTATACCTTATAAGATATATGTTACAACTTTAACTTATTAATGAAATCTAAAAGCTCCATAACTTGTGTATTAAATGACTTTACAATCTATATATTGTATTTGTTCAAAAGAAAAATCTATACATTGTAACTAAATCACATAATATCATTTTTTTAGAAATTGTTAAAAAGAAATTATAACCTTCTATTTTATGCAATGCTTAGAACAATCTATAACTTCTTCCATATTTTTAAAAAGAAGGATAAACACGTTTTAGCGCACTTAAATCCATGTCTTCCTACACTAGCAATAATGTTGATACCAATCGAATTATATGTCAGTCGACAAATTACTTTATTTTTAGCGATATAGTATTATGTATTTGCATATATGTTTATTCATTATAATATAACATAATGAATTCTTAATATTATTAGAGTTTATAAAATGATACATTTCTAAACTACCCAAAATTCTTCTCACCCTATGAACTAGTTTTTAAGTATGTTTTAAACTTCAACCTTTTGTATAAAAAAATTGAACTTTTAATTTTTTTGTAATACAACAGTATCAAGCCAACTAATATTAATCTCACTTCACTGAAATTAAATTTATAAGAAAAGTAAAAATGTTAGGAAATATAAAGAATCTTCTATTGATCTTGCTCCTACTCATCCGTTAGGTGGATCCCATTCCCAACTTGAGACTTTCTCATGGAAAAGGAAAATGAAAACCCAAATTAAAGATGGAAATGGAAACCTTTAAGACATGGAATCGAAATGTTACAAGGATTTTGTTCTTTATAATTTGCAGCTTTCTTTTCCCCTTCCTGCAAGAGGAGATTCGACTAGTATCCTATATGAGATTCCAACAATGAGGTAAGAAGGACAAGTTTGCACTAAAAAGATAAAAAAAGGTGATGATAATGATGATCAAAGGGGATACAATGCTTTTCCTTTAAGCAATCAAATTAGTATATTAGTATATGGTCTCCCCCAGACACGTTCGTTTGCAATGGAAAGACAAGGATAAGGGAAACCATCATTTCTATCAATTGTCTCTCTCAAAGCACTTACCGTTTGTATGTGTATGTGTGTTTGAGAGATGGGGAGGCAATTAGGGAAAATGGGGTTGAAATATTTTGTGGGGGATTCCACTCTTTCGTAATCATACCCTATGTTAGCACATATGCATGGTGTTTAACACTTGAATATATAATTATCTTTTTATCATTTAATCGAGTTTTAACTTAATTTTATTTATATAATTATTAAACTACAATAATTTTAGTTAGGGTTTAGATTTAAAAGTTGTGAATTGGATCAATACCAACTATATATGGTGATACTTTGATGTCAATAAAGATTTAAACAATGCAAATCATTTATCACTACACCAATAATTATTTAACAGTAACAAATTAATAGTTAAATTACTTAATTCATTTTGACATTTATTTTATCTTGATTTTAAATATAAGTTGCTGGAACAACACTTTGAAACATTTAATCATTCATGATAATATATGGTAATTAAGTTAAAAGTTGATATTAATATTAAAGCTA
Source organism: Gossypium arboreum (assembly GCF_025698485.1). Lineage (NCBI taxonomy): Eukaryota > Viridiplantae > Streptophyta > Magnoliopsida > Malvales > Malvaceae > Gossypium > Gossypium arboreum. The sequence continues at coordinate 128,466,931 of NC_069075.1, forward strand.
GTTCGGTTGGGTACTTGGCCATGCCTATATCCTATACGGGCACGAATAAGAACCGCAAATCACATGGGAGTAGAGAAAATTTAAAAGGGAGATTTTGCTAAGAGGAAAGTGCAGCCTATCACTTTGGTTCTTTTTGGGAACCTCATATAACATGTGGAGTAGTGAGAGATGGTCTAATGATTGAAGAAGACAAGTTGCAAGAGGTGGTCCCTTTGGGAGTATATATAATATTTATATCATATTTGGTGATCAACAGAGTGAAGAGAGAGAAGGGGGAAACGACTGAGAGTCGTCCATCACAAAATTCCTTCACCTTCTCAGGATACTAATCACATATACATATCAATCACCATACACTGACCTAATGCTTCTGACGAGTCATGATCTACTCTCATTCTTTGCCAGCAGCCTCGCGCGCCTGCATGTCTTGGCCCTTTCATCTACGTAATAAAGTGTATGCACCAGCAAAAGAGAACTATATATGTGTATGTACATGCACACACCAAAGTCATGTCAGCCTATCATATTAGTGTACAACATAATTATACATATGTGAATATGCAGTTGGTCAGTCATTGAAAGATTTATCGTATAGCTTGTTGTAATGAACTCTCTTTGTGTTTAAAAATGGTTATGTCATGTAACACAAATTGTCACATCATTTATCACCAAATTTAAGAATTTAAAATCTTTTGAAGTAAAATATCTTTAAACTTTAAATCATTAATTAATATTTCTGTGATATTTAATTTTAAGGGTCTTTTAAGTTTCAAATTTTCTCATTTAATTGTAGTGTATAACCAAATGTAAATCCTACAAATATAGTATACAATCCAATGTCCATCTGTTATTAATCATTGGTATGGTATCAAAGCTCTAAGATATCATGTAAAATTCAATTTTTTCCCTACATTCTACGACACTATTTATAGCGTCCTCAACCCCTAATAGTGTCACCATTGTTCCAGCATATCTATTGAAATCCCAATTTTCTCTTTCCAAACAAACAAGCTCTCCTTATCACCATTAATGCAAAATGCTACTTTCTCACTTACCCATTAAACCTAATTATTTTCACTAGACTAGAGAGATGGTGAGGATTGATGAGTGAATAAAATATACATCACAAGTGAAATATTATTCGTGATTTCTTTTCTGGACATACCTTCTTAATTAATTCGCTGCTTGGCAAAAAGGCAAATCTAATGGTACAACAGCTCTGAGATTTTGCATTTAATCATAATAATGGAAAATGGTCCATTGGGATGGCGAAGAAAATTAGAAATAAGAGGGTTATTTCTACTGCCATGCATAATTATAGGACCACGAGCAATAAAAGCAGTTAAAATCCATCATTATAGTATTTAGTTTTAGATGGTCCAAATCCCACGGGCCTGCATGTGCACCATGTGTACTTAACGTTGGGCGTTGGGGCTTAGGGTCTGGTGAGTCGTTTCCGGTCGCTGCTTGTACGCTCTCGTATGTGGCTATCACATGCCCCCTGGACCATGCAAGCTGCTTATGCCATATCACGGCTATATAGCTGGAAATAAAACAAACTAATACTGAAGTGTACCCTTCAACTAGAAAAGTCTATCACGCCCCCAATCTTATATATCTTTCCTTTTCCCTTTTTTTTTTCTTCCAAATTTGCATAATATTGAAATTTTTTCAAAAGCTTTAGATGCTCTACGTTATCCAAATTATAAACAAAATAGAAGTCTGTAGAAAAAGGGGAATAAGATGGAATTATATTAATGGAGAGGTTTAATTAAATTAAATGGGCCAGCATTTAATAATTCTTAGGCCAATATTGCCGGTCCTGAGCCGGATTTTACAAGTAGGAAGACTTTGATGTTGATACTTGAATAGTTCGACTATTTGGGTTCAAACGTCTTTTTTTCGCAAAGCCATATATTCGATTTGTAAGTGCATTCGGTCGGAATAAAACCCACCAACAACATAATTTTAAGCCCTAACTAACACCTTCATGTTAACATTATGATCCTCCCACCTGGACTCTTTGATTTTACCAAAACCTACATTTCTTATATAAAACTAATAATAAATACACATTCATCATGCATATCTGATTTGGTATCCTAGTTAGCTTTCTTTTGGTGGACTCCGAAACTAGCTTTGGTTTAAGTTATGACAATTTCTTGTGATACACGATATACATACAAGCTTTGACATAATTACTAACACAATAATACAAATAAAGTAAACAAGAGAGAACATAAGAAAATTGGAAAAGTAGTTAAGTACATCTACCTCAACGAGACCTTTTTCATAAAAAAAAAATCCAATACGAAACTTATAGTACAAGCAATGATTTAAGCTAATTTATCTTAACTCTTAGATAATTGCGATCCTCTTAATACATTTAATATGAACTCTCTCCAATGAGTATTTTCCACTGAAAGCTCTTAATTCTCAATTTACAAATTGTACATGAAAATTAACACTCAAAGGTGTAAAAAAACAAATGCGCCCACTAAAATCCCATGAAGTTCTCACAAAATAAAACTTCTCATAAATATGTGCTCTTTCTCATTCATCTTTTTCAACAAATTTGATCCTCTATATATAGGCTACAAAATCTCCCTTGACTAAGCTCAAAATATCTTGATTGTAAAGTGGGATAATAAGTTTATCAATTCTATTTAAATTCAAAAACTTTTGAAAAAAAAAAATAACTTCAAGAATTATCTTCAAGTCTTTGAATATATTATCCCCAAGGTCTATCTTCCTTTTCAAGTCTCATGCTTGGGCTAGGATTATATAGCTTACTACCAGGTTACCTTATGAGTTAAGGATAAGAACTCTTTCAGAGTCATATTTGGAATAGAGTTCTTCAAGGTTGTCACGTCTCCTTATTTGGTAAAGATAAGTTTCCTTTTTGTTATAGATAAAATCCTACATTTTTGCTGCTTATAAAGATGATTATAAAGATAAGGTTAAATAAAAACTAAAACTATCAATGAGTAAAACTAATGCATAGACGAGTTGTGGTTTGTCGCGTGGAAGCAACTTGTATAGTTGTTGTGTACTTGTAACACTTTACACCCAACTCGGGTAGCAAATTCAAATACAAGATGCCACATTCGTTGTCGGAGCAACTTAAACAATCAAACAATCAAACATCAGATTTTTAGCATAACCGAACAAGTAATATAAATGTATACAAACACGGTCAATGGGGCCGACATATGGAAGTTCGGGTCATAGGTACTTAAAAATGATGCCATGATACGAATCTTGGGCTAAATTATCAAGTTGAGCAATCATGTCTTGAGATCATGAAACCATGTCTCGATACATGTCTCCATTGATAAAATAATTTAACTTTGAAGTTTGGTGTCTCGAGACAAATTTTCAATTGTCTGGAGACAGAGACCCCTATGTCTTTGGACATGGTCACATGTCTTGAGACCCTGGACCTATTTTCTCTTAATTTAGGTCCAATGTTTTGTGTCTTGAGACATAGGCCACAATTTCTCAAAACAAGCCTCCTTATGTCTTGAGACAAGCATAATATGCCTCGAGAATCTTACCTAAAAGTGCACCAAATGGTCAAAAATGTTCTTGATGTATCGAAACATGCTTTAGATGTCTCGAGACAATAGTGCAGAAATGCAAAACTTTACATTTTTAATGTATGCAAAAAAGGCTCCAAAATGTATCTAAAGGCATTCAACATGTGCTCAAACCATCACATACATGTCACATAAACATTAAAGGACTCAAAACATGAGAATTCAAGATATGTAACTAATTATACCAAAATATCATATAGTAGGTAAAATTTCACTAATAATCATGTATACCTCAATATAAACTTTGAACCAAAATCAATAAAAAGTTTTACCAATTAACCAAATAGGTAATAAAGTATTACCAGACACCATAAAATACACAAATACTTAAAAGCTATTGAGCACTAGACATAAAACATCCTAGACTCTTAAGTACATATAATTATTTACTCTAACATAAAGAATCATTACTAAATTAAACAAAGTTGTGTTCTAAGATCTTTTTGGATGCTACGAACACTCGAATCTGTGACACCCCGCACCCAATCTGGCCATTGGATCCGAGTGTGTGAAACCACATTACATTGCCGAAGTAACTCAGACTATATCAACAAATTTACACCAGGTTTAATTCACATTTATCGATAACAAAACAAATAAATTGTTTTATAAAATCATCCATATGCATTTATAAGTTTTAAGATCTTCTTTCATCTAATTACAGGGTCAAGCTAAGCCAAAACCAGGGTTAAGGCACTAATACAAACTCACTTAATTATGTCTTGAGATAGAGGATCCCATGTCTAGAGACAAACCATAAATTATTTAGGAAAATGTAGCTTCTATGCTAACTTTTCTCAAGACACTAAAAGATGTGTCTCGAGGAAAGATCCTTTAAGTCTTAGGACTAGTTCTTGAGACTAACCTCCTTTATTTTCCTATTTTTACTTCATGGTTGGATGTCTCGAGACAAGGGGTTCTTGTTTGAGATTTGGATTAACGAAAAATTTATTTAGCTTTGACATTTTGTTGTTTCAAGACAAAGACTGCTTTATCTTGATACCCATTGAGATTGTCTCAAGACTAATATGACAAGTCTTGAGACATCAAGCAATTTAACGTACAATTTGGTAAATTTTATTTTAAAGGTCTCGAGACATGTTCTTGCTGTCTCAGGACTTAATGGTAAAATGACCCTAAATACTCATTTTCAACCATTCAAGTCATACCAAAATGTACCTAAAACATACTTACACGTAGCACCAATGTAAAATACATACATAAATACATTCAATCACAAATAAAACTTGACATCCATTTCATCTAGACATGAATACATACATAATCTAAAGGTATCAAACGTTAGCTTAACAACTAACCAAAATCAACATAGGTACATGCCTTATGACCCAAAACACAAATATACAAACAAAGTGGTAACAAGTTGATTTTTGAGCTAAGCTTTAAAGTTGAATTCTTGGCGACCTTGAATCTATGCTAACTTTTGTCTGAGGCCGACACACAAACACAAGAATAACAGTATGCTAAGTAAAGTATACTTAGTTGTGCTAACATAACTCGAATTCAAATATAGCTTAACAAATATCATATAAACAAGTAAATATCAAACATTAATCGATAATAAATTTAATTCCAATATCACTAGAACATGTATAGTGTCAAACCAGTGATTCATGATTGATCAAGTTTATTTACTTTATATAGATACTTGATTACACAATATAATTTTTGATGCACCCTTAAGGTAATTGTATCTATTTTATCATATTCAAACCATGTATCATTCAATGTTTATGTCTCATTTTTTAATTAAACGTATATACACAATAAGAAAGATAACATATTAATCCTTATTATCACATTCAAGTATCTTATTACATATCACATTAAATTCATTTATTTAGCCTTTGTTAATTGAATCGATTAGAGGACGAATATACAGATCAATAGCAGGATCTTTCAATCTTCCACTAACTTAATGAGTCAACAAGAAGACCTCACAATCTAGACTGATTTGGGGTCAAGGTGTTCATAAATGGGCAATACCAATTTTGGTTAATTCCCACATTGATGACTTCCCAGGTTTGTCAGGCCTAGGGTTTGTTTCATGTTTTTCCTTTCCCAAATAATTGATTCATTGATTAACCTTACAAAACAGTTAAAAGAACATGCTTCCACTCACATATCCCCTATAGAAGGATTAGTTGCTCATGGCTTTCATAAACAACATGTAATAGATGACAGAATTAATCATAAGGAATGGATTGAAATAGAAAGTTTAAGAAAAGCTTGATTGATACTGATAATAAGTGCGAATCCACAACAGTTGATCTCCTTTATAAATTAGAACTCTTGAAAGAAACAAAGAACAAATAAACTAAAACTATGAAAACCTAAAGACAGTAAGAAAACAAAACTTAAACCTAAAGAGAGAATCTAAGCTAATGGGATCGTGTCTATAATGTGTGCCAAAGGAGCCTATTTATAGCCTTTAGGTAGCCGTCGTCCTTAACCCAAGGTTAGCTGACGTTCTTGAGCTTTAAGTTTGATTGTATAGGCCAAAACGCCATTTCTTTGTGTTTTATTCTTGTCACAGAGTTGATGTCGCGACACACCAGGACTTATGTCGCGAAATAGCAACTTGTAACACCCCTAACCCGTGTCCGTTACCTGACGGAGTCTCAATGTATTACAAAATGAAATGCAATCTCAAACAAATATATAAGAATTATATAATTAATCGTAAACACAAGTCTCAGGAGTTACTCAAAATTTAAATCATAAAATAATACATCTCTAATGAAAACATTTTCGCTTCATAGGTATAAATAATAGATACGTCCTTCACATGTAATAAAATAAATATATATATTGCAATACATACTCACAACTTGAATTTGTTTATCATTTTCTATAATTATATGAATAAGGTAATATGCTCCCGTAATCATAATCTCTTGACAGATATTCAAGGTAAACAAAAACTTAAATAAAATAGCAAGTCAAATGCCATATGCGCATGTCATGGTTTAAATGCATAAATGTACTGCAAAGTTTATATCATGTGTATTCTATCCTCCTTATACCCTAGTTTCATGACTTATAAAAATTCCATAACTTTAACAATGCACTATATAACTGAATACACACTTTATCAAGCAAGCTCAATATATATTATTATTGTGTTCTTGGTATAAGCTTAATATAGAACAAAACATTTATGTATTACTTATTTATCATGAATTCATGCAAGGTGCGCATTTAATCCAAGTGCCAAGTTGTACTTAACATTTAAACATCAAATATATATTTATATATATATGTATATCTATATCAAGTAGTCGACTAGGTTAATCATGAACCACATGCATGATTTGTCACTTCATAAACAAATTAAATGAGCTAGATCATACCTACCCCTCATTTAAATAATGCCACATTTAATATCCTCCATCACACAATTAATAAACATGCATTATACTAATACTATTTCATGGCTAAATCTCTATACCTAGGATCACTTACGTATATAAGCTTCCATTATCTCTTTATCAAAAAATAAATTTGTTAAAATGCTTTAACCAAAGACATGTAGAATGACAAAACATAGCAACTAAATTCACATACATACTGCGTAATAATATGAAACACAAACATAGCTATCTAATTAACTTATGACTGATTTTATCATGTCACATTTAAGATAAAAAACTAAACTTGATATATAATCACTTAGCACAATTTGTATATATATATATTCATGGCATGTGGCATCTCAACCAAAATAGACCTCAACCACAACTAAGTTGAAATCAAGTCAAGCAAAATAATTAAGCCATTTTCGTATGGCTAATTTATAGCATTTTCAAGATATTCAATCCCAAAACTAGCCTATACATGCCATAATTTAAGTTTAGCTTAAAGGTACCAAAACAGCAGATAGTGTGATGAGCTTGGCTGACAATCCCCGAACTTGTAGCTTGACTTCAAGATCTATAAAACAAAGTAACATAAAACACAGAATAAGCTATCGTAGCTTAGTAAGCTATAAGCAAATAAACAGCTCAGTAACATATACAAAATGATAAAATACTATATTTCCATGTGCAAAGCTACCTTAGCCGAATGCTCCCATGAACATATTAGCCAAATATCAATCAGCATCCTAAGTTAAATTATCAATATGTAATCCGTTTCACAAGTATACATATTTGTATAAGCTCAAGAATTCATTTAAAACATCACATACACAAAGTATATCCATAGCCTATTATAAACATGATTACATATAAATGTATATCCAAGGATCATCTTCATAATATCCACACCACTTGTTCAAGCCGAATACACTTAATATAAAACATGGAAACTCATGCTTTATATCATATATAACTTATTTTATCAAACAAGTCATATACAAATCTTATCATTGATAACTAGCAAGCTAATCCATACTTGTCACTTCTTTTGTTCATTTAACACACCCGATCACAATTTACCTTTTTGCCCGATAAACCATTCGGAATTGGATAGGACACTAGGATAATCATATAATTCGTACAATGTCAACATCCCAGATGTGGTTTTACATGTAGCCACATATCGATGCCACTGTTCCAGACAGGGTCTTACTCGTAAACACATATAGAAATCACAAGTCGATGCCATTCTCGCACACATATATTGGAATCCTATGTCATGAAGTATGTATTCTAACTATTCCTAGGGTTCATACGAGGTTTTCGAACGTCGTATCTCGATCGAATTGAACTCGGAAGTGTGGTAACCATATTCAAACACATTCGGCTATAGCATAATTTAATCATAATATTTCATAACAGCATGTAATTATAACATTAAACTATCAATAAACCCGTCTATTTGCTTATAAAATTACCTCAGACGATACAAAACGGAATCGGGCAGCTAGTCGACAACTTTCGTTTTTCCCCGATCCAAATCCGATTTCTTTGGTTCTTAATATAAACATATTCAAATTCAAACATATATTCATTCAATTTAGTCAAAAAACACATAAATAGGCAAATTACCATTTTACCCCTAACATTTACAATTTTTACAATTTAGTCCCTATTACACAAAACATAAAATACACAAAATTTCACAACACCCATGTTAGGCCGAATAGTACCCATGCTCATACAAGTCCATATATTTTATCAATTTCACATTTTAGTCCCTCAAATTATTATTTTTTCAATTAAGTCTTAATTACTCAAAATCATCAAAAACTCCAATACAAAATATGTTAATCTAAAACATATCTTTCATTTTTCATCATCAAACAACAAAAATCACAAGCTATCAACAATGGCACAACTCAAAATATTCATCAAAATAAAAAATTAAAGCTTGGGTTTTGTAGTACTCGAAGCAACGATCTCAAAAAACGTAAAAATTATCAAAAACTGACAAAGAACGAACCTTGAATTTAGCTTGCAAGATGGCTGAACCTAGCCCTTGTTCTTTCTTTGTTTCTTTTGTTTGTATTCGGTGCAAGAATGAAGAAAGAAATGTGATGATAACTTTTTTTTATGATATATTAACATATATTAAATTTATTACTAATTTACTTAGCTACCCTTAATGAAATAATAATATCATATAACCTAAGTCCATTACCGTCCAACATTATATATTGTGACATCCCTAATTAGACCCTAGTCGGAATGTGGTTTCGGGACCACAAAACCGAGTCACAAAAATTCATTTTAATTTTTGTTGCATATATTTATGTGTGATAGTGTATGTAGGAAAAATTAAAAGTTTCAATTTAGTCTTAGGAATGTAAATTTTTCTTGAAATGACTTAGTTGAAAAATTTAGAAAAGATGGTAGGTAATTTGTAAGGATCCAAAAACAATGAGGTGAGAAAGCTTGGGTTTGCATGTCAATTTACCCTTAAAGCATGTAGTGGCTGGCCATAAAATGATGCTATTCCACTAAGTCAAATTAAAAAACAATTTTAATTGGCAAATGATGTAATAAATTTATAAGAAAAAGATGAATAAAATAAGAAATAAAGGTAAGAGTGTGTTCATCTTCCTTACCTTCTTGCAAAGCCGAAACAAAAGGGAAAGAGGAAGGAATTTGTCTAGGGCATTCGGCTATCTTGGAGGTTAAATAAGGTAGGAGTTCATGTTATTTCTATTGATTTTTATGAGAATCTAGTTAGTATTCAAGCTCTTATTGTAACCCATATGTTGATTTTTCTTTAGTTTTGGTGACAAATTGTGCATACGGTATTATTGGATAAATGCTAAAAGGATAGTGTTTTGATGTTTTGGATAGAAATATTAGAAAGGGGAAAATATGAGCTACCTAAATAGATATATGTGAATTTAAAAGATGGTATGAACAAATGTGGAGTTTTGCTAGTTTAGGATTATTCGGCCAAGTGTTTATGTGGTGGAAATTAAGTGTTAAATGAAATGAAAATGATATTATATGGGGGTATGTATATTCGACCATATGAGTAACTATATAGATGATGTTAAATCTGATTATGTATAATGGGTCATATAGGGTACACATTGTGATATTAACTTTAATTCTCTATAATTGATCAAGTGGGTGATATTGGTTTATATGGTTAAATTTGATTTATGAATATGTACCTTGAAAAAAAATATATCATAGACTATGTTACTTTGAAGTAAGAATGCATTCGGCCTTGAGACAATCTATAAGTTTTAGTTAAGGTTCTAATGTTTTCAACAAGAATGGTTGTAAGATGAAACGAGAATTATTAAAATATATATGAGTAATTAACAAGGGTGGTTGCCATGTATATAATATTTATGTGTGTTTTATTGAAATATTTATTGGGTTCATTATAGTAATTGGATCTTAGGTGATCAATAGCCGAATGGCTTAAAGTTAGTAAAAGCATAAGGTGAATAAAAATCAAATGTTGCCGTATGATTCTTTTGATATGAAACTATTAATGTTATGGGATATAAATAACTAGCAAGGTAATTAAACTAGTTAATTTATTTATTTAAGCTCAAGAACCCAAAGGAGGAGAATCAAGCAAGGGCAAAACAAAGTGTATTGGGTAGCTGTTTGGAACCGTTTCATCCGACTTAAGGTAAGTCATTGAGTAATGCAACTTAGCTTAAGATTTGATAAACGATGATATATATATTTATATGAACATAATAAATAAAATGTGACCTAATGGTTCTACTTGAATTACATATTGAAATAAATAAGTTTCTAGCATATAAGTTTAGTTATAATGAAGAATGATATGGAATACGGGTAAAGATGGGACTATGAATTGGTGTAATTACCTATAGCAAAATGATAAGGAATAAGTTACTTCTATGAGCCTTAGCCGATTGGTTATTAGAAAAGTGATATTTAAATTATGATTTGTATGTGATAATAAGAAGTACTTATATATGATGATATGTTTTAAAATCAAATGGTAAGTTCTTAAGTGTTTGGACTTGGAAATTTAAGAGCAAATTGTAATAATCTGCTTAGGACAGCAGCAGTAGCGTGAATTTTGAAAATCACCATAAATTGTTGGAGTGGAATTAGAGACTGAATAAAATATGTAATCAAAGATCAATGAGTCTAGTTTCTTATAAAATAAACAGTGCAAGCAAAGGAATTTCCTATAGAGAGATATTTAAAGTTGTGTGTGACAGTGTCAGAATGAATCTAAAATCCCCTGTTCTGTTTTTAGAAAATCATTATAAATAGTAAAAAAAATTTTATAAGATAAAATTTATATTCTTAGAATCCTTAACGAGTCTAGTTTCAAATGAAATAAACAAGAACATATTTTGAAATCTGTACAATGAGAAAATTAATTCGTAGTGAAGAGTGATCAGTATAGTCAAATAGTGAAATAGGGGAAACTTTAAGAAAATTCTGGTTTTGATTGGCCAAACCAAAAATCCTGAAAATTTTATGGATAGAAGATATATGAGTCTATTTTCGGAGAAAATTTACGGCACTTCATTTGGAGTTTTGTAGCTCCAGTTACAAATAATTTAATGATTGTTGCTCAAGAAAACAGCTTGTAGTGAATCTATGATTTTGTTGTAAACATTGATGAAACTAATTGAGTTGCTTATAAGCTATTGCTGAATTGATGTACAAGATAAATATATAGGTGGTGAGGCCAAAATGGCTAAAATTTAAATGTGTGCCAGTTATCCGAATGGCTATTTTATAAACGTAAGCAATGTATATGTAATATGTGTTGATAGTTTTATAAATTGAAGGTGTGGTGACTTATATGTTGTTTAGCCGAATGGTTGTCATGAGAAGAATGTAAGTCATGTGTGTATTTTCTTATTTAGTTGGAAGTTTATTGAAAGGGATATATATATATATATATATATATAAATATGTGTTAAAGTCGAATGATATTATGACATGAAGATAAGGTACATGCTATATGCTTATATTCGAATGAGGTTAATGAATTACAATGGTGATAGTTTGTGTGAAATGTGGTAACATGTGATTAAATATACATGGAATTTGGAAAGTATCCGGGTTAAGACTCGCTGACTACGTGATGTGGCCTAATGGCTCTTGTGAAATGAGACTAGCTATATTGAGATACGAATAAGTTCGAATGAAGTGATACCTTATTAATGTGTTTCCGTGTTGGAAAAATTGAAGGTATGTGAATTGATGTGTATACAACTTTGTGAATTAACTATGATGATATATTCGGGCTTAAAGTCCCACAAGCTTAGTACTGGTAACTGGATTCGGATTTTTTTTTAAAACCTAGCAGGCTATGGCTAAGTGCCTTGAATTATTTCAAACCGAAGACCATTTGTATATCTTTAAGATAATGATTTAATTAGTTTCATAAAAATTTACTAATTTGAGTTGTTTTCGGCAGGATGTGCAAATACAAGGTATGGATTGTGTTTGGTCATTTATGTATATGTGATAAGGAATATGTTTGGTCCTTTATATATGTATACGAAACTTTAATACTTGTCATGATTTGATTATTTGAAATATTAATGTGAATATGAACTAAAGAACTACGCTCCTAAATACATATATACAATTATGTATGTGCACGAAATGAGTGCATATGATTAAGTGGTTAGAGGTATTGAAAGATTGAATTGGTAATTGGTAACTATGGAAACTGTAACACCCCGAACCCGAGACCATCGCCGGTGTCGGACACGAGGGGTTAACAAGCCAAATCCACATGTTTCGCCTATCAATTTGACATTTCCAGTCAGGCTGGAAAACTGCGTCACTGTCGCCTTAAAAATCATATCTCGAGTTTCAAAACTCGGAAACTGTTTTCGTAAATTTTCCCTGAATTTAGACTCATATATCCATCCATGGATTTAATTATAGAATTTTTGATCGGGCCAATTGGTACAGTTTATTAGTTAAAGTCACCCATGTTACAGAGATCGACTGCTCTGACCTTTGCGCATTACAACTTGAATATCTCTCTGTACAGGGCTTTAATACTGGTGCCGTTTGTTTCTAATAAAACTAAACTCAAAATGGAATCTGTACATATAAGGCATGACTCCTGATTCTTTCTGGATAATTTATAGTAAATTTTTAAAGTTGCGACAGGGGACCCAGAAACCGTTCTGGCCCTGTCTCACAATAGCATTAATATCTCTTAACCTGTAACTCCTATGACCGTTTCGTTTCTTCCATATGAAAGTAGACTCATCAAGGTTCATTTACATAACTTATTCACTATTTAATACCATTCCTACAAATTTTGGTGATTTTTCAAAACCACTCCACTGCTGCTGCCAGCATCTGTTTTCAAGGTAGGTCTTATCTATTTGTAGTCTCCATGATCCAACTAGTCTTGCCATACATAGGTTCACCTATGACCATTTTAGCCATTCCAATGGCTGATCATGTGACCAACACTCCCATTTCCAATCCATAATTACATCATGAAACCATATATATATATACAAATCACAAATGGTCTAAGTTCAGTACTTGACTTCTACGAGCCATTTTCGCATGGCCGTACACATATACATCACAACACAATTGAACCGACAAGGGTAGTCCTATACATGCCATTTCAAAGTTCAACCAAAAATTATACCAAAATGGAGGCTTTGATAGTGTAGATGACTTGACTTTAATGATCCCGAATCCGATTGCTATCGAGCAAAATCTATAAAACAGAGAGCCAAAGCAACGGGTAAGCATTTTTATGCTTAGTAAGTCTCAAGGAATAAAATCAGCTTTAATTAAAGCAATACAGTCACATAGCCAAATGCATCATTTCATTAATACACATTCACATAATCATTCTTACTTCACACTTCATCATTATATACTTTCACAAGGTATCAACCACTTCAATAGTTGATATTCGTTAGTCGATTGAGCGAATGTTGCTCAAACCTGTCGACTTTTCCAATGCACATATAAACATACCTTATTCTTTGGGCTTTCGAGCGTACTAATTGAATTTATTACAGCAACCAACACTCACCTCCAGCCCAAGCTTCTTGAATACAACCGGATATAACCACGTGCACGAATGCCTTGGTCTTAGCCGGATAGAACGACTTGCACGAATGCCTTGGTCTTAGCCGGATGTAGCCGCTTAGCACAATTGCCTTGGTCTTAACCGGATATAATTTCCAGCATAAATGTCTTGGGACTTAGCCGGATATCATTCAATTGCTCATGCACACATACATCAATAATCATTAGACATTCATGTTTCATTTTCGTTACTAAGGCTCAAACACAAAGGTAATCACTAGCATAATCGCCTTCGGGACTTAGCCGGGTATCATTCAAATACTCATACACACATAAATCGATAATCATTACACATCCATATTTCATTTCACATAATTCAAGTAGGGTCACTTCTTGAGGACTTACCTCGGATGTTGTCGAACGGCTTTTACGGCTATTCGATCACTTTTCCTTCCCTTGTCCAATTGTGGCCCTCTAAGCTCTTGAGCTAATTCAAACAAATTCAATTTATTAAAACCTCATTATGCTAGCTTATGGCGAATATGACAAGGAGTTTAAATGGTCATATGGCCACCCTTTAGCTTGAATACACAATGGTCATGCACATTTTATACTACATCAAGCAATTCAATACAATTCATTCAAGCATCAAGGAAAAGCTAAGGCCATCAATAGGCTACCTAAGGCCGAATATACTTAGTCATACTTGCACCAATTCAACAATAAATTCCAAGATTTCCACATCATATGTGTACTAGGCCGAATGTACTTGCAATTTCACAAGCATTCTTCAACATTTTCTTCTTTAAACAAACATATTCATCACTTACTTCATAACCAAAACATCATGTGCAAACATATATATACATGTATGTGCATGGCAATTTCAAGGTGTCCCTAGCCATCCAAAACACAAATTTTAACTAACATGCAAGAAGCATGAACCATGCTCATGAATGCATCATGGCGAATACATCACAATCATGCCCTTTCAACTTCAATCATGGTTAAACAAAAGAAAACTCAATGTCTTACTCAAGATGGCTACAAAGAAATTTCAAGAGTAGACAATCCATCTTTGCATGCATCATCATCAAGCTTCACACTTAGCATGCAATGGCTTTATCACCATATTCACTTGGGCCGAATTTCATTCCCATGACATAACAAAGATTTGAACCATGGGCTAACAAGAACATCAATCTAGCAACCAAAAACATGCATGAATCTCATGGCACAACCTCATACATACCTTAATCTTGGTGCAAGTTTAGCCAAATCTCCTTCTAGATCTCTTCTAAACAAATAAAATGAAGCAAAAATCTCTTCTTCCCCCTTAGTTTTGGCTCAAAGAAAGGATGAACAAATTTTTTTCTTTCTTCCTTTACAACTCACGGCAATGGGGGAGATACCACACTCACACACATATTTTTTTTTTTTCATTCTTTTCTTACCCATGCTTATTTGTTTATTATTTCTCCTAATGCCCAACAAAACATGTTTCATGACATGTTTAGCCCATATTCTTGGTCATGGCCGCCACCACCTATAAAAGGGAATTTGACATGCAAGTCCATTGTTTTGCATGCATGCTTTAATTAGTCATCACACATTTCCCTATCGTACTTTCAAAGTTCACTACTAAGTCCTTTCTAGTGAAATTCACCTTTATAACACTAAATCAATCATCAAAAAATGTCATACATGAGCATACACATATTATAGGCATCAAAATAAATTTTAAATTATTTTTATTCCTCGGTTTTGTGGTCCCGAAACCACATTCCGACTAGGGTCAATTTTGGGCTGTCACAGAAATGGTAAGTGTACAAAGGTTAAGTATATGGTAAGTGATACTTACTTGCTATGTGAACTCGATTTCGTTTGTATTACAAATGTACTTGGGGAATCACTTATGAGATGGTTATAAGTTATATTCAACGAGTATTGGCTCTATCAAATTGTTTATGTAAGATGAAAACATGAATATGTGCTTCCAAATATGGAAACCGAATGTGATTATAGTGTTATGTTTTAGTTCGACTGATTAAACTAAAAGTAGCATGGATGTTTTTAAATGCGAAGGGGTATATACTCTTAAATTTGGATGAAATAGATGAATTACATGTGCATACATAGGGTTTAATCTATTTGACCGAATGGTGATATATCTTGACATTTCAAAACGTGATTTGTGTAAGGCCTAATCTTAAGCGACTTAGTAATAAATCAACAATTACGGATGATCAGCACATTAAGTTGGCCAGGTATGTATTATGTACTTGTGTAGGCTTATTAAGCCCATCGAGACTTCACTTGGATTTTGTGTAAGTTATAAATGAATTTAATCCAGCAAAGTTAATTGTTTTACTTAAGACTTACTAAGCCTTGAAAGCTTACTCTGTTGTTACGTTTCTCTTTTTTATAGATTATCAAATTTGGCCTTTGCTCGGGGATCGTCAACAACTCGTCACACTATCACTATCCACTGTTTGGTATTGCTATGTTTTGGATTATTTTATGGCATGTATAGAATAAACTAGTAGCGGAATAATATTCTGGTTAATGTATATAAGCCATGCAAAAATGGCATCTTTTGAATGTGTACTTATAGAAGTTAAATTTTATCCCTGGCTGTATTTAGCATTTATCTAGATGAATGATCTTTATTTCAAGAAAAAGTTAAAAATTTTACTGCTCCGACATGAGTTACAAGTCTGGTAATACCCCTTTCCTATTCCGACAACGGTTACGGGATAGGGGTGTTACATATATAATGGGCTAATTTCATCATAAATACTCCCATTTAGAAAGCCATTAACAAATAAGCCCTTTATAAAATAAACTACCCACTTTTTCAATTTACGCGATTAAGTCCTTTTATTTAATCGGACACCTAAACAACGAAATTAAATCACGAAAATTTCACAAACATAAATTCACACAAAATAAACACAGAAAATAATTTTAATATATATTTTTGACTCAGATTCATGGTCCTGAAACCACCGTTCCACTTAGGGTCTAATTCGGGTTGTTACAACTCTCCCCCCTTAGGGATTTTCATCCCCGAAAATCTTATAGGTGAATAGGTTTGGATAACGTTCCTTCATTGTATCCTCTGGCTCCCAAGTTTCTTCCTCAACTCCATGCTTATGCCACAATACTTTAACTAATGGAATCTTCTTATTCCATAACTCTTTAATCTCACGAGTCAAAATGCGAATCGGTTCTTCTTCGTAGGTCATATCAGGCTGAATTTCAATCTCAGACGGACTAATCACATGTGAAGGATTAGATCGATACCTTCAAAGCATCAAAACATGGAATACATTGTGGATCTTTTCTAACTCAAGCAATCGGCCCGATACGCTCTATAACCTCATACGACCTAATAAATGTTGGAACTCAAGTTGACTTTACGACCGAATCTGAGTATTTTCTTCCATGGTGAGACTTTCAAGAAGACTTTGTCTCTGATCTGAACCTCTATATCTTTACGTTTCAAGTCTGCATAAGATTTCTGACGATCTGACGCTGCTTTCAAACTTTCATGGATCGCTTTCACTTTCTGTTCAGTTTCTCTTATCAAGTCAACCCCATCTATCTTATTTTCACTGAGTTCAGTCCAATATAATAGCGTACGGCATTTTTGACCATACAAAGCCTCATAAGGTGCCATTTTGATACTCAATTGATAACTATTATTATACGCAAATTCAATCAGAGATAGATATCATTCCCACGTATCTTTAAACTCGAGAATGCAAAATCTCAACATATCCTCAAGTATCTGAATGATTCACTCAGACTGGCCATCTATTTGCGGATGGAAAGCAGTACTGAAATGTAATTTCGTACCCAGGGCATCTTGCAATTTCTTCCAAAACCGCGATGTAAACCTCAGATCTCTATCCGAAACAATAGATATAGGCATACCATGTAATCTCACAATCTGAGAAACATACAATTCAACCAGTTTATTCAATGAGTAGTCTGTACGTATCAGAATAAAATGAGCCGATTTAGTCAATCTATCAACAACAACCCAGATTGCATCTTTCTTGCTCGGTGTCAATGGTAAACTAGATACAAAATCCATCGTAACTCTATCCCATTTCCACTCAGGTATCATGATAGGCTGAAGCAATCTTGAAGGCACCTGATGTTCAGCTTTTACTTGTTGACAAACTAAACATCTTGTAACAAAGTCAGAAATGTCTCGTTTCATACCATGCCACCAGTAAAGCTGTTTCAGATCATTATACATATTTGTACAACCTGGATGAATAGATAACCGACTACTATGAGCTTCATTCAAAATCATCTGAATCAACTCTGAATTCCTCGGGATGCATATTCGATCTCTGAATCTCAAATAGTCATTAGCATGAACTCTGAATTATGAATCAGCATCCGTCTCACACTGAACTCGTTTTGCAATCAATTCATTATCAACCTTCTGGGCATCACATATTTGTTTAACAAATAACGATCTTGCTTTCAATTTAGCTACTATCGAACCATCATCAGACATGGCCATATGCATATTCATTGCTTGCAAAGCAAACAGTGATTTTCGACTTAAAGCATCAGCAACAACATTAGCCTTTCTTGGGTGGTAATCAATCACAAGCTCGTAGTCTTTTAGTAATTCTAACCATCGACGTTGTCTCAAATTCAGATCTTTCTAAGTCATCAAGTATTTTAGGTTTTTGTGATACGAATAGACATGACATTTCTTATCGAACAGATAGTGACGCCAAAATTTTAGGGCGAAAACAATAGCTGCCAATTCTAGGTCGTGTGTAGGATAGTTCTTTTCATGTGGCTTCAACTATCTCGAGGCATAAGCTATCACTCTGCCTTCCTGCATCAGAACACAACCCAACCCATTTAATGATGCATCACTATAAATAACAAATTCTTTACCTGATTCTGGCTGAACTTGTAACACCCCGTACCCGAGTCCGCTGCCGGAGTCGGACACGAGGGGTTAACGGCTTAAACCATTCACTTTCGCAGTCCATTTTAAAAATTTTCTAGGCAGTTGGCTAACTGCGTCACTGTCACTTTAAAAATCATATCTTGAGTTCCAAAACTCGAAACCCAGTTTTGTAATTTTTCCCTGAAACTAGACTCATATATGCATCTACATATTTTTTTCTAGAATTTTTGGTCAGGCCAATTAGTACAGTTTATTAGTTAAAGTCTCCACTGTTACAGGGTGTGACTACACTTACCTTCATGCATTACGACCTAGATATCTCCCTGTACAGGGCTTAAATACTGATGCCGTTTATTTCTATAGAAACTAGACTCAAAGAGGAATCTATACATATATGGCATGACTCCTAATTATCTCTGGTTAATTTACAATGAATTTCCAAAGTCAGAACAGGGAATCCAGAGACAGTTCTGGCCCTGTTTCACGAAAACCTAAATATCTCTTAACATACAACTCATATGACCGTTTCGTTTCTTCCATATGAAAGTAGATTCATCAAGGTTCATTTACATAATTTATTTACTATTTAATTCCATTCCTACTATTTTTAGTGATTTTTCACATCCACATCACTGCAGCTGTCAACCTCTGTCCTTATGGTAGATTTTACCTACTTCATAATTTCCTTGATTCAACTAGCCCTTTTAGCATACATGGCACAAAAGATGATCACGATTAACCATTCCAAGGCTAATCGATTCCGAACATTTCCACATCTCTTAATGAACAACATACAAAATGATTATGATACCATGCCAAAGTGTATACAAGCCATTTTCGCATGGCTATCCAAATTTATACAAAATCAAAGGGTCTATGACCAACAAACGAAAGAGTAGCCTATCGTTAACCAAAATATCCTCTCACTACTAGTCTATTCTATACATGCCATAAGATATTCCAAAACATAGCAATACCAAACAGTGGATAGTGATAGTGTGACTAGTTCTTGACAATCCCGAGCACAGTAGCTTCCGCAATGAGACCTATAAGGCGAGGAAACAGAGTAAGCTGAGTAAGCATTACAATGCTTGGTAAGTTTTAAGCAGTGTCAACAGATAACAATCAAATTATAACATAGTTGTTCGTATTTTATTTCACTCTTCCTTGGGCATACCATCCCTTTACCGAATATGCACATCTCATCATATACAATAGGCGATAAACTCTCACACTAATCCGATGTCACATAATCATAGGAATAGTCCCATAGATTGCTCTCGTATGCATCATATATAAAATTGGAGTACATACCTGTTTAACCTTTCGCATTGCGTATATTTATAAGCAATTCTTATTACGAAGTCTTACCCGGCCATAATCTCCACACGTAGTCATCGGGACTCACCCGGACATAATCTCCACACGTAGTCATCGGGTCTCACCCGGAACATATTTCTAAGTTTCATGTACACTTAATCACATGTTACAACATTCACATTAGCCATTCGGCTTTACCACATATATATATATACACTTTCACATTCATCACGTCGGCCATTAGGCCTTATCACATATATATACATTTTCACATTCATCACATCGGCCATTAGGCCTTATCATATATATATACATTTTCACATTCATCACGTCGGCCATTAGGCCTTATCACATATATATACATTTTCACATTCATCACGTCGGCCATTAGGCCTTATCACATATGTTATTATGTACAGACTTGGTCTTGGCCGAATCTACATCAATCATTTTCCAACGAATAATTCAATTTCACGCCATACTATCATTTCATATTCGAATACTCATAAACTTACAATTTCACAATTTTTGATATCAAAGATCCATCTAACAATCATGTATCATTTTACAATATCACAATTTAGAATTCAAGTATGGGATCAATCAATAGCTTATGAGCAACTAAAACAAGTTTTTATCCATGTTTACAACAAAATCACATATTCGCTACGAGCTGTTTTCCTGAGCAATGGTCACTAAATTATTTATACCTGGAGCTACAAGACTCCAAATCACTTTCCGTTAATTTTCTCAGAATGTAGACTCATATATCTTCCATACATGAAATTTTCAGAATTTTTGGTTTGGCCAATCAATACCAGATTTTTCTTAAAGTTTCCCCTGTTTCACTATTTGACTAATCTGGCCACTCTTCGCTACGAATCAAATTTTTCATTGTACAGAATTCATAATGTGTTCTATTTGATTCCATTTGAAACTAGACTCATTAAGGAGTCTAAGAATATAAATCTTATCTTATAACCATGTTTGTACAAATTATAATGATTTTCCAAAAACAGAACAGGGGATTTCGGAGTCATTCCGACACTGTCCCGCACAACTTTAAATATCTCTTTATAGGAAATTTCTTTGCTTCCACGGTCTCTTTTATAAGAAACTAGACCAACTAAGCTTTGATTACATATTTTATTCAGCCTATAATTCCACACCAACAATTTATAGTGATTTTCTAAAATCACATTACTGCTACTGTCCAAGCAAATTATTACAATTTGCTCTTAAATTTCCAAGTCCAAACACTTATGAACTTACCATTTGGGTTTAAGACATATCATGGCCACATCATATCTTATTAAATCAACTCATTATGTCCTATTATGATTGAATTTACTCAACGTTTAATCACTTAAAACTTACCTCGAAAGTGGTCGACGACTAGATATCCACGGCTATTCGTTTACTTCCTCTTTTCCCTTATCCGACTTTGATCCTCTAGGCTCTTGAGCTAAATCAAACAATTCACTTCCCAATCAAACACAATCACACGGCATCCATATACATTTTAGAACCATTCTTAACATATTTACTACTCAAGCATGTAACTTAACAACTTAACCATTAGTTGCCGAACCACAAACAAAACATATTCATACGTCAATATCTCAAACCTTGCCATAACAACCAATATGCAAGATATCACATATACATAACTTAGCTTATGAGAACATATGTATTACATCATAAACACATCTTTCACCAATTACCTCACTTAAGCCAAATTTTTATAATCAACCACAAAGAAAAATATACCACAAATCACACTTCCAAAATGAGCTACCTCCATGGCCGATTATACTTCATCATTAACATATCTCATTTTGAATCATATAATCAACATTTGTTCAAGACATCAAACCTCTTTAATTTTGGCTATTACTAATATAAACATTCACAAATCATATTCTTAGGAAGACCGATTTCTTTCCATAACACACTCATCATCAATACATAGATGAAACAATCAAAATCCCTTCCTTTATACCCTAGCCGAATGCTCCAATCATCCATCAAAATTACAAATTTTAGCATGGGCTAAGTAAGAACCATGATTATTTACCTAAAACCAGTTAAAATTTCACCATTTGACATAATATACTAACCTTCTTAATGACTCAAGTGACCAAAAATTCTTCCCTCCTTTGTTTCTTCTATTCGCCATGTTGAACAACCAAGAAAGAATTTTGTTTCTCCTCCCTTTCTCTAGTCACGGCAATGGGGAAACATGGATGAGACAACTTTGTTCTCATCACCCTCCCATCCATTTCTTTATTACAAACCCTTTGTTTTATTCTTTCTCCCATAACACACTAACACAACATGTTTCCAACATGTTTCACCCCATAACATTTTGTCCATCCTCATGCTCATGGCGGCCACTACATATTAGGGGGAAAATTGACATGCAAGTCCTCCCTTTTGACTACATGCACTATTAGATCCTTGTAGATTAGCCTATCACATTTCAAAAGTGTCACACAAGTCCTTTTGACTAAATTCACATGCAATTTACTAAATCGAAGCTTAAAATTTTCGCACATTCATATTCACATATTTTAGACCATAAATATCACATCCAAATAATTTGGTGACTCGGTTTAGCGGTCCTGAAACCGCTTTCCGACTAGGGTCACTTTAGGGCTGTCAAAGAACTAGCACTGGAGCTTCTGTCAAAAGGGCTTTCAACTGATCAAAACTCTACTGGCATTTCTCTGAACCACTCGAACCTAACATCTTTCTGCAATAGCTTTCTCATCGGAGCTGCGATTATAGAGAAACCTTTCACCAACCGTCTATAATAACCAACAAGTCCCAGAAAGCTTCGGACTTCAGAAACATTCTTCAGAGATTTCCAATCCAATATAGCTGAAATTTTGTTAGGATTAACCTGAATTCCTGATGCTGATACCACATGGCCCAGAAAACTCACTTCACTTAACCAGAACTCACATTTACTGAATTTTACATACAACTGCTTATCTCGCAAGGTCTGCAACACCAGTCTCAAATGTTCAGCATGTTCAGCTTCATCACGAGAGTATATTAAAATGTCATCTATAAACACAACCACAAGCCAATCCAAATACGGTCTAAAGATCCAATTCATTAAATCCATGAAAATAGTAGGTGCATTAATGAGTCCGAATGGCATAACCAGAAAATCATAGTTTCCATACCTCGTTCTGAAAGTAGTCTTTGGTACATCGGAGTCTTTAACTCGCAACTGATGTAGGACGATCTCAAATCTATCTTAGGAAATACCGTAGACCCCTTTAGTTGGTCAAACATATCATCAATCTGTGGCAACGGATACTTATTCTTTATAGTCACCTTATTAAGCAGTCTGTAATCGATGCACATTCTCATAGTTCCATCTTTCTTTTTCACAAGCAACACAGGTGCACCCCACGGAGAGAAACTCGGTCGCGCGAAACCTCTATCTGTCAATTCTTGCAACTGAGCTTTCAATTCTTTTAATTCTGTAAGTGCCATTCTGTACGATGCTATAGATATCAGAGTCATCCCATGCATTAACTCAATACCAAACTCTACTTCCCGAATAGGTGGCAAACCCGGTAATTTTTCAAGAAACACATCCGGATACTTGCACACAACAAGTATTGATTCAATGTTTCTTTTAGTCACTTTACTATCGAGCACGTAGGCAAAGTAAGCTTCACACCCTTTTCTTACATATTTCTAAGCTAGCATCGAAGAAATCACTACTGGTAAACCACACAAATCACTAGATTCAATCCGAATGACTTCATCATTCTGGCTTCGTAGATCAATGGTCTTTCTTTTGCAATTCACAACAGCATCATGTAAAGTCAGCCAATCCATACCCAGAATTAAGTCAAACTCATCAAATGGCAGCAATATCAAATCCGCCGGAAAGCACAGATCTCGAACCATTAAAGAACAATTCTTACACACCTTATCAACCATAACACATTAGCCCAAAAGGTTTGACACTCTAATCAAAAGCTCAGTAGACTCAACAGATAGAGTCTTGCTAAATACTAATGTCTCACATACATAAGAATGAGTAGAACCAGGATCAATCAATGCAATTACATTAGTATCATAAAGAGTAAATATACCAGTAATAACATCTGGGGATGAAGTCTCCTCTCGTGCATGTATAACATAGGTTCTGGTAGGTGCACGAGCCTCAGATCTGATGTTGTATCTTTATTTCCTCTTTGATTGACACTCGTATTACCAGCATTGCTGGGTGGTCTACCTCGAGTAGCAGTATTACCCGATCTCGTATTTTGCACTGGATTTTGTTCAGCTAACAATGGGCAGTCTCGAATATAATGATCTATCAATCCATATTTAAAAAAGGCCCGCTCATGCAATCTACAACAGCTGGGATGTCGTTTACCATAGTGCTTACACTTGGGTTGATTTAATCTGACATTACCCACACTCGCTACTGAAGTAGCTCTCGAGCTCACTGGTGGTCTATTTTGATCCCGTTTGGAGTAACCTAAAGTGGCTTTAGAATGGCTAAAATCATCTTGGAACTTCTTTGATGCCGACTGGAATGACTTACCGGATCTTTTGCGTGTATCTCTAGCTTCAAAGTCAGCTTTTCTTTTCTCTTTCCTGAGCTCTTCAGCTTTGCAGGCTCGTTCAACAAGTACCACAAACTCTTTTATCTCAAGTATGCCAACTAACAATTTGATATCTTCATTCAGCCTATCTTCAAATTTTTTACACATTATGGATTTAGTAGAAACACACTCTTGGGCATAGCGGCTGAGTCTTACGAACTTCCGTTCATACTCCATCACTGTCATCCGACCCTGTTTCAGTTTCAAAATTTCTTTATGCTTCTGATCGATAAATCTCTGACTGATATATTTCTTACGGAACTTAGTCTGAAAGAATTCCCAGGTCACTTGCTCTCTTGGAACTACTGATACTAGGGTATTCCACTAGTGATATCCTTTGTCTCGAAGTAAAGATATGGCAAATTGTAAGAGTATGCCCAAAAATCAATCATGAGATGGTTGTAATAACATACTTGATTTACCATGTTTATTAATATAAGACGTTGCCATTATTATTTCAGTTTCTTTTTTGTGTGTATAAATAAACTGTTTTATAATGATGTCCTGAGAATAATATGATTATTCTTAAAAGGTCCTTAGTCAAGTATTATTGTTGACTAGGACAACAATGATGCATTAAGACTAACATGTAGTTGATTGATGATAAAGAGTTGTCATTGATATGGAGTGTTGTCATTGATATGGAGTGTCAGAATCAATACATGAATATGTGTGTTAGAGAACAACATATTGGACTGACTCGCTATGAGTATGTTTATTGGATTATTATGTAATTGTCACAACAATACTTATAGTGATTAATATGTATATGATCCTCAGACTTGAGATCATCATTATCCCAACATCGTGAGCTGTATATTTTGATACAGTCAAACGTACACCATAACTGGTTGTTTTATAAAGGCTGATGTTGGATATACCACAATCTATGTAGAGAGATATGGTTGATCAATATAGGATAAGTCCCTCCTACATAATGGGAGTAATGTCTTAGGCCACTTGATTGAGTGAGACTAGAAATGCATGGCCATGCTCCAATAAGTTGATATGAGATGTCATACTTATTTGTGTATCATAGTCTACTCAAGGTATCAAGAAACATGGGATAGGCTATGCAAGTGTAACTATTCCATGACTTGTGTCTATTCCAGAGATAAAGGACTTAAGGATTAATGCATGAAAGGTTAATCACAAAAGGTTATGTCGAATCATGACTTCTTGTAACTTAGGTAGCAATAATGCGTTGCTAGATGCCACTCATTGTTTGTAACATTAGAATCGTTCTAGTATTACTGCTAATGTTACAAGAACCTACAGGGTCACACCCTATGGTTGAAATGAACGGAATAAAACATAGTTGGTATTGTGTTTGGTTGTCACATGAATTAAATTAATTATAGAATTAATTTAATTGGGCAATCAAATATTGAACATATTATATGTACAAGGATGTTGTACACATAAGGAGAACATAATTCTATTAATATATGAATTTGGTTCAGTATATAAATTTAAATAAATATAGTTTACCAAAATCTTTATTATAATTAATGTAATTATAATTTTTGGTTAAAATATTATTATATTTATTTATTTATTTTAATTATGATTATTATGTTCGATTAAAATTTAATAAATTAAGAATTAGTTATATACATACCAATTATAAGGGGAGTTATATATAGAAAGGGAGAAAAACCCTAAAAAGTGAATATATATACAAACCCGAAGCTTTGCTACTAGGTCTAGCAGCCATCAAGCAAAATATCTCTGAAAATAATTTTGGGGATTTCTTCCGTTCATTGTCAACTGGGTGGATTACGTAGAGGTCAGGATCCTAAAGATTGTGGTTTGGATTCGAAAGCAAAACAGTATTCTCATTGCCGAGGCTTCACTGTCTACTCAGATTGAAGTTGGGGTAATTTTAAAACCTTTTTCACCCCGATTCATTCCTCGCACATGGATCCATGGTTTGGATCACCAGAATATTTTTTTTCCGCTGTGCCATGGGGGTACCAACGTTCCAACAATTTCAAACACTTATCTGGGGTACAGGACAGCTCATCAAACACATGAATGGTATTATCAAGCCAAAACTCAGCCCGCTCAGCATCATCCTTATCCGTAGGTTTAAACTCTTCAGCTCTATGTTTTCTAATTTTATCAATAGGTGGTCTATTCATTCACAACGGATCACTTACTTGAGGTACAATAGGCACAGAAATTGGGTTAATCGGGGGTAGAGGTTGTTGTGCAGCCTCATTAGTCTGGATATATCGAGTGAACCAGTCATTCTTCATTTGATAAAAGACTTGTTTAGCCTCACTATCTGGATTACTTGAAGTCGGTCAAGAATCAGCCTACGCTGTCCCTTGCGTGGGAGTAGGCGCTACACTCTCGACATCATCAGCTACAGCTCTGTCGAGATCCATTACTATATGAAAACACATTTCAAACATCAGAAGTCATCACACTATCACAGTATATAATTATGGCATGTATAGCTAAACTCACACACGCTACGTTAGTCCTAGAACCGACTAAACTGTAACTCTGATACCAATAAAATGTAACACCCCTAACCCGTGTCTGTTGCCAGATGGAGTCTGAAGGTATTACAAAATGAAATAAAATCTTAAACAAATATATAAGAATTATATAATTAATCGTAAACACAAGTCTCAAGAGTTACTCAATGTAATATCCCGAATTAGGGCCTAATCAGAATAGTGGTTTTGGGACCACAAATATGAGATAGAAATAATTATTTTATTATCATTTTAAGGTCTATGGCATGATTTCATGAATGTGGAAAAGTTTCGTTTAAAAATTTTATCGATAGAGGGTCCAATTTGATATTTAGGACTAAATTGCAAAAGTTGTAAATGTGTGTTCTAGTTCACAAAGGTACTAAGTAATTGTGAGTAATGGGTTTTTAAAGTGGACGTCCTTGGATAGTAATTAGACCATTATACTAGTTTGGACAAAAATACCTAAAGGAAGATAAAACACCATAGTTTTTAATTAAGGGCATTTTGGTCATTTAGTTATTAAAATGAATTAAAAACAAAATTAAAAACCAATTTTTGTCCATCTTCAACCTCTTGGCCGAATTTAACATGAGGAAGACATAGATAGGGGTTTTCAAGCTTCCAAGCTCGATTGTAAGTCCATTTTAGCCCCGTTTTTAATGTTCTTTACGTTTTTAGAGTCCCGGTAACTTGATTAAGCTTATTCTAGCAATAATTTAACCTAAGGTTTATATTTGAAAAAATACCCATAGGTGAAATGTGTTTATTTTGATGTTTTATGGTAGAATATGAAGCTTGAAATTTTGTTAAACAACTTTTGCTAAGCGATTTTACGTGAAAACGAGTAAAATGACATAATCGGTAAAAATACCTAATGTTCATAAGTACATGTTAGAGTGAGAATTTGATGTTTCCATAGAAGGGAAAAATGATCAGCATGTCATAAAACACAATAAAATAGGATGAAATTTAATTTCTGAGCCTTGGGGTAAAAGCATAAATATGTAAAAGTTTAGGGCAAAAATGTAATTTTGCCAAAGTTTGAGTCAAGGACTGTTTTAATAAATGTGAATATTAAATAATCTAAATTTGTTATTTTAGATCAAGAGAAACAAGATTCGAGTCGTGATCGAGGGAAAAATAAAGTTTACGAGGAACAGGCTCGATTTCTAACATTTTGTACCGAGGTAAGTCCATGTGTAAATGTAGTAACATAATTGTTATTTTAAGTAATTTAATTTAATTTATATGATATGATGATTATTATCATGAAATATTATGCTTTGTGGATTATTATTTAGTAATACGCAAATTATGTGAGCTACTTGATAAATATGAAATGCTATCAAGTATCGGTTCCGACATTCCGTGGAAGACAGCAAAGATGTGTGATTAAGGAAATTCCCGTTTGAACCTTGGGAATAAATTAGGATACAAGTGACATGTCACTAGGATATTTGAGTTTCGAGGTTGTTGAGTTGAGTCCGAGTTCGTGAGATGTAACTAGGCATCGGAGCTCGTTGAGTTGAGTCCGAGTTCGTTTATGGGCTGGTTACATGATAGCTTGGCTACATAATTTCCGCAGGCTATTGAGTTTGTCTAGCTGCGGGTATGGCAGTTATGTGCATGCAATCCGTGTATGCAAATTATATT
The DNA here is from genome assembly GCF_025698485.1 of Gossypium arboreum. NCBI lineage: Eukaryota > Viridiplantae > Streptophyta > Magnoliopsida > Malvales > Malvaceae > Gossypium > Gossypium arboreum. Next base: position 128,496,040 of record NC_069075.1, read on the forward strand.
CTGATGTGTTCAACGGGTGAATCTTAAGTGAATAAGGAGAATACTTAAGACGAAGGTGACATGTTGGTAAGTGTGGTGAATGAGAAAATTTGGATAGGTATGCACTTAAACCCTCGAGTTGAGAACTTGGTATGATGAAATCGTAGTAAGATAGTAAATGCAAATGTAACATGAATGTCTTGGTGATATTTATACAAATGATGTTTTATGTTGGATTGCATGATTATGTTACTTGCTACTTACATGTGAACTTACTAAGCATTTATGCTCACTCCCTCCGTTTCATTCTTTGTAGTTTTCATAAGCCAGCTTGAAAATTGGGAACAATCGGAGGCTCACTCACACTATCCGTGGACCATTTTGGTATAGTGGCTTGTATATTTTAAGTATGGCATGTATAGCATTATAATCATTTTGTGTATATGATCTTATGATATGGCTATTGGGTGGTAAGGAAATGTTAGGTAATAATTAGCCATTGGAATGGCTAATCAAGATCATATTTGGTGTTATGTATACTTATTGTGCTTTCTAATCCATGGACATTCATAAAAAGGTAAAATTTGCTATAAAACAATATCATACAACAACAATATTGTGAGTTTGAAAAATCACTAAAAATAATAGAGATAGAATTAGATGATGAATAAATATGAAATTGAAGCCTATTGTGTCTATTTTCATATGGAAGAAACGAAACAGGTAAATGAGTTGTATTTTATGAGAAATGTGAGTTTTGGTGGAATAGGGTTAGAGTAATTTCTAAATCCCCTATTCTGAATTTAGAAATTCAATAAATATTGTAAAAAAATAATTAGGAGTCATAATTTATATGTATAGATTCCTTATTGAGTCTAATTTTAAGAGAAATAAACGGTATAGTCATCTGAATTCTGTACAGAGAGAAGAGTGATTCTTAGTGAATAGAGGTCAGGGCAGTCGAACACTGAAATAGGGGAAACTTTAACTAATAAACTGTACTAATTGGCCCAAAAAAAAATTCTGAAAAAAAGTAGTAAATAGATATATGAGTCTAGTTTTAGGGAAAATTAACAGATTTTAATTTTGAGTTTTGTAACTCGAGATATGATTTTTTTAGCAACTGTGACGCAGATGGGTAGTTTATTACGAAAGGTGAAATAAATTGTTTGAAATTGTTTAAGTGATAATTTAAGTCTGTTAATGCCTCGTGCTCGACTCCAGCGATGGTTTCAGGTAAGGGGGTGTTATATTTGGTGGTATCAGAGCTACGATTTAGTCGATTTTTAGACTAACGTGGCGTATGTACGAGTTTTGCTATACATGCCATATATATATTGTGATAGTTTGACGAATCCTGACCTTTAAAATGATTTTTTTTATAGTAAATGGATCCCGATCCAACTGTGGCCGATGATGTAGAGGGCAATGTGCCAGCTCCTGCTAAAGGGACAGTGCCGATTGAAAACCGACGTCCTACTGTTAGTCAAGGAGGAGGAGAAGGGGCTCGGGAAGCCTTTCTCCAAATGATGAATGTATGGTACACCGAGTTTGTTCGTACGAACTCGAATGCTCAACAACCTCCCCCACCTCCTCCGATTCCTCAACCTGTACCCCCGATGCCTTAAGGTATGGATCTGATGAAATTTCATAGAACCTCAGTTGACAGAATTCGCAAGCAAGGGGCTGAAGAATTCAGGGAAAATGTTGATGATGATAGCGAGAAACCAGAATTTTGGCTTGAGAATTCTATTCAGGTATTTGATGAATTGTCTTGTACACCTGAAGAGTGTTTAAAATGTGCTATATCCTTGTTGAGAGATTCAGCCTATTATTGGTGGAAGACATTGATTTCAGTTGTAACAGCCTGATTTAGACCCTAATCGGAACGGTAGTTTCGAGGCCACGAACCCGAGTCAAAAAAATATTTAAAAATTATTTTCTGCGTTTATTTTGTGTGAATTTATATCTGTGAAATTTTCGTGATTTAATTTGGTCGTTTAGATACCCGATTAAATAAAATGACTTAATCGCGTAAAATGAAAATTAGGTGGTTATTTCTAAAAAGGGCCTAATTGCTATTGCCTTTATTAGTGGAAGCCTTTATGTTGCAATTAGCCCATTAAAATAAAAAGTGGACGGTAATAGACAAAGACATGTGTTATATGATTTTTATATTATTTCATTAAAGTTAATTCAATAAACTAATATAATATAACATATATCATAAAATAAAAAGCTATGTTCATTCTACTTTTTTTTAACCGAATCTAAAACAAAGAAAAAGAAAGAAAACCAAGGTAGGTTTTGGCATATATTCAAGCTCAATCAAGGTTCGTTTTTGTTTGATTTTTGATAATTTTTACTTTTTTGAGATCGTTGCTTAGTAATCTTCAAGACCCATGCTTTAATTTTTGATTTTGATGAATATTTTGAGTTGTGCCATTGTTGATAGCTTTTGATTTTTGTTGTTTGATGATGAAATATGAAAGATATGTTTTAGATTAACATATTTTGTATTAGAGTTTTTGATGATTTTGAGTAATTAGGACTAAATTGCAAAAATAATAATTTGAGGGATTAAAATGTGAAATAAATGAATTATATGGGCTTTTATGAGTACTAGGAACATTCGGCCCAACATGGGTATTTTGAGATTTTGCATATTTTGTATTTTGTGCAATAGGGACTAAATTGAAAAATTTGTAAATGTCAAAGGTAAAATGGTAATTTGCCCATTTATGTGTTTTTGGACTAAATTGAATGAAAATATGTTTGAATGAGCTTAATTTGAATATGTTAGATCAAGAACCTAAGAAATCGGATTTGGATCGGGGAAAAACGAAAGTTGTCGACTAGTCCTGTTTCATTTTACATCGTCCGAGGTAAGTTTATAAGCAAATAGACGTGTTTAATTTTAGATAAATGTTAAATATATATGCTGTTATGAAAAATATTAATTTATATATGCTTATGCCGAATATGAATAAGCTTGGTAACCATGTTCAAGCATTCATCTCGGTCGAGTTACGACGTCCAAAAGCCCCATATGAACCTTAGGAATAGTTAGGATACATATGTCATGACATAAAATTTCAATATGTGATGTGTGAGTAAGACCATGGCATCGATATGTGACTCCGATATATGTATGCGAGTAATATCCTGTCTGGGACAGTGGCATCGATATATGGTGACATGTAAGACCACGTCTGGGACGTTGGCATTGTATGATATATGTGTGATTATCCGAGTGTCCTATCCAATTCTGAATGGTTCAACGGGCATCGATAAGTTGTGATCAAATGTGCAAAAGTGAGCTAAAATGATCAGGTATGAAATGGTTTGTTACCTATTTGAAACAAAGTGATATGCTTGAAGTAAAATAAGAATATATGTGTGAATGTAAAAAAGGTATTCGGCCTTGTAAATAAATAATATGAACATTATTGAAATTATTTGTGAATATATGCAAATGGTGGTATATTCAACCATTGATAAACATATATATGATTGATATACTTTGACTTACAAGTATATGCATAAAAGTGTATGTATATTTGGTATGATAAAGATGTTTTGGCTTAGTCATTGAATGAAAGTTTGTTAATGTACCATTATATATGAAAGTGTTCATTTTGTCATTGCTATGCTTATGTATAAAAAGCTGTATTTTGATTCATGAGTATAAGTATATGTGTTCACATAATGATATTTAGCTTTGAAATTGAAGGATATTTTGCATATATATATGTGTGTACTCGGCCATATAATATAAATATGTATGTGATTATTATCCTTTGACCTATGAATTTATGCATATAGGAGTTTATGAACTAGCTATGATAAAGATATTTTGGTTTGGAAATTTAATGGTAGTTTGTTAATATATATATATTCAATCGGCCATGAGTAATGTAAAGGTGAAAGTACATATAAATTACATGAAATTGGAAGCTTAAGATTCAAAGTAACTATGATAGTATAATTTGGTTTAGTTTAAATGATTTGATTATGTAACTAAGTTGTTTATTTGCTTATGACTTACTAAGCTATGAAAGCTTACTCTGTGTGTGTTCATGTTCACTTCTGTTTTATAGATTTCGAATTCAAGTTTTGAGCTTGGGAATCGTCAGAGAAGCTTATCACACTATCGACTGTCTTCGGTATTTTATAAGCTGAATTTTCGAATCTATGGCATGTATAGGCTAGATTATAGTTTGAAATAAAGAATATTGGTTTTGTATAATTTAAGCCATGTGAAAATGGCCTAACTTCATTATTTAAATTTGGTTTTGTTTGTCTATGTTTTAGGTTCATTTTGGTTATTATGCTACGTGTTACGGATGAATATTATATGTGTTTGGGATATCTATCTTGTGCATTTAAATTTGTTGATGATCTTAGATGTGTGTAAATGATTAACATGCTATATGTGATTTAGCATTAAAGGTTGTTTGGCTATGTCCGAGCTTGATATAAGTTTGTCTTGATATGCTCATTATATGGTATGTGAGATTCATATTTTGAATACATATCTATTTGTAGATAATGACTTACTCTAGTGAAATATAAATTGTAGTATGAGTTGGTTTGAAAATTATACTATATTGTATTGTAAATTCGAATATAAGATAAAGGTTTATGAGATGGTTATGACTAAATTGTGATTCGACATTTGTTTATATAATTATTTATGCATATGATGAATTAACTTAATATGTATCTCATCTTGAGGTATATATGTTTATGTTGGTGATGAACATATGTTTCGGTTATGAGTTAATAGGGGACGTGTAACGTGTTATAGCTGGTTCTGCATTAGTAAATTAAAATGCATGTTATTTATATGAGATATATTCGATGTAAACTTATCAAGTTTAGTAAAAATAGGTATTGACTTATAAAGTGATTGAATAAAGTTGGAAGTGAATTGTAAACGGGCCAATTCGCCCAGGTCCACATCAAAACCAAATACAAAACATAAATTAAAATCCAAAACTAATCAGCCCAATTACAAATCCCTAACCCAAAACCCTGATGGCCCGATAGGCCCAATGCCTAAACCAAATTTCAGCCAAGCCTAACCCAAGCAACCCTCAGCACCGTACGATCGCCACAAGCGACCTCTGTACGCCCTACGCCGAGTGCCACGCACACCTCCGTACGCCCCACAGCTGGCCCCGTACCCTGTACCTGCAAACAAACAAGAGAACGACAGTAAAAACACGAAGAAAATTTGTATTTTTTTATTTATTCCTTCAAATTTCGGCTATAAAGCCATGGACAATCCTTTGCACCTTTTTTTTTACGCATACTAAATAGGTATATCGAATAGAAAAATTCAGGAGCAGTTTTTAAGAAGGTGATCTCCATTTTTTAATCTCTTGAATCTTCTATTAATTATTTTATTGATTTCCTTTGATTTTCTTCTTCATTTTATACTTAAAAAACGAATGTGAGGAGAGAAAAGTGATCATACCTCGCGATTAGGCCGTTGATTCTCTTTCGCTTCGCCGAAATCAAAGTTTAAAGGGAAATTTGAGGCTGAAAAAGTAATACTTCGAAGCCTGTAAGCGCCAGTCGCCGTTCCTAGTGGCGGGCAGGTGTTTTGAGGGAGAAAACTTAGGGTTCGGCTGAATGAAGGGGAAACTAGGGTTAGTGTGGCCGAATCGCCAGATTTTAGCCCTTTTAAAGGACTGAATACGGCGTCGTTTTGAGTCTGATTCAGTGGCTCCAAAAACAGCGTCGTATTGATTAAACCCAACCCGATCCATCCCCTTTAACCCTGGGATCCGCGTGTTTCTGCAGGGAGGGATAGTTTCGTGCTAGGTCCTCCCCATTCGCATGACTGTTCAATTTCGGGCTATTTGTTTTACTTCATTTTTTTAATTTAGCCTTGTAATAGGTGCATATTTTCATTTTAGTCCGCATTTCAACGCAGCGTTTCGTGATCGGGGGTATTTCCAGCATTGGTCCCTGTGAATTCACGCGCATTGCGCATGGGTCCCAATTTTAATCCCAATAATTTATTTTATTTATAAATTAGCCCTTTTATTTTGATTCAGTTTTAATTTAGTTTCCTATTTGATATAACTTACTATTTTAAGATTCATTTGATATTTTTATGTGTGGATTCACTTTAATGTTTTTCTTTTTTTATTTGTACAATTATTTTGAAGTATTTTTGTCATATTATGTTAACGTTTTGTGCAATATCTCGTTTAAATATTTTATATATACTTGTACATGCATTATTTCAATTGCATCTTTTGTTCATCGTAATTTTAATATCCTTTTAGTTTTCTTTATATGCGTGTTAATCCTTTTTAATAATTTTACTTTGTTTTATAAAATTATTATTTTGAAGTCCATTTTACATCATATTATTTTAATTATTTATATAATATTTTGTTCAAATGTTTTATGTATGTTTGTACATATATAATAAAATCAATTTAATCCTATGTACATATTTAATCCCATTTTTTTACATATAATTATTTCAATTCATCTATATATATATATATATGTTTTAAAAATTCACTAGGCGTATAGTTTATTCCAAAGGATTATATCTTATTATGAATTTTACTATTATTTTATATTTTACATATTATCTAAATTTCCTTTATTGTGTATATTTTAACAAATGCATTTGACACCTTGTATATCATTTGATTTAAAATATTCATTCTATAATACTTATTAAAATGTTTACATATATATATCTCTAGTTTTTTTTAATCCATCAATTCATATATTATATATTACGTGTTTATCATTATTTTAAACTTGTTTTATACCATATTGTTTTTAAATTTTCATTTTGTTTTGTATATCTTGTATTGATTATGTTATATTAGGCTATGTATATTATTGTGGCATATTATTTTCGCTTTTGTATTGTTATATCAATTATTCTCCATACATGATTAAAATTGGGTTATATTTTTTAGGTTAGTTATATTTAATTGTTTATTTTGTTAGTTGATTAAATAAGGCTATATTATCTTCATCATCAAGTATTGTATCTTATGTGTGTATATTATCCCATGATCATTGTTTTCCTTTTGGTTTACAAAATGTTGTTTTATAAGGTCCAACTCTTTAAAATTAATTATTCAATTTTATTTCAAGTCAAATTAATGCGTTTTAAACTGGTTTTATAATTATTCATTTGAAAATTCCTTAAAACGAAGGCAATGTTTGATGTTTGGAAATTTAGGAAATCGTGCCCTATCGTGCTGGGTTTCGATTTCCCGTTTGTTCAAAATGATCGAATATTCCTTTAGAATTTCACTCATGTTTTCTAAATTCTAAAACAAGGCAATGTTTAATGTTTGGAAATTCGAGGAATTGTGCCCTACTGTGCTGGGTTTAGGTTTTTTCATTGGACTAAATAATTGGGCATCCTTTTGTAATTTCCAGCATATAGGCTTTTAGAAATTGGAATTGATTGTAGTTTCGAGGGTTTAAAAGATCATGTCCTAACATGCTGGATGTGATACTGTATTCCTTTGAAACGAGCGAATCTTGACGTCCAATTTGAGTCATTCAAGTGTTTTAAAAGAAATCATGTTTCAAAATATTTTTTTTAGACAGAAGGTTTAATCAATTCGGTACCAATTTTGGGCGTAGCGAGGGTGCTAATCCTTCCTCGTACGTAACCGACTCCTGAACCCATTTTCTCGAATTTCGTAGGCCAAAATTGATTTAAGTGGAATAAAATATTTTATTAAAGTGTTCCAATCACACCAAAACAAGAGATTGGTGGCGACTCCACATTTGGTTTT